>NW_027555847.1:485718223-486918223 GCF_003287225.1 Phascolarctos cinereus | reverse complement strand
TTCCTGTTTCTGTAAGGTTATCACCATCATCCTTAACTCCTCACTCTCAGAACCACATGTCCCGTAAGTTGACAAATCTTGTCATTTCTTTTTGCTTTTTTTTTTTTTGCTGCTTTTTTTTTTTGGTGAGGCAATTGGGGTTGAGTGACTTGCCCAGGGTCACACAGCTAGTAAGTATCAAGTGTCTGAGGCCGGATTTGAACTCAGGTCCTCCTGACTCCAGGGCTGGAGCTCTATCCACTGCACTAAATCTTGTCATTTCTACCACCACCTCTCTCCCATCTATATTCTTTTCTTCACTCACACAGATGTTATTCAGTGGTTTCAGTCATGTCTAACTCTTCATGAACCCATTTGGGGATTTCTTGGCAGGAATACTGGAGTGATTTGTCATTTCCTTCTCTAGTTCATTTTTCAGATAAGGAAACTGAGGCGCAGAGTTAAGTGACTTGCCCAGAGTCACACAGCTAGAATCTGAGGCCAGATTTGAACTCAGATCTTCCCCACTCCAAGCCAGGTATTCTATTCACTGCACACCTACCTGCCCCAGGCATACAGGTACCACCTTATTATATCAGGCCCTTAATCACTTTTCACCTCAATTTTTCAGTAGCCTCCTAAAATTGGTCTCCCTGCCTCATTTCTCTCCTCTTCAGTCCCCTCCACATCTTCTGCATAGCTACCAATATCATTTGCCTAAAAAATGACCGTGTTACTCCCCTACTCAATAAACCTCAGTGGCTCCCTATTACTTCTAGGATCAAGTAAAACTTTTCTTTTTCTACTGAAAGTTCTCTAAAACTTGGCCCCAGCTCACCTTTCTCATTACACATTATGACTCTTCTGCACTCTGGTCCAGCCAAATGGGCCTTCGTGTTTCTTATACACAACATTCCATGTCCTGCCCCAGTCCTTTTACCCTGGCTCTCCCTCATACCTCAAATGCACTCCCACCTTATCTCCGCTTTTTAGAATCCAAAGTTTCCTTCAAGTTTTATCATAAGTACGACCTTCTATTACATGAGGCCTTTTCTCATTCCCCAAACCTCTGGTGCCTTACCTGCCTCCACCAAAATGATCTCACATCTGTTTTGTATTTATGTATCTCCCCTCATTCCCCCAATAGAATGTAAGCTCCTAGAGACCAGGCATTACTTCCCTTTTGTTTTTGTCGTATGTCCTCTGTGCCTGGCTTGTAATAGGTGCCTAATAAGTGAGAGTTGATAGTTTATAGTCCTTGTGAAGGAATCCTAGGATTTTGAGCTGGAAAAGATACTAGAAATCATCTAGTCCAACTCCCTCCTTAAACAGAGACCAAGAGGGTTGAAGTTATTTACTCAAGGTCATGCAAATGTGGATGTGAACCCAAGTTTTCTGACTCTGGCTCAGTTCCCTTCTTTTGCCTCATCTAGACAGAGCCAATGGGCTATTCAATTATTATATTAATCAATCAATAAATAAACATTTATTGAGCGCCTTCTGTGTGCCAGGTAAGTGCTAGGGATACAGAAGGAGGCGAAAGACAGTCCCTGCCCTCAAGGAAGTGAAAAGTTATTTCTTCTGTTGTCCTTTATCCCCTGAGTGGTATAGACTCCTATTTGTGGCTGAGTTAGTTCTATTTGGTCTCTTTTTTTTTCTTTTCTTTTCTCATTCTGCTTATTAAACACACTGTAAGGAAAAGATTTTCTTTGGCCCTTGCTCTTTATGTTGATTTTTTTTCTTGATCTCTTTAATTGAGGCTACTTAAAGATTATCACTGGCCCTTCCTTCAAGAGTTATATTTATTGTACTGATAATGGAAGAGATGAGCCCCTGCCCCAGGAGTGCTCTGTGTACTGTTTATTTTAGTTCTACAGGGAAACAGGATTAAAGTGCACTCACAGTTGGTGATTAAAAGTTATGGGACTTGGATAGCAATACTTTAACAAAGATGCCCTGGGAACAAAGCTTCTTTAAACAAAGTTGGACAAGGCTTTCAGGCTTTGGAGAACGTTCTGTTGTTTGCAAGGGCTGAAGTGGGAAGGACAGTGAGTGGCACTGTCTCTGGTTCCGGCCTGGCTGGGAGGAGAGCTGCATCTTTGGGGCTGAAGCAGAAAATACCACTTGGATAAGCTGTAGTGATTGATGTGCAGCTTTGACCGTCATTGAGCTAGTTACCATCCTGAGAAGGACAGAAGTGACCTTTGCATTAGGTCTACCATAGCCTACCTTGCTTGGTGAAAAGGAAAGGAAGGAGGGAGTGTGCCCTGCCATAGTGTAATAATACCTTGTGCCAGCTCTCTGATTTCTAGCTCTGAAAATGGTAATAATAAGTAGCAGCTAAGTGACACAGTGGATAGAATGCTAGGCCTGGAGTCAGGAAGACTCATCTTCCTGAGTTCAAATCTGGCCTCAGACACTTACTAGCTATGTGACCCTGGACAAGTCACTTCACCCTGTTTGCCTCAGTTTCCTCATCTGTAAAATGAACTAGAGAAGGAAATGGCAAACGACTCCAGTATCTCTGCCAAGAAATCCCCAAATGGGGTCACGAAGAGTCAGATGCAACTAAACAACAACAAAAAATAATTTCTGATAATAAAATGCATTGGAATGCTTCCTTATTGTTAATATACATGTTACCAGCCTCCATTTCCACATCTACAAAATGAGCACAATAATAGCACCCACCTCCAGAGTCTAGTATGAAGTTCAAATGAGGTAACACATGTGAAGAGTTTTGTACACCTTGAAGCACTATGTAAATGCTAGCTATTTTATTACTGTGGTTTGAAATCTTAGAATATTGGCTAGTACATTGGCTAGGCCTTGCTTTTTGCTGTGTGCTCACGTAAAGATGTATGTAAATAATTTGGACATTCTGAGGATTTGGTGATTTAACTGGTGGGAGTGCTCTCTTCACCAGTGCCCTTTGCCATCCCTTCCTACCTTCTCATCCTGGAGGATTCTTTTCTTTCATTAATCCTCTATATAAGATTCTTCCTCTTTCTCATTTAATATCTTTGAGGTACTAGTATTCATTTGTTATCTCTCATTTTTGTTATATGACTGGCTCACCTTTTCTAGTCAAATTTCTCCTCAGTAAGGCCTTCTATTCTGTTTCTCACTTACAGCATTGTTAATATGCTTCAGGCTTCCCACTGATCTTTGGGTTACCTGAGAATTTGATTTTTCTGAGATCCTGGTGTTTCATAATTTCCAGCTATATAGCATCACTAGGAGAATGTTCATGCTTAAAGGAGGGGAGAGGGTGGTATTTGTAGCAGCAAGTAGATTGGGATCGTCAAAAGTGCTTTTGAAACTTCCCAAAAATAATTCTCTCCACTAACCTCCCACTCTGATGTACCAGTATGGCTTGTAGGTGACCTTGGGTTCTTGAAAGTTATCTTGGTGAAACTCAACCCTTGGCAGGTTCTATCAAATAAAAAGACTTTGAGGAGGGACCCAGTGTGATGCATGTCTGTTTTGCAAGGACTGACCTAGCTGAATTTGAAGAGACTCATCATCATGTTGGCTTCAGGATCATGGACTTTTTAGCTGCAGCAATTCTTAAAGAACATCTACTAACTCAGAGAACAACTGTGATCTATTCTAATAGAGGTCCTATACACATCAATTCATTTGCAGTTCTATGCAGTTCTATGTAATCTCCTACCATTCAATTCTGGGCTTATACCAAAAAAGAGTGTGTGCGTGTGTGTGTGTGTGTGTGTGTGTGTGTGTGTGTGTGTGTGTAGATAGAGAAATTTGGCATTCGTGTAAATATATTTAACTCTAAGCAATACAATACGATGAGTATTGACCACAACACAGTGCTCAGAGGAGGGTGAGATCAGTCAAGACTTCTTAAAGAAAACAATATTTAAACTGAACCTTAGAGAATGGATAAGAATTAGATAAATAGGGGCAGCTAGGTGGTGCAGTGAATAGAAGTCCGGCCTTGGAGTCAGGAGGACCTGAGTTCAAATCTGGCCTCAGACACTTGACACTTACTAGCTGTGTGACCCTGGGCAAGTCATTTAACCCTGATCGCTTCACCAAAAAGCAAAAAAAAAAAAAAAAGAATTAGACAAATAGAGCTGTACAATTAATAAAAAGTTTGCAGACCATTCCAACTAGAAAAACTTTAAAAAACTTCTTTTTTTAATTTGATTTACACTTTAGGTTTTGTCATCATTACAAAACCCTTTGAAACCATCTTGCTGGCCAGTGGAGCTAAGTCAATCAAATGTGCAAACACAGCGGTTATCACAAAGTGTACCTCTGCTTAGGCAGGACTATAGTGCTTCCAGATCTCCTGATAAGAACCAGTCTAACTAGGGATTAAAAAAAAAACCACCAGCCTCAGCTGCAAAATAGGAAACCAAGATTGGTCATGCCACGTACTCATTAACTCCCACATCCAATCAAGTTCCCTGGCCCAGGCACAGACTTCCATTGAGTACAAGGACTCTGAGCCTTCATCCTGCAATTACCATCGAGGGCCCTGCCAAGGCTAGCCCAGCTTTAACTCCTTCATGTTAACTGTGACATAGTAATTAATTAAATTTAAATTCATGTGTGTACTAAGAGGAGCCATGCTTCCTTTCTTCCATCCCTTCGGCTTCATCCTCTTCCTTCTTTCTTCTTCCCTTCTTCTCTATCTCCCTGAGCCTCCAACACACCCACTTTCCTTATGGTCCTTTTCTACAAGTGCAGTGACCTGAGGGTACCATAGTATGTTTGAGGTAGAAGGGACCTTAAACCCCTTCATTTTGCTAAGGAAACTAAAGCCCACAGAGGTCAAGTGATTTTTCCCCCAAAGGTACAGAAGCAGTATGAGGCATTGCTTGGCTATAGAAGCTCACATCTTCTGGCTCCCGGACCGTGTTCTCTCCAATCCACCACGCCACCAGCTTCTTGTCTTGATGTCATGTGAATCACAGGACTGTACTAATTTTAGTGACTTGCTTAGTTTTGAACATTTATCCTGGACTGGGTCTGAAAGATACTTGTGGAAGCCAATTAAACTGTGAGTGATTCAAAGGCCCTTGTGAAGATGGTATGTTTATGGAATCCCTGTGAGTAGAGTGCCATAGTAAATACTAAAATTTGTGAATGTACCCATCTTTTTTCCATATCAACTGGGGAGTTATTGATCCTAGGATACCTAAAATTTAATTATTTTCTTTTCTTTCTGAAATTGACTAAGTAGATTGGTATAGTAAAAATTTCACTAGATTTGGACACAGTCAACTTGGGTTCAAATCTCAGTTCTACTACTTGTAGTTGTATGACCCCGGCCAGTCACTTAACCCTCTTTGCCTCAGTTTCCTCTTCTAGGAAATGAGCTGGAGAAGAAAATAGCAAACCAGTCTAGTATCTTTGCCAAGAAAACCTCAGAATGGGGTCATGAAGACTTAGACATGATTGAAACAACATTGGGATAGCATACTTTTCTTGTGATGGCTTATCTCACTTCTAGCCTGATACCTTTTTTCTCTTTATTCTGTAAAGAATAGGACTAGATTAAAGTAGTATTTTATGTGTAAAGAGGGAAAATGGAACAGTAGCTATAGTTCTATAACATCTTTTAGAAAAGAAGGAAAATAGTTTTATTTTGCAATAGAGCTAACTGTTGATCTCCAAATGAAAGCAATAGAAAAGTTAAATGCTTCATCCCTTCAATCAGGAAATGTAACAGAGCACATGGGCAGCTCGGGAACACCATAGTGCACAGAGTGCTGGGCCTGGAGTCAGGAAGGCTCATCTTCCTGAGTTCAAATCTGGCCTCAGACACTTGCTAGCTGTGTGACCTTGGGCAAGTCACTCAACCCTGTTTGCCTCAGTTTCCTTATCTGTAAAATGAGCTAGAAAAGGAAATGGCAAACCACTCCAGTATCTTTGCCAAGAAAACCCCAAATGGAGTCATAAAGAGTTGGACATGATTGAAAAACAACTGAACAATAATGAGGTACATAGATGAACAAAGAAAAGACTTAAAGACTTTTCAGAGAAACTTTGAAATTAAATATCTTAAGTTCCACTATAGGTCAAATTGACCTAATCACATAGCCTGCAACATGGTGCGATAGAAGGTAGGCATTTCATAAATTCCTGTTGAGTTGAATTGAATTGAAAGAACCATCAACCCAAGAATCAGAAATACTGGGTTTAAGTCATGACACTTACTAGCTGTGTGACCTTGGGCAGATAACTTGATGTCTCTGAATCCTTGTTTTCTTGTCTGTAAAAGAGGATGACAATAATACTTGCCTAGCTGTTATGAGGAAGGTGCGTTGTCAACCTTAAAGGACTACAGAAATATGATGAATGCTCATTATCATTACCATTTTTCTACTTTGGATTTATTCTTTAAGCAAGAAGAAACCATTTAATCCAATTGATATTTTTAGGCACTACCAATCCTATGATGGTCAATATTAGTACCTACCCTAATGTATTGTGAACATCGGTTACTGTTGGTAATGCTATTATTAGAACTAACTTCTTCCTCTTCATCATTATTTACAAGCATTTATAGTAATTTTTTTGTTTCATAGTATTTTCATTTAACATTCCTCAAAAGACTTAGAACTACATTTTTTTTCTGTCTTACATGTGAAGAAAATGAAACTTTTTTTTTTAAATTCAGAAAACATCTGTTAAGTGCCTAACTGGGTACAGAACTTCATGCTAGACGCTGTGGTATAAGGTGTGGTCTCTGACCTCTGGGAACTTATAGTATGGTAAGGAAAACAAGACACACGCACAGCTCTTATAATTAGTGTGCCATATAGTTAATTATCTGTGTATTAAAGAAATTCCAAACAACCTGCTATGTGAATTCCAAGGAGGAAGGTTGTTATTAACAGAGAGAGGGAGGCTTCCTGAAGGAGGTAGCATTTTTGTTGGACTTTAAGGGACAGGTAAGCATCTGGCAGGTAAAAAGGAGAAAGGAGGGTATTCTGGGCATCGGAGCAGTGCATGGAACTCAAGTGACAAAGAATGGGAGATGCTTGTTTGGAGGGCTTTGAAAGAAGCAATATGAGATAAGGCTGAGAGGGAAGCCACCAGATTATAGAGGGCATTGAATGCCAGGTTAAGAAAATTGAACTTCGTTACTGTTACTTCATAAACAGTACTGAAACACTGAAGATCTTTGAGTTTCAGAGTGATGGGAACATATATAGGGAATATTACCAAATAGGGAAGGTTAGTCTTGTTAGAAAGCTATTATATATGCATATCATATTTCAAGGAGGTGGAGAGAGGGTGAGAATTTGGAACTGAAAATAAAAATTTTGAATTAAAAAAAGAAAGCTATTATGGTAATCCATCTTTAATGATGACCTAAATTATTTTAGTGGCTGTAGTACTATAGTAAAGGAGGAATATGAAAGAGATAGATTCAACAGGACTTGGTAACTGGCTGGATATGAAAGATGAAGAAAAGGAATGAGTTCACCAAGATTTCAGACACTGGGAGACTAGGTGAATGGCAGTGCTCCTGAATAGTGAAGTCAAAAGAAGAAGCAAGTGTTAGTTATAGTTGATTAGCAGGGTTTGGCATAAGCATGTTTTGAGGTATTGATGGGACATTTGGATAGAAGGTCCTATAGCCAGTCATTCAGATGTATGGGGCCAATACTTAGAAGCCACATGGATGGATTCAATTATCATCTCTGTGCAAATAATCCCAAGATCTACATATTCATCCCTGGTCTTTCTGCTGAAATATAAGTCACACATCCTCAAGTGCCTCTTGTCTAATTCAAAGTGAATGTCCTCCAGGCACCTCAAACTCAATTATGTCCAAAATGGAACTAAATTTCTCTCCCTATCCCTATAACTTTTTTTTTCTTTTTGGTGAGGCAATTGGGGTTAAATGACTTGCCCAGTGTCACACAGCTAGTAAATGTTATGTGTCTGAGATCAGATTTGAACTCAGGTCCTCCTTTCTCCAAGGCCAGAGCTCTATCCACTATACCACCTAGTTGCCCCTTCCCTATCACTTTTAAGGGCACCACGTCAACCCAGTCACCCAGACCTTCAACCTCAGTGTCATCCTCACCTTCCTACTCTCATTCACCTCAGATATCCCATCCATTGTCAAATCTTCTCATTTCTACCTTCACCACATCTCTAGCACATATATCCTTCTCTCTATCCATACACCTGTGATTATTATTATTGCTCTTTGTCGTTTATTCTCGAAGAGGACCACAACATCAGGGAGGTAATGCCATGACATGCAAATGAATTGGATTTAAGTGTGGCAGGGCTGTGCAAGGTCACCAGCCTCACTTTCTCCTCTGGAGCCATTGGGGTCCAGTGGCCAGATATATAGATCAGGATGACTAAAGATGGCAGTGGGAAACATTGACCTTTTTAAAGCTAAGGACTTTCTAGTTCTCACTTTGACTGAGATAATACCCATTCAGTGATTAAGGCTGGTTAAGAACAGCTACAAACCTAGTAAGGCCCCCATCGCTTCTTGCCTGCCATACCACAACCAGCCTTCTAACTGATCTCAGTCTCTGATCTCTCCTCCAAATCATCTTCCACTCAGTGCCCAAGATGATTTTTCTAAAGTATAGGTCTAACTATGCCATTCTCCTCTGATCAAGGAGTTCCAGTTATGACCTCCAGTGTCAAATAGAAAGTCCTCTGTTTGACATTTAAAACTCTTCAAAACCTGGCCCCTTCCCAACTTTTTATATTTTACCACCCTCCATGCATTCTATGGTCTAGATTATTTGCTGTGCCTGGAATACTGTGCCTCTCTCTTTCTCCCTTAACTTCCCTGGCTTCCTTCAGGACTCAGCTCAGATCTCTCTTTCTGCAGGAGGCCTTTCCTGATTTCCATAGTTACTAATGTCTTCCCTTTTCAACGCTTTTCAACATGTATGTACCAGCATATTTGTGCCATATCCCCCATTACAGAGTATGCTTCCTGATGGCAGGGAGTGTTTTTGCCTTTCTTTGTATCCTCAGTATCTGGGCACATATGAAGTGTTTAATAAATGCTCTTTGGCTGACCAGCCATGGTGATCCCAGTGTTTAATAATAACATTTATATAGCACTTCCTATGTGCCACGCATTGTGCTGAGCACTTTATTAGTTCATTTGATCTTCATGACATCCCTTGGAGATAGATGCCATTATCATCCCCATTTTGCAGATGAGGAAACTGAGACAAACAGAAGTTAAGTGACTTGCCCAGGATCATTCATCTAGTAAGTATCTGAAGTCAGGTCTTCTTAACTCCAGGGCCAGAAGCTTGATCCACTGAACCACCTAACTGTTAGAAGTTGGAGTGTTGCCCCAGTAATTGTGAATTATTAGACACTGCCTTCCAGCTGCAGACTAGCTGAACTTTATCATTAGCTGTTGTTGACTTCAGTCTGCTTTTCATCCTAGTGACTTAACCATTTGAAGTAATTTTGCAAGTTTAATTTCATTAACATGTGCCAATTTTCCAAAATCAGAGACTATTGTTCCTGTAACATCCTCCAGCTCTAATTAAATAATAATCATTCATTCATGTGTGTACTGCATGATTTATTTTAATTGACAAGGCTGGTTTCTTGCTCATAATCCTATTGTCTCCTCTCCGGATCAATTTCTTCCTCTTATTTGTTTTCCTCGGAGTAAGGCAACTTGTCCACCATAGTCACTGAAAAAGATCCCACTTCTTTCTTTTTTCTGAAAAGTTGTACCACATTTTGCATTTTCCCTCCTCTTTTATTAATTTCAACACTTTGCAACAAAGGCAGCCTGTTTGTTTGGTTGCTTTTTTTTGTCATTGTATAAATAAATTTTGTCATTGTATCAATGACATCCAGAAACCTTCTTGTAACATTATTGTGTGGGTCAAGGTTTTCAGCGTTTTGCCTGTATTGGAGACCTTACTGATTCATAATACCCAGTGGGGAAAGTATCTGATTTTACTAGTTGGTTTTAGAGTCATGGTCATACTCCTCCAGTAAACAGGTAGACTTTTACTCACTTGACTATGGTGTGACTAGTTTTTTTCCCATTTTGGTGAGAGAAGGGAATAGCAGTGGACTCGAGGTGAAGGCTATTTATCCACTTGTGGTGTCCACCTTGACCCAACTGTTTACCTGTAGCTCCAAGCAGCGGTACCATGTGCAGTAAACCGTTATGGCAGATGGGGCTAAACCAGGTTGAGGGTAACCAACAGATTTGGGATATCTACCCTAAGCATGTGAAGACTTTCCCCAGAAGAATGGGTGGTTGAGAACAATTTGTTCCAATGGACATGAAGGTGGCTGAAGCAGGCACTGTGGAGTGAGTGCTTAGAGCTCGATCAGTCAAAGACACCAAGGTCATCCACTTCATGTCCAGCCACCACCAGCTGTCTTGACTTTTGTCCTGCTGCTGGACTTCAGTGATTCAAGAAGAAAGCATGCGGCTGACTTAGTGCAACTCTGCCTCTCTTAAATCCAATTCATTAATTCACAGTCAAGTTAAGACATCACCCCTTGATGTCACTAGTCCTCTTCAAAAATGAAGGAGGAGGAGCAGCGAGGTGGTGCAGTGTAGAGAGCACTGGCCCTGAATTCAGGAGGACCTGAGTTCAAATCCAGCCTCAGACCAAACACTTGACACTTACAAGCTGTGTGACCCTGGGCAAGTCACTTAACCCCAACTGCCTAAAAAAAAAAAACAAAAAAACGAAGGAGGAACAACAGCAATGGAATACGATCCCCGTATGCTTCTCAGTAGTTTGGTAGCATGTAGAGAAGGCAGCTAGGTGGCACAGTGAATAAAATGCCATGCCTGGAGTCAGGATAATTCTTTTTCCTGAGTTCAGATCTGGCCTCAGATACTTCATGATGTGCTTGCCACCCAGGGCCTCATCACTGAAGCAATTATCTTAGGCATTTTACCTCCTCATTTGGATGTTTCTTAAATATATTGCCTGCCTGCATCCATATTCCCGATCCTATTGGCAACTTGCATCTGACTTGAAGTAGGGAAGAACTCAAAGCTACTTTTAATGAACTTTGGATGATTTTAAGAAGCATCTCTGTTATTTTACCAGGGACCTTATTGGTTGCATTGTATGTGTGTGTGTGTGTCTGTCTGTCTGTCTGTCTCTCTGTGTCTGTGTATGTAAGTGTGTGTATATTCTTAATAACTCTTTACTTGTTAAGAGCCAGAGCTCCCCAGGAAGGAAACTGAGACCCAAATTTTGATTTAGAAATATTCACCAAGTGATGACACTGTGCGGACCGTTGTACTAGGTGAAATATACAAAGAAATGGAAGATAAACTCATCCCTTTGATGGACTTAGAGACTATTGGGGTAGGCAGAGTGTGCACAGGTAGAGGGATAGAAATGTTTTTAAAAATACTTCTAAAAAAATCCAAGTGCATATAAATAATACACTTTATAATAAATGAGATATTTGTAAAGTATTTAGCACAGTGCCTGGCACATAGTAGGAGCTTAATCAATGCTTATTCCTTTCCCTTCTCCCTAAATAATAATAGTCTACCTTTCCATGGAACTTTCAGGTTTGGAAAACACTATTCTCACAGTAGCTTTTTTAAAAGATAAATAACATCTATATTATGATCCATGTTTTATAGATAAAGCTCAGAATTAAATGGCATGCCTGTGGTTACAAAGCTAGTGTTTATCTAAGGTTTAATTCAGAAGGTCTCCTGACTCCAAGTCCAAGACTCTTTCCACAGCCCAAGAGTACATATCTCTTCTCCCTTTTGGGGCTTTGTTGTTATTCATCCTCCATTTTTGAAGAGAACCAGTGACGTCACTGGGTGATCATGAATTGGATGTAAATGACACAGAGTTGTACCAAGTCCTCAGCCTCACTCTCTCCTCCAGAGTCATCAAAGGCCAGTGGCAGGACAGAAGTCAAGATGACTGGTGATGGCCTGGGATGCAGTGGATGACCTTGGCATCTTTGATGCCTGACCAAGCTCTAAGCACTCCACAGCGCCTGCTTCAGCTGCCTTTGTGGTCATTGGAACAAATGGTTCTCACCCATCCGTTCCTCTAGGGGAAGTCTTCACATGCTTGGGGTGGCAGCTGCTTCCAGAGCACTCGGCTCACAGATGAGGTGGAAATCGAGTGGCTGATCAGAGGGTTATTGCAGGAATCTCTTTGCTGGTGCTAAGACAGGAATCTCTTTTTTTGCCTGTGCCTGGATCTGGGTCACAGTTCTAGCTGGTGGTCCTGGGGTGAGAAGGAGCACTAGTGTGGTAGAGCTTGTAGTAGCGGTGCAGAGAAAATCTTCCTCACAGTTCCAAGACAGAAAAGAGTGCTTGTTGTCACTCATAGACCAGAGCACAGGCCAGGAAAGGAGTAAACACCTCTCCTTAGAACATACCACTTTGGAAGAACGGAAAATTTAAGGCCCCTACAAGTATCTCTGAAAACAGCCGCACAAAACCCCCAAAGCTTGGGACAGTACATTCTTCACACTGGAATCAGACCCCTACCTTAACAAAGAGTTTATAACTCAAGTAATTAGCTGGGATCATGAGCAAACTGTGCCAAAAAAGTCAGACCATAAAATCTTTCTTTGGTAACAAAGAAGATCGAAACATACAACCAGAAGACAACAAAGTCAAAGTTCCTACATCCAAAGCCTCCGAGAAAAATATGAATCAGTCCCAGGCCATGGAAGAGCTCAAAGGATTTTGAGAAGCAAGTAAGAGAAGTAGAGGAAAAACTGGGAAGAGAAATAAGAGTGATGCAAGAAAATCATGAAAAACAAGTCAATGGCTTGCTAAAGGAGACCCCAAAAAAATACTGAAGAAAATAAACACCTTAAAAAATAGCCTAACCCAAATGGCAGAAAAGGTCCAAAAAGCCAATGAGGAGAAGAATGCCTTAAAAAGCAGAATTGGCCCAATGGAAAAGGAAGTCTAAAAGCTCACCGAAGAAAATACTTCCTTAAAAATTAGAATGGAGCAAATAGAAGCTAGTGACTTTATGAGAAATCAAGACATTGTAAAACAAAGCCCAAAGAATGAAAAAATAAAAGACAATGTGAAATAGCTCATTGGCAAAACAACTGACCTGGAAAATAGATCCAGGAGAGATAATTTTAAAATTACTGAACTATCTGAAAGCCACAATCAAAAAAAGAGCCTAGACGTCATCTTTCAAGAAATTATCAATGGGAGCAGCTAGGTGGTACAGTGGATAGAGCACAGACCCTGAAGTCAGGAGGACCTGCATTCAAATCTGACCTCAAACCAAATACTTGATGCTTCCTAGCTGTGTGACCCTGGGCAACTCACTTAACCCCAGTTGCCTAAGAAAGAATGAAAGGAAGGAGGAAGGAAGGAAGGAAGGAAGAAAGAAATTATCAAGGAAAACTGCCCTGATGTTCTAGAACCAGAGGGCAAAATAGAAATTGAAAGAATCCACCGATCATCTCCTGAAAGAGATCCCCAAAGGAAAACTCCTAAGAATATTGTAGCCAAATTCCAGAGTTCCCAGGTCAAGGAGAAAATATTGCAAGCAGCCAGAAAGAAACAATTCAAGTATTGTGGAAACACAATTAGGATAACACAAGATTTAGCAGCTTCTACATTAAGGGACTAGAGGGCGTGGAATATAATATTCCGGAGGGCAAAGGAGATAGGATTACAACCAAGAATTACCTACCCAGCAAAACTGAGCGTAATCCCTCAGGGGGAAAAATGGATATTCATTGAAATAGAGGACTTTCAAGCATTCTTGATGAAAAGACCAGAGCTGAACAGAAATTTGACTTTCAAATACAAGACTCAAGAGAAGCATGAAGAGGTAAACAGGAAAGAGAAATCCTAAGGGACTTATTAAGGTTGAACTGTTTACATATCTGCATGGATAGATGATATTTGTAGCTCATGAGACCTTTGTCAGTATTAGAGTAGTTGGAAAAAAATTTATATGGCTAGATAGATAAATAGATAGAGGGCACAAGGTGAGGTGAAGATGAAGAGGTGATATGTGGAGAATAAAATTTAGGGGTGAGAGAGGATTATACTGGGAGAAGGAGAAAGGAAGGGGTAGAATGGGCTAAATTATCTCACATAAAACAGACAAGAAAAGGCTTTTACAGTAGAAGGGAAGTGTGGGGGAAGGTGAGAGGGAATGAGTAATTCTTATTGTCATTGGATTTGGCTTAAAGAGGCAATAACATACACACTCACCTGGGTATGGAAATCTGTCTTACACTACAGGAAAATAGGGGAGGAAGGGGACAAGAGAGCAGGGAGATGATAGAGGGGAGGGCAGATTGGGGGAGGGGGTAATCAGAAGCAAACACTTCTAAGGAAGGACAGGGTCAAAAGAGAGAATAGAATAAAGGGGGGTGGGATAGGATGAAGGGAAGTATAGTTAGTTTTTCACAACATGACTACTGTGGAAGTGTTTTGCATGACTACACATGTATAACCTGTATCGAGTTGCTTGCCCTCCCAGTGAGGGCATGTGGGGAGGGAGGAAAGGAGAAAATTTGGAACCCAAAGTTTTAAAAACAAACGTTAAAAATTGTTTTCACATGCAACTGGGAGATAAGATAGATGGGCAATGGGGTATAGAAATCTGTCCTGCCCTATGGGAAAATAGAAGGGGAAGAGAA
Organism: Phascolarctos cinereus; assembly: GCF_003287225.1. Taxonomy (NCBI): domain Eukaryota; kingdom Metazoa; phylum Chordata; class Mammalia; order Diprotodontia; family Phascolarctidae; genus Phascolarctos; species Phascolarctos cinereus. Next base: position 486,903,610 of record NW_027555847.1, on the reverse strand, counting down.
TACGAGAGTGGGGGGAAATAGAAGGGAGGGTAGATTAGGGGAAGGGGTATTCAGAATACACACAGTCTTGAGGTGGGGAGAGAGATTAGATGGGGAGAAAATTTGGAACTCAAGATCTTGTGGAAGTGAATGTTGAAAACTAAAAATAAATTTAAATCTTAAAAAAAAAAGAAATCTCAAACTGGATGTTCTATAGACATCTTACATTTAACATGTCCAAAACTAAACTCATTCTCTTTTCCCTCAAACCCTTCTGAACTTCCCTGTTACCTTTAAGGGCACCACCATCCTCCTAGTTACCCAGGCTCGCAATCTACATGTCATCCTTGACTCCTCACTGTTTTAGGGGCAAGACAGGAAGTGCTTTGTGGGTGTCCATCTCCCTGGAAGGATTGCATTTGGTGACTCTCATCTCATCCAAGTGGTGTGTGCGTCTGTGTTGTTCTTCTCTCCTGGCTACCCAGTGAGGTCTAGGCGGGAAAGTTAGGGGAAGAACAAAGGGAGGGGACAAAAAGGAACTTCCAATAACTGCAGCTTTCTCATACTCGATTTCTAGCACTGTGCCTTTGCATTGGCTCTCCATCATTCCTAGAATGCTCTCCTCCCTCCTACTCCCAATTTCTTGGAATCCTTGGTTTCCTTCAACACTCATGTGAAGCACCAACTTTAGCCTGAGGCCTTTCCTGATCCCCTACCTTATTTTCATTCACAGTTACCTTGAATCCATTTTGTATGTATTGTGTATATATCTATAGATGTATATGTTGTCTCCTGCATTAGCATGGTGAGAATGAAAATTCTTTTAATGTAGAGATGATTTCAGTTTTATCTTGGTGTCCCAGCATAGCACCTAATATGTGATAGGTGCTTAATTAATATTTGCTGATTGATTCTTCTAATCCCTTACAAAATTCTGCCTTCTTCCAGAATTATGTGGAATTAGTTAGAACAGATTGCTCCAATCTCTCTTGTCCCCTTGGCACCAATGTACTTAGTCTGTAAGATCTCATGATATAAAGAACAGAAAATAGGCAGGTAAGACTAGACTATAAAGTGTTGTAGAAGGAAGTAATATATAAGAAGGCCAAAAAGATAGGATAGAGTCAGATCGTGAAGAGCTTTAAATACTGAACACAGGAGATTATATTTGATACTAAAACAAATTAGGATCTACTGGGAGTTTATGGAGTAAAGAGGGTAACATGGCCATACATGTGCTTTAGGAAAACCACTTTGCTGGCTTTGTGGAGGACAGATTGGAGTAGGGAGAAACTTGGGGCTTGGTAACAAATTAGGAAACAATTGAAATAGTTCAGGAGAGAGCTATCCAGACCTGAACTTAAAGGAGCTGCAATGTGAATCAAGAGAAGGGCTATCTGTGAGAGAAATAGGGGTAGCAATGAGTAGATTTGGTAGTTGAATGGATATGGGGGAGTGAATATGAGGACTTATGGATGACACCAAAGTTGTAAACCTGAGTGACTAGAAGAGTAGTGGTATCCTCAACAGTAATAGGGAAGTTCAGAAGATAGAATAGGTTTTAGAGGAAAGATAAGGATTTCTGTTTTGGACATACTGAGTTTGAGATGCCTCCAGGATTGTCCAGTTCAAAATATACAATAGGCAAGTGGCGATCAATGGAACTGATGCTAAGGAGAGAGACTAGAGCTAGATGTATAGATCTGAGAGTCATTGAAGAAGGGGAATGGCGGGGAGGGGGAGGGAGGGAGAGGCAGAGAGAGAGAGAGAGAGAGAGAGAGAGAGAGAGAGAGAGAGAGAGAGAGAGAGAGAGAGAGAGAAAGGTAGGTTTTCATTGAGCCCGTGACAGTTGATGAGGTCAGAGAGAGAAGAGAGCCAAAGACAGCATTGGGAGATACCTACAGTTAGTAGACAGGACATGGATAATGGTTCAACAAATGAGACTGAGAAGAAACTGTTAGAGGCTTATAATGAAACACAAGAGAGAGTAGTATCACGAAAACCCAGAGAAGAAAGAGTGTACAGGAAGAAATGTGATCGACATTGTCAAAGGCTGCAGAGGTCGAAGAAAGACCGGTAGAGTTGGCAGTTATGAGATCATTCATAACGTTGAGGGGAGCAATTCAGAGTTAGCTCTGATAACCAAAATCAACTGCATCTTCCAAACTTCCCTATTGATGCCAAGGGCCTCAACATCCTTCCAGTCATGTCGGTTCACAGTCTCAGAGTCATCCTTGACCCGTTTTTCTCCCTCACCCAAGATCTTATATATCTGCCGTATCTGACCCCTTCTCTCCACATGGCCACCCCCTTTATCCAGACCCATGTCAACTCTCTTCTGCACTATAGCAGTGGCCCTCCTAATGAGGCAAGGGACCCATGTCTCTCACCCCTCTCCAGTCCATCCTCTCCAGAGCCATCTGAGTGATACTCCTGAGTGCTCTCTTGCTTAATAAATTCCACTGGCTCCCTATTATATTCAGGATCAAATACAGTCACCTCTGTAGAGCATTTAAAGTCCTCCACAACCTGGCTCCAGCCAGCCTTTTCAGATTTATATATTACTCCCCTTCACACTGTTCCTGGACATCCAGACAGGCCATCTAGCTGTTGTTCCTCAAACACGATATTGCATTTCCCATCTCCAGGCCTTTGCTCTATCTGTCCCCCATGCATGGATTGTCTTCTCTCCATATCCTCACCTCTTAGAATCCCTAGTTTCTTTTATTTATTTTATTTTAGTTTAGTTTTAATTTATGGGATAAAACAAGCATTTCCATAACATAACATAATAATAAAAAAAAGATTGCCCATGAAACTGCAAATCTGTTATGTACAACTTGCTATTCCTTTTAAATATATAATAAAGTTATCATGTAAATTTCTGTTTTTCCCTTTTTTCTTCCCCTTCCACTCTAGAGATGGCTAAGGTTAGACACAAATATGATAAAAATCATTCTATACAAACTTCTGTCTACCAGTTCTTTTTCTGGATGCAAAGAGCATCCTTGTTTCTTTCAAAGCTTAGCCTCAGTGCTACTACCTCCATGAGGCCCTTCCTGGTCTGCTCCCTCCCCAGGTCCCAGAGCCTTTACCCAGGGGTGTGCTTGTAAATTTTAACAACCATTCAGAAGTGGGGAGAGGGAACAAAGTGGTATTCAGGGCACTTTTTTTTTAATTTAACCTACATTATTAACATTTTCTCCATCACTTTCTGAAGTCTAGATGATCAGCAAAAAAATAAATAAACCAAGCCCAGATTTATAACATTTCCCAATTTCTGAGGTATAAGTGTTCACACTAAAAGTATAATAATTAGCTCTCAAGAGCCAATTCAAGCTGGCTGCAACACAGTGTAGGCTCCACCCCTAAAAATTACCTTTTTTTTGTATGTGTACTTGGTATCTCCCCGGATAGAATTAATTTTTAGAGAGCAGAGATCATTTCTTTTTTGTCTCTGTAGCCATAGGGCCTGGTATATATGTGGCATTTAATCAATACTTGTCAATTGCTTGTCTTTTTTATTGCGTATAGGCATTGTGGTTGGCGTGAACGAGAACACTGCTTTTTCCTGGCCTGTATGTAACAGATGTGGCAATGGGAAACTGGAGCAGGACCTCTCAGAAAACAGGTAAGAACCAATGTGTACTGTTCTTTCAAGCCCCTCTCTAAGGCACTAAGTAAGGCGGGAAGGAAGTCCAAAAGGAAATTGGAAAGACTAATGTAGCTCTTGTCCTCCCTCCCTCTTACTGCCAAGGGCATGCTCCATCCTGCCTGAAGGATCTGACTGCCCAGAAGCCCAAGTAGATTTCAGCGTGATTATCAGGAGATGCCTAAAGGACAGGCATAGCTGGAGAAATAACTAAGCCCCCAGTGGCCCTTGGAAAACGCTCTGATACATTTTGGGTTCTGTCTCAGCAGCATGGGGATGCTGCTGTTTCCTAGGGCTCCTCCTACCTGAAATATGGGGGAGGACAGATTGGGATGTTTTTGTCCTAAATACCAGTCATTTACAATCAGCCAAGAGGATGAAGGAAGATTGGGGCCAGAAAAGAGCAAGTGAGAAATCCTGATGGCTGTACAATTTGTCCTTTAGGGAAGAAAAAAAAATCCAGGCTTTTCCCTTAGGGGGAAAAAAAAAAAAGACTGAGCAAAAGTCATCTGACATTGGTATTTGCTATTAAGGAACGTGCTTGTAAATGAGTGCGTACACACCATGTGGCCAGCAGCCACAGCCCTTTTTCTACTGAAGTGTCTAATAAACAGATTTAAAAAACAAAACAACTACTTGTCACAGAGATTCCTCGTCTGCTGAACTACACAAACAACTGTTAATCCCGGCTCTCCTGGCTAGTTTCAGTTCACTGCTTTTCCCAGTCAATTCTCTTGCCTCCTCTTTGGATGTCCTCTTCATCAACATTTCTTAAGTACCTACTGTGTGCTGAACCCTGGGAATGCAAGGACATAAAGACTGGTACAGTCCCTGCCCTCAAGGAGCTTATACACCAGCACAGCAGGTATAACTGCCTTGGACACAAATAACTGTAATACAAATGAGAATGTGGTGAGTGCCTCTGAGAGATCCAAATGAAGGGGTGGGGGGAGGATGCTGAGAGCAGTCCCTTCCAGCTGGGGGATGTCAGAGTTGACATAGAAGCCAAACGGCCAAATAGTAGTAGGCAGGAACTTTTTATGGAAAAAACATAACACACACACACACACACACACACACACACACACACACACACAGATGAGCACCGTCATTGCCTTGCGAACGCAAAACAGCTCCTTTCAGTAAACTGGGTTAGTGACTTTCATTTAGAAGCGGAAACTTCCCTTCTTGGCATTTCAGAGATAAATACAATGAGTGTAAGCTACCCATAAATCTCAGCAGCTTACTGTATAGCCAAGAGAAGAGCAAAGCTAAGTGAAGGCAAATTTGATTTCTTCAGGGAGCTGTGGGGGTACCCCTGGTTCTCAACCCTCCATGAAGGGCCTTGTGTTTGTGCTCCATTTGGCTGTTTCTCCTATCATTTTCTGTCCCTGATGTGAACATTTTGGGGGATGCCCTAGCTGTTATTCTGTATTGCCCCTTCACTGGAACCTCATTCTCTTGCAACCAATAACTAACACTAAGGGGATGACAGGATGTCATGGTGGGTAGTCAGGAATCAGTCAGTCAACAAGCATCTATTAAGCGCTTCCTGCATGCCAGGCACTAGAGATACAAATACAAATAAATACAATGAAATTAGTCTCTTCCCGAAAGGAACTCTTGGACTTAATTTTGTATAAGGAGGACAACATATACACATGTAAGTACATAGAAGATCTAAGTCACTACAGAATTTGGGGGTTTGGAGCCAGACCTGTGATTTCACTGCTAGAAGGAACTCCAGATGAAGAAATGTCCTCTAGCAATGCAGATCATTGAGAGCACTGCAATTTATGATATTAGTGATGCCTGGAGAGCTGAGGTTAAATGATTTGCCCAAGGTCACACTTCCCGGGTATCAGAAGTAGGATTTAAACCCAAATCTTCCTTACTTTGAGGCCATCTCACACTGCCTCTCAGATAAGGTATAAATAAAATAATATAAGGTAATTTGGGGAGGAGAGCCATTAGGAGCTAGGGGGATCAGGAGAAGCCTCCTGTAGTAGGTGGTGTTTTAGCCGATCTTTGAAGGAAATGAGGGATTCTGAGGGTGCACATTCCAGATATGGGGGACAGCTTGGGCAAAGACAGAGACGGGAAATGAATGCCGTAGGTGAGGAAGAGCGAAGGAGGCTTGTCTGTCACTAGACCAAAGAGAATATGAAGAAGAGCATTAGAATATAAAGCTGGAAAGGACAGGAGCCAGGTGGTGAAAAACTTAAAATGCCAAACACAGGATTTGTATTTGGTGCTAGACGCTATAGAAAGTCACTGAAATTTACTGACTGTGTATGCCCCTTCCACCACCTTGTATAAAATGGTCAAACCCATGCTTTAGGAATATCACTTTGAGAGCTTTGTAGAGTTGAGAGAGGAGGCAGAGAGAACAATTAGGAAGGTATGGCAATAGTTCAGGCACTAGCTGTATGACCCTTAACTGGTTTGCCTCAGTTTCCTTGATTGTAAAATGGGCATAATAATAACAATATCTACCTTACAGAGTTGTTGTGAGGATCAAATAAAATATTTATTGAAAAAAAAAAACACGCACTTAGCACAATGCCTGGTCCATAGTAGGTACCTTAGAGATGTTTTTTTCTCTTCCTTACCCTTCTCTTCCCTGAGAGGTGATGAGGGCCTGACATGGATGCTGGTCATGTGAATGGAGAGAAAGGGACAGATACAAGAGTTGTCGTGGAGGTAGAATAAACAAGACTGTGAGATGAGGGACAAGCGAGAACTCCAAGGTTGCAAACCTGTATGACCAGAAGGATAGTGGTGCCCTAAGTGAAACAGGGAAGTTTGTAAAAGGAGTATGTGGGGGGGGGGAGGTGGATGATGAGTTCTTTTTGTGTATATTAAGTGTGAGGTGCTACTGGACATCCGATTTGAAAAATCCAGTAGGCAGTTGGTGATCATGAAGCTCAAGAAAGGGGATGAGATTGGATATCTGGCAATCATCTCCAAAAAAAACCCAAAACTGTTTATCAAATGATAATTGATGAGGTGATAAAGAGAAGAGACCTGGGACAGAGCTTTGAGGTACACCCAAAGTTAGAGAACAGGATATAGATGAAGATCTAGCAAAGAAAAGAAAAGTGAGGGTATCCTGGAGGAGTGGGGGAAGATAGTATCAACATCTGCAGAGAGGTCAAAAAGAAGATGCCATCAGATTTGACCATACAGAGATCAGTGATAACTTCGGAGACAACAGTTTCATTTGAGTACTGAAGTCACAGAGCCAGAATACAAGGTATATGAAAGTGAGTGATAGTTGAGGAGGTGATGGCATTGAATACAAACAGCTTTTTCTGAGAATTTGTCTGTTAATGGGAAGAAAGATGGAGGACAATGGCAAGAGGGCATGGGCGGGTCAAATGAAGGGTTGTTTTTTTTTTTTAAGGATGTTGGGAGACAACAGAATGAACCAGTGGATTATATGAGAGAGAATGAAGATCAGGATTAGAAGAGATGAGATTGTCGAGATCTGCTGGGGAAGATGGGATCAAGGGTGCAAGCACAATGGGAAGCCTTTGGGTAAAAGGGAGAGAGAGAATTGGGGATAATGGCAAAGGGTTTTGTGATATAGAGTAGGGGAGAAGAGGGAGCTCATGGAGGACTTTTTTTTCCCAATAAAATATGAGGTAGGGTCTTCTGCTGAGAGGTGGGAGAAGGCAAGAGTGTGTGAGATGAGGGGAAAGGATTCTGAACAGCTGCCGAGGGGAGTGTAATGGAGAATCAATTAGGGAGCAGCAATAGGGTTGCCTTGCGTGGAGTAGTGGAGGTGGCAGATAGCGTGAATGCTTTGGACCTCCACATCCCACCTCTAACACCGGTCTGGGTGGCCCTGGACAAGTCACTAGCTTATGAGTACCCCCAGGCAACTCCCTAAGACTATAAATTGCAGATGTGCACCAGGTGTTTCCTATATGAATGAAATCACATGTCTAGATTTTTAAAAATGTTTTATACTCTTTAACATAGCAGATGTTAGTCCTACTAGGTTGAAGATATTAATGGGTATATGAAAGCATATCTATTTCTCACATATCTGACTCTTTTTTTGTTGTTGTTTTGTTTTCAATCTTGCTGCTCAATTTTTAAATACCAGAGGATCCTTTCACTGTGGCCGATGCACCCTCACTGTCACATCTCCCCTTCTCAAAATGCACCTAGAAGTGGTTTTGGCCTGCCCCTCTAGACCACAGGGTAATATGAAAGTAAAGGTATGAATGAATTAAACTATTGAGAGAGAAGTTTGTTTACATCTGGCTTGCACCATGGCCTAGGGGAGGTGGGGATACTCTACATCAGTAACTGAGGGGGTGTTTTTGTGTGGTGGTATTGATTGAAACTCCTGGAAACTTCATTGAGAAAAGTGAGCGTGGCCCAGGGGAGGGCTTTTCCATGTATATGACTGAAATAAAGACCATGAGGAGATCCTGATAATTGCAGATGTCTAAGCCATGATATAAAAGACAGGACACAAGGTTCTAGACTTAACATATTAATTTTCAGAACATGACTATTTTTAACATGAGTGCTCATGTTCATGGGATTTTAACACACTCTCCTGTTGTCTCTTTTCCTGCAGCTGTTGCAAAGGAGTATTTCTTCACTCCTGATGTTTTCCTCCAGTGAGGATGGGGTAAGTACAGGTGATTAGAATCCAAGGTAAACTGATTTGATTTCTAGAACATATGCAAGCCCTAAGAAGGTCACCTCCCCCCAAAAGCACAGCAGCTGGGAGTCTGTTCTCCTTATACAATATTAGTAAGAACCCTGCCCCCACTCTAAGGTTATGTGTATGCTAAATAACTTTGAATTAGAACATGAATAAATAGAGCGAAGTAAGGAAAAAAATCCATGGCTCCCAAGATGATCTTATAGAAACAGATAACAAAGGGTTTTAATGGTGCCTCTTTGGAGAGCAATATACTTATAAACATAGGGCAGCTAAGTGTTTGGCTTGGAGTTAGGAACTCATCTTCTTGAGTTTAAACCCAGGCTAGCTATATGACCCCTGGACAATTCACTTAACCCTGACTACCTCAGTTTCCTCACTTGTAAAATGAGCTGCAAAAGGAAATGGCAAATCACCCTGGTATCTTTGCCAAGAAAACCCCAAACGGGGTCATGAAGAGTCAGACACTACTGAAAAACTGAACAACAACGACATACTTATAAACCTCGAATACAAGTGAAACTAGCTGGAACAATGGATGGATTCAGAACACCTAAAATCCTGCCTCAGACACTTCCTTAGCTGTATTATACTTGGGCAAATCACTTAACCTGTATCTGCCTCACTTTTTTCATCTGTAAAACTGGAATAAACATAGCACCCACCTCATAGGGTTATTCTGAGCATCCAGTGAAATAAACAACAGATGTACAGTGCTTTGTAAACCTTAAAGCACTCTCTATCAATGCTAACTGTCCATCCCCAAATTTCAGTTTCAAAATATGTTTCACGTCCATGAAACCACATATTAGACTACAGTAGGACCCTTGCCTTGGCTACAAGGTTGGACCATATGGCCTTGAAGATTCCATTCCAGCTCCATGATTTTATAAGGTGTTTTATAATAGATGGATATTTCAGTGTACAAGTAACAGGCAAACTTGCCATTATCTCTACCCAGAATACTCTAGTAAGTACAGATATCCCTTCTACCTTGAGAGGGTTAGGGGCATGTTGCCCTGCCTCAATCAGGAAAATCTGCATAAAATTTTTTGGCCCTCTTTCATACCAGAAAAGAAATCTGAATTATCATGGTACTAAAAGATAAAATATGTTGATATTATATAATACCATATGTGTATTTTATGCATTTCTGAGTTTCTAAAATTTTTCTGTGTCATCTGCTGGCCTTCACAGGTCATCTGTGGCTCCTTAAAACTCCCAAAAAATCACCATATAATTTCTTTAAAAAAAAAAAGATTTATTTATTTTTGGTTTTCAGCATTCATTTTTATAAGATTTTGAGTTTTAAATTTTCTCCCCTCCCCCCCCAAGATGGTATGCAATCTTATATAGGCCATACATGTACAATCATATTAAACATATTTCCACATTAGTCATGTTGCAAAGAAGAATTAGCACCAAAGGGAAAAACCATGAGAAAGAAAATACCAAAAAAAAAGGAAAAGTAGTATGCTTCAATTTGCATTCAGACTCCATACTTCTGTCTGTGGATCTGTTTAGCATTTTCCATCATGAGTCTTTTGGAATTGTCTTCAATTATAGTTTTGCTGAAAAGAGCTAAGTCTATCAAAGTTGGTCATCACACAGTGGGTGGCTGTTATTATGTACAGTGTTTTCCTGGTTCTGTTCACTTCACTCAGCATCAGTTCATGCAAGTCTTTCCGGGTTTTTCAGAAGTTTGCCTGCTCATCATTTCTTATGGAACAATAGTATTCCATTACATTCATATACCACAGTTTGTTCAGCCATTCCCCAGTTGATATCAAAACTGAGATGTGGAAGATGTGGAAGAGATAAGTGTATTGTCAAATGTATCTCATAGAATGAACTCCCCTCAGAAAGTCCCTACATCAGAGTCTCTACAGTCAGTCAGCTAGTAGTTAAATACCTACTGTGTGCTAATGGCTGTAAGTCAGTGGTGTCAAACTTAAACAGAAACAGGGACCACTAAGCCATATGTAATGAGCCACATATTGACTTAGAAGACCATACCTGTGTGTGCATTTCTTTTTCTTTTTTTTAATTAACACATCGATGCATTAAAATTAGATAGGAAAGAACCACGTTTTAATCTGGTTCGGCCTGACCTTATGGGCCACATTCAGCTCCAGGGACCAATACCTCTTCTCTAAGTATCACTTACAGTCCAGAGACGGTGGCTTCCTCATGAAACATTAGCATCCCTAATGAATTAGGAGAGCTAACCCTTCCCTGGGAGGGATGCTGTTGTCTTTACAGGATCATGTGATCATCCATCTAGGGATCCCATCAGGAAGGGACCCCAGATCCCAACTCCCCTCATTTTACAGGTGAGAAACCCTAGGAAGATCTTTTGTTGTTGTTCAGTTGTTTTCACTCCTGTCAGACTCTTGGTGACCCCATTTAGGGTTTTCTTGGCAAAGAAAACTTAGGCAAGTAGGGTTAAGTGACATGCCCAGGGTCACACAGCTAGTAAGTATCTGAGGCCAGATTTGAAGGAAAATGAGCATTTCTGACTCTAGGCGCAGCACTCTATCCACTTCACCACCCAGTTTCCCTAGGGAGATCTAGGAAAGCTAAGTAAGTTGCCTAAGATCATACAAGTAGTCACAGAATCAGAATTTGAACCCAGGACCTCTGGCTCCTGAATAAGGATTCTTTCTACTGTACTTCTCTGACTTGTTCTTATGTGTGTACATGTTGTCTCTCCCCCAGCAGAGTTTAAACTCCTTGGGGATAGGAACTACTGATTTTGATTTTGTACTCCCAGTGCCTAGCATAGTACTTGGTACTTAATAATTGCTTCTTGATTGATTAAAAACACCGTTCCACAGCACCCCACCTTCGTGTCTGTGTTCCACCAGGACCCTGACAGAATATTTGTAAACATTATGTATAGCTCTAGGGGAAGACAGAGCATGTGAGGATTTTGTATGCTATCAATTAAATATGTTTTTAGAATTATAGGGCAGCAGGGCTGAGATAATTCTTTTAATTTAGCTGCCAGAATTCTAGGATGCATCAACCAATGAGAACCTCTTCTGTGATGTTCAGAGATAACCCCAGAATCTCTCTCTGCCTTCAGTTCAATTGTCTGCCATTTTCCAATGCTTCCCTTTCTCTCTAAAATTATTGCTTCCAATAGTTTCACAGCATTTCTATAGTAACAGCTTCATTTGACCCACTATCCTCAATTTAGATGTGTTGACCCACTATCCCCAATGTAGATACCGTCATCCTGTTCCTACCTCCCAGTGACCAGGACTGACAATACTTAGGGATGAAGCAATATTTTATGTTTTAAATTTGCATTTTATCTAATCTGTCAAATGTTTTGCAGATATGAGTTATTATTTTGAACAAGCTAAAGGAGGGGCAGAATCATCATCGTCCTCATAAATAGGGAAATGCTGAGCACTCCCTTGGGTACTTAGTGCTAGCTGCAGTGCTTTGTCTGGGGCTTTGTACGCAGGGACTTCTTTCCCATCCCAAGTTGGATGCATAGATCAAGTACACGCTTGATAAATGGTTCGTTGGCTGCTGGATGTCTTGGTTGATTTGGCAGTGGGGACTCAGCAAGTATCAGTTGACTGCATTGTACAGAAATTAAAATATAATCTGTTCTAAATACATTCACTATGCCAGAACATAGATATCACAAACATTTTGTTTTTAGAATTTCCATATTTTGGGTTTGTTTGTTTTTTTAATATTTTGAGCAAGAGACATTAAGTAGGAAATTGGGGTCATTTACAAAGGGAAAAGAGAAAAATGATGGAGAGTGATGGGTTAACCGTGCAAGACTGATTGGCTGTATTTAAAAGGAAGAAGAATGGGTATTAGGGATGGCAAATTAGGTTCTCAGGGATAAATCCCCTGTAGGAAAATGTGAGGAACAAGAGGTTTAAGGACTTTCATCCCCTAGATGAAGATAGAACCAGGTAGGAGCATCATCGTTTCCTTGAGAAATCATATAGACTTTGGGACAAAGGCTCCTCCTCTCTCTCTTTCTTTTATGCTCTCCTTCTTGGGCTGAGACCCAGAAGATAGGAGGACACACTGGCAGCAGTTCTTTACCATCCATCTCATTCCTTCCCAACAGTGGCACTATCACTCCTCCAAATATTTTACAATAGCTTATATGCAAGCTTATGCGACTCTTTCATTTTTATCTCTGTAATGCCCTGCACAGGGCCTTGCAAATAGTAGTTGACAAATGCCAATTGAATTGATTGAATTGGATTTCTAATTTTCCGTTAACTCCAGATTTCCTGAAATTTTCTGAAACAGAAATAAAGGGAAGAGCAGACTTGGGAATCTTGCCTAGGAGCATGACATAGTCTGATACAGGATCTGTTTACAGTCTAATATTTGTTAGTGATAAAAGCAGACATTTGTTAGTGACAAAATCTGAAGTTACTTAAAAGGAGGGCCCTTGCTTCACCTGGGCCTCCACACAGTGTGCAGGGTGCAGTTAAGGTCTATTTCAATCTACTGCCATAGTTGCAGGTACCATCAAGGCCTGTCCAGTGTAGTAATGTCAGCCTCTAGTTATGGAGGATGGATATAACATCCTATGGGTTTTGCTCTTAAGAATCCATATCCCTGAAATCTTTTTTAAAAAATGAGTAGTTCCGGTAACCACCACGACAACACTCCCTGTGTTTGGTTAATGGGGCATGAGTGTTAAGTTTTGTGCCTTTAACTATCTTGTATCCGAGTCACCAACTCAGAGTCTTTTAATTGGCTAAATATTGGACGTGTCGGTGCTCAGATGTGGTATTAGAGAATGAAGAGTTTACTTCCTTGGCTTTTAGCGACAAGGCGAAATGGAAGAACAAACCTGCTAGGCCGTGTTTACCCAATCCACTTTTGCTACATGTGTAGCCATGTGTTTATCTGAGAAATACCTGGGAGGTTGCCATCTGTCATTATGTTGTGCGCAGCGTCAGAAAGGAAATAAACGATCGTCCCATCAGAAACCACTTATCATTTCACAAATCATAGATCCTGTTCACCATGAATGACCCCACACCTGCCAATTTTGACATTTCTAAACAAAGCCATATGTGCCATATTGACTAAAAAAAAAAAGTTTCAACTCAGACCCTTTTTCCTATTCGTGACTTAGAAAATCTGCAGCAAGTGTCTGATGTCATCCATTCTGTGCAGTCTAACAGAGGACTGCAGAATGTGTTTGTCCAACAGCCCTCTGTTACAATAACAGCAGTAGGTATAATAACCTATATTTGCAAAGTGTTTTATGTTTTTTCACATACATACATTATCTCATAATTTCCTCTGTTCTCTACTTCTCCAGAATATTATTGGAAACAGCTGTGGTACAGGAGAAACAACATTGGATTTGGAGTCCGAAGAACCGAGTTCAAATCCAAGCTTTGACCCTTTCTATCTGTGTGTCCTTGGGCAATAATAATTTTGTTGTTCAATCATATGCAACTCGTCCTGACCCCATGGACCATAGCATGACAATACTGACCATGGGGTTCTCTTGGCAAAGATACTGGAGTTGTTTGCCATTTCCTCATCCAGTAAAAATAATAATAGCTACCATTTATATAGCACTATGTGCCAGGAACTATGCTAAGCATTTTAAAATTATCATCTCATTTGATGCTTACAACAACATTGGGAGGGAGGTATGTGCTATTATTATCCCCATTTTACAGATGAGGTAACTGAGGCACAGAGGTTAAGTGACTTGACCAGGGTCACATAGCTATTAAGTGTCTGAGGCTGGATTTGAACTTGGGTTTTCCTGATTCTCCAGGTCATACTCTCTGTGCCTCCTAGATGCTATATGCCTCCAGGATGGTCAGTTGATTTCCCTGAGTCTAGCATTCTTCACAACATTAACACAACTAAAGGGATTGTACTAAATAACCTCTTGGGTTTATTCACGTTTTAAAACTTTAAAACTCTGTGATCATGCCAGTGAACTCAGGACCTTCTTTAAAAATTGGAAGTGTATAAGAGTTGGAGTGCCTTCCATAGATGTGCGTCCATCCCTAGCAGGGTTTGTGAATACCCTTTACTTTGCCCTGTCTCCAACTGTCACACTCAGGCCTTCTTGTTTTTTTTCTTCTTGCCTCAGATGAGAGGTGATTGTCAATAACCACGTGTTTATAAAGCATCTGTCTCTGAGGAGGAGTTGACAGGTTTATTTATAGCCCATTCAGTCCTCACCAAGTACCCTCTGAGGTGAGTTCAGGTGTGCCCTGTTTTATGGAAACCTAATGCGGCATGTAAACATCCAAATGGACAAAATAAGTAAAGATCTGACTGTAATTTTCTTAACAACAGAAGGAATTGCCCTAGGTTTACAATTTCATTGTTTGTAATTATTTGACTGGTGAGCAGCTTTTCAAAACCACACCTATTTTGTAAAGCAGCTGGTGACCCAGTGGATAAAACGCTGGGCCTGGAGTAGGAAGACCTGAGTTCAAATCTGGCCTCAGACACTGACTTGCTATGTGACCGCGAGCAATACACTTCACCTCTGTTTGCCTCTGTTTCCTCATCTGTAAAAATGGGGAATAATAGTGTCTCCATTCCGGAGCTGTTGTGAGGAGCAAGTGAGATAATTGTAAAGCACTTAGCACAGTCCTGGTACATAGAAAGTGCTTTAAAAATGGAAGCTTTCATTATTGTTACTATTATTGTTGTAGCAAAATACATCCTTATAGAGCAAATATTCACATCCTCATGGATCAGATGGAGAGATTGAATCATAGAGGTGACTGTAACCTAAGATATAGTCTAATTCCCACATTTTATAGATGCAGAAACTTGAGACCTAGAGGAAGGAATTGACTTACCCAAGGTCATACAACTAACTAAAGGTGGCAGACCTGGACCTCAGACCCCAGTTCTTCAGTTATAAAAATAGCTAACATGAATACAGAGCTTTAAGGCTTACAAAGTACTTTCCATATATTATCATCTCATTTTACCCTCACAGGAAATCTGTGCAGTGCATACTGTTATTGTCTTCATTTTATAGATGAGGAATCTAAGGCTGACAGGTTAAGTAACTTGCCCATGGTGTCTTGGTTAATTTAGTAAATATTTGAGACACGACTTGAATTCAGGTCTTTCTGATTCCCGGTCTAGCATTCTGTCCTCTAGGTCACTGGTGTCTAACGCAAATAGAAATGGATCTCTGCAGGCTGCATATTGATTTTGTTGTTCAGTCATGTCTGACTTTTCATGACCCCTTGGACCATACCATCCTTGGGGCTTTCTTGGCAAAGATACTGGAGTGGTTTGCCATTTCCTTCTCCAATGGATTAAGACAAACAGAGGTTAACTGACTTACCCAGGGTCACGCGGCTGCTAAATGTCTGAGGCTGGATTTGAACTCACTTTTTCCTGATTCCAGGCCCAACACTCTATCTACTGAGCCATCTAGCTGTCTCATATACTGACTTAGAAAACTACAAATTAACATTATCTATGTTGTATTTTTATTTATTTTATTAAATATTCCCCAATTACATTGTAACCTGGTTTCAGCTGCACCCAGGAGTGTTGAGGGTCATGCCTGTGGGCTACGTGGTTGACACCTCTGCTCTGTATCTCCTAGCTGCTTCAGTCCAGCTTCTTCCCCTACATCATGCTGCTTCCCATTTGCCTGCCAAAATGGTAAATTAAACTAGTGTCCAGCCAGGTAATAGTCAGTGGTCAAATGTTTTTTATGTTCTTGTAACTCAGCACTGCCAACCCAAAGTTGACCTCTCCTTCCTGAGTTCATCTGTGGCCAGAAAGGAGATGGAGATATTCCAAGGTCTGTCTGAAAGTGACACTTAAAAATAGGGACCTGAAGTTCAAGGGCTCTCATCAGATTAAGACAATGACCTTGGAGTGGCCACTCTTGCAGCTGGGGAAGCACAGGAAGGATGGAAGGGAGGGGCATCTATAATTGGGAGGCATCCTGAGAATTGGATATAACTGGTGGTTCATCTGTTACCATCTTGGGCCTTCCGTGTTTCCTGAAACAATGGGTGTCTGTTGTGATGCTGGGCAACATGGTAGAATGGGAAGAACACCAGCTCCAGAGGTGATCGGCCTCTCTGGATTCAAATCACCCTTCCACCACTGACTCCTTGTGTGACCTAGGCCAGGAAACGTCACCTATCTTGGCCACAGTTTCTTCATCTGTAAAATAAGGATTTGGGTTAGAAGGCCTCTGAGGTCCCCTCCAGCCCTTGGTCATGATGTGGGGTCGTGACATAAAGGGAATGATGGCAGCTACTTCAGTATCAGCTGCCACCATTAAATGAGGACCACAGTTTACCTACCACCTCCAGAATCAAATAAAAAATTGTTTGGCATTCAGAGCCCTCCATAACCTGCCCCCTCCCACACTTTCCTAGTCTTTTCTTTTCACACACATCCCCCTACGCGCACCCCACTCGCTACACACACGCGCACACATGCGCGCGCACACACACACACACACACACACACACCCATGTACTCTTCAATCCGTTGACGATGGTCTCCTTGCTGTTCCCCAAACAACATATTCCATCTTTCAACTCTGGGCATCTTCTTTGGCTTTACCCAGTGCCTAGAATGCTTTGCTCATCTCCGCCTCCTTATTCCCCTGGCTTCCTTTAAATCTCAGCTGAAATTCCACCTTCTACCAGAACATTGTCCTAATCTCTCTTAATTGTTGTGCCTTCCCTATTAAGTATTTCCAATTTGTCCCAGCCAAACTTGTTTGTACATGGTGGTTTACTTGTTGTATCCTCCATTTAATTGTAAGCTTCTCGAGGGCATGGATTGTCTTTTACCTTTCTTTGTGTCCCCAGGTCTTATAACAATGACTGGCACATAGTAGGTGCTTAATAAATATTTATTGGGGCAGGTAGGTGGTGCAGCTGATAGAGCTGGGAGGACCTGAGTTTAAATCAGGCCTCAGACACTTGACACTTACTACCTGTGTGACCCCAGGCAAGTCACTTAACCCCAATTGTCTTGCCTAAATAAATATTTATTAACTGACTGGCAAAAAAAGAATGCTCTATAAGGGTGTTAAGATTTAGAAAGGCGCTCCTTATGTACTTGGAGGTTAGTCCATGGTGAGGATTGTACCAAAATTCAAATTAAACAAAATTAAGTTCCTGTTGCCAGGTACTATGTGTTTTAAGCCATAGACAGCCTAGCTGTGGCAAACACAGCAATAAAGATAAATCCATCATTATTTTTAACCACCCACTGTGTCTAAGGCACTTCACTAGTAATAGTAGGGCTAGGATTCTTATTCTGAGTTTTAAAAAATATTTTGAGGACTGCATTTCAATAGAATTAGTTTCCTTTGTAATTCCATGGATTTTATTTTATGCATTTAAAAACATTCAGAAAAGGGGTCTGTAGCCTTTTCCAGACTGCCAAGGGGCATGTGATTCAGAAAAGGTTAAGGACCCCTGCTGGAGGGGATACAAAAAATGTGAAGGACATGGTCCTGCCTTAGAAAACTTAAGAGTCTAGTTGGAGAGGCAAGACATGTATATATATATATATGAAAAGATGAAACGTTAGAGTAGAAGATAGTCCAGAGTCCAGGGGTGAGGAATCCAAAAGGATTTGGGTTCAGTCAAAAGGCTGCATTTAAGGATGTAGAAGGCCACATGTGGCCTCAAGGCCGCAGGTTCCCCATCCCTGGTGCAAACAAATAAAGGGCATTGGCGATCAAGGAAGAGATTAATGCACTCAAAATATTTTGGCTTCAAAAAGGAGGTGAAATTTGGACTTGACCTTAAAGGATAGGGAACATGTCATTAAAAGTAGAAGATCATGGAGAAAATTTCCGAAAGAAGTGACATTGTGAACAGAAGCACAGAAGTGGGGCTATAGTCTATTTGGAGGGACAGTTGAATTCAGTGCCACCCCGTTTGTTCAGTGCCCAGCGGTGTTGTGAGTAGACCAGTCTGGCTGGAAGAAGAGGTTCATGTAGAGGCAAGTGACAGAGAAAGCTGGGAAGGTATGTTGAGGCTAGATTTGCAGAGGGGAAGGAGTGGTGTATTGAATAACAAGCAAGATTCCCATTGCTACCATAGCAGACACTCACTACTATTTTACTAAATTTATGTAAGAAACAAACATTTTTTGACAGGGACAATGCAAGAATTCATTTTGCTTGGCTATGCACATTTGTTACAAGGATTTTTTCTTTTTTTTAATGGAGAAGACTTTTTTTTGTTAACTTAAAAAATAAAATTTAATCTTAAAAAATGAACATTTTTTTAAGTAGCTTCCTAATAGGTCTTCCTGGATCCACTGTCTCTTCCTCTAGTTCACCCTTTATAGTATGACCAGAGTAATCTTCCTCAACCAGTGACCTGGTCATATCAACTTGAGCTCTACTTCGTATGATACCTGCTTCATAAAGCCTTCCCTCATTCCTCTCATCAGTAACTTTTTCACCCATAAACCTTACAGAGCACTTTATTTTCCTCACCCTAAAGTACATATGTGTTGCATATGTTATTTTCATCGACTAGGGGAAGGAGAATGGAAGGGAATGAGCATTTCTGTAGTGCCTCCTATGTGCCAGGCACTTTTTACAAATATTATCTCATTGGATCCTCACAAGAACTGGTGCTATTATTATCCACACTTTACACTTGAAGAAATGAAGGCAAACAGAGGTCAAGTGACTTGCCCAAGGTCACACTGCTACCAAGTACAGTAAGTGTCCAAAGCTGGATTTGAATTCAGGTCTCCCTGATTCCAGGCCCAGAGCCTAGAATCCATTGCTTCACCAGCTCCTTCACAAGGACAGGAACCCTGTCGTTTTTAAACTTGATTATCTCCCAGCACAAAGCTCTTCACATAGTAATAATTTAATTAATTCAGCAACTATTTATTGAGGGCTTACTATATAGCAGTCACTGGAAATAGAAGGAGAAAAGTGAGATAGTTCCTGCCTTCAAGGAGCTTATATTCTATGAGGGAAACAATGTGTTCCTATAAGTAAATACAAAGTAAATAATTTCCCAAGAGTAACTAGCATGAGGAAATGGGGGAGGAAATCAGGAAAGGTCTCATATAAGAGGTAGCACTGGGGCAGACTATTATTTATTTGTTTGTTTATTTATTTTTGGCTAGGCAGTGAGATTAAATGACTTGCCCAGGGTCACACAGCTAGTAAATGCTATGTGTCTGAGGCCGGATTTGAACTCCAAGGCCAGTGCTCTATCCACTGCACCACCTAGCTGCCCCTGAGGCTGACTTTTAAAGAAAGCTAGGGAATTCTGAGAGTCAGAGTTAGGAAGTACATTCCAGGTGTGGGACAGAATGTACAAAGACAGAGACTGGGATGGATTGTTATTTATGAGGAACAGGGAGGCCATTTTGGTTTGACTGTAAAGTATGAAGAGGAATAATGTGGACTAAAGTGCTTTAAATACCAAACAGCAAAATACGATTTTACTCTGCAGGTATCAGGAAGCCATTGAAGATTTTTGAGCAGGGGAGGAAAAGCTCAGAAGGAGCAGAAAACAGCTTCTGTCCTACTGTCTACTCTGTTGAATTCAATTGAATAAGGGCAGTTATGAGTTATTTGGCTACCTTTAGAAATAAAAATCCAAGAGCATAGCAGTTGTGTCTCTTTAATGGAGTTTATTGACTCTTTCATCTTATTGCATTTTTTCCCTGGAAGGTCAAAGTACTTTATACCTTCTAGTAGAAGGGGTAGATATTACTGCTTTCTTTGTTTTACAGATGAGAAAACGAAGATAGCTTGGTGGACTTATATTGGAGCAGTGTCAACCCATGTCTCCTAAATCTCAATTTGCTTCCCAAGGTCTCAGAATTATAACATGACCCCCTTTATATTGGTAGTGAGAGGTCACTTACAAAATAGAGTGTATTACCAGGCATCCATATATTGTAAACTGTCACATAGGAAATTTAGGACTGATATGTGGCAGATCAACACTTTTAATCCTAATCACCTGATTACAAAACCATCTTTAATCTGAATAGAGACTTTCCCATGAGACAGCACAGTATTATTTATGAAATCTGTCACTCCGGAAAGCCCAGGCCAGAGCAGCAGGAGGCTTGAGAATGCCCTAAGTACTAAGGAAAGGGCAGTTGCTTGTTTTAAGCAGTCCTGGGGCTATTTGTTTGCAAATCTCATTTCTTTTTAACAAAGTTAGATAAAGCAATAAAACTTTGTAGATGTCATATATTTCACTGAAGATGAGCTTAAAGGCCATGAGCTAAGAGTAACAGTAAATTAAAACCAATCCAAATGGAGAGAATTAAAACCCAGATAGTAATCCTGGCTTTCCTTTTCCTCTATGACCTGGAACATGTGACTTCATCTTTAGGGTTAGACCCTAATTCTAATGAAGCTAGCTGTTAGCATCAGATCATTTTCTTTAACTATCCTTATTCCCATCTAGCTAGTTTTACTGAAATGTTCATGACGTTACTGAAGTGACCACTGGCAGGGCCTCTTCCTGACCATAGTTCTTACCCCTCATCTCATGAATCAACAGGATTTTTGCTCCTGCCCCCTCTCCTGAGGACTTTTGGGGCTTCAGCAGCCTGCCTTGAGTGGAAGCTTGTTCTGTACAGAGGTCAAACAGCCTGGATCCATGCTGCCCTTGGCACAACTACAATCATGGTTGGAACTAAAGGCCATGTGAACTACCTGGCTCAGGTTCTCCCACATCAATAACAGGATCAAACGATAGATGAATTGTAATAATAATAGGTCACATTTATATAGTACCTACTATGTGCCAATACTGTGCTAAGTGCTTTAGAAATACTGTCTCTTTGGATCCTTACGACTTTGGGGATTAAGTACTACTTTATCCCCATTTTACAGATGAGGAAACTGAGGCAAACAGAGGTGAAGTATCTTGTCTAGGGTCACACAGCTAGGAAGTATCTGAGATCAGATTTGAACTCAGGTTTTCCTAACTCCAGACCTAGCACTGTGAGACTGGTCATCCATACCATCTAATACTATCTCTAAAGGTGACACCATGACACCAGGCTGCTGTATTCCAAAATCCCAATCTGAAAAGGTTTAGGGTCTTACCGTTATCCTTGACATGCTTCTGGACTCTGTTTTCAGCCCTTGGAGAAAAGGTCATGTTTTTACCACCTACTAATAAAAAGCCTCCTGAAGGCAGGCACCTTTCTCTGGAGAAAGTTTTTTTTTTCCTTCTGGAAATGGATAGGATAACAATGAGTGATAACTGATATGAGGATTAACCAATAACCACAAAGCATTCAGCAAACAGAAGAGCATAGAGCTAGGAAAAGGATGGCTTAGTCCAGCAAAGTAGAACAGAAAAAAATGATATCAAGCTAAGGGGGAATTGAGGCATTTCATCAGGAAATACTTTGACAGTAAGTACTATTAGATTGAGGAAGTCTCCTAAAGGAAGGGAAGGACAAACTGCCAGTGTATTTATTAGACCACACTACTAATGGTATGTCTTTCTGTACTATCGGATGTCTAGAGGAGCCTTTCCTACTCTTTTTATATTTTCTATGATTCCTCATCTAAGGGCAGTCTGTAAGATACTTAACCAACATTACTATCAACAGTAGAACCAAAAGGAAAGTGTTGGTTTTGTTTCCTTTTTTTTTTTTAAACAAAAATATAATTCAGTTAGAGAAATGGGTCTAGAGTAGGGGTGGGGAACCTTTGGCCTCAAGGCCACATGTTGCCCTTAGGGCCACACCTGAGGACTTAGAGGGCCACATGTGGCCTTGGGTTGCAGGTTCCCCAACCCTGTTGTAGAGTCAGGAAGACCTGAGTTCAAATGTGACCTCAGACACTTACTATATGACCTGGGCGAGTCATACTCTGTTTGCTTCAGTTTCCTCGTTTCAAGGACCAGATGAAATATTTTTAAAGCACTGGATCTGGCACACAGTAGGTGCTATATATGTGCTTATACAGTTTACTTAGTTACTTCATTTACCATAAATCTTTCCATTTTAACTTATGAATTTTTTTTCTTCCATTTGAGTGGCAGAAGGTCAGTTACCCTACAGAAGACCTTAAGCTGTGTCTGCCTCTTTGAGAACAAAATATAATCCTATTATGTGCTTTCATCGCTACAGACTTATGAAGTGAAGAGTGTGCTGGGAAAGAAGGTGGGGCCGTTAAATTGTTTTGTCCAGACCTTAACCAACCACCCCACAAGCTGCATGGGATTGGAGGAAATTGAACTTCTACCAGCAGGAAGAAACTAAGATGAAGACTGCCTGTTGCCATAGTGTCAATGAACTTTGCAATGTTGTTACAAAGTTGTTTTGTAGTTACTTGTTAACTAAAGACTAAGAGGATTTATATTCATTACAAACAGGATCTTGAAATGCCACTTATTTTCAATTTCTCTGGGAACACATTCGGAAAATGAGTCATTAATTATCAAAATACACTTTTTTCTATACAATCATTAATTGTATCATCATCATTTACAGTTGTAGCAAAATATATCAATGGAGTTTAAATATTGCACTAAAAGCTGAAGACTTCTAAATGGATTTTGATGTTTTAAACTTGGAAAGAAAATTAAAATTTTTAAATGTCATAGTTGGAACAACCTTTTACTGGCATTCTAAGGCTTCCCCCCCCCCCGCAGTGCTTGATTTAACACTATCTCCTGTAGGAACATACACTTCTACAATAAATATCCAAAGTTCAGTAACTTTGTTATTTTTAGAAAACATACTGAGAAACTGTAGCAAAGGTGAAGTTGTTTCCCATAAAATGTAGATAGTTAACCAGTATGCTATCATAGATCTACTGTATTATAATAGAAGTGTTAGATAAGTTTTACAGCCTAATCATACTGTGAAATATGGACCCAGAACAAAGATTAGGTAGATTTAAATACCTCTGTGAGATTCTAAATCTCCCCAACTACTGAAAATTCCTTTTACCTAAATCGAAGATAGGAATATGGTTATCTCACTCTTCCTTTGTTGGCAGTGATTTAAATTGAATGTGGGGCCAGGAACTAATGCTTTGCACCCTAAAAAGATTTTTTGTATTGCTTGCTTTCCAACAATGTGACCAGAAACATCACGCTGCCAATTTTAGAGTATTTACCTATTTTACCTTAGGAAAAGTCAATGCAACAGCTAGGCCCAAAGTGTCCTTTTTAGGTTTGAATGTATTAGGCTAAGAAAAGATAGAATTATTGTCTCCTCCCACTCACTCCCCTTTTTACCTTCTGCCTTCTTTAAAGAAACTGGTTGGCTTTTTTTCATCCTTTTTAAATTTCACCCAGGCCTTAAAGATCCCTAAATGTAGTCGGGTTTTCTGCTAGAACAAACTAGACACTAGAACATACTTTTAATCACCTGAAGGTGATTACTACATACTTTATACTTTTAAGTTAATTTGCAGTTTTTTTTTCAGAAAACCTGAGGCAATGTAAACAAAGATGGGCAGATGAAATCTACCAATAATTAAAAATTATTTTAGCCAATAACCTTCCTACCTGCATTGGAACAGCTAACTAATTGTAAGGTCACCTAATTTGATTCTCACCTCCCTTCTAAGCCCTTCCCTGATCGATTTTTTTAATTAAAATACTAAAACTGTGTTTTGTGGCCAGAAACCCTCTCCCCACCTCCCACAGACACACCCAGAAGTTTAGGGGAGATGAGCTTGGTTTATCTAAAAAAGGAGTTAGTCACTTACTCTGAATAGGTTAAGTAACTTCTGGGGAAAAAAATTATCGTCACAGAATTGAGCTAGTTCACGATTAGATCGCCACCCTGCAAAATATTTTTCCCGGTATGTTAAAAACAAATATTCCAGGGTACATTTGAATATAAATTTATAGTGACACATGGCTTAATTTCGGTATGTAAAGGTTTTCCAATACTCTTAAAAGTATCGATGGGTATAGACTTGGGGGGTTTGAAATACCAATTATGGATTCCCCTTCTTGCTAATAAACTAATTTCAACCGCCAGGGCAAGGAAGTTTGAGCTGCTGAGCCTTCCTGGTGTTGACTCACTCGTACAAGCCACAGGGGAATGAACTTTTACACCACGGAGTCACGTGAGCTACCTGCATGTTGGTGCAAGCAAGTTTCTCAGTAGTATGTCCCAGCCTCTCCCTACTGCTGCCAAAGGTGTGGGTCCACCTGTGGCCTTTCCCTACGAACCTTTTCTTCCAAGGTCATTGTGAATACAAGAAGCAGGAATGATTTAAAATGCTTTTTTTTATTCTTAGAAATACTGTAAAAATTAATATAAAAAGTTGAGCATGCTCAGGCTTTTCCTCTTATCTACAATACAAAGGTTGGGGGGGGGGTTTAATCTTTTTTTTTTTACAAATGTACCATAGCTGCATCAACAGAAGTAAGATGTAGAAAAAAAACCAACAAAACGAAAGTTACCATTACAAAAATAATTTAAGGAAAACATTTTATAGCTTCTCTTGCAGTTTGGTTGTGTGTTAATCCAGAATGTAGCTTCATCCAGCTACTGCGTTCAAAACAAACAAAACCACCAACAATTTCACGTTTCTTGCTGCATGCCACAGAACAGGCTGCGAAAACACGTGGGGTACTTTCTGCTACAAGGTGATCTTTGGAGTCTCTGAGGTATTGATAGTTTGACTAATCGTCTCTGTCCCTCTTCCCACCCGCTCCTCTTCCCCGTGCCGCCCCCCCAACCCCGGCCCCGTTCCCTGTCGCCCCTCGACAGCTCCCGACACCCCCACTTCGGTCCCAGTTACCGACAGTCAATGCCCGAGGAGGCGGTGCCGGCTTGGAGAAAAGAAGAACTGGGCAGCTGTTTAAAAAACTGTCTCAGGCTCGATAAGTCCCTGGTCAGCTGCTCGATCTTCTTGTGCAGCTTCTCGTTCTCCGAGGAGAGCTCCACGAGCTTCTGCTGCATCTCCTGGTTGCGCTTTTTGGCCTTGTCCCGGCTCTTGCGCACCGCGATGTTGTTGCGCTCCCGCCTCTGCCGGTACTCGGGGCTGAACCGGTCCAGAGACTTCTTGCCGCCGCCGCCGCTCTTCTCCTTGCCCAGATGTGGCGGCTGCGGCGCTGGCGCCGCAGGGGAGCGCCCACTGGAACAGCTGGAGCTGGAGCTGCAGCCCGACGGCTCCGGGGAGGTGGGCGGGGTGGGCTGGCCGGCAGCCGACAGGTTCATGATGGTCTGCGCGCAGGTGGCGATCTGCGACGGCAGCAGGGACGACGACATGTCGCTGTCGCTCCAGTCGGGCTCCTGCTTCAGGGCGCCCGGCGGGGACGCGCTGGTGCCCGCGCCCAGGAGGCTGGCCATGGCGCTGGCGAAGTCCTTGTGCGCCGGGGGGTGGGAGTGCGCGGGGTGCCCGGGCAGGTACTCGTAGTCCCCGGCGCTGGCGTGGCTGGCCGTGCCGCCGCCCCCGCCGCCCCCGCGCTCGGGCTTGTGATTGCTGTTGAAGAGGTCGGCGAAGAGCTCGTCGTGACACAGCTCCAGGTTGGGCACGGAAGACATGGAGTCGATGTAGGAGCTGAAGTCGATGGCGCTCTCGTCGTCGTACATGGCCGGGGCGGCCGCGCTCAGCTCCGCCAGGTTAGCGCCGCCCCCGCCGCCGCCGCCGCCGCCGCCTCCCGCTCCTCCTCCCCCGCTGCCGTGCTCCTCGCAGCCGCTCAGGGGGCCCCGGCCCGGCTTGCAGGAGGCTCCCAGACCCCCGGAGCCGCCGCCGCCTTTATTGGTCTCGTAGAAGTTGGCCGGCTCCATGGACCAGTTCCTGTAGCATGCCGGGCTGTCGAGGCTGTAGAGCGCGGTGCTCATGGAGCCGGGCGGGCACCTGCAGGGAAGGGCCGAGCCCCGGGCTGCGCGCGCCTGAAGGACGGAAGCCCGCACCTGGGGCTGCTGGAGCTTCGGGGCTGGGGCTGGGGCAGGTACCCGGGCCGGCACACGCTGGGCACCGGGCGCGGGACGCTGGGTCTGGCCGCTCGCTCGCTGGCTGGCCCCGGGACTCCCTCGCTCACTCCCTCATCCCCCACCGGCTTCCTTGGCTTTTTCCCCCCTGCTTCCCACGGCCCAGATGCTTGTCAGACTCTCACCGGGTCGGTGCAGCCCAAACCGGTCTCTTTTCTACCCCCGGGGTTGTGACGTAAGGCCCCGCCCCCGGGTCGGCGCCCGGTGTTATCCGAACCCTGGGAGAGCTGGTGCGGGGGCGGGCGAGCGGGAAGGGGCGGGATCGGCGGGGACTGGATGCCCCAGCCCCCTCTGGCTCCGGACTGGGCCGGCCGCCTGAGGGGGTACGCTGGGCTACCCGGGAAGTGAGCGCCTTCGGAGCTGCGTGCGGGGCTACGGGCACCAGCCCACCTCGGAGCCGTGGGGGCCACGTGGGAGCGGAAAGCCGTGGGGCCGAGGAAGCCGGAGCTGCGCGCTCTTCCTCCTGCTGCTGTCCTCCCTTCCTTCCCGCCCTCCCCCACCCCCTTCGGGATACGGCCAGGGCCTGGCTGCTGGGAAGGACCCTCCCTCTGCCAGCTTTTCAACGTGCAGGACTCAGTGTTCTCATCCCCTCCTTCCTGTTTATGGGTCTTTGAACCACCTCATTCCTCAGGTGAAAGGAGGGGAAGCCAAACCACTGGACTGGTCCGAGGGCCCGGTGCTCCCTCTTCCTGGGGGAGCCAGGTCACTGGGCCATTTAGATAAGGGGGGAAGGGGCAGTGGCCATTTTTCCACGTGATCCCTCCCAGGAGGTAAGGGACTAGAGGATGAAGTGACAGGCAGCCCCCGGGAATTAGCGCACGTCCCAGGGGGAGGGAAAAGTGAGAAAGAGTGCGCTGGCATGGACTCATTCGCTGCCTAATGAGGCTTTAAATGCAAGCAAATGTCTCTACTGTGCATAAGGTTACAAAGACACAGATAACGAAATAGTCTCTTGAGGCAAGAAATTGAGTTTTGTTATTTGTGTATCTATGCATGTAACATTTGACCCATAAGCCAGCGTCTCTTCGTGCCTCGTACAGCTGATAATATAACGAAAGGCTTCGCGCAGTTTAGACGGGGCACACATTTGTAGCTTGTACGTGGACTCTCCTCTTTCGCCCTCGCCCCCACCCCCAGCTTCAGTGAGGACGGGAAGCCGTTAATATTTTTCAGTCACACACAGCATTATCGCCGCTGCCGATCACGTTTCCAGAATCATGCAGACCCTGGTGGAGCCTGAATTCCCTGACCAGAATGTGTTTAAATTTGTAAACAATCTCTTCATATCCGCTCTCCTGTAGTATTCCGCAGCTGCTGCGCAAAAGCCCTTTGACAAGCCTGCCATCTACTTCGATATCAGAGAAACTTACTCCCCTTCACTTAACTATTCTTCGGTCTAAATGACACGCTTAGGTTGGAATCATTATCAACTGAGGAGAGGAAACCGGGCAAGTCCAAGAGTCACACCCACCACCAGTTAATTTTCGGGGTTGGGGGGGATAGGATACAATGGTGGAGGCTGCTGTGACACATACACACACTTCTGTCAGCTAGACAACAGCAGCAGCCGCCCATCTTTGTCAGCCAGCTGGGAGAGAAAAGACAGATGTCATGGCAGGGGGAGGGAGGAAGGGAGAGGAGCTTCCTAAGGTTCAGCCAAGATGTTTGCAGATAGTAAGATGAGCAGGGGCCATTCCACCACTCCATGCTCTCACTAAAGCAATGGCTCCTGCCAAGTTTTATAAACTTACTGCAAATAGGCGTTTGTGACTTTTTTTAATCATTATTTTGAAGTCTCTTCAATATACCTCATATTTGCCTTAGCGAAGTTTAGTAGAAATATTTCAGGAAGTTCTGGGCTAGGGGAAACGTGCTTGTGTCGCATCGTTTAATTCACCAAGAGAGTATTCTAACCATTTTCCCACTTAGATGTCCCGACATCTGGAGAGCAGTCTCAAAGTGCATACCCGAAATGTTTCAGCAGGCCTGGAAACTTAGGTCCTTTCACCCAGATTTGTGCTGTTTCCAAAATGACAGTCACAAACCTTGTTATGTCTCAGGTTATACATGTAAATAAATGCACCCCAGATGCAAATTCTCTTCAGCACAATACAAGCTTCTGTTTGCTTTAAACTCTTGACCAAAAGGCAGTTGAACTGTGAAAATGAGCTCATCTTGCCACCAGTCACCTCCACTTGGCTTCGTGTTTGTTCCTTGTGTGTATCTCCCCACCTCCACAAGCATGGGGCCTTGCTTCAGGAAGTGGAGGCCATATAGTTCCGTGTGTCCTAATAACCACCAAAGTGCTATTATAACTAATGGGTTCACAGGCATAAATTAAATAGAAAGGCTTACAAAAATTATGCTTTAGAAAGTTCTATGTTTCTCAGCTGTTCTTCTGTCTACTTCTTGGCAGAAAGAACATCCATTTTTGCATGTTAACGAACATGTTTCTGGGCATGAGGCTACTAAAGAGTGCCACCTTGTGGTTTGGTCTTGCATCAGCCTTATTAAGGCCTTTTAATTCCCCACCTCCAATTATTCTGGTAAGACATTCTTTTGAATTGATAGCATCTTTTAGTATCTTGAAAATGTTTGTCATGATTACCTATTATCCAGTATCTTCACTTCCACAGCTCACCTATTCTGCAGTTGTTATGCAAACCTGTACCCCCACACACACATTCAGACCAAATAACAGACCCTCCAAAAGTAGTTTTAAACACTCAGTTTCGCAGGATAATTCAGTTGTACAATTTATTACACGCCTACTATGTACAAAGCTAGGCTGCTAGGTGACACAGTGGATAGAGCACTAAGCCTGAAGTCAAGAGGACCTGAGTTCAAATGTGGCCCCAGATACCAGCTGTGTGACCCTGGGCAAGTCATTTAACCCTATTTGCCTCAGTTTCCTCATCTGTAAAGTGAGCTGGAGAAGGAAATGGCAAACCACTCTAGTATTTTTGCCAAGAAAACCCTAAATGGGATCATGAAGAGTAGGACACTACTAATGGACAAAAAATTGTACAAAGCATTATGCTGGACATCAAGGGGCACAGAAATGAATAAAAAAGGGGTCTCTATCCCCATAAAACTTACAGTTTAGTAGAGTAGATTTGTCATAGGTCAAGGATCTGTGATTTCTTTCTTGTGGAATCTCATTTAGCAGATAAATATCAGAGAGCTAAAAACTTCAGAGAGGCTACACGATTTGTCCATAGGCACACAGCCAGTAAGGGATGGAGGTCTTCCTCCAAGTCTAGCACACTGTGCTGCCTATTTGGGCAGATGATATACATAAAAATGATAACTATAATATAGTTTAGAATACAAATTTACAAGCAGGTTACAGTGAAAATCATAGTTGAAACTTGGAGACTTTTTGGACGTGGCCAACGTTGAATTTTGCTCTGCTTAGTTATGCATATTTATTCAAGGGCTTTGTTTTACCTTTCTTTTGTTAATTGAAAAAAAAAATTTAAAAGGAAAGAATTAGTGAGAGAGATAATGAACTTCTGGTTTGGTGTACCAGGGTTGGCTTTATGAAGGAGGCTATACTTGAACAAGACCTTAGGACGTAGTTAGAATTTCAATAAGCAGAAATGGTGGGGAGGATGTTCTAGACATCCAGCAGTGGGAAAGCAAAGGCAAAGAGTCATGAATAAGATGTATATCGTATCATTTGTTGTAAGTTTAGTATATATAAATATAAAGTTGGGTGAAATCAAGCTGGTGAGGTAATCCATGATCCCATCAGTATGGGAGTTCCCTCCAATGACGCCTATCCATGGCAGCTAATCATGTGTGTCTCTTGTCTGCATCCTTCCACAAGTTCACCAAAAGTGCCAGAGGCCTTCTTCTCTTCCTGTTGACATCATGAGGGTATCAGTGGAAAACTTTGGCTGTCCATCTGTCTTCCCTCACTATTGCCACATGACCAGCATACCTCTCTTCGTTTCATGCAGTTCTTTGATTATATCTTTTATTCCTGCCCGTTTTTGGAGTTCTTTACTGGTTAGATGGTATAGCCTACTCACACCCCCCATGTGCCTCCCCATTTCCCTCTGTGGGATATTCATTTTTTATTCTTCAGATATAATGGTATTCCATGTTTTGATGCCATATAGCAACACCAATAAAATGGACCTTTGCTTTCATGGGAAATTCAGGATCAGTTTAGTAATTTCTTGAAACAATCCAGCTTGCTCTTCTCCTCATATTTAACCACAACTTATCTTTCTAATATTGTCCATTCTATGTAGGTGCCCTGATAAATGTTCTCTAGGGTGTTCATCCAAATGCAAGTTGAAATCTGTACAATAGACATTTTCAACCATCTGATCTTTCCTGTGTGGTTGAACAAGCCAAACTCCTTTGATTACAGGTATCTTTCAGAAGGCTCTATCGTGTTCTAGAGACTGAAGTAATTAGCTTAATGACATCTAAAACCAGGACTACCTGGAGAACCTCACAGGCAAGATCCACCAGGAATCCCTCTTGAACATGGAATCTAGACTGAATCTTCTCCATCATAGTGCTTATACCTTTGGTGAGTATACCTATTTTATGCCTCACCTAATATTTGTAATCAAAGGGTTATTAAGCAGTATTATAAATCATATTTGCGTGTATTTGTGTTTATGTTGTCTTTCCCATTAGATTTGGAGTTCCTTGAGGGCAAGGAATGTTTTTGTCTTTCTTTATATCCTCAGTACTTAGCACAGTGCCTGGCACATGGTGAGCATTTAAGAAATGCTTATTGATCTGTTGGCTTCAAGATATCTTCAGTGATTTTTAGGTGTGTATGAGAGAGATCTTTTTGAAAAAGAGCCTGTAAGCGTTTTGTTCTATGGAATCAAATGGGTTTTTTTCATATTCAACAAATAATAAGCACGGTGACATCTTATATTCTCTACATCTTTCAGTCAGTTGAACAATAGTAAAGATATAGCTCTTTGTTGAGTATTGCTTGGGAAAACCTGCTTTATTATCTCCTCTACCTTCATCCTGTATGATCTAGATTCATGTGTAGATGTTTCTTATAAAAAATTTTCATAGATGGGAGAATAGGCATGTGAATCAGTAGTTATTGACTACTGATCTCTCAGCTAACTTTTTTCAGAATTAAAATCAGAGATGTTCTCCCCATGCCTTTGATGTCTTCCTTGTCAGATACCTGGTGTATCAGTCCCTTGATATGCTGACATTTGTGTTGCTCTCAGTACAGGTCTTCTCCATATATATTTAGTCTAATCCAGCTGCTCTTCTAATCTTTGTTATCAGAAATGACCCAATCAATCATTTCCCACTATCTGTGGCCTCCAGATTTCTCTCTAGTGCAAGCCTGCCATTGGACCAAGATTCCCCTCCCCAAAACTTCCTGCCCTATCAGTGTCTTCTGCAATACAGGCTAGCACTACTACCTACTGACAGGAGTCCCATACTTCCTTCTCCTAACTGCTGTGAAGCAAACATCCAAGGACACAACATCACTATTTGCCACATGGTCAGACCATAAGGAAGGACTTTGAACAGTCCCTTCACATCTCTCCTTTAAAAGACTTTTCTCCACCAACTGACACTCTGCCTAGTACTCACTCTTCCATGATAACAATGCTCCCTTCTCTATCCTTTCCAGTACTGGTTGCATTTTTACTGATATCATCCCACTCATTGGTTGTAATGGGGGAGTTGGAATGTTCCTTGTTCCTCATTGCCACTGCCAGCTCCTCTTTTTACCACCATCATTGAGAATCATGAATTGCTGAATTCTTTCCACTGAAGTTCACAATATCTAAATATATCATCCACTTCAGATCGTGTTGGCCATATCTATTGACACCTATGACATTCTTCTTTCCTCAGTAAATTCACTGCTTTGCTTACAGTCTTTCTCTCCATCCCAATATTTGTCCTCCTATTTGTGTTTGTTCAGTCGTTCAGTTGTGTCCAACTCTTTGTAACCCTGTGGACCATACTTGTCCATGGGGTTTTCTTGACAAAGATATTGGAATGGTTTACCATTTCCTCTTCCAGTGGATTTCATATTAGAGGATTTCAACATACACATTCATTTTTCCTCAAAAACTCTTAATTTCTCAGTTCCTGGGGCAGGTAGGTGGTACAGTGAATGGAGGTCTGGCCTTGGAGTGAGGAGGACCTGAATTCAAATCCAGCCTCAGACACTTAACACTTACTAGCTGTGTGACCCTGGGCAAGTCACTTAACCCCCGTCACCTTACCAAAAAGCAAATAAATAAATAAATAAATAAATAAACTTCTTAGTTCCTCAATCTACTCGATTCCCATGATGTATTCCTCATCTGTACACAGAGATGTTCATACTTTTAGTTTTGCCATCACCCATAAGACTTCTACTTCCATGTTCATGAACTCTGAAATTCCCTATCTAATCATAATCTTTTATCATTCTATTTTTCCCTCTGCCTTATAGCCCCTAACACTGTTCTTCATTCTCACTATGACCTCTGTTCTCTCTACCCCTCAGCTCTTTCCCAGGCCATCACTCCTGCAGTAGCTGTACTTTCCTTACTTCTCTATCCTAATCCCTTGGCGAACAAAGTCAATACTGCACTATCATTTATTCTTGAATCCCTTGTTCTTTGGCCAGTCATGCCTTGTCAAACCCAAAACCTAGATTACTTTTACTTTGCTCCTATTTGTATATCCATGGATGGCGCTGGAGGAAATCATGAAACCTTGCGGAATGAGTTTCTAACAAATTTATGTTATCAAATCTCAACTGAGCCCACATTTCAGCAAAACATCCATTCTATTCCTCACTGATCAATTCCTATCATATTCTCCACAACAGGTGTTTCAAACTTTCTTATCTTTCCTCAAGACTTCCATGGCACTCCTTACCTAAACCCTCTCTGTTGAACACTTCATCTCATACTTCACTGAGAAAATGGACTATTTGATATGAGCTCCCTTTTCTCCCCTTCTTTTTTATCTCAAAATCCCTTGACATCATCCCCACCCCCAGTTCTTTTTCTAGTCTCCAATGGTGTGGCCCTTTGTCATAGCCAAGTCCGACCCCTTTATAAATACCCTCGATTCAATATCCTCCCATTTTCTATAGCAGACTGTCCCACCTCAATGCCCACCCTCCCTATGTGATGGTTTCTTTCCTGTTACTTTCAAGATATTCAAGTCTCCCTTATCATTTTTTTAAAACCTCCCCCTTCCCACTTGCTAATATCATATATATCCTCTTTCTTTCTTACCATGTTCTTCTGAGAATTCATTAAAGAAAAGTAAAAGGATTGCCTTGCTGCAGTGAGGACTCAGTTGATATTTGATTATATAAATTTATAGTGTATCCAATCAATTTGATTGGATAGCTTCCTTTACCTCTGTTTAGGAGCATGTGAGTAATGATGATCAAAGGACGAGGGAGTAACCTAGGCTTGAGATTTGGAAAAGCAGAGTCAACTATGTGGCAAGGAGGCAAGGGAGTTGAGCGCAGAGTTGAACAGATGAACTGTAGAATTGATTGGAAATGGAGGAAAATTGTTAGAGCAGGGGAAATGCCTTGAAAAAATGAGTTCTAGGTCATGATGAAGATGAAAAGTAGATTTAGAAGGGATAAGGCATAGGGAGAGGTGGAACCTCACATTATGGAAGTGAAATTCATGTGATTGATGTCAGCATCTGAACTGTTACCATCCCAGTGTGGGACTGAAACAGAGCAGCAGAGTAGGTCTTAGTATTTGAAGATACTGGAAAAAACTGGGATGTCCGGGTGATTGAGGGAGCATCAACATCTGTGTCGGACTTCCCTAGTGTAAAGGGAGGAGTTGAGGAAAAGAAGAAGACAGTGATCCAGGTACTGAACTTTTGGGGAAAAGTGGAAAAATAATCTGGGTACTAGTAGACAGTGACCGCCATAGTCTTGTTTGGCAATAAATTTTAAGAGTGAACTTCAAAGGTGGAGAGATTGCCTAGTGATGTTAGTAAAGGAAGAGTTTGAAAGTGGCAGTAGAGAGCAAGGAATAGTCTGATTCTTCCTCCATGTTTTCTGTGATGAAGAGGGTGGCTAAGGATGCACTGTCACCTGGGGGAAACTGAGTCTCTATGAGTGCCAGAAGATAGAAAGAACACAAAAGGAATAGGTCCAAAATGG
Organism: Phascolarctos cinereus; assembly: GCF_003287225.1. Taxonomy (NCBI): domain Eukaryota; kingdom Metazoa; phylum Chordata; class Mammalia; order Diprotodontia; family Phascolarctidae; genus Phascolarctos; species Phascolarctos cinereus. The sequence goes on along the minus strand of NW_027555847.1, from coordinate 486,869,182 downwards.
AGTATACTTTGTAATTTGATGAAGAGCAGAGCCACAACAACGAATTTTTGCACCTAGAGCAAGCAACCCCAGGGCAGCCTCAGTTGGTGGTGAGGAAGATGTAAGACAATCCCACATTCAGGAAAGACAACCTAGGATCCTGGGAGATTGCTGATGGGGAGGCTGCCACACTTGGGAAAGAAGGGCAGGGTGAATGAGGAGCTCCCTCCAGCCCACCATCTGGTAGCTGTTGTAGTTAAGTATTCCTGCCAATTAGGTGCTGAGATCTGTTGTTTCTAAACTGCTAAAGGGTTGAAGATGCTTTTAGTGTCCTCTAAATTCAGTGCCCTGAGCAAAGTCCTGGTCACCCCATCCTACTTATGGTTCTGGTGAAGGCCTGTGATAATGGAATCACAAATGTTTGGACAATTGAAGTATTTTCTGATTCTGTTGTTCTTAATCCTTTTTCCTTGGTAGATAGTCATTTTGGCAGCTGTGTGGAACAGTGGGTAGATCACCAGGTCTGGAGTCAGGAAGACCTGAATTCAGATCCAGCCTCAGACACGTATTAGCTGTGTGTGACCCTGGGCAAGTCACTTGGCCCTGTTTGCATCCATTTCCTCAACTGTAAGATGAACTAGAGAAGGAAATGGCAAACCACTCTGGGATCTTTGCTAAGAAAACCCCAAATGGGGCACGAAGACCCCGTGTCATGAAGAGTCAAACATGACTGAAACAACTGAACAGTCATTTAAAATAGTCATTTTAAATGCTCCAGAAAGGAAGTAAGCAAATTCAGAAGTTGCAGTACCTGGCATTTACAGTGATTTCCATGTACTATTAAATACAATTGAGATGTTCAGTTGATGGAGTAGCTGAGTTCAAGCTTTTTCCAGGCTTTAGTTCACAACTTAACACTAAAAATGATTAAACATTTTATTATAATTTTATCCAAAGGTATCAGGGTTATAAGGCATGTCTAGCTTTTCTCTTGGGAATGTAAAAAAAGGAAGTATTGAGAAATATTTATTGAATCTGTGGGTCCCTTGTTCTATTCTCTGATGTTACACAGCTAGGTAGTGAAGTGGAAAGAGTGCTAGATCTGGTATCAAGAAAACCTGAGTACTACTCTGACCACGGACATTAGCTGTGCAAACTCAGGCAAGTCACTTAACTGCTTTCTGCCTCAGTTTCTTTATCTGCAAAATGGAGGTGATAATAATAGCACCCACCTTCCAGGGTTGTAGTGAAGATAAAATGAAGTAAAATTTATCAAGTGCTTTTCCAGGGCTGCTAAGTGGCACAGTGGATGGAGTGCTAGGCCTGAAGTCAGGAAGACTCATCTTGCCAAGTTCCAATCTGGCCTCAGACACTTACTAGCTATGTGACCCTGGGCAAATCACGTAACCCTTTTTGCCTTAGTTTCCTTATCTATAAAATAAGCTGCAGAAGGAAATGGCAAACCACTCCTGTATCTTTGCCAAGAAAACCCCAAATGGGTCACGAAGAATCCTACACAACTGAACAATAGCTACAAACCTTAAAGTTTTAACCTCTCCTCGTCATTCTGTATTAATTTGTCTATAGCTCATTTTTACTTATCTGTGAGGATGTATTCACCCAGCACAGTGTCTGACACATGGTAGATGCTTAATAAAAATTTGTTCATTGAGCCACTGACCTTCCATTTCTTCATGAAAAGCAGCACGATATGGCTCAGAGTCAGGAGACCTGGGCTGAAATCCTGCCTCACAGGCCAATCTCTTAATCACTGAGTCTCTCTTCTTATCTATGTAATGAGAATACTAATACCTGCACAACCTAGCTCATGGAATTGTTCAGAAGAAAGGACTTTATAAGCCTCAGTGTCACATAAAAACAAATTATTATTATTGATTCATAATGTTATATAATGCCACATCCATATAACTAAATGAATTTTAGCAGACTCTGAAAAAAATATATAAACCATAGTTTAAAGCAAGTATTTGATCAGACTGGCCAAATCTTATCTACCATAGAGTTGCTAACATTCTTAGTAATAAAAACCAAAACATCAGGCAGCTTTTCTCCCTGGCCTGACATATTGAGGATTATTTACTCTACTTCTACCTGCCACTGAGTCCATGTCCCATTCAGATGTGCTCTTTGGACTTGCTAGTCACCTGACATAAATTAATGCTCAGCCTATATTCAGGGAGTTGTTCTGAAGAAATGTTTTATTGGAACCATAATTCCTGACCTAGATCACTTTACGCTGTCACCAGTAGACCTTGTCCTGTGTCAGGAGTGCCCCCAAGATATGGGTGACACGTAAGCATCAAAGGTCTTTAAAACTTGATCTTAACATGTATTATACTCTGCATGCCTGTCGTCTGTGACCCCACTTTAGTTGCCAAGAGAGAGAAATGATTTTCCCCCCAACATTTTACTGGTCCTATACCTGATTAGAAGACTCTCAGGGTCATAGTATATTAGATTTACAACTGGAAAAGAAACCCCTCATTTTATATATTTGACTCGGGCAAAACTGGAATTGGAACCAAAATCTGCTAAAATACAAATTCATGGCTCTTTCCGTTGTACTATCCTGACCATTTTTTCTACTGGGACAAAATGTTCTCTGGTAATTGCTAAAAAGAGTGGCCTGGGACTATGCAAAGAGGATAAATACAGTATCTCTGAAGAGCTAGCATCGATCTGTTTTGTTGTCAATCCTGAAATGTCTTACTGGACTTTGTAGTGAACTACAGAATATGTTCTGACTAAGTTTTAAGCTTCACAACCAACTAAGAAGGCTCATATCCCATCCTGCTGTCCACTGTGGCCATCTTGCCATCTTCCCTGCCTGTGTCTTCCTGCCTGGATAAAGATGACCTCTAGACCATATTTCCAGAAATCATGCCCCCAGGTCCCTGGGTCTGAGCTAAACTCATTCATGAGTGAGTTCAAACCCACCTAGCTTACTGTATGGAGTCAGCACCAGACCAGAGCATGCTTCACATCCCATCCAGCTATCCACCTTGCCATCGATATACTAACACTCCATTTTCCACCTCCTGCTTTGCATGCATTAATCAAATCCATATTAACTATTACTTCTGGAAAGGTCACATTGATTGGTCACCCTTATGGACCATGTTCACCATCCTGTAACTTCTCAAACCAAAACTCCTTTCCTGGGCTACCATTTTCCTGAATGTATTGTTACCATAAGTTCTTGGAGAAGAGGGTCTATTACACTTTTGTATTTGTCATCACAGTGCTTACTAAATGCCTTTTCATTTGTTCAAAGGTGCATCAGTATGAATAATTACAACAGGAAGAGATTTAAGTCCTACTTGTGGTGTGCTGGTAAATGTTTAACAACCACTTCTCCTGGGGGGAAATTTATATATGACACTTTTTGGGGGGTAGGGAGGCAATTCAAGGTTAAGTGACTTGCCCAGGGTCACACAGCTAGCAGGTGTCTGAGGTCAGATTTGAAGTTAGGTCTTTCTAATTCCAAGGCCAGTGCTCTATCCATTGTACCACCTAGCTGCCCCACCATGTGATACGCTTTTAAGTTTAATCTGCTTTTTTCACAATTTTTCTATCACTTTCCCAAGTCTAGACAATCAACAAAACAATACATCAAGCCTAGTTTTACAGTGTTTGCCGATTTTCAAGGTGTAAAGGCTCACATTGAAAATTTAACTGTTGACTTTCAGGCAAGAATGTATACCTACAGGATGGTTCTAGCACCCCCTTGAACCCAGCACTTTTGTTGATTGTGGCTACTTACAGACAGGCTGGAAAAAGCCCCCAAAGGGTTAAATGACTTGGATTTGAATCCAGGACCTCTGCCTCAAGCCCAGCAGCCTTTGCACTGTACCCAGCCACAGAGCTGATATTCTGAACGGCTGCTTTGAATTCAAGATCCAAATCCTTTTTACTGTAACATGAACTTCTTGATTTGCTAAGTCTTCCTTAATTTATGACTACTTCTTTTTAAAAAAATCATTTTAATTATCCTATTTCCCATCATTGCCTTTGATTTTTTTTCATAATTAAGACAGATACACTCAGGTCCTTTTTAAACTCTTCTGCTTTCTATTATTTTTAGTACTCTCAAGTGTTTGAAAATTTTTTTTAAAAAAATTCTTTTCCTATTAATTTAGTCTCTTTTTATTTGGTTAGCAGCTTTTTTCCTGTGTTTTAAATAACAATTTAAAAATCAAAATAATTTTGTGGTTTGCTGCTTTGTGAGGAAGTCTGTAGTGAAGATTGTTATTTGGTGGTTATAAAGTTCATATTATGATAATCCTATAAATCAATTAATAATAAAATCTTGCTAAGAGAATGATGACTAGAATATCTGTAAGATGAGAAAACTAGCAAAAGTCCCCACTGGCTGGCTAAGATGCTAAGTATAATCCTTCTGGGGCAGGGTTGAGTTTTTTTGGTTTGTTTTCATCTGTACAGAAGTAGTTCTTGAGGCTTTTAGAACCTTAGAACTTAGAGTGGGAGGACTTTAAAAGATCAACTTACCTTGAAAAAAGTGGGTCAGGCATGGTAGTGTTAATAAGCATTCTAGACCTCTACTTGGTCTGCCCAGGGGAACTTTTCCAGTATTCTGTCAAGACGGTTTAATTTGAGACTTTTCTTGGCCTTATGCTAAAGGTTACAGGTTTGTATCTAGTCTAGAGGTCCAGGAAGTAATCCTATGGCACACTTACATTTGTAATTTTAAGCAAGGTTCACACCTAGGAATAGGAGAGAGGCATTCAATTGGGAAATTGATCAGGACCCACGTGTACCAACTCTGGGCCACATAGGCTTTGCCAGACGGGAGGTGTTCAGTGTTGGGAAACAACTTAGAGAAGACTATTAGACCCTCGCCTGCCCTGGGGGAGTAGCTGGATCTTGTGTTATTACACCTGTGTCATTACATGGTCATACTTACTATCTTTGTGGCAGTCCTATGCGGGAGTTTTCCAGAAGGAGAGTGAGAACTCAGAAGATGTGGCAAATGGCAAGCATATGGCCAGCACTATCTCCTACAAATCTTTAATAGGAGTAAAGCTCAGAGTCTCAGCTTAATTTGGCACCCTGTGAATGGATCATTGCTGTACTCTCCTACTTTTGAAAGATCAATGAGAATTATAAGTGAACGTTGCTAACTCTAGTTTGTGTATGTGTGTGTGTGTATTGTTCAGATGTGTCATTTAATCTTTGGTAGGAACTCCTCGATGATGAAAACCCTTCACCTGATATAAATTTTACCTTCAATTTATAGTCAGAGTTGCCTGGGGCACTGTGAGGTGAAATGATTTATGCACAGCCAATATGTATCAGAGGTGAGACTTGAATTCATGTCTTCCTGACTCCAAGACTGGTTTTCTACCCATTCCTCCATATTGCCTCCTTTGACTCTACTTTTAAGAAAACTTTCTAGACTATCATACAAAATAATCATTTTTACTCAAATTTTGTCATTTTTTGGTGTCAAGCTGGTAACACTTATTTCATTTAGAAGGGAATACCTCTTTTTGTTTTATTTTTTAAAATTTATTTCATTAACTAAAATCTACCTTGTCACCCTTCTCCTTTCCCCTTCCTAATTGAAAAAGAAAGAAAAACAAAACCCTGTTTACAAATATATACAGTTAAGCAAAAGAAATTACCTCATAGGCTGTGTCCTAGAAAATATGTTTCATTCAGCACTTTGAGTTCATACCTGTTTATTAAGAGATGGGTGGTGTGCTTTATCATGAATCCTCTGGAACTTTGGCTGGTCTTACATTGATCAGAGTTCTTAATTCTTTAAAGTTGTTTATCTTTACAAAATTGTTGTTATCATATAAATTGTTTTTCTGGCTCTACTTACTTTACTTTCTATCAGTTCATATAAGTCTTGCAAAGTTTCTCTGAAAACCCTGTCTTCATCATTTCTTACAGCACAACAGTTGGGGTTTTTTTGTTGCTTGTTTTTTGGTTAGGCAGTGGGGTTAAGTGACTTGCCCAGGGTCACACAGCTAGTGAGTGTTATGTGTCTGAGGTCGAATTTGAACTCAGGTCCTCCTGAATCCAGGGCTGGTGCTCTATCCACTGTGCCACCTAGCTGCCCCACAGCACAACAGTTTTACGTCACATTCCTGTAACGTAATTTATCCAGCCCTTACCCAATTAATAGGCATCTCCTTAGTTTCCAGTTCTTTAACATTGCAAAAATAATTGCTATAAATATTTTGGTTATAAGGATTTTTGCTATAAATATCCTTAGTTTGAGTGTGTTTTACTTAGGACATTGCTCCCTTAATCTACCCTCCCTTTTATTCCTCTCACCCGTCTCCCCTTTCCTTTCTGATCCCTTACTGAATGAAATGTAATTCAGTACCCAATGAGTGTGTGTTCTTCCCTCCTTTGACCAGTTCAGATTAGAGTAAGGTGCCAATATTGCCCATTCTCCTCACCCTTTTCTCCTTCTACTTATACACCCTGATTATATGAGATAATTGTCCCCATCTTTCTTCTCTCTTTTTCTCTTTCCATTCTTCTTTTAATAATAACCTCAGCTCCTATTTGAGAAAAACTGGTGGGAAAATTAGATAGCAATATGGAGGAAAGTAGACTTAGACCCACATCTCACACCACATAAAAAGATAAAAACTCTTGCTTCATCTCTTCTGGGAATTTTAGGTGAATGTGTTTTTCTTTGAAGCTCTGTTTGTAGATGTTTTGGAATTATTCTGTATTTCTGGGTTTGTGTTTTGATCATCCCTATCACCATAATAGCTTTTCATGGTGGGATTTTTTTTTTTTGCTTATTCTTCAAGCCTACTTTCTAACTTTGGACATTATATTAAGGTTGGGCACTGTTTACTTCTGGAAGGAATATCTGGGCTGAGCTTGAGTTCTCTGGGGTCCTGCTGCTGCTTTCCAGGAGTGTTGAGTGTTACACTCTGGTTCCCTGCCCTGTTTATTCCACCATAGGCTTCAGCATAGGCCGGAGGCTGGATGTGAGATCCTCACTCCACTCCTAGGGTCAGAGCCACACAGCTACTCCTTGCTTCTGTACAGCGCAGTACAAATTCTAGGGCCTGTGACTGCCCCTTACCCTGGAATGTCCTTAGGTAAGTCTCTTCCTTAGTCCACCCAGATTCAGGGTGGACTACTTGGGCCTGGGTAGTGAGCAGCAGAGCTGCCAGTTGGCCCCTGTTCCTGCATGGTGCACAAGACTAGGACCCTCTGTGCTGGATCTGGGACTCCTTCTTGCCCAGTTGAGTCTTTCACTACAACAGAATGTTTAATGTGGTCATTTTTAGGTAGGCCCCATCCCCAGTATCGCTCACGTGGACTGGAAGAATTACAGCGTGAGTACATTCAGTTTGTTGTTTCCTAGCTCTCTGCCAAGGAGTTGTGGGGTTGAGGTCAGCTGAACTTCTTTCTACCACTCTGCCATCTTGACTTCACTTTTTGTTTCAGAGATAATATATGAAAAGCACTTTGCAAACTTTAAAAGTATTCTATAATGTTAGTTGGGCAGCTAGGTGATGCAGTGGATAGAGTTTCAGACCTGGAATGAGGAAGACTCATCTTCCTGAGTTCAAATCTGGCCTCAGACACTTACTAGTTGTGTGACTCTTAGGCAGCTCCCTCAGACTATCAATTCCAGAGCAGGTGCCAATCTGCACAGGGAAAGGGAGTTTCCTTACTGAAGTACTGTGCACCAGAAATCACAAGTACAGAACAAAAAACCATCAATATGTTAGCTATGATGGAGTACAAAGGGACTAGCTGGGGATTATGCTACCTAAAATGAAAGAAAAGGGATAGTTTGTTTTCTTAAAGTATTAAAATTAATCATAATCTATATAAGCTTTGATAGGAAAATAAAATGATCATGTGAGGAAAATATATTCTCCCCCAGTATACACTTTAGAGGTTAGCCTGGGAAACAGGTAAGCAGTTCTGAGATACTTTGACAACTTACCTTTGACACAAATCACTCATTACTGCAAGCAACACTGAATTGCTGCCATGTGCGAAGCAGTGTGCTTGGTTTGGGGGACAACCCAAGAGGGGTTTCCAAGTTGAATAGAAGTGATCCCTGCCCTCACAGACCTTACACCCATGAAGTCACAGAGCTCGGACAAAGGCTCCTTTTTTTTTTCCTTTTCTTTTTTTTTTTTTAAAGCAGTGCAGAAGAATTAAAGCAAGGTTGTCTCCAAACATTCAGGGCTCTATTTGCATAGGCTGAGTCACATATTGACTTAGCAAGCACTTAGTGAATCATTTAGCAAATCTGGGCAAAGTTGAAACCCTCATAAATAAGAAACTTATCAATGACTGCTAGCTTCCCAAGCTTGAGAACCTGGGGTGGCTCTTGGTGCATCACCCTGCTGGACCCTTTGGAAGGTAACTAAGATAAAAGATGGCTGAGCTCAGGCAAAGCTAACCCATATATATATTAGTGTATTTCAAATCAGCCATTTAATTCAGTCAAACATTCATGAAGTGCCCACTGTGTTTAAGGAATTATGGTAGGTGCTGGGGACGCAGAGACAAAAACACAACAGTCCTTTGCACTTCAGGAGTTTACATTCTGTTGGATTCATTTTAAACCAAAGGCCATTTACTTGGCTTCTGTTACTGCCACACTGGATTTTCTGCTGCACTGGTAGTATTTAAAACCATTGTTCTCCTGGCGCTTCATTTTCTAAAGAGGTCATGTATCCAGCGCACCCCCCCAGGACATTAATAGAAGTGGACCTATCAAAATGCAATTTTGCCACTATATTAAAACCCATTTACTACATACAAGAAAAATAAAATAAAGTGCCACCTGGAAGGTGGATAATACTGGCTAAGTTTCTAACTTGAAAGGGGCACACTCATTAGGAAGGAGAAAGGGAGTAATATTGCAATTTCCACTTGAAGCTACTTTTTCTTGTGTTTGACAAACTGACAGCCACCACAGCATAATTCTGGGAAGAGCCATCATGTTGTACAGCCAAAAAAAAAAACCCCACATGTGTCACAAGTTTAAGTGGATATCTTTAAGTAGATATCCTAATGAAGCATCCTTCTTCCAGATTTTAAATATTTGCATTGTCCACATTGAACCTTTAGCCTTTCCCCCCTTAACATTAGAGAGCTATTCGGCAAGCCAGATGGTCAATCATATCTTTTGCAGCCGCTGATGAAATCCTATGCTGTTAATTCACACGAATTAGCCAGAATTAACCTCAGAGTCACAGTGAGAGGCAGTCCCATTACGGCAGGTGTGTGCTGAGCTGTTAAATTTCAGTGTGAGCCTTTACGCCATGGAAATTGACAAATGCTACAAATCAGGGCATTACTGTTTTGTTGAGTATCTAGTCTCGACTTAAAAAAAATGATGGAGAAAATGTTAAATGTTAATTAAACTTAAAAACGTGTCTCATTTCACCCCCAGGGAACTGGTTGTTAAACATTTATCAGCATACTAGTTAGTGCATGTAGGGCAGTGTGATAGCCACACAGATGAATGGGCCAAACATCGCCCATCTACAAAGCAGATGAAATCTAAAGAGCTCTGGACTATGGAAAACCATGTGTAATTGTGGGGCCAATTGGAGCCCCATCCTCGGAGAACATGTAGAGTGCTCTGCTTGCTGCCAAATCAGATGGGATGGCCTGGGGAACCTGCCTCTCGATGGGTGTGATGAAATGTAATGGAAGGTTCCGACCTCCGCTTAAGAGCATGCACAGCTATGACTTTTTCTAGTCTACCAACCACATGGTGAAGAAATGCTTTTGATTGCCTACTGGGCTGGAATTGGGAGTAAGTTCACAGGACTCCTTTGGGAGCAACTTATCACTTTGTCCTGCTCTGGTGTCCAGGGAGGAGGTGTTGCTGTGTGCCTCTGAGAAGGGGCCTTGGGCCCCTTAATCACCTGGAGTCGGCATGAAGCTGTGAGAGCACGGCCATGCTGTTGCTGAAAGGTCATACCCATGGCCTCCTCTTTCCACTCTGGGTGGTATGAAGTCCTGTGTTTGCTTCTGTCACCATATGGTGAAGAAGTATTGGAAATGAAACAGACTAAGCTGCCCACTTGTAATCTTTGAAAGATCAGGAGAGCCATCAAACATCTGGGAGCTAGAATCCATGCCAGGGATTGTGGACAGTGAGCATGGTTCAGTGGCACCAGAGCAGTGAGGATCCAGTGAGGTCATTGGACTGACCCTGAAATCATGACACTAGTAGGTCCTACGATAGAAGTGAAGGGGTGGGGGCAAATGATTTCAGATTGAACCCACTTACCACAGGCACTGAGGTGGCAAAGGAGGGAGTGTGAGTCTCAGAGGGGAAATGTTTGTACTTCTGCTTTTGTTAGATCCTCTCAGTAAATAACCCTTTGTAAAAGTTGGTCGAAGTTTACTGGTTTTATGAAACTGAAGTGCTAACTACTGGAAGGTATCAGTGATACAAGGGAGATCCTAACGGTACTTGATGATTGATATGATGGGAAAACGTGCCAGAATGGTAAATCATTAGAAAAAGCCACCCCAACCCTCCAGGGCTATCCCTAGATCCCCAAGTGGGAATCTCTACTTTATACTACTTGCTTTAAAAAAAAATGTAAAAATTCTACAAGTTTCTTCCCAAACTGTTTTGTATGTCTACTTCCTCCCAAACTTCTTTTGGTTCTCTTCTGTCCATTGTTTAATGTATAGAGAGGGATCTGGTGAATGTCCAAAGTGCATGACCCTACTCAGCTCATGGCTTGGAATGGAAGTGTCTTGGACAGCTAGGGAGCTGGGCAGACATTCTGTCACTGGGGCCAGCATTCTCACCACGGAGTTAGGAAAAGCCTTTTTTAGTTGGAATTGCAGTGCAGTGCAGTGAAGTCAGAAAGGTCCAACGGAGTTTTACCATTTTTCCTGCAGTTGTAACTTGTGAGGATCCCTCTGTAAAATGGAGATCCAGTTTCAGAGAGTATCTTGTTTGAGTTCTGTTGTGTTTGTGGAAGTCCTTTTTGGGTGGGGACATTTAATTTCAGAATAAATAACATTTGGAAACTCCCCAAACTTATGGGGTAGCTAGGTGGCACAGTGGATAGAACACTGGCCCTGGAGTCAGGAGGACCTGAGTTCAAATCCGGCCTCTGACACATAATACTTCCTAGCTGTGTGACTCTGGGCAAGTCACTTAATCCCAATTGCCTCACTTAACAAAAAATAAATAAATAAAAGTGCATTTTTAGGGGCAGTTAGGTGGCGCAGTGAATAGAGCATTGGCCCTGGACTCAGGAGGACCCGAGTTCAAATATGGCCTCAGACACATAACACTTACTGTGTGACCCTGGGCAAGTCACTTAACCGCATTGCCTAGCCAAAAAAAGGAAACCAACCTCCTCAAACTTAAAAGTCCATAGATTTAGAGCCTGCAGAGTTCTTATAGGCCATTGATTCCAACACCTTCATTTTACAGATGTGGAAACAGAGACCTATTCAGAGCCACACAGCTATTAACTATCTGAAGCAGGATTTGAATTTGAGTTTTATGACTCTAAGCTCAGTGCTCTATCTAGCTCTATCTAGCTACTACCTAGCTCTTCCTTCTCCTAGATTCCCTTTCTCCATCACTGATACTTACCCAGTACCTATGTTTGAAACAGTTCGTAATTGCTTTTCCTCTCCCCACATCAAATCACCTCACTAAAGCCTAGAGGTTCCACCTTGGAAACATCTCTTAGCATGAATAACTTTCTTATTCTAACCATGATTATCCTGGTGCAAATCCTCATTACCAAATGCATGGGCTATCATAGTAACAGCCTCCCAACCAGTCTTCTCATTTCTGGCCTTGGCTCCCACCAATCGATATTTCATGACTAATATTCCCCATCCACTAGAGAACAAAACATCAGTGTTGTTCCCTATTGCAAACCTCAAAACCTCCTTTCCGACAATCCAAATTCTATATTTCCTTCAAGCTTCAACACAAGATTCTCTTGAACATGTCTTAAGACTAAAAACCTTTCACTGTATGCATTCTTGTACTTTTTCCTTGGCAAAATGGATGGAGTTCCTAGTGTTTATTGCATGGACTTCAGTTAGCTTGTCTTAGAGTTTCTTTATAATTGTTTTCTGCTTACTTTTAGATGATAAGCTCTCGAGGGCAAGAACTGCACCTTCTTCTCCTGCATAGTCTACTATGCCTAGCATAGGAAATGGACACCAGGTAAGTACTTGGTCAGAGCTTGCTGATCAAGGGCTGAGGGCCAACCTTTTGAATGCACAAATAGTCCTTTTTTTTGATGGATTGCTACAAGTGGTATAAAATGGAGATTCAGAGACAGCTGGCTATACTTCCTGACTCCCCCTCCCCAGGGGATACCCCTTCAGGGTTGAAGTGGCTTTTTCTAATGATAGATCATTTGGGTGTGCTCTCCCCTAATATCAATCACTAAGTACAGTTAGTATCCCCTTTGTATCACTGATATCCTCCAGTGATTAGCATTTAAGTTTCATATAAGCAGCAAACCTCAGTTAGTGAGCCTTACTTAGTGAACTTCTGCATGACAAAACATTTCAGGATGCATGGAGCAAGCTGGCCAAACATCATGACACTTCAGGGCACCGCAGGGTAACATTTGTCTTGTTTGCCAAATGATTCTGACATTATACTCAAAACTACATGTAAAATAACCCTCTACCTTAAAGAATATCCCGAGAAAAAGATTCATCGGAGTAGTGTTCCATGTTTACAATTTAATAAGCATTTATTAAATGCCTACCAAATGATGAAGTCATGACATCATAACACTACAAAGCTAATTTCTACATTAAATGAAAACAATGTTACACTTTACCTGCCATAAGCATCTAAATACCTTTCATTCATTTTCTTATCTATCAGACTGTCAGCTCCACGAGGGCATGTTGGAAGCCGCATTCCAAACAGTGCTTTACACACACCAACTGTTCGATGAGCCGGTCCCTAAGGGACAACTGAAAGTGTTTTGCCTTCCTAATGTACTACATAAAATGAGTTACAAGTCAGTACACTGTCATTAAAACAATAGACTGGAAATTTTAGGACAAATGCAGTGCTGTGTATTTTTAGTGCATTTTTATTTGGTTATTTATTGTTTGGTATGACAAAGGCATCCTTCGGACCTAATATATTTTGATCCTAATATATTTTGTTCCCAGAATACTGACCACATTGATGCACTTCATTCAGGGCTGTCCTTTCAGATTCACAGTCCTTTGGGGGGAAAAATGATTTTAATCTATTCAGTTTCCTGGCAAAATCTCTCAGCTTGTCTTTGAGATCTCAATTTTTTTCTACTGGTTCCCACACCTGGAGCCAGAGTTCCTGCAAGCCTAAGGCATTCCCTGTGGTTGTAGGGCATGCCAAACTCTGATGCTCTATCAAGAAACTTGGGAGCGAGATGTAGTAAAACCAGGCTTTAGTCCAGCAGCAAAAAAAGAAAAAAAAAGATGCTTCAGTTTCAGAAGTATAAAAGCTCTTCCTTAAAAACTAAATATCCTTCTTCCCATTATAATTAGTAGGGATCTCTTTAAATTTACTCTAGGTAATCTTTGAGACTGACTACGATCCCTGGAGGCGTACCACAGCAAGCAGCAGCACTGGGACATTTCCAGGAAGGAGATTTTGAAAAGAGCATTAGGAAGGAAAGCAGCCAAAAGAAAAAGAAATTAGGTTGGCATATTGCATCCTGCTCATTTTGTAGATGATGTCCTCTCCCCTCTTGCTGAGGGCCTCCTTTGGGTATGACGCAGCACAGCATTGATATTGCTTCAGGTTTCGTTACTCCTCCAGATGTCTGGCTTGAGCCTCAGTGAAGTTGTGCAGAATGAGTTCCACGAGACTGCTCCTAATCACGTGATCAACACCTGGGACCTAATCTCTTATTAGTCTGGTGGCACCCAACGATGGAGATGTGATCAGCTGTTTTTGTGGGGATAAGCGTTTCTCCCTCTACCCATCTCAATAGGTCGAGAGTGAGCTCTAGCGTAGTTACTGAACCTGAGGCACGACTGGTAGCTTTAGTGACTTGAAAGGTTGGGAGTCAGGACTGTGGGAATAGGTGGCTTGGGAGGTGACAGTATTTGATCTATTTTCACTGTTATTGGATACCTGTTGCTACTACAATTCACTACAACATGAGGTTCTTGTGATAAAATACTGACTTAAAAGGAAACACATCAGTGAGGGCTAAGAGCTGTTGGTTTGGGTGATAGTGACCTTACCATGTCATCAGTCTTGGGGTAGCTCCAGGTATGACATTACTATTTGCAAAATCAAATAATCTTGCTTGCAACAACCACAAGCCTAAGTTTTGCTCTTCAATTATAGGCCAAAGTAGTCAGACACGTCCCTCATAAACATGTGATGAGGGTAATTCACCATCTTGACTGAGTTTTTTGGTTTATTTTTGGGTGAGGCAATCAGGTTTAAGTGACTTGCCCAGGGTCACACAGCTAGTAAATGTCAAGTGTCTGAGGTCAGATTTGAACTCAGGTCCTCCTGACTCCAGAGCTGGTGCTCTATCCACTGCACCACCTAGCTGCCCCCTGACTGAGTTTTACAATTGGTTTTTGAACACAAGGTAAGCTGCAGCTTGGGGATTTTTTTTTTTATTGTACTCATAATTAGTTATGTAGTCATTTCCAAGCAAAAAGCTTTGATTGCAGACACTTCCATACAGTAAACTTGAAGTGACATTTCTTTTATTGATATAAAATGTAAAAAGTAGTTCACAAGTTCAGCAATTTCACACAATGCAGATAAATCAAACTCATTCCACATTATAAGGAAACAAACATTTAAAATCAGGATTGGATATATTCAGTTGCATTTGCATATGTGAGGGAAAAAAAATCAAAATTATAATAGCTAAAGAAAATGGAGTATTTTTTGAACAGTCCAAATCAAAAGTTAGCTAAATTCTGGTCTGATTGTCTCCATGATGCAGCAAAGAGTATCCACTGGATTTTATACATAGTAGATTTTCACATACATGATCTCACTTATTTTTCCTGAAAAGATAAAATATTTTGGCTGAATAAATGTCATTTGTTGAGAACACTCTTCACAAAATATAAATGTTTCAGTGCCATAATGGGATCCATCTGACTATACTAGAATTAACTAGTGACACAATGCATTACTAGAGAAGTTGAATTATTCTGTCGAAACTACTTAAAAAAAAAAGACAACCAACCTGTATTATTCATTTTCCTTTTAACAAGCCCCAACTCTAGACTTTACAACTTCATACCTGCCAGACATGCTGTGTCCAATATTAACTTTATTATACCTATCATCATTTAAGCCCAATTTTATTTCACACTGAGGTCTACGAATGGTTCCAAAAAATTAGTCACCATAAAAAGCATCACTGTCCTGAGGACATGTTAAGGGGAGCTGAGACTTCAGTGCTTACTAAAGAAGTGATTTTTAATTACACAATCTTGTTAATTCTAAATGAGTTCTTCACTGATCTGTAATGCTTGCAGTTTTGTGTTTGAAGTATGGAATTTCTTCAAATGTAGAGTCATTTTTAATATTTCACAAACAAGACGCATTGTACTTTGGTATCATTTGTCAGCATATGTGGGGATTCATTGAAGTTATCTTTGTGCTGAGGATAAGAGAGGAATGTAAATGTATAAGTTTAACTCAAGGCACTTTTTATCTTTTCTCCTTTATGGATCAGACTAGCAGAAATTGGTCATATAGGCCAAATTTTTCTCAAAGATTTTTTCTTTTAAGTAAATCTGCCAAAACTGAGAAGAGGAAAAAAAAAACCCTATAAAATGGATCCAAAATAGGACATTAGTATGGGTCTACTATTGTTTTATTTATAAAGAAAAGTTAAAAGACAGTAATTACAAGCAGCAAATAATGTATGCTTTTGGTCTTTTTTTTTTCCCCCAGATTCTGGCTACGGGTGGGTCATTACCTCCCATTTCTATGACCAGTTTGAATAATACATGAAAATTTCAACCTTATTAGTTGTCAGTTTGCTAAGAAACTTCCCAAGATGATAGTGGATAAAATCACAACGGATGTAGGTGGATAGCTAACTTGAGCATCTAGAACATGCTTAAATGAAAAAGACCTATAGTTTTTAAAAAGCATCTCATCTTTGGTCTTGGTGTGGGCCTATATTTTTTCTCCTGCTATAAACGTTATTCTTACTGTTATAATGGCATTAGTTTTTATCATGACCATGAATCACATTCAATTCCACAAAATGAAGTTCAAACTAGGTTTCTTTTCTTCAGTGCTTCAGGGCCTATTTAATTCTAAGAACTTCAGGTAATTTTTCTTTGATACCTTCCTCTTCTCTACAGATTTACATCCAGGGCTCCCATCCTGTCCAAGTCCTGCCAAGCACATTGGGGTCTGTAGCCTGATCCATAAGACACTTGACTTGAGTCTCTTCTGAAAGCCCGTCTTCTGGTTGTTCAGCACGAATGTTGTAATCTCTATTTCCTCGAGCTACGGACACATAATACTCAAAGGCAGAGACTTTCTCATGGCCCAGGCGTAATTCATCACTGAAAAAAAAAATCACATTATTTTAAACCATGTATTTGTTTCTTTCTATGGCTGTATTCCTTACTGTGCTATGATAATCTCTTCATTTCATCACTTACAATAAATTCAACAACCCCAATTCCATGGAATCATAGGATTTTTAGAAGAGAAAAGGACCTCAGAGATCATCTCCTTAAGCAAAAGCTACAGAGTTCATCAAGTTTTTCTCTGGCCATTTTCCTCTTAATTCCCAAGAATAACTTTCTCCTTCGGGTTATGGAAGTAAAAAGCGGTTTTGGACACTTACATTTGCTTGAAATTTCAGGAAAATCGTTCTTAGTATTGGGGAGGACCTTTCAGATCATCCAGAGGTACCCCTGACGGATGCACTGATCCTCTCTACAGCATCCCTAACAAGGCATTATCATCTAGCCTCTACTCAAATACCCACAATCATGGAAAACTCAAGTAATCCATTCCATTTTTGGAAGGTTTTGATTATTAGAATGAAGAACAACTTCGTACTGAGTCGAAATCAGCATTTCTAAATGACAACCTAGTATCAATAAAGATAAGTATCAGAGGTTAAGATGTAACAGGAGCCAATGCTTTCTAGTTTTCCTGTTTAGTGCTATGCCTATTAGGCTTCCTTAATTTTACCCTTAAAGAGCTAAAGGAAAAAGAAAACTTTGTAGTATACAAATACAATATTCTCTTGGATGGTCAAATGACTCTTTTTTTTCATCCTTCTCCAACCCCCCTCTTCACCCCAGAAAGTCTCAGATAACCTTTTAAGACTGGTTTAAAAAAAAAGTTTATTTTCTTCATCTTAGCAAGGGCAATTTTGGTCATTAACACAAAATCGAACAAGTCTCATATGAGTAACACTTACCAAGTAATGACTGCAGGATTGGCTCCTGCTAACTTTCTCTTAGCATAATTTATTTTCTGCAAAGGATACCAGTTTATTTCAGTAATGTTGATTTCTCTGGTCCATGATCCTCCTTTTTTCAACATCTTTTGTTCAAAGTTCTAAAGACAGAACAACACTGTTTTTTCCTCTATGTAGCAATTATATAATCATGACCACAATCACACAGAACAAATTCCCAAACAAACTTCCAGAAATGGTTTCCAGGCAAACTGATGTCTATGCCTAATTATAACTAGGCGGTGTTAAAAATGTATACCAGTGTTTATGAATTTAATGACACAGTAGATTGAAGTTATTTTTGAATATATGTTCAGTTACACATGAAGAGGTTCACTAACTTTTATTCTTTATGGCTTACAAAGAAACTCTGAGGTATATAAGGTGGGGGGGGGACAAAATACTAAGTAATAAACATAAATATGTGATTCAGGTAAGCTCACTGTTAGATGTTTCCAACTTTCAGACATTATGTCACAGAAAGGACATCCAAAGAATTACCTTTCCACCCACAGCTCAACTATGTCAGCCTCCACTGAGCTTTCCTTTCCTCTGCCTTAACCAAGATGAACAACTATTTGTCCCTCTGGCTTCTGCTCAGTTTTTATATAGCTAGTTTTCAGGCAAGATGAGCCTGACATTTATCATCTACAATTTAAATATTAGTTTCAAATAACACTATACAAAGCAATAAAAATACGTAAAAGCTTTACTAAAGTTATAATCTGATGCCTCTCAGGTTTATAATTCAGTGAGGAGACAGCAGAATAAAAAAACTTAATATAACCAAAACCTACCTTCCAATCTAAAGAAGGTTCCTTTACAAATACATCCATGGTGCTGATGAGAAGATCTGGATCTAAGCGAAAGGCTCTTAGAGCATGCACCATGACACTGTAGATAAGACCAGTTTCTTTCATTGGTAACATCAGATTGATAAATTGGCGAGTTAGACGAAAAGGCATCAACTCAGGGACTGGTAGAAACTAAAGAGGAGAAAAACAAGGTCACATAGAAAATAAAAAATATTTACTAAAAATCTCAAAATACAAGTTTACAACCATCCTTTAACCATTACTGCATTTGTATGGTGTTTGTATATAACATGAAGGAGGATGTGAACCCTGCCTTTCCTGTGAATATATTGCACAGAAAAGAAGAGGTGTAAAAACCCCAATAATCAAATTTATAGGGTCCTGCCATAACTGCTTCATAATATTAGACTGCTATATGACAACTAAATCAACAGAAAAGAGCAGCCCAATACCATACTTCAGAGGCTCTAAAAAACATACCTGTGTAGCTGATCCAAATGCATGCCCAAAATCTATTCCAATCATGCCACCTGTCTCCATGTTGATCATGAAATTGGATAGATGCCGATCTCCAATCCCTAGAATCCAGTGGCTGATACACATCAGTGCATGAGAACTGGCAAAATGGGATCGAAGAGCCAGAAAGGCCTCAGGGGTTGTACTCATTTTAACAAAGGCCCTCCTATGGAATTCAGAAGCAATGTCTCATTAACTAGTACAGACATATGGTTTCAAAATAGTTAAAGGAAGTTTACTCACCTTAACAAATCTGCTGGTACTTTAGTCTCTCGGTTTCTGAAAGATGTGGTAGCTTCTGTACGATTGGCTCGTCTATGATTAAATAATACAACTTTATTGAAATTGAAATTCAGCACTGAAATTCTTGAGATTTAAATTTTAAAATGTTTGCTTCAAATGAAACTCAAGTATCAAATGACTGTATTTGGATGATCTGTTCATAATCTATTTTACTAGAGCTAGTATTTCCATAGGGCCTTAAGATTTGCAAAGCACTTTATGAGTATCTCATTTATCCTCACAACCACTCCAGGAGGTATGTGCTATTATTATCTCCATTTTACAGATAAGGAAACTGAGGCAGATAGAGGTTAAGTGACTTGCCCAGGGTTACATAGCTAGTAAGTGTCTGAGGCCAGACTTGAATTAGCTTCACAGTTGTATCCACAGTGCCACCTAGCTGCCTCCACATATGACTGAAGAATTCTGATCAACTATTAGGATAAAATCACATCATCTCAATAGAAAAACAACTATGGTGAAAGTATAACATTAACTTCAACTTGTTAGTGTACAGATACAGTGATAAATCCCAAAAGCTCATGTCCTGTGGCCTACTTTACAGGAAAGCACTGTTTTCGCCTCTCCTTTACAGTTGCCATATTCTATTCTGTAATACAGTTAATTTGTGTATGTGTCTTATCTTAGAGGGTAAGTCCCCTTGCCCCTCCTTCATTCAGGGCTACCTGGAGCCCATGGGTCAGCATGGCAAGAACAGGTGCCACTGATGTTGCCATTCTCCCCCCTCCCCTGACCTGGTCACCCTGACTGGGCTTCAGGAAGTATTAGCCACCACAGGAGCTCTTCCTCCAACCTTCCCTCAAAGACCCCTTCTTCCCTTTTCTTGATCGTGGCTAGCCATCAGTCTCTATCACATTCCTGTGCCTTTGGGAGGACCCAAAAAAATCCCTACTACATTCTGACTCTTTGGCTGGCCCATTCCACCCTCAACAGCCACAGGTTAGAACCCTCAATCCTTCTCACTCAGGGCCAAGGAGACATCAATCAATCAGTAAACATTTATGAAGCACCCACTATGTGCCATGATTGTTTACTGCTTCCGTAAGCTATGATTCATCAGCTATGATTCATCAACTACGATCCGTCCGGTAAGACAGAAGACACCTGTCCTGCCACTGTCCTAAAGTCCTCTGGGCCTCACCATCTGCCCTGGTGCACCCCTACGCATTGCCAATTGCCCTGCCCGCACATTCACAGGGTTTCCAGGCCTTCCCATTTGCCCTGAATCTGAACCCTTCTAGATGTGTTCTTAGTCATAGAAAGCACTCAATAAATATTTTTCCATTCAATCGTTCATTCCCTTAAGAGAAGAAAGTAGCATTGTGGTTTTCACACAGGTATAAAGGTAGGGACAGGATATCTGTGTTTTCACTGGTATAGGAAACTCTGAGGTACGGACACTCCCTCTCCTCTATCAATTCAGGTTGGTAACTGATTTCTGCAACTAATAGTCTTAGAGAATTGCTTAAAGCATAGACAGGTTAAATGACTTGCCCAGGGACTCTCAGTCATCGTGTAAAACAGGCAGAACTTAAAGCCAGGTCTCCCTGGCTCCAAGGCCAAGTCTCTAATTCAATATGCTGTACTATCTCTGTTTTTCATATAACAGATGCTTAATAAATATTTTTAAACTTGAATTAATAAATATCATTTAATAACATTTAAGAAAAATGCAAAAAGAATAATATTACCACAACATACTATTTTCAAGAAAAAATGTAAAGCATATTAATTTAGAAATATGAGCATCAAAACACACTAACTACTAAGAACCTAACTTCTTTCATTAAAATATATTATACTTAACAGTAACTAAAATTTTCCTAGAAATAGGAAGAAGCAATAATAATAATAATAATAATAATAATAATAATAATATGTAACAGTAATTTACACAGCATTTGAAGACTTACAAAACACAATGCTTTCCTTATCACAACTCTGTGAGCTACATAATATGGAACTTGGCACTCACTCCTCAACTGCCACCTGCAGGCAGGAGAGCTGAATTTTGTAATGCAAATTTACAGAAATCTGTCTATACTGTCTCTGAAGTTACAAAAGATCCCTAAGTTGTCAAATCCAATGGTCTTTTCTCAGCCCTCCTCCTTCCGGACCTCTCTTCAACAAGAGATGCTGCTGACCACCTCCTCTTCCTGTGTCTTCTCTCATCTCTGGGTTTTTGTGTCACTGCTCTCTCTTGGGTCTTTTCCTTCCTGTTGGACTGGTCCTTTCTGATCTCCTTTGAGGGATCTCCATCAATATCATGCCTGACTGTGTGTGTTACTAAGGCTCTATCCTGGACCCTCTTCTCTTTTCTTTCCCTGCTCTCTCACCTGGTGACCTCACCAGGTTCCATGGGTTCACCTAACATCTCTAATGTAGATAGACAGCACTTAAATATATAAATCTATCCTTGGTTTTGTTTTTTTTTTTCTCCTCAGCTCTGGTCTCCAGTTGCTTACTAAACTTTTCAGATTCCAAACTTCAATAGCAGATTCAAACAGTCTCCCAAAGTTTGTAAACCATGTTGACTCCTCTCTCTCCCTCATCCTACATTTCCAGTCAGTTGCCAAATCTTCCCACTCCACTCCCATGGCTACCACCATAGCGTAGGCTCTCCTCACCTCTCACCTGGACTTCTACAAGAGCTCTCACTACCTTAAGACTTTCTCTATTCCAATCCATCCTCCAGTGCTGTCAATGTGATCCTCCTAAAACACAGACCTGACTCTCCTAATTCAATGAACTCTGATGGTTCCCTAATACCTTTAGGATCAAATATAAATTCCTCTATTTGGCATTTAAATCCCTTCACAACCTCGTTCCAATCTATCGTTCAAGCTTTATTACACTCTGCTCCCTTTCAAATACTCTCTGGTCCAGCCAAGCTGGCCTTGCTGTTTTCTCTTCCTATAACACGCTCTCTCTCATTTCTGTGCTTCTACCAGCTGGTATCTAAGTGTGCAGCACACTCTCCTTGTTTCTATCTCTTAGAATCCCTTATTTCCTTCAAGATACAGCTTTCTACATGAAACTTTCCATGCTACCTCCTAGCCACTAGCAACTTCCCTGCAAAATTACCTTGCACATATTTTATAGATATGTGTATTAACACAGACACATACTGGGTATGGAATGTAAACTTCTTGAGATGAGGAAATATCTAATTTTTAATCTCTGTATCTTTAGTACCAGGCTTGGTACATACTAATTGGTATGTACTTGTTAATCAATTAGCCATTCATAGAACAACTTAATTTTTTTTTTTTTTGGCAATTGGGGTTAAGTGACTTGCTCAGGGTCACATACCTAGTTATGTTTGTTCTGAGGCCAGATTTGAACTCAGGCCGTCCTGACTTCAGGGCCAGTGCTCTATCCACTGCGCCACCTAGCTGCCCCGGCCAATTTAATTTTTTAAAAAAGGAAGGAGCACACTTACCTGTACATTAACATATAGGCACCAATATCTTGTTTTCCAGTTATTTTTGCTAGCCAGGTCCCGTATTCCAAATGTGGGGCTTTGGGGCCACTAAAAATAGAAATTAAAAACAGGATTCAAAAATTAGTTTCTCTTTAGGATCATACAATTTCAGAATATCCCCCCCCCCCGACAATTTTATATATAGTTTGGTGTCATTCTCAGTAGAAGAGTGGGGGAAAAAATTAAGCTTTTGCTATATTATGTTACAGAACATTAGCCTCTGTTATTCTGGATAGTGGACATGAAATTTAATGTATATACTGTCCTTCATTTGCAAAAAAAATCTTAAAAAACTATAACTCTATCCTGCTGTCTAAATATACAGACATAAAAAGAAAAACAATCTGACACAATAATTTCCTGCTTAATACAATCGCGCCGTATTGCAATCGCACCTCACTCAGCCCATGCCTCCTCAGACTACTTCTCCACCTCCTTGTCAGACGCCTGTCAATACCTCCACCCTGCAGCCTCCTCCTCTCACTGGTGAGTTCCTTTCCAGGACCTCAACTGGACAATGTCCCCATACTCGCCATGCTCATTTCAAACCTGGCTCAGCTCCTAGAACACCCCCTCTTCTTTAGCTCCATTTGATGGGCTCTCTTTTCCCATTAGAGTATTAGCTCCTTGATGTCAGGGGGATGTCTTAATATTTGCCTCTATCTGTATTCCCAGCACTTAGCAGAGTGTCTGGCATATAAAAAGTGTTTAATAAATATTTTATCTAGCTAGCAACCTAGACCATAATTTAACCCTCTAAACTGTAAAAGAAAATGTCTATAGATCAAGCCATACTGATAAATGCACAGTATTATACCATATTCTCATGTTTTAAGTGGATGAGGAAGGTATCATATTGCTGTTTTAAAAAAAAAGACTGGGTCTCTCTATCAGGCTGGAAGGGTTGAGGCTCCTTGCAGGCCTATAGCTGTTTCCAACCTGGGTTGGTTTGCCCCTCACTACTGGGAGCTTACCACATTCATGTCAAACTTAGTGTAGACACCCAATCAGCAAAGCTCACTGTGGCTCAGAACTCTCAAGCTCAATAGAGCTCATCAGTCTCCCCTTTCCTGGTAGCTGACACTACAGATGGGCAGTATCATGTGCCTCCACACTGCCATTTTAAAAACACATGTAAACATTTAGGGGGTGGGGGGAGAGGTTGGTTCAGCCTATTTTTTACCCTATTTAAAATATTATCCTTTCTCCTCACTTACAGATACATATCAAAGCCTAAATTAAAACAAGACTTAATTATTTTAAAATAAAAATTGCTGCTCGAGAATTGGAATTTAGAATGCTGTCCTCAACATCATCTGTGAGAACATGTGAAACGCTTGGCCCACTGGGAAATATACAGAATTGTATAGGTTCAGCCAACTTTGGTACATACTAATTGGTATGTACTTGTTAATCAATTAGCTATAAAGACTAATCATTTTTTTCCACAAATGTAAAAAGTGTTCACTTATTACAAGGGAAGTTAGTATTTCAAACACTTATGATAGAAAACAGAATAAGCATTTATGAAGCGTTTATCGTGCACCAGACGCCACACTAAGCACTTCACATCTGTCGTCTCATTTGATACATTGATGGTACACTTCCTGTGACTCATTACTGTAAGTCAGTTTCTAAATTGACCTTTTGATTCAAGTCTCCTTTCTGCTTGTTCCTACAAAGAGTAAAAAAAAATCTTTAGCTTGTAAAACTGGTAAGAATGTCACTTAAAACTGACTGAAGGTCTCTTTTTTAAACAGGTAGAAAAAAGACAGCCATGTTATACTGTACCTGGAAATCACTTTCATTTCTATGAATGTATACAGCTGCCTGCTGCAGCTCAATGTTGTGATTCCATTTTATGAACGGAGGTGTGGAGGCAAGAAGATGTTGACTAACTGGTGTCTCACAAGCCAACGTGTCAGACAAACTCAGAATTCTTGGCTTTAGGAGACAGACTTTTCAATACCTCTAGAGAAAAATTTTTCTCTTCTAGGAGAAGACAATTCAATTACTTAAAAGGGAAACATTAAAGAGAAACACCGATTGTCTTTCTCCAGTAAGGCAATCCTGGCTAATAATTATGTTACCCAGAAGGAAAAGCTTCACCATACTCTACCTACTTTTACTTGAATAATTCCTGATGGAAGATAATCAAGCCTTAATCATCCCCAGAAAAAAATGATGTCACTATTTATAGAAATGGGAAATCACCCAGGCTCAAATACTTAGTGTAATTTTTTGGTCCTCTCTTATATGCTGTAGGGTCACTAAGGCCTGCTAATGCTTCTGCCAAAACGACTCTTGCTCTTTGTTTTCAAAGGACACAAAACTCTGCTTCAGACCTTCATTTTTTCATGCCTGAGCTGCTATGGCAGACTCCAAACTGGTCTCCCAGCCTCTACTCTTTCTCCCTCTTGTCCAATATATCACTCCTTCAATACTCGTATTCCCTGCTTATAAATTCTCATAAACTCTTCCTTTTAAGGTTCATCACCTTCATAAACCCTCTGGAAAAATAGGATGCATCGTTATTTCTAGCAAAAACAAAACACCCCCTCCCATACTTCTCTCCCTCCATGCTTTTATTCACACTTCTCCCTCTCTTAGAGAAATTACCCTCCTCACGTCTTATATCTTCACCTATCTAAATCCGATTTTATCCAACCTAAATTCTTTACACTGGACTTCAAATCCGTGAAAGAAGCCAAGATAATTTTCATTACATGCTAATAACAACTGTTGACACTGTTCTTCTACTTTATAGAAAGGTAAGTCAGAAAGGGTCAAATGTATGTAAATCAGAACCTAAGTCTTTGACCTGTGACATGGTTCACTGGCTCAAATGACTGATCTGTAACATCACAGATGAGAAGAATTAGTGACCGTTTTCAAACTCTTTCAATGCTTTTGGACATTCATAGGCCACATTTAGAAATGTCCCATTTTCTCTCATGGCACAAAGAACAAACACCTACTCTATGCTAAGAGCTAAATTCTTCTAAAACAAAGAATTTACTTATTGTTCTTCCCTCTTTTCCCTGCCTTAACTGATCCCAGTCAATGTGAACATCCTGAAACAAACACACAATCTCTACGAGGTCACAGGAAACAGGAATACTCTCACCTGTATTTCTTGTGCTTGAGTGAAAGGTTTACACTTGTTTCAGAAGTACAATAAAATAAGAGTGTCATCTCATAAGGAAGCAAAAAGAACAAAGGACAATGACAGTACCTCATGACAGTATCAGAGAAGACAGGCTTTTCTTTTTTTAAAGGAAACAACACCTCAATTCATAGTGGGTCAGATTAAGAAAGGAATCTGTAAATTTAATTTATGAAAAAAATCTAGCCTTTTTAGACAAATTGAATTTTCAGCTTTCACACATACCTAAGGATTTAAGTCTCAAAGCTTCAGGGCAAGTAAAACCCTGTATTACCTTTCATAAGCAGCTTTCTCCTCTTCAGACATATTATTTAAAAGAAGCTCCTTTAATGTACAGGTGTTTTCTATCCATTCAATCAATCCTAATCTGAAATAAAAATTCAAGGTATGAATAAAACTCCAATTTAAAAAGTAACAAATCAACAGATGTACACGTACATTTAGACACAAATAGTTTTTGTTTTTTCCTCTGGATCAGTGGTTCCCATTTAGTGGTTCGTGAGTCCCCTGGGCATTTGTGACAACTGTTCAAAGGGTTTGTGCTAAAAATTTCATCTAGAGGCTAGATAAATAAATCCAATGGATTTAAGCAAGACAGAAATTCACATGACCTGGCTACCCACCTTTTCTGAGATAAAAGTCAAATCCCCTGCTTTTTTCAAGCAATCCAGTGTCCTTCCATTTTCCTGACATGTTTACACCCTGAGAAGTCAGCTGGCCAACCATCCAAGAGCATGAAGGGAGGACAACTCATCAGGCAGACTTTCCCATGAAAGGATTTCTTTTCTTACTATTTCAAAACTGGCGATTTTTCAGACTTACAAACCTCATGGAATTCCTACCTGGTGGTCATGGGGACGACGTGGTAAGTTTTTAACCGCATGTTCCTTTGGCTACAAGCAGCATCTCGTGAAAGGATGATATTCATGACCTCAAACAGTTGCTCGATGCGCTGATCCTGTCTCAGATCCTCCCCTCCCTTCACAAGGAAAGGATATTCTTTCTCATCATTGCCTCGGATGGTGATACGTTTGGGCTTTCTGATGGATGTCATTACTTTGACCTTAGAAAAATATTTAAGTGTTTTAGATGGAGCTTCAAAGAGTGAGTATGAATCGTGCCACTAACAGAGCCAGGAAACCTGAGGCTTCTTACTGGGTATTATTCTGTGGAATTTTGATCTCATTCAGTCCCACAATTAGGTTACTCACACAGTCATGACACATAGAGGCAGGTTTTAGTCTGATTTAAAGAGAAACTTCCTAACATTCAATGCTATCCAAAGTGCAATGGGATGCCACAGGAACACCCTAGGGGGACCCTCACTGGGGACACTAAAGAGGTCAATCCTGTTTAGGGATGCACCTGACCACAACGGCCTCTGAGATCCCTTCCAAATCCAAGATTCTTTGGTTCCCATTCTGAAACAAAAGCCTTCATTTGACTAGAATATTTCTAGATGGATCATGTATGACTTTACGGAGGAAGTGACCCCTGAGCTGAGTCTTAAAAAAAAGGAGTTTTAACAGATGGAGATGGTTGTAGCATAATGGGAGCAGGAGTTGGGAGTAATCCATTCAAAGCACAGGAGCTAGCACGAGAAAAGGCACAGAGACAAAAAAGGACAGGATGCAAAGGGAAGACTATTTTCACTTCGGCTGGAGAAGCAGAGTACATGAAAGGGCTGTGAAATGAAGCTAGAAAGGCAGGTTGAAGCTAGATTGTTAACAGCCTTAAATATAATGGTGAGGAGTGAATATTTTATTTGGTATCCAATGAAGAGCCATGGAAGATTTCTGAGAAAAGAAATGGCATAAAAGTGATGCATTAGGAGAATTAGGTGTTAATTCTACATGAATATTAGCCTGGAAGCACAAAGAACAGATAAGAGGTCATTACAATCAGCTAGGCAAGAAATTATGAGCTGAGAGGTTTGCAGTAAGACTGCAAATAAGGGGAGAGAGGAGGGGCCATTTCCAACATAGTACTGAATACTGACTGGATGTAAGGAAAGTCACAGATGACTCTCTGGTTTCAAATTTGGTTGACTGGGAGGATGAGAGTATTATTAACAGAAATAGAAAAGGGAAGGGGGGCTGCAGCAGATTTGGAAAGCTAAGTTTAGTTTGGGATGGACTTAATTTAAGGGGCAACTGGATAATGACATGGCACTATCCAGCAAATGGCCAGAAACGTGAGACTGGAGCCCCAGGAAGAGACCAGAAGTACAGACGATAAACTCGGGGGTCAGCTATAAAGAACTAATAATTGAATCCACAGAAAATGAGCTTGCCAAGGGAGAAAAGGAGCAAGGGGAGTGCCTTGCAAGATATTCATAATATTGCCCAAACAGTACTCCATTTCCAAACTCTGTGCCCTGGCTTTGACTGTCCCCTATACATGGAACACACTTTCACCTCATTTCTGCCCTTTCAGACACCCTAATTTCTTTCAAAATTCAGCTCATGTACTCCCCTCTACAGCAAACCTTTCTGGGCCGCCCTGCCCCAGCTGATCACTTTGTGTCTGTGCATAGGAACATGCTATCTCTCTCAACAGAATGTAAGCTCCTTCAGAGTAAGGGCTATTTCACTTTTGTCTCAGTATCTTGGTGCCTAGAACAGTACATGGCACAGATCTGGTGCTTAAATGTTTGCTGACTAATTACTGGCTGTGCACTCTTGGATAAGTAACTTTCAATACAATGCAATAAACATTTATTAGATACCTACTGTGTGAAAAACACTGTGCTACATGCTAAGGATAAAAATATTAAAACCAGTTTTTAAACCTTCCTGAGACTTTATTCATCTGTAAAATGGAGATAATACCACCTACCCTGACCACCTGTCGGAATGGACAGAATGTTGGGCTGTGAATTAGAAAAATATGAGTTCATATCCTGCCTCAGACACTTACTGGCCGTGTGACCCTGAGCAAGTCACTTAACTTTCCCCAGCTTCAGTTTCCTCATCTGTAAAATGGGGATAACAATTACACATCTATCTCATAGAGTGGTTTAGGATCAAATGAGATAAGATATATGCAGCATCTTATAAATATTAAAATGTTATATAAATGCTATTATAAAATTAAATAATATATTTTAAAAAATTTTTTTGAACTGTAAACACATATCACTTTTCCACATAAGAGAGGTTCTGCTATCACACAGCAAAAATCTTAATTAAAGAAAAATAAGATAATGTGTGCCACCTTACCCGTTCATCAAATCCAGTTATTTTTGCATGGTATTCTGGTAATGGCTTCCCTTTGCCATCATATTGACCTAAAAAGAAAAAAAGGTGAAAGAATGGATTGCTGAAAACAAATTCTTATTAATAGTGCTGTATTTTTAAAATGTATTTCTCTAACTAGGAGATCTAATATAGCATCCATGTTATACATGTAAAAAAGTATGAAAAATTCATAAAGAAAATAGGAATCAGTTTTCTCTTAATAGCAAAAAATAAGCAATATTAGCTCCTGGAATTCCGTTTAACTGCTTGTATGGAATATACAGCCCACCAATATAAAACCAATCACAGCAGTTTGAAATGCTGTTGTTCTGAGGAGACAGCATCAGACTGGGAGTTAAACTGCTTCACTTTTACTGACCGCTGAATTACCACTGCCTAAAAACACAAAAGCGAATGCAATTTCAGAGATGTTTTCTTCTGGCCATTTGAAAGCAGAGATTGGTTCCTTCTTGGTATTTGTATCCCTAGCACGGTTTTTGGCACATGGCAGACTTACTAAACGCCTCCTGAATGACTGAAGCACAGCGATAAGCTAGACAGAAATCTTCTTTCATTATACACTCCTGTTACGTAGATTCATTCATAAATCTAACCTAGAAAATCCATGCCATATTCAAAAATGGCCAGGGGGGTAGGTAGGGTCATCATTCAGCTAATCTTCAGACTGTCTACAGCTGTCATCAAAGGATACATAGTTTGGGTTGCAATACCAATGCACATTCCAATGAAATAAGTTAACTTTATTTGTATCCATTTTTAATCTAACCTAAAATAATAACAAATACATTCTCTCCATTAATGTATAAAGTGTTGTCAGTTTCATAGTTCTGAAACAATTTTTATATAAGTGCCAAGTGACTTTAAATAATGCACTTATTATTATTAAAATTAGAAATACTAGCAAAATGTAACTTCCATACTTCACTGGATCTATGATCTCCCTGATGTATAGGTAGTAAATTAAAGCAACTCTGAAAAACTCAAGAACTTTGATCAATGGCAGTGGCCAGTCATGATTCCAAAAGACCAATGATGAAGCATGCTATCCAGCCTCCTGACAGAGGAGTGACAGACTCAAGAAGCAGAAGGCGACATACGTTTTCAGAAAGGACCAGTGAGAGAATTTGTTTTTCCTGACGACACTGCTTTTACAAGAGTTTTGACTTTCTTTCTTTCTTTCTTTCTTTTTGAGGGGAGGTTGGACATGTTAAGGATGGGAGGGGAAAGGGAAAGGACAGGAGAGGCCTGAGGAAGGGCAGTGAAGACTTTTTTTTTTTCCAATGCAAAGATGCGAACAAAAGGAAGGACAGAAGAAACCACAGACAGGTAGGACAGCTTTGAAAGTTATATACTGAATTTATTATATATTTTAAAAGAAAAGTTAAGTTTTATATAATAGGGATTTGCAGTTTCACATACAATCCTCTTATTCTATTCTGCTACGTCTATGAAAATGCTACTGAAGGTCAGAATTTTTTTAAAAAAGGAAACAAACCTTTGAAACAACAAAAACAAAGGGAACTAAAAATTACTTCTATTCAGGTAGCAGAGCAATTCAGTTCACTTTAACAAACATTTAAGATCTTAATATACATAGGGAATTAATATGTGTATCCAGAATCTAGAAAACAGAACATTGTTAACCTACCAGGAACCTCTAGCTCATTCCTCAAGAATTCTACTTTGAAGTTGCTCATCCAGGGTGAGCATTCTTTCAGATTCCCAGGTGGTCTGGAGTCTTCCTTCATTTTATCAAGTAAAGCTGTAGCAATGCTGTTGAAGTCACTGGGTTTCATAACTAATATCTTTGAACCTCTTTTTCCAAAGTATTTGTCAAACTCTTTTCCATAGGTCTGAAAATAAAAATTTACCTTAAACATTAACGTTCAATTCAAGGCTGGAAAAAATGCCACAGATAATTAGTTGTATTATATACATTTTCAATATAATAATAACATTCTTATGATTACCCATAATCACTTTCCACCTCTTAGAATCCCTAGTTTCCTTCAAAATTCAATTCAAGTAGACTCTACTCCATTAGAGTTTTTCTGATGCCCTCCCTCTAGCTGCTAGTATTGCTCCCAATACTATCTGGTATCTGCATGTGTGTGTATTTGCACATCAGACTATACCTGACTTTTCTTTCCTATGTCATACATATACACGCATGCATATAAACATATGTATATATGCACATACACATGTATACACATACATGTGTGCATGTTCTATAAATGTATATAAACATGTATGACATAGGAAAGAAATTCAGGCATAGTTTGACATGCTCTCCAGGTTTTGGGAGATTGTATGTCAAAGGATTCAAAGGAATGATAAGTA
Organism: Phascolarctos cinereus; assembly: GCF_003287225.1. NCBI lineage: Eukaryota > Metazoa > Chordata > Mammalia > Diprotodontia > Phascolarctidae > Phascolarctos > Phascolarctos cinereus. The sequence continues at coordinate 486,837,839 of NW_027555847.1, read as the reverse complement.
GGCTCCCATGCACTAAAATTACACAGATATTTTCCAGTAGGAAAGATCTAATAAAACGGTTTCTGAGCACAGAATGAGAAATAATTACAATGAGGTGAAAAGAGCCTGAAGAGGCTGATGAGGAGGCACAGAGCACTTACTGACCAACTCAGATTTTCCAAAGCCACATAGGAAAGAGGGAAGGGCAGGAAAGGAATTGATAATAAATTCAAAAGGGTGACATCTCAAAATAAACTAGGGCTAAGGAGAAAAGTGAGAGAAAATAAAAAGGGTTTTTTTGGTTTTTTAGCTACTTGAAGGCAAAGAGAAGGATCAAAAAAGAGACTGGGCAATGGCTGGGGAGATGGCATGATGATAATTAATGGGAATTTGTGTGCAAGTATTATTATCTTTACTTTAAAAACAAGGAAACTGAGGCCCAGAGATTTTAAGAGACTTGTCCATGGTCAAACAGCAAGAGGTGGAGCTAAGATTCAACCAGAATTCTGGTGACATCAAATCTAGAGCTCTTCCCACAGTACTACCCTGCCTCCTAAACCACATATAACCTATGGAGTTGAGAAACCAAACTTGGAATATAGAAGGCAAACGATAGCTTTGTTGTACTTCCTAACAATCAACCTATAACATATGCCATCCTATATAATACAAGAAAACAACAGAGATGAATATGGCTGAAGAAAGAATCTAACCTGAAGGAAATCTGGGAAGTTGACAGACTTAATTTTTAGCTTAAATTATCATTGAGAATCTCGTAAAAAGACGTATTACTGAACTGAATGAACTTTACATACGTACCTGAATAAACTTCTTTCTAAAGGCCCCAAGGCCAGGAACCCCTAAGTTTCCTAAGATTGCATACATTTCTTCATACATTTTTTCAATTTTTTTTTTATTTACAGGGGTTTGCATCAATTCACCTCTGACGTTATCAACCCAGTCCTACATGGAAAAAATAGTAGAGGGAGGAGAAATACTAAATTATAAAGCACACATTTTATTTGATTTCTCATTTTGAGTCTATATTTTACAATAGCTATAAACAGGACCACATATGATGATGATGATAATAATAATAATAACTATATGCTCAATGGCATTGTAGAAATGGTTACAGGACACTTTAAAAAGTTACATAATTAGGAGGAAGAAGAAAGGAAAGTGGGCACTTACAACTACCTCAATGGTTCTAGGCATCCTTGAGTAAGGTAATACCTTACTCTCCCTATACCACCCCCACTGTATGCAACCCAGCTGGGCAGCCACAATACATACTGCTATTGTTTCTTTTTACCTTAAAGAGTAATTCAGGATTAGAGAGCTGCTCTAAGGCATTAATAAAATCTTGAACCACTCCTCCTTGATCCAATTTACTTTTTATCCTATGAAAGAAGAAATTGCCAGGTTTAGGAAGGTAAATGTCCTCTCAAGATCAGTCTATTTGCTGTAAACATCAGATTCTTGTTTTCAATCTAACAGTGTTACATTACAGGCAAGAATAAAGCAAATATTTTCTGTAACAGCAGAAAAACGTACAAGGTTCTTTAGCCAAAATTTACCTTAGTGTTTTGGTTTCTGGAAGCTAAAAACTGAGATCTTCTTGAAAACTGATTGTGGCTTCTTTTGATATATGCAATTTGGTATTCATAATTTGTCTCTAAATTTGTACTGTGAAAAAATCACCTTCATTAGCAATCTCCATCCCCCCTCCCCTTTTTAAAAATAACTTGCTTTTAGTTGTTCAGAAGAAAAGACTGTGAGGTGGGCAAGCAGTAGGCAGGAGCAGATGGTGCTCCAGCCCAGCCATGCACAAAATACTTATTCTGCATATACACCCTTCTTTCTTAACACTGCCACTCTCTTGGTTTAGCCCCCAATCACCATACCTGAGGTGTTACAAAAGCCCACTAGGTAGTCCAGCTGCCTCAAGGCTCTTCCTAGGCCAGTCAATCCTCTACCCAGTTACCAAATTCTTCATCCTCTATTTTTCTTTTAAAATTACAAGTAATCAAATAAGTCATCTGGTGATAAAAAGCTTAACTCTTGGGAGCTAAAATATAATGAAGTTTAAAAAAGTAGCTTAGTAATAAAATAACTACTGTTAGCAGCTTAACTTTTTTCCTTCAGAGACAGATAGAAGGAAGAATACTGAAGCTTCGTGCTGATAAACTGTTAAGAGGTCTCTCCACTGAACATGAACAGTTTCAGGTACTAACTTTAAAAACGATACCACCTAATCTCTCTTATCTACAATATGAATACCAAGGACTTGGGATGGAATGCCATAACTTGAGAAGAATTTGGTGAGACTAAATGAGAAATTTTAAGGAAAGGGAGGAAAGGGGGATCTTTTAGATAAAGGGGAGAAACCATACAAGAAAAATCACATCCAGCATGGAAAAATTCAATAGTTCTCTATTAATCTGACATTTTGCACTCTGTGGTAGGCTGTGCTTCTTGGTCACCTAAATTTTCCACATGCTATTATTATATCAATTGCACATCAAACAACATTTTACAAACAGGATAAGATTTGTTTATTTTACCAAGCCCATTATCTTTAACTGTTTATAGGATTTTATCAGAAAATTAAGTTATATCACCTTGACACAAATTCCTTCTTCTTGTGACCAGCAGAAGTATCTTTAAAGGAATAGTTTTCACTGCTTATCATAAAAGGATAGACGATAGCCTGGGGATAGTTATCAGCAATCTCTGCTATGGTGTGCTGCACGGCCACTGCTTCTTCTTTATCGAGCAAGGCCATCATTTGGCTGATCCAACCAATGAACTGCCAGCAGGGAATGCACGACATCTAAAATACACAAAGCTGTCACTAAAATAATTTCTGTAATAATCTTGGGAAACAACAAAATATAAACTCCTGACTATTTTAATACTTATCTTTAAGGAAAGCAAATTTCTATTTCTCCATCGAAACCACATTAATATGCTACTTGTTTAAATGGTGATGACAACAAAACAACCTTCTGTTTTTAATAATAATAATAACTAACATTTATATAGCACTTGTCGGCAAATGCAACATAGAGGACGCCAAAAAATGTCAGAAAATATTCAAACCTTCAACTCAAAAAGAATCATCATACAGAAATATGTAACATCAACATAGTATTGTGTACTTATTTCAATATTCAAAGGATTTGTTATTTCATCAGGGCAGAATGGTATTCTTTCTAATGATACAGATTACAATTCTCCTGTGTATTAGTAGACTTTAAGAACTGCTGTTAACATTGTAAACACTAACAGCAATATTGTCTGAAGAATAATTATGAACAACTAGGCTATAAATATTCAAATCAATTACAAAGGCCCATGAAGGATGATGCTATCCACCCTCAGAGAAAGAACTGATAAACAGAAGCATGCATAATGTAGTTACACACACACACACACACACACACACACACACACACACAACACATACTGTATCAGATGGTAGCATTCTCTAGTGGTGGTGGGGGGAGTTCAGAACTTAAAATGTAACAAAAAAATAAATGAAATTAATTTTTTAAATTGCTGTGGCTAAAAAAAATCATCACCCTACAGCCAACTTGGTGAGCATAGGCTGGCCTCCAAATGGCAGATATGCAATCCATTATCATGGCCATACTCCTAGGCTTTCAAGGACCCATTAGGGCTCCTATTCTGCTGAAAATGCCTCTGAAAACTCAGGGTCACTTCTATGCCATGAAGAGGCAACAGAGCAGGGCTTTAATGCAGGAGACTGTGCTACCAAAATACATCTCTTTAAAGATCACAGTTACAGATCTGTTTCAGAATTCAACATGTAAGCCTCATGTTTTCCAATGAAAGATAAATATAATCATAGAATTTTAGAACTGAAGAGTAACTATCTCATAGATTAAGCCCTAGAATTTGACAGATAATAAAACTAAGGGCCAGAGAGGTGAAAAGACTTGCCAGAACTGAAGAACGTTACTAGCTAGTAACAAAGCGAGGGCTAGGACCAAAGACTCCTAACCTTTGAGCCAATGCTCTCCTTCCACTACATGGTACTGCCCTTCTCCACTATTATAGTACAACCTTTATGGAATTACAACCTAAAACTCAACATATGAGGGCAGATTTTATTCATGCAAACTGTTTTCTTCTCCTTGCTTTGTCAGCTTACTGGTCATTAGCATTTTCATCAGATCCAAAGCAAAGCAAGGAATAAAAGATGTAACTCAGATTCATCAAATTTAGAAGACACTGGTGAATTTCCCAGTTCCTACCAGCGCCCGCCCTGCACTGCTGATAACGTACATGAAACACTTCAACTACGTGCAGCTACAACCCTCAAATTCTCTCCCACTGCAGGACGTGACTTGTACACCTGAACTGACTATCCATGCTGTACTTCAAAGGACAGAGCAAGGAGAAGAAGGTAAGGTGGAAAAGACCTAGGACCAAGTGTGGTCTTTGATGGAGAAATCCTCTCTCTGTTCCCTGCAGCTGAACATAACTGACAGGCAAACAGATATAAAAAGTGGTCATGGTGGTAACAACAGTTGCCTCCGAACCATGCCTCCCTGCCAAAGTACCTGTGCCACTAACTGGCAGTCATCGGTCACTGTGGATGAAAACTCTACTTTTAAACATCCATTTCCTTGGGTTCATAAGACTTTAATAGCAATATCTTATCCTGTTACCAGCTTTCATGGGAATAAAGGGGGAAACATAAAATTTTCACTTCTGTGAGATTCACACTAGATAATCTTTACACTACCTCACAGCATTAAAATGCCACAACCCCATGATTCTTCCATGCCACCCACCCCTTCTGCCCACCAGTCATGTTTAACAGAAAGTGCTGGATTTCTCAAGTGTGTATTGCACAGGTTTTCAAATAATTTGCTTTATACTTATGTATACATATATGTATACATGTACACACACGTATGATTTTATTTAAATGTAAATTAAAGATTTATAAAAAATTATAAATGTTTATAATCTGCTGACCGGGAGAAAGGGAAAGGGAATAAGCATTTATATAGTGCCTACTACATGCCAGGCACTGTCCCAAGCACTTCATAAATATTTTCTCATTTGAGCCTCACAATTCTGCAAGGTAAGTAATATTATGATCCCCATTTTACAGTTTAAAAAACTGAGGAAAACAGACATTAAATTGCCCAGGTTCCCATAGCTGGCGTCTGAGGCTGGATTTGAACTCAGGGCTTCCTGATTCCAGGCCCAGCAGTCTATCCATCATGCTGCCTACATTTAGTAACTGGTTACATTTAATACTGTTGACTATTAATCATATTAGAACTATATGCCAAGCTCTTCATGTCCAAGAAATGGGATGAATTTAATAAAAGTGTAAAAGACTATGATTTTTATTATGAAATCTTCCCTGATCCCACAGCACAAAGGATGCTCTCCTATCTTGAGTTTTCGTAGAACACTTTGTCTGAATCTCCTTTGCCTCACTAACTCCCACCCCTCCATCATACCCTACCTTGTATCACACTTATCTATGTACAGGTCATATCCCTCACAGTAAAATATAGACTCCTAAAGGACAGGGACAGAATCATCTATCTTTATATCTCTAGCACTCAACACAACGCCTTTGACAGAAAAGATGCTTAATAATATTTGTTGCAATGACATTTAATTTATTCAAACTATTTTTTTAACAGTGATTCCCATGTATATAGTATAAATTATAATTTAACTCCAAGGAACAACTGTCTGATCTTTGGGTAGTTCAGTTTTTACAGAAAATCCATGTCCCAGTCCCCAAGACACCTACAACTTTATTCTTTTTAGTTTGTTTTCAGACACATTGTTCCCTTAACACCACAGGGAAAACAATGCAAATATGGTCACTTATTTATTTTACAGTAACATGAATTAAATATTTTTATGAAATCAGGATGAAACTAAGCAAAAATAGACATTTATTAGGAAATGCTACTAAATAATTACTACCGTATGAATAGATTTAAATATAAATGGGACTGTTTTCAAATAAAGTTCACTATGTTAAGAGAAAGACTTGCTGACCTCTTTAGTCATCAGGCCCAAGGTCTCTTCTGGATACCGTTCTAGAATCTGAAGCAGTCGAGGAAACTTTAGCCTGGCTTCCTTAGAGTTTAATTTTAAGGCTTTTAACATCCTGTCCACCACAAGTGCAGGATATGTTCGCAGCTCCACAGTATCAACAACTATCAAAATAACATAATCAAGAAAACATGTTAACAAAAGCCTACATGACTGAAGACAAAACCCTCTCTCCTTGGGCCACACGCTGGTGTCCCTTCTTCTCTGATCACTTCTTTTGACCAACAAACATCAGACACATTTCTGGACTATGAGGAAAAGGTTTTATCTCAAAACGAAATCTTCTCAGTTAGATTATCCATCCTGCATGAAACATCATGTCCTGGGCAAGAAACATAAGGAGCATCTGCTGGTTATGGAATTTGTTCCAGGAGAGAGATGCAGACCACATGAGTCACAGCCACAAGTGAAAATATGAAAGTTTAAACCATACAAATGGCAAGATAATAGGACAGTGGAATCTATTCAAATGCAGACACTCTTGCTGAGGATGTCATGACCACTCTGAAAACCGGTAAGCTGGACACAGAACTTTTGCCCTTATTTTCTGGTGTAACCAGTCAATCAACAGGCGTTTGCCAAACACCAATATGCCCAGGACAACACTCTCTCTTCTATATGTACAGTAACTTTTTGCCTAATTTCCCACCTGATAAACATCATGTTTTGCAAGAAGACCACTTAATAGATTTCTCCAGATTCTCTCTCACCTGAGGCACTTTCTTCCTCTTTACGGAGATGTTTGTCACAGAAATCTACCAAGGTCATGTAAGCATCTATGACTCCAGCTACATCAACGTGCTCAATAGTATGAGACTGGACTTCTTCTTCAGCTCTCCTTGCAGCTTTAAAAAGATATTCAAATGCTTTTTTGTGCAGACCTCCAATAATCTAGAATTCAACCATAACAAAAAACAATCTAGATGTGTGACTGTGAAACTTAAAAAAAACTATTTTCTACTAACAATGAAAAGAGGTTCATTTTTGTTGTACTCTTTGACAACAAAAGTCATGCATTAAGATGCTGATTGGCGACCTGAAAAAGATTTAACAAAAATCCAGCCTCAACAGGAACCTCTTACTGAGCGACCTAAAGTCCCAGCAAAGGAGGACAGCTCCTGTCACATGCAAGCCTCTGTTCTTCATGGAAGACTGCGATTCTGTTGTCCATTAAGTGTGGAGGAAAAGAGCTAAAAACAAAGGCTGCTTAGCTAAAAGACATGTGTCTTCCACATCTGACCCCAAAGATACAAGGAATAGTTAGGCTGTCTGAAGACATTATTTAAAAAGAGGCACAATTTGAGAGTTTAAAACATTTAGAAAACACGTGTAGTTTGTCCTTCATCCTTGAAAAGGACCAATGACATCGGGAAGGTAATGTCCTGATTTTCAAGTGAATCGGATTTAAATAAGGCAGGGCTGTGCAAATTAACCAGCCTTTCTCTCTACCATCTGGGTCCAGTGACAAGATAGAGATCAGGACAACTAGAGATGGCCCTGGATGCAGCAACAGACCTTGGCCTTTTTAAGTTAAGGCCCTTCCCAGGTCTCAGTTTGACTGAGGCAACATCCATTCAGTAATTAAGGCTTGGTAATAAATGAGGCAAAGAATGGCTTCTTTTACCTAGTCCAAAAAAAAAAAAGTCAACCCGGGAGGGGAAGACCCTCAGGGTTTCTGGTCAAAATGGAAACAACTGCTGTTTACACTCACTCTGGGCCACAAGGGCCCAAACAATGACTAAGTGAGGCTTGGTCTGGGACCTATTGTTGATGGGGCCACCTCCAGTCATCCCAGATGGCTCCAGAGGAGAGAGTGAGGCTGGTGACTTTGCACAGCCCTGTCTGACTTAAATCCAATTCTCTTGCAAGTCATGACATCATCTTCTTGATGTCATGGTCCTCTTCAAGAACAAAGGACAAACAAAATCCTGTGAGGAGTAGTAGTTTCCCTGCTGGTGACCCAACTGGCCAGTTCCAATTGGTCAACACAGCTCCTTTCTTCTTTCCTTCTCTTCCTTTCTTTTTTCTCTCTGTCCACATAAGGTGTCATATCGTTATCTATGGGTGCTCTGCCCAAAGGAATGTAAATTATGATTGCTGAAACCTCACAAGATATCTTGGGGTTTATGGACTAGATTTCTTTAAGGACCATGCCTTAAACCCAAATCACTCTGGCTCTCACTGATTGGCCAACAATAGAAAACACTTAGTGACACTGACCTATACCATTCTATTATAGCAAGCAACTTAAATTCATGTATGTACATAGTATTAAAACATTAAACATTCAATTTCCCACCATCATTTACCTTCTCTGCATCCTCTGAAGTGGCTCCAGAAAGCTCTAAAACTTTTTTAGCTTTACTTTCTTCGATTTGGGCAAGACAAGCCGGCTCACTACTGAGTGCGCTAGCCATGATGTTGTAAGTGATACCCAGGAGAATGTTCTGATTACGGAAAGTCAGATTATTCTTGCTCTGGTGGCTTGATATGTTCTCATCTGGTGGATTCACACACCAAAAAAAAACAAAGGAAGAAAAAAATTTTTTAAGCAAATGAACCCCACGAATTTAAAATAATTCTGTAAGATATAAAAATTGTTTTAAAGAACTATTCAAAATAAGATTGGCTAAAAAAGTACAGTAATATTAAATAAGGCTGCCTTCCAGAAAAGGGCAAGGACTGATTTCATAGTGATTGATAAATTACTTCTGAGTTGGGTGAAAATTTTTCCATCAGCAATAACTGTATCAAAATCCGGAGAAACAAACCCCTTAAATTATAAAAATCATCCGACAATCAAAAATAATACAATTTTCATTTCATCAGCTCAAACTAATTATTAAGTGATAAATTATATTTTTTGTAAAGATTCCTTAAAAATAACATAAAATCACAGATGAAAATATTCCCAAATTCATTGATTTGGGGCACATATAGGAGCAGACATAGAAGTAAAAATTATGAGCATTCTACAAGATTGGACATAAATAGTTGTGAAGCAGGCAGTCATAGCTAAAGCGATTTTTTACATTCTCTGTTCCATAGGCCACATTATTAAATACTCTAAAGCCAAAAGGAGAGGTTAATTCCCCAAAGGGGATATAAAGGTTATGAATTTGGTTTTAACAATATTTTCTTCTGAGAAGTTTAAAGTGCTCAGCAGTAATATCAAAATGAGACCCACAACATTTTTAGGAAGAAGGAAAAAATTCTATGATTCTCATTTCATAAAGAGATTCATGTTCTAAAAGTCATCCTGAACCTGCTCCCTTGGCTCCAAATTTTCTTCCCTTTTCTCTAGAAAAGTCAATTTTCACCTGGTTTTAGAGAATGTCTAAAAATTAACTTCTTAATTGTCGAATATCGTATAAAAGAAAAAAGTTTCAGATAAAAAATGAAATGTGAAAGAACAACTTTTCCATTTTTTCAATAAATATTCCATAGAGATGTAAAACAAAACAAAACAAAAGCTAGGTCTTGTGCAGAAGAATATAAATACCCAGTAACGAGACGGTTTTCAGCACCGTGAGAATCTGCTCAGAACTACTCTGTGTCTGACTGCGGCTGTGGCTCAAACGACAATAACTGTGAATCCATTTCACCAACCAGTCTTCTCTTGTTTTAGATTCTCTATGCAGTTCCTTTAATAGTTTCATGGCAACTGAAAAGTTGTTCTGTAAAAAAAACAAAAAAGCATTATAGTTCATTGTATAAACAATTCAATTTGATGATTATACAACAAATAACTATGTGAAAAGAATTGTGAAAGGCTGAAGGAATTAATTAAAAATGCTATATTTTCCTCACAGAACCTGTAATCTAGTAGAGGAAAAGTACATATTCAAATAATTGTACAGCTCTGTCTCCACGCAAACAATGGATCCCATGAAATTATACCAAGTCTTAGAATTTATACTATTTAAAGTTTTAACCATGTAAAAAATGGTAACGGGTTCCACTCCATTGGAAATATGCAGTATGAAATTAGTATGACAGGACTCATTATTCACAACAATCAGGACCTAGCTGTATTACACATTAGAAGAAGTCAGAGGGGCCTGTGAGATTTAAGGAAAGGATCTGGCTGGGGAGTTAGGAATCAGAGAAGCTATCACAGAAAAGGCAATAAATGAGTGGGCCTTGAAAAAAAAAAAAGAATGTCAACAGGTAGAGATAAGGCCATGGAGATGGAGCCAGTGCCATATCAGGGCATACTGGCAGAGATGAGAGAAAGAACAGGATGAGACAGGAAAACAGCAAGAGGTCAGGTGTGCATGACATGTAGAGAAAGCCAGTACTACGAAAGAAGACTGATGTCAGAATGTGAAATTCAGACATCAGGGGACTGAGGACTGAGTGATCTTTTTGTAAATTTGTCAATAAAGGAAAGAAGATAAATAGGATAATACCTTGAAGTCTAGGAAGGTGATTTTTAAATTTTTTTTTTTAACAATAAGAGAGACTGGAGGCAGCTAGGTAGGCACAGTGGATAGAGCACTGGCCCTGGATTCAGGAGGACCCGAGTTCAAATCTGGCCTCAGACACATAACACTTACTAGTTGTATTGACTCTGGGAAAGTCACTTAACCCCAATGCCTAGCCGAGAAAAAAAAAAAATTTAAAAATTTTAAAAAAAAATAGAATAAGAGAGACCAGACTCTACAGGCAGACAGGAAGGAAGGAAGTGGTAGAGAAGAAATAATAAATATGAGAAAAAAGGGATTTTTGATTCAGCAGTGTCTAGAAGGTGGTGATGGCAGCAGATGGAATCAAGAGCAAAGATAATGAGGGCTACTTAATCCTCTGTGACTGGAGGGAATGGTGAAAGGTCGGGCAAAGAAACAGAGCAAGTTGTAAGGTCTGGAAAAGGGAAACTAAGGTAGTTTGGATGAATGGCCTCAAGATTTTCAAAAGAGATATGACTATTTATAATAAGAGAGACAGATGAGGACAGAGTTTGGAGACTGAAGAAACTGAAGGTCTGGAAAGCAACTGTGGGATGCACTAATCTGTATGTTAGTCAACAGTCAGTCAAAAGAACTTGTTAAGCACCTGTTATGTTAGGCCACACACCATGAGAAGTGCTATAAAGAAAGGTAAACAAACAATCCCTGCTCTTGAGGAGCTCAGACTCTAATGAGGGAGACAATATACAAATGACATATGTACAGTGTACAAGGAGATAATCAACAAAGAGAAAAGCACTATGATTAAGAAGGATCAGGAAACACTTCTTGTAAAAGATAAGAGGATTTTAACTGGGACCTGAAGGAAGCCAGGAAATAGAGATGAGGAAGGAAAGAATCCCATGCATGGGGGACAGCCAGTGAAAATACATGAAGTCAGGAGATGGAATGTCTTGTGTGAGGAACAGAAAGGAGGCCACGGAGGCAAGTACCACTGGACTGAAGAGAGCACGGGGGACAGTTAAGGTGTAAGAAGACTAGAAATGTAGGAGGGGGACCAGGTTATGAAGGACTTTGAATTCCAAAAAGAAGATTTTATATTTGATGTTAGTAATAGGAAGCCACTGAAGTTTACTAAATAAGGGGGTGATAAGGTCAAACCTGTGCTTAAGGAAAATAAATTTAACAGCTGAGTAGAGGATGGACTGAAGTAGGGAGACTTGAGGTAAGGGCACCAGTCAGCAATGGCCCAGCATAAGGTTATGAGGGCTTGAACCAGGGCAGTGCCACATCAGAGAGAAGGGGCTGTACATGAGAGATGTTATAAAGGGACAATCAACAAGACTTGGCAACTGACTGGATGGGGGGGAGGTGAGGAGGTAAGGACGACACTTAAGTTGTCAGACTGAGTGACTGAGGAGAATGGTGGTGCCCTTGACAGTAGCAGGAAAGTACAAAAGAGAGGAGGTTTTAGGGGAAAAGATAATGAGTTCAATTTGGGACATACTGAGATATCTCAAGACATCCAGTTTGAGATGTCTAATAGGCAGTTGGAAATGCAAGTCTGGAGGTCAGGAGAGAGGTTAGAATTGAATAAATAGATCTGAATACCATATGCATAAGGATGAGAATTGAATTCATGGGAGCTAATGAGACCATGAAGCAAAATAGTAGAGAGGGAAACGAGGGTCCAGACAGAGTCCTGGGAGACACCACAGGTAGTGGGCACAACCTAGATGATGACCCTAAATGGAAACTGGAAAGGAGTGATCAGAATGGAACAAGAACCAGAAGGAGGAGTATCACAGAAACTTAGAAAGAAGAATATCAAGGAGAAGAAAATGACTGTCAAGAAAGATGAAGACTGAGAAAATGTTATTAGATTTGGCAATTAAGACATTATTGGTAACTTGGGAAACAGTTTTGAATGATGAGGTGAGAAGCCATCATTCCACAGGGAGTTAAGAAAGGAAGTAGAGACACTGATTACAGATGACCTCAAAGAGTTCAGCCATGAAAGGGAGAAGAGCTACAGGACAATAGCTCTCATGGATGGACAGATCAAGGGAAGGTTTTTTGAGGATGGGGGAGACATGGGTGTGTTTTCAGACAGTACAGAAACAGCCAGTAGACAGGGAGAGACTGAAGAGTAGTGAGAGAAGAATGACAGAGGAGGCAATCTATTAGACGAAAGGGGATGGAATAGGAAGGTTTGTGCAGGGAGGGGGTTAGGCAACTAGGAGATAGTGGAGGAAGACATCTGAGTGATATGAAATGAGGAGGAAGGGGTAAGAGTGAGAAAAATGTGAAAATGGATGCAAGTGAATAAAAGGACTGCTATTCAGCAGTATAAGTCCCACTTGGGTTTAGACAGTAGTCATTTTTTTCAAAACTTTCTCCAGGAGCACTTGGAAGCTGAGACAGAGAGAGCAGAAAAACAGCAAAAGTGGATGTGACTTCACTTTTTTGGGTGGTTCAGAACTACGATTCCAATGGCATGGGGAATGCCCCATCTGAACGATGCAGAACGGCAGTATCTTCAATTTAGTCTTAGAAGACTGCTTAGGCACCTCAAAGGTTAAATAGCTTGCCTATCCTTACACAGCCAATATGTGTCAGAGCTGGTTCCTGGCTCTAAAGTCAGCTCATAACCACTACATCACACTGCCTCAACTACTGGGATGTAACTTTCTGGTCCAGAAAGTGAAATTACAGTATCACTGTAAGGTAGGCAGTGTATTATTACCTCCATTTTATACACAAAGGAACTAAGGCTCAGAAAGGTTAATTTGTTTTTACCTATAATCACAGTCTAATAAATATCAGAGTTAGTGCAAGAATTCAGGTCTGACTCAGAGCTTGGTGTACTTTCTACTACCAAAACACCTGAACTTACAAAGGAGGTAAAGCAGAAGGTAATTATTCAAATTACAAAGGGATTCTTTGATTCATTATAGGTAGGACTCACCAAAGATTTCCTTTAAAAAGCCACCTTAGTATAGTTTCCTTATCTGTAAAATGAAGGTGCTGGATTATGTGATTTCTGAAGCACATTTCCAGCTCTAAATTCTATGACCCTATGAACCTTTACCAATATTTGCTAATACTTATTATAATAAAGTAACAATTTCTAACGGTAAGAGAATATTTTCTGAATTTAGGTACTGAGTTGAATTTTTCCCCTTTGGGAATGGGACACCATTTTAGTTTTTATGAGTTCCTCCATCTCCTACTCTCTCCCTTTTGGACAAAGGAAAGAAACCCAGCTTGTCAACTACTGATTAAGCATGTATGTTAGGAAAACCAAAAGCCCAACAATCAGCAGGTTTTCTAAGTGGCAAAGAATGAAGCTGGGTTTGTAGAATGGGCAAGAGAGCTAACCAAGACAATGTCACCTTTAAGAAAGGGGGTTTAGTGGGAAAGACAGAATTCTCTGGTAGATTAGACGAGAGTGGTACACTGGGGAATAAGCTTAAAGAATAGCTTAGAAAGTTCCCCAGAGAAAAGAATTAGGAGCAAAGGGTTCAAGTTGCAAAGAGTTGGACTTTAGCTTGGCATGAGGAAAAACTTCCTTATGATCAGTTACTCAAAAGTGTAATGTGTTAATTATCAACCATGATTCCAGAGTACTACAATGAAACATAACTACCCATTGCCTGACAAAGAGGTGAAGGACTCATGGCGCAGAATGAAACTTATTTTTTGGACATCACTGATGTGGGAATTTTTACTTAACTATGCATATTTGTTATAAGGGTCTTGTTTTTCTCTTTTCACGAGGGAAGATGTGGAGATGGATTTTGGTTAATCAAAAAAATTAAATTTAAAAAGTGTAATATGTTGCTTTTGGGAAGTAGTGAGTTCATCCTAATTGGATAATTCTTTGAGCTAATTAATGGATGACTTTATTTCAACATGTTAGAGATGGGATTTTTATTCAGGGATGGATTGGATTAGATTGGCTCCTAGGTCTCATCCAACTCTTGAGATTCTGTGAATTCTAGGCACCACCTCGCCTCTAACGGGGCGTCCCCTCTCTTCATTTTCTGGACTTGAGCTTTGCTTTGACTTCAGCTTTGCTTTCACTTCATGATGTAAGGAGATCCTGATAAGAAACTTCCTTCTACCAATGCAGAATACAATCTTCTCCACAATTTATAGGATATGTTGCCTGGGGATAGTAAAAAACTTGCTCAGGGTCACAAAGCCTGAATGTGTCAGGAGCAGGACTTGAACCCTCTCTTCCTGCCACCAAGATTAATGTTCTATCCACTGTTTCACTAACTCTTTTCTATGACCTTTCAATTACCTAGAAACCGATTGTTAATATTTCTGCACACTATTCAATCCCCTTGGGAATAAACCCTAAAAGACACATGCTTGTAGGCTGTAGCAAAGAACAGCAAGGGCAAAAAGTGAAAAGAGGAATTTCAAGAGAGTTACAAGAGAGATAAAGGCTTCATTTCTAAAATACATAGAGAATTAAGACAAATTTATAAGAACACAAGCCATTCCCCAATTATCAATTGGGGTCAAAGGATATGAACAGACAGTTCTCAGATGAAGAAATTAAAGCCATCTATAGTCATATGAAAAAATGTTCTAAATCACTACTGATTAGAGAAATGCAAATCAAAACAACTCTGAGGTACCACATCACACCTATCAGACTGGCCAACATGACAAAACAGGAAAATGATAAATATTGGAGAAGATGTGGGAAAACTAGAACACTAATACATTGTTGGTGGAGTTGTGAAATGATTCAACCATTTTGGAGAACAATTTGGAACTATGCCCAAAGGGCTACAAAAAGATGCATACCCTTTGATCCAGCAATAGCACTTCTAGGGCTATATCCCAAAGAGATCAAACAGATGGGAAAAGGACCCTCATGTACAAAAATATTCATAGCAGCGCTTTTTGTGGTGGCGAAGAATTGGAAATTGAGAGGATGCCCATCAATTGGGGAATGGCTGAGCAACTTGTGGTATATGAATGTAATGGAATACTATTGTGCTATAAGAAATGATGAACAGGCTGACTTCAGAAAAACCTGGAAAGACTTATATGGTCTGATGCTGAGTGAAGTGAGAAGAACCAAGAGGACTTTGTACACAATAACAGCCACATTATGCGATGACTAAGATTGTTAAACTGAACCCTTCTCAGCTTTACAAGGATCTAAGACATCTACAGAGGCCTCAGGATGGAAAAATGCTGTCCACATGCAAAGAAAAAACTATGGAAGTCAAATCGCTATCACTTATTTTTACCTTCTGTTGAGTTTTGTTTCGTTTTTCTGATGGTTCCTCCTATTGGTTTTAATTTTTACTTACAACTTCACTAATGTGAAAATATGTTTAATGGGTATGTAAATGTAAAGCTTATATCAGATTGTGCACCGTCTTGGGGAGGGTGGGGGGGGAGGAAGGGGGAGAAAAATTTTCAACTCAAAAGCATATGGAAGTGATTGTTGATAAATCAAAATAAATTACTTTTTTAAAAAAAAAGAGTTACAAGAGAAAAAGGAGGGAAAACATAATTAGGGATTTGATTTGAGAAGCTTTCAACCCAAGGAAGCAAAAGCAGGTTTAGAGATCAAGAAAAGTAGAGGGCTTGGTACCTTGTTTTTAGAGATCAGTAAATTTTAGAATACAGTAAGAGGGAAAGCTCTATGGAACATTATCCTATGTTTAAAAAAAAATAACACTCCCCCCTACCTTAAAAACAAAAAAATCTAACACCCCCCACATTTTAAAAACAAATGTGACTGGTTTCTGGAATTCCATAATGTCATCAAGAAACCAAAGAAGGCAAGTACCTGCTTTCTGGCACTCTCGATCATCTTCATTTTCATAGAAAACTTGCAGCTTCTAATCATCGAGTAAATATCTTCTTCCTGCTTCTCCATTGCCATCTTGTCACTGAAAATTCCATCTCCATCAACTTCCATACTATCATCAAGTTGCAGACAACTAAGCTTCTCCTGAATTTTGTTAAGAAAGAAACATCTACACAAGGAAAAGGAAAAAAATAACAGATCCATGAAAGGAACCAAACTTACCAGTTTTTCCTAATCTAACAGAATCATGGAGGTACTAAGTAATCACAACCTCAGAGTTCCCATCAGTAAGATTATTATTTTAAAAATTTCAACCAATAGTGTTACAAACTTGGTTTCAAGAGTTCAAATCTTTAAAAATCACTGTTTCACCACAGTCTCTCATAGATAAAGGATTTAGTAAAATACAGACAATTCTCACTCCACAAAAGTAGACCACTGTGCAGACCTTTACATAAAGTGATTTTCACATAATGCAAATTTGCCCATGCATGTGGGGAAGGGCAGGAAGGGTGCCACATGCCCATGGAAGAAGGGAACTAGCAAATGGTTCAAGGACATATGGAAGCTGAGAACAGAAAAGCGAGAGCAGGAAGAACACATGGGGGGCTGAGACCAGCCATTTGGGGGACTGGCTGGAACTGAGAGCAAGAACACATTCAGGGGTGGGGGGGATTGCACTAGACATAGACACAAACGTAAAAGATAGGTGATATGCAGGGGCTAGGGACAGACATGCATGTACCAGAGCACAGGCAGACAGAAAACACACACGGGAGCCAGATACACAGGTATGTGGGCAGAGATGGGCAAAGGGCTCCTCTCTCCCTGGCCCCAACCCAGTGTGACCATGGCCTCTCTCAGTCTGTTCTTCTGTTCTGACCTGGAGGGTTTTTTTCCTGGTGTGGAGGGTTGGAGACCAAGTAGTCCCAAGCCGAGGGGGAGGAGCAAAGAGAGAGAAAGTACGGTAAAGTATGGGTGCTTTTTTGGGAAATACAAACTAAAATTCTTTATATAAAGGTGAGTTTGCTGATGCAAATTTATGTAAAGTGAGAACTATTGGTATACCACCTGCTGCTTCAGTTTCCACAGGATAATGAGTATGAACTCACAATTTTATATTTTAATGAATCTGTTAGTCCTTGTGTTAGGTCAAAAAGTATTCCCCCAGTCCTCATTTTTAGCCTACAACAACAGAACATCTAGGTTTCTAACAAAGTGTAAAATGCATGTTCCCTTTAGCAAGAAGCATTAAACTGTTTTAAGCTTAATAGCTTAACATACTCAACTCTTATAAAAGAAAGAATTTTCAGGCTGTAACCACTTGCTAAAAGCAATATGATTAACATGACACATCCATGACATAACCTGTGCATTTATCATGATTCAGATGCAAGAGGATTTTTGTAGATGTTGTTATTAGGCTATTTCTTTGAATTCAGTGTAGAGTCCTATTTTAATTATGGAACTCAAATGAATGAACTGAAGAGTCAGAATGCATGATTAAAGAACTGGATAGCTGAACACTCAGAAGTTAGCAGGAACACAAAGAAAAAGACCCAAACACAGAAGAGGGGAGATTTTCTCCGTGGGCCCATTTGGTGTTTGTGTTTTTCTTGTTGTTCTCATGGAGTATGAAGGTATACCATCTTGTCTACATTCAGTGTTTACTGGTTATATAACTGTAATCACAATAACTGAATGAGAAGGCGTTACATAATAATTGGTAGAGGTTTCCTCGGTTCAATTCTGTTACCTAAAATGTAGTAGGGAGAGGCAGAGGGAGGTGGAGGCTAACAAGGAAGGAGGTGTGCTGCTGCTGCAAACAGTGCTCCTCTTATGTGTTCTACTCACTGATGCTGCCACTGCCAGAAACAGCTTCACTTTCAAAACCCTGTGTATAGCCAGCATCCAGGTGCAAGGGATTCAGCAGAAGCTTCAACACTGTGGTGAAGCACTTGCTTTCCTTACTTAGGCTTCTGAGGGGAGGGAGGGAGAAGGGGAGAAAAGAGGGTGTAGGTTGGCATGTTAGGGAGCCAAAATGTATAACTAAAAAATGAAAAATTCTCTTAGAAGAAAAAATACATAGATCTGCACAATAAGGGATACCTATATTTTAATCAAACCTCAGATTTCTGTACAGTGTTTAAAAAAAAAGCAATTTGGAGAGTTTAGAAAATAATCTTTAGTTAATTCTTTGACTATCTCATCTTACCGATTTGTAATGATGTCATCCCAGATGTTCATTGGGTCCATTTTAGCATCTGGATATCTGTTTGTCCAGATTCGCAGAAGTCTCTTAAGGGGCGCCTGAGATGATAAATTACCTAAAAATAATTTTAAAGGATGACTACACCCATAACCTAATGCCAAGCATCAATCAACAAAGTGGTGGTTAACACCAATAAATAAATAAATAAATAAATAAATTAAACCTAGCTTAAATTTCTTGGCTTGAATAGGAAAAAACTTTTTTCTTGAACAAAAGAATATTCAAAGTTAACATACAGTTTGTTTCTGGCTTTTTAAAAATTCAACTGTTTGAAGGAGCAGAAACAGAACAGCTAAAAGAATGATACAGTGTCAATATTTTCTCTAGTATGGGAAGAAAAGCTGGAATGGAAATAAATGTATAAAGGGATGTGGAGTACATGTGTTGAATGATTTTCCACTCTACAGTAACAATTCTCCTTAAGCCTAAACTATACATAACTAATATTCAATTGCTGCTTTTACTTGTCAAAACAATGGAATAAATCTTAAAAGTATCTACTAATGCACTGCTAGGCAAGAAAAGAAATATGAAAATAAATGAGGCTAGTACCTTTGTTCTTAAGAAGTTAATAATCTAGTGAGAAAATTATTTACACAAATAACTAAAATACCAAATATATATGAGAAGAAAGTACTCTGAGAAACTGGAGGAGGATGAGATGACTGTTGGATAGATGGATCAGGAAAGACAGTATTTAAGCTGGTTTTTAAAGGATAAGTAGGATTTCAACAGGTAAAGATTTAGATAAGAGGAAGAATACAGGGAGATAAAAAGGAAAGGGGATTCCAAATACAGAGAGAAAAAGGGCAAAAGCATGGGAGAAATATGTTCACAAAATAGCAACTAGTCTAACCTTAAGTCCAATTACACAGAATATATATGAAGGGAAGTAGTATAAAATAAAGGAAAGGTAGATTAAAGCTAGATTATAGGAGACTAAAGTGCTACACTGAGGAACATGTATTTTGGTAAGAAATGGGCAGGCACTGAAAGTATTTGAGAACACATACAGTAATATAATCAGATTTGTGCATTAAGTTTCATCTGCAGGTCTGTGCAGGACACAAAGAAAGGGAAAGACACTCAGAAGCAGAGAAACTGGTTAAATGTCTACTGAGTAATTTTCAAAAAGATTTCCACAGTTTTGTACAAATAATAAAAGTCAGATACAAGAACAGGATGCTGTATCATCAACTGAAAATTATTTTATTTCTAAAATCTTAAAATTTTGATTCACTACTTTAAAAGTTTATATTTATCAAAAGTACAATAAAACTACTGTTATAAAGTGAAAAATATTTCACAGATTCACTATGAACATAACAAATATATTTTCTACTTGCAAAATGTCGGATTCCCCAAGATGATTATAATTATACAGAAAAGGACAATAAGAAAAAAATTACCTTGTTTACTCATAAAGCTGATAAAATCTTGAATTTCTATTAAAGCTTGCACAGACTGTAGTTTGGTTAGTCTACTTTGGTGTAAAAGAGCATCAATACTGGAATAATTCTGGGGAGAAAAGTATTTACATAACACAAATTACAGTATTAAAAATTCAACATGCTCCCTTAAAATATGAAAATTCATGACTCGTCTATAGCTAAACATACAGAATCTGTGTATGTTAAAAAAAACTTTCATAAATCTAATTAATCATTGCCTTTTAAATTTTAAAATAATCTATATTTAATAATTTTATATCGATGCTGTATATGTTTATTACATACTTGTTGTCTCCCCCACTGAACATAGGCTCATTATGGGTACGAACTGTTGCATTCTTGGTGCCTGGTAAATAATAAGCAATTAATGAAGACTTGATTGATTTTGATGGGATCTAATTTTAAGAGACCCAAACCACAAATAAATCAGCTGTTAAGCTTAGTAGCACCTAGTTCAATGAAATAATTAATAGCTACCTCCACACGGGGCCCCAAGACCCTTCAGTGAAGAAAGAAAAGGAAAATAAAATTGGGCAGATAAGGAAAATATTCAAAAAGAAAGGAGGAATGGAAACAAGATAAGCTCTTATCTTATTCCACAGAGAACTGTGCTCCACACAGTTGCTCTGAGAGCAGATCTTAGCAAGCAAGTAGATGTTTTAAAGGACTCTGAAGAAGTCAGGAATATAGGAACTAATTGATAGAGAGAAAAGAACAAAAAAAAGTTTAAGTATAAAGGGAAAAGAACAGAAAGAAGAAAGAAACAAGTGAAAAGGTAAGAAAACAAAAGGAAGAAATTGATGTTAAAAAATAAGGATGAATTGTTATTAACAATTACTAGTATTTTAAAATAGTACATTAAAATATATTTGCATTACCTGCATAAAAACCTGAATGCTATTTTCAATATAATATTTTGCTCTGTCAAAATCATCCTGCAAAATGTAAAGAAGACTCAATTCCTGGCTATAGTGAACTTCTATGAGTGTCTTCTGGGATTCTTTCTTCATAGCTTCATCAATGAATGTTAAGAGTGACTGGTCACTGGCACCCTGAAGCAGTAACTTTAACTTACTGCGAATCATGTACGGTAGATAAGTTTCCTAAAGAAAAGAAAAATCTCGCTAAAATTAACAATATATACATATGTGTGCATAAAATCAGTATTTGGTTCCTGACAGTATCTCAGGTAAAGGTCTGAAGATTAAATGACTTTATTTAATGACTGAAACATTTTTAGAAAGTGCCAAACTTTAAAGGCCCTGCTTATTTCATTATAAATGAACAATAATTGCCACAACCATGCAGAAACATGTTCCCCTACCAGCTTAGAGTTTGGATGTCCCATGCAAACTAACATTTATAAAGAGAAACAAAAATGATAGCTAAAAAGAACCCTAAGGAAGATAACTGAAGTAGCTGAACCTGATTATTTCATGCATGCACTCTAATTTTAAAATTAATTTCACTTATGTAAAAAGGACTAACTAGAAGGGATAAAGAGTTAGGCTGGTTCAGTACACTAAAGTTTAACAATGGATCCAGAATCTTCAAATTGAAGTATTAACTACATCAATTGTCTTTTAAAAGGAAGCTTTGCAAACCTGATAAAATGGCTCACTCCATATTTTGCTAAGGTCTGGAGGATTTTTACTATCGACACTGATGGTTGAACAATACTCCAATGACTTCCATTCAGTGAGGTGATTATAACATTCAAGAGATGCAAGTTCCCAAAAATCCTTTTCAGCTTCTGTAGGTTCACCCTCCAACCACTCTTGTGTATTTAAGGCCTAGGAAAAGAAAGTTGCCAAGATAATTACAAAAAAATTTAAGGATAGGCATTAAAAAAGAGATTGGAGAAAACAGATTGGAGATGATGAGACTATTTACTTTCTCATGCCTAAAGAAAATGGAACAAACTGGAAGATAGTGATTTTTCATGAAAAACAACAAAACAAAAACCAAAAACCAAAAAAAGAGAAAAAAGAAAAAGGGCCTCTTGCTACAAATGTGCTGAAAGACTACTTACTAACCAAGTAACAGCCTTTTTTTGAGGAGTTACTGATGCTGTCAAATAACTGGGAAATTTAAAAAATTTAACAACTATTCAAATATTTCACAAGTTCTTAAGAATAAACCTTGGAAAAAATCAGAAATATGACACTTAAAAAGAAAGGGGCAGTCAGAAACAAAAATGTTTTGGTTTCAGCTTCCTCAAAAGACCTTTCAGTTCTAAAGTTATACTACAAATACTATATTCTACATATAGAAAAGGAAAAACAGCTCCAACATGATGGGAAAAGCATAGAAAAGAATGGCAAAAAAGATTTTGTTCACAGTCACTGCTAGCAATGTTTTGCTATCATTTAAAACTCAAATATAATTAGCAGATATTCTAAAGTAATACTGTCACTGTACTTAATATTACTCCATTTTTTTGCTAGACTGCTACATGCAATTCTTCTATTCACACTATAAAAGCATATGATGGCAAAGAATAAGGTTCAGAGAAGAGGCCAACACAGAATGTTAACTCCTTAAAAGCAAAACTGTTATTTGCCCTTGGTATGCCTAACCCTCAGGACAGTGGCCTGGCATATAGTAGGTACTTAAAAAATGCCTGCTAACTAGAGCTGTGGAAAGAGCTTTGGACTAGGATGTTGGGACTGGAATTCTAGATACTAAGAACCACGAAGATCTGGCTCGTTCCAGCATACCATGATTTTTGCGATGAAAAAAATAGTAAAAGAACTCAAACTAGAAAGAAAGCCACATTAACATTCTCTGATTATAGAAATACATGTTCTGTAAAGGATAGTGGCCAATTATTGGCCACAACCATTTTGTACTAGAGGCCATAAGATTAAATTTGTAAATTGAAGTATGAAAAATGTTGATTTTTTGATGGATCTATAATCTCATATATGTGGATTCCTTTTAACAATGATTTAGTTTTTGTTTATTGTTTGATGGGATAGTGGAAGGGAAAGATAATAAATTCATATAAATAAACAGAAGAATTTTTAAAAGATCAACTGTTCTTATTTTGTCTTCCTTACTAATCTGAACATTTTTAAGGTGAAACTTCAAGGTTTTAAAAAAATTTTCCTTCTTTTGTAAATAAAAAATATTTTATCGATGCCTTTTGTTTTTACATCACCTGTCTCTCCAAAACCACCCTTTGTTACAAAAATAAGAGAAAAAAAACATAACTAATCAACCTATCAAATGAATCTGACAGTATATGCAATATTCCACACTGAGTCACCCACCTCTGTAGTGGAGGTAAGTATATTTTCTCAACTCTTCTCCAGTGAAACGTATCGTGCTCAGTTTTGTGTTTTGTTTTTTTCCATTTATGGTGTTTCCTGGTTCTATTTACTCTGAATCAGTTCATGAGTCTTCCTGTACTTCTCTTAATTCTTCTTTTCATTTCTTATAGAACAGCAATATTCTGTTACATTCATCTACCATAATTTGTTTAGCCACTCCATGATGGACACTTACTTTGTTTCCAGTTCTTGGCTACCACAAAAAGTGCCATTATTATTTCTGGTGTATATGATTTCTTCCCAATTTTGACCTCCTTGGGGTATAAGACTAGGAGTGAGATATCAGGTCAAAGAGAATGGATATTTCTGTCATTTTTTTTTTTAGTAATTTCAAATTGCTTTTCAGAAGAGTTGGACCAATTCACAGCCCCACCAATAATGTATTACTGTACTTATCTTCCTATAAACCCTAATTCTACCTTTTGTCATCTTTGTCGATTCATTCAATATAAGGTAAAATCACATCGCTTATGATAATTTGCATTTAGCAGATTCTTCGTGATCTACAGAAATCTTTCATATAGTTAACAGTTTATAATTCTTCATTTGAAAACTGTTCATATCCCTTGACCACTCATCCCTTGGGGAATGGCTCTTGGTCTTAGATATTTGTGTTGATTCCCTAGAAATCTCAGACAGTCAATAAACATTCATTAAGAAGCTATGTGCCAGGCACTGTTCTAGGATGTCTGAATCATGGAGTCTGACAATCTAGAGCAAGACCTCAAAGGCCATCTACTCTAATTATTAATTTTATAGAAGGGAAGTCTGAAGCTTACAATGATCATGTCACTTAACCAATGTCACACAAAAAGGATCCAACATAGGATTTGAACCAAATCCTTGAGTCAGCCAAGACTTCAATATTTTTGCTTATTCTAGATGTATTCTTTGTGGAAAAGTTTTTCAATTTCATATAACCAAAACTAGCTATTATTTTCCATGTTTGCCTCTATCCCTGGTTTAGTTCAATATTCTCCTCCAGTTGTGAATAGTACTTGATCTCATTTACTACAAACTTTTTTTTTAAATGATGTAATCTTTTATACTTATGCTGTGTATCCACGTTAAGCTTACTGTAGCATAATAAGGTACAAGATGTTGGACCAAGTCTATTTTCTGCCAATTTCCTCATTTTCTCAGGTCTTGTCAAACAGGGATTGTTTTCCTTAAGTACTTCATGTTCTCAGGTTTACTGAAGAAGTCATTGAGTTCGATTATTTTTATTATTTTTCATTTTTTGTTTCTCTATCAATCAACATTTGTTTCGGTTTGTTTAATTTTCAGCTAGCACCAACAATTACTGCTTTATAAAAGAAATTGAGGTCTTACCAAAGTACCATTCCTTCTTCATTGCTACTTTTGCAGAATTGTGTTAATTTTCATTTCTATTACTATTAATAATCTGAAGCATGTTTTCATATGGTTATTTATTGTATGAACTTATAGACTAGTTGATTCTCTAACTTGGTGGTCCTAACATGTTGCTATGTCTAGATTTGGCACATAGCACAATCATTTAAATGAATGCTTGTTGACTGTTGACTACTGTTCTCCACAATGCCTACCTTTGCACTGAAATTGAGTATTAAAGAACAAATGATGTAATTTGGAGCATCTCATCCAATCCATAGTACAATTTCTCTCTTGTCATCCTCTGCAAAAGATGTTGGTGCAACTATTTTTACAGTGATCCTCCTGCAAATAACTACAATGAGTGTTGCATTACAAAGTCACCAAATATATCCTGAAACTATATTTCTTGCTGCTTTTAGATGAATGATAAAACCAACTCCACTAATTTCTTTATTTGCCTCTCTAAAGGCATCCTTTAATCTTCTGGTTTTACTTACAGTGCGAATATATATATATATCAGTGTTGTTTCAGGTACTCTAGGACTGTCAGTTCACTGAAGAAGGACCTCATATTAGCATAGCAACAGCTAAGTTAATTTTTGTAGACAATTTAAAAACTGTGGGATTCTTGGCACCATCTATCTCACCTCCTTCTTTTCTAGCATTCTGCTAGAATGCTAGACCAAGGGCCATTTTGTACTTTGTTTCATGGAATGTCAGAGTCAAAGAGTACATCGCCCTAGTGGTCGGCATTACCTACTGGAAGTGAGCCTCTCCAATCTTAGCTAGGCTGGTTCTTGGAAAGCAAACAGTCTTTGTGGCTGGAATGGTGCTCAGAACCTTTACAGCATGCTGGGACCTGCCAGGGCTTGTGTTCCAAAGACATCAACTTCAAGAACCTAGTTATTTCTATACTATGATTAAGCATCTAAAAAAGTCTAGATGAATAATTTAGATTCAACATAAGAAAATAATTCCCTGACAGTGACAGCTGTGAAACATTATAATAGCTTTCTAAGAAAGGCTATGGAATTTCTTCTGGAGGTCTCTGAAGAAACAAGAAATTTTTATTTTGTTTAGGATGGTTTGAATATGTTGTTCCAATAGACAATGAGAGAAAACAGGGCAGGAGAGGAAGGGCTAGAACCTTCAAAGTCACTTCCAGCCCTAAGATTCTTTCATTTGAACATATAACTACCATAGAACTTACATAATTATAATCTAGTCTAAATTTCAAGGAAAAAATTATAAAATTTCATGGTAATTATCGACAATTTTCTAAAGGCACAAAGAAGTTTTTGTGTTTTGGCCTCTAATCACTGATTAAAAGACTTATTTAAGGAATAAGTGATGCTAGGGCAATAAAAGTGAATTTGGTAATTCCAAAACCAATTTCTACTATTAAACTACAGATTAAATCCAAGAAGAAAATTTGAAACAAAGGGATTTGAGAGCTCTAAAATCTCAAACTAATGATTGCAGTTTTTCCTCTTTGGAAAAACACAAATGAATATGTGGAAAAAGGTATTTTCAATTGATTCATTTTACCTCATCATACTGTTTAGCAGCTTCAGAATAGTCATTTTTGGCTTCTGCTAATAATGCATTCTGTGTTACTTGCTTTGTTTTAATTTCACCACTGAAGATGCCACGAAGAACATCATACTCTCCTATAGATCTATATAACCTTAAAAAGACAAAAGCAAGAAAAGCACTTGAATATGTGTTTTAGAAACAAATATTATGGCACTGAAAATCTACTAAATCATTCAATAACTGATTAGCTTAAAAGAAAAAGTTACTGCTCAGTTTAAGAAAACTTAAAATTTACTTAGTATGCTAACAATTATTACAATTCTGACATTACCATTAGTTTTTATTATGTTAGAATAATTTCATCCTTCTATGTGCCTAATACACAATTAAATAATTCTGAAAATATATTATTTCCAAATATATTTGGAACATATTTCCAAAATACATTATTTCCAATGTGTAGGTAAGATGATCTTAGTAAGGAGATATCATGTACGTACAGATCTTTCACTTTTATACATTTGTCAGCTTCTCATATTAAGGTTTAGAAAACCAACTACACAAGCAGAGAATGGGGTGAGATGTTACTAGATAGTGGATCATTTATGGAGGTTTTTTGGTCCCTATACCCAGTAAATAGCATGACATGGCTTATGGGGAAAAAAAAGGTAACACAACGTCAAGCTGCATCAAGCACAACATCAAGAAAGAGAAAGGCACTAACTGAAGAAAGCAGTTAGAAATGCTTAACCTAAAACTGAAGGATTTGGGGGAGGCATGATGGCAATTTTAATACATGTTAAGAGTTATCATTGGAAGAAGAATGGTCTTTATTTTGCTTGGCTCCAAAGGACCAATGAAAACCCAATGGCTACACTCACTAGTCAGTGATGTCTCTGCCACTGGAAGCACTTGAATAGAAGCTAATCATTAGGGGATGCTACAGAGGGATTACTCTAGCAGGTAGTGACCTGGATCAGATGGCCTCTATGGTTATATAATGTCATATCACAATAATACTTCTCATCTGGCCACCTCGCCTCTCAAGAACCTAGGTGAGAAACCCAAAGGAAGAAAAAATCTGAGCAATCACAAAAAAGTAGGTACTAAATTAAAGCTGATAAACATAACTCACATAGCTTTTTAAAGATGGCAAAAGAACTTTCCTTACAATAGTCCTGTGAAAGAGGTAGTACATGTATTATCCCCAGTTTACAGCTGAAGAAACTAAAGTTGAGAGGTTCAGTGACTTGCCCAGCACCACAAAGCCAGTAGGTGTATGAGGCAGGATTTGAACTCAAGCCTTCTTGACTTCTAAGTGCAGCCCTCTATCCACTGTGCCACTGCCTGCTGTACATAAATAGGTATATACAACCTACAAATTACAGCTAAGAATGAGATTTGGGTTCAAGTTCTATTTACTATCTATAAGATGTTTAATCTTTCTGGCTTATAGATTCCTCATCTGTCAAATGAGGACCCCATCCACTCTACAGACTTCATTCACATCATTGCTACAAGAATACAGCGAAGTTGGGGCAGCTAGGTGGTGCAGCAGATAGAGCACCTGAGTTCAAATCCAACCTCAGACACATAACACTTACTAGCTATGTGATCCTGGGCAAGTCACTTAACCCCATTGCCTAGACAAAAAAACCAAAACCAAAAACAAAAAAATTTTAAAAAAAAAGAATATAGCGAAGTTACATAATGTATGTAACAGCATTTAAAGAACAATAAAGTGTAATCTAAGATATTTTTATGAGTTTAATAACAAAAGGTTAAATTAAGTTTAAAATACTATGATTAAGAAAACAAGAGTATAATACATTTTAGAAGGATTTCCATCAAAAAACCAAAATTTATGAAGTGTGGGACAAGCACCTGCAGGTCTTGTTCTCAGTCAATACTCACTTAGCAAGTTCAATCCATTTGATGACATCTGGAGAGAGCTGGGGTTTTCCCCGCATTCGTTTAGACGGTGGTTCTTCTGCAGGAGCAAGATGAATCAGTGCTTTTTCAAGAAGGAGGATGCCTACCGGCTGCTGCAAGCTGGCGAGGCAGCTGGTGCTCACAGTGGATGAGTCAAGGCTTAGGAGCTCTAAGTGCTGGTAACTCACTTCCTGTGAAGCCACAAACATTTAAATATTTAGTTCATGGCACTGGAACTGTATCTTCTTGGGAAAACGACCTATTTTTACTAGATGTTAAAGAAAGTTTTGACGTAAGTAGAAATAACACCAAAGTTATACACCACGAGCTTCCATTAATAAGTTTTTCCTAAAAGTCCTACTTGCTAAACAACATTTTTGTTTTTGTACTATCATAGCAGAACTTCACTTAAAGCTCCCCACCCATTAAATAAGCAAAACAGTAGAACCATACATTTCTGCAACTGCAGTGTCCTTCCAGGTTTCTAGAATTTTGTGCTAACATAAAAAACAACTGAGAGCAATGAGAAGAAACAGCAGTCCAAAACATTTTCAAAACCTCTAGTGCCTTCTTCAACATTATTAGATATAATAACCAATCTATTATTTAAGGAATTTCTTTCTATTCATAGATTATTCCCAAGAAATCGCCAATATAACAACTTTTTAATACAGCATATAAGAATTATTGTACTGACATTTTTATTTCAGACTTGAATTTGAGAGTTGACTATAGGCTGTATTGATTAAAAATATACCACACTAAAATGTGTAAGTTAATTTAATTCTAAATGCTTCTGCTATTATTTTGCACTGCTCAAAAATTAAATAAGAGGAAAAAGAAAGCTTAAAATACAAGGTTCAATAAAAGAAAATTGAATAAAAATTTTAAGCCATTTTGAATTTATATAGCACTTTTTATTAAAAAAAATACTTTTACCAAATTCACAAAATTTCTGTAAAGTAATAATAGGCAAGCTATTAATTACAATTACAGATTAGAAACCAAGGGATGAAACACTTATAGCTAGGTTTATGTTAACCTAGGATGAATGTCTTTAAAGTAGAATATTTTGCCCATTAAGATGTATTTGTATTTCTGAATGCACTATGCGCCCAGAAAAGTGATGTGGTGAAACAAAATGCAGGCACATTTACAAACTCGAAGCACTGAGCCACCAACAAATACTTTTTTTCCCCAAGATACAGAACTGAATTCTCTTGAAATACCTGGAGCCACTTGATTTCAATGTCAAGTGGAAAAAAAAATGAATTCAATTAAAATCACTAAATAGAGAGCTGATAAAATATTAAGGTAATCAAGTAGCTTAGGGCAGAGAGAAAGAAGCAACGTGCACAAGAATACACATAGGAAGCTTCTGTTGGGAGGCAATATGGTATAGTTGCTAGAAAGTTGGCCATCAACCCAGGAAGTCCTGAGTTCAGGTTGTACCTTTGACATTAAGTGGTTTAGTGAAGCTGGGCAAAATGTTTAACCTGTCAGTACTGCTGGCAACTCTTAGGACTATAAATTGCAGAGAAAGTGCCAAACTGTAGGGCAGAGGGAGTTCCTTTACCTGGTAATTCCTTACACCATTGAAATCACAGGTCTAGTCCCCATCCCTAAAGAACCCTGAATCAATCACTTGAAACAAATCACCTGTAAAGGAAGAGGAATGGACTAGACAGCTTATTAAGGCCCTTAAAACTTTAAGTGTTGTGGTCTTGCATGTGAACAAGAGACATAGCCATCAATGGGAAGATGGCAGAACTGTGGCATATGAATACAATGGAATTTTATTGTGTCACAGAAATAAGAAATATAACAGATTCAGAGAAATCTGGAAAGACCTATTTGAACTGATAACCACAATGATAATATGAGAGGACACAACTTTGAAAGACCTCCGAACCCAGCAAACACTTATGACTTCATAAAACTCGGGCTGAAACATACCTCCCACCTGTTGGCAGAGGCGGTGGATTAAAGACCAATCGATTGATGTGTTTTGTTTGACTACACATATTTGTCACAAGGGAGACCTCTACTTGGCATTGAGTGGAGGAAGTTTAGTGTGTATTGATGAGATGGGGGAAAAAATATCAATAAAACATTTAAAATGCACTGAAGAATAGACCCAAATCTCACACCATATACCAAAATAAAGTCAAAATGGGTTCAGGACTTAGATATAAAGGCTGATACCACAAGTAAACTGGGAGAACAAGGAATAGTTTACCTATCAGATCCATGGAGAACAGAAGAATTCATGACCAAACAGGAGATAGAGAACATTATGAAAAGCAAAATGGATAATTTTGATTACATTAAATCGAAAAGTTTTTGCACAAACAAAGCCAATGCAACTAAGATTAGAAGGAAGGTAGAATATTGGGAAAGAATTTTTACAACCAGTCTTTCTGATAAAGGCCTCATTTCTAAAATATATAGAGAATTAAGACAAATTTATAAGAACACAAGCCATTCCCCAATTGATAAATGGTCAAAGGATATGAACAAATAGTTCTCAGATGAAGAAATTAAAGCCATCTATAGTCATAGGAAAAAATGCTCTAAATCGTTATTGATTAGAGAAATGCAAATCAAAACAACTCTGAGGTACCACATCACACTTATCAGATTGGCCAACATGACAAAACAGGAAAATGATAAATGTTGGAGAGGATGTGGGAAAACTGGAACGCTAATACACTGTTGGTGGAGTTGTGAAATGATCCAACCATTTTGGACAACAATTTGGAACTATGCCCAAAGGGCTACAAAAAGATGCATACCCTTTGATCCAGCAATAGCACTTCTAGGGCTATATCCCAAAGAGATCAAACAAATGGGAAAAGGACCCACACGTACAAAAATATACACAGCAGCTCTTTTTGTGGTGGCGAAGAATTGGAAATTGAGAGGATGCCCATCAATTGGGGAATGGCTGAGCAACTTGTGGTATATGAATGTAATGGAATACTATTGTGCTATAAGAAATGATGAACAGGCTGACTTCAGAAAAACCTGGAAAGACTTATATGGTCTGATGCTGAGTGAAGTGAGAAGAACCAAGAGGACTTTGTACACAATAGCAGCCATGTTATGCAATGACTAAGAATGTCAAACTGAACCCTTCTCAGCATTACGAGGATGACTTATATGGTCTGATGCTGAGTGAAGTGAGCAGAACCAAGAGGACTTTGTACACAATAGCAGCCATGTTATGCAATGACTAAGAATGTTAAACTGAACCCTTCTCAGCATTACGAGGATCTAAGACATCTCCAGAGGCCTCAGGATGGAAAATGCTGTCCACATCCAAAGAAAGAACTACAGAAGTCGAATCGTTCTCACTTATTTTTACCTTCTGTTGAGTTTTGTTTCATCTTTCTGATGGTTCCTCCTATTGGTTTTAATTTTTACTTACAACTTCACTAATGTGAAAATATGTTTAATGGGTATGTAAATGTAAAGCCTATGTCAGATTGTCCGCTGCCTTGGGGAGGGTGGGGGGGACGAAGGGGGAGAAAAATTTTCAACTCAAAAGCATATGGAAAAAAATAAATAAATAAAATAAAATGCACTGAAGAAAAAAAAGAGTAGATAACATCTATTATTACATTGTGAAACTATATATATCACTTAAAAAACAAAAAACAATGAATATAAAGTTCACTATTTCGTATGCAATCTTCTTCCCTAAGTGAAGTGATTGACAGAACAATAGAACTGAGGTCAGGAAGACGTGAGTTTGACTCCTATCTCGGACACTTAACTAGCTGTACGACCCTTGGCAAATCACTTAACCTCATTCTCAATTTCATCAGCTGTAGTATGGGGATAATCATAGCATCTTTATCAAAGGGCTGTTGTGGGGCACAAATGAGATGACATTTGCAAAATACTTTAAAGCACTATACAGATGCCAGTTATTTTTCCCAGTTTTGATTTGCACATTAAATTTTTTGTGTTAATGATTACATAATCAAATAGAAAATCTGATTTCTTCAAAATTCAGGTAATTTGATTGTCATATGGGACACAAACCTAGGTGACTCACTTGGGATCATGTAATGCTATCTTAACCTGTTTAAAAAACAAACAAAAAATAATTCCCTATTTGACTAACTTAGTTAGAGTTGGGCCCATACCACATAAATTATATGACTGATATAATTCATTCCAATAGTTCTGTTTTTCAGAGATAAGCACCATTCTCAAATAGCATGACAAATTTTCATTTATTCACATATTCCTAATCAGACATGTCTAAGTTTAAAAGATTCATCTTAAAAAAGAAAATAAAGATTAAAGGTTTAATTGAAATATCATGAATAGATTTATTTCAATCTTGACTACACCATTTGAAAAATACAAGTAAGAAGTAAGAAAAACTCCTCAATAACTGGCCTGCTTGTGATTCTTCATGGTGTGGAGGTTGGCTTATGTTCTCAAAGGTCTTGGCAACAGGGCAAAAGTGTTGGCAGGTTCTACAGGTAGAGAGGCCTAGAGTAGGGGCTGGTGATAGGTCTGTTCTCTAAGGGCCACCCTAACTAAATTCAGAAAGGGTCACCACTAGGACGGCCACAGAGCAATATATTTTTCTGCCATAGCAACTGCGGAAAACCAACTAGATCATTTACTAAGTTATGGAGAAATTGTCTTCTGAGATAATGCAGGGATTTGTATAGACCTATAACACTAATCTGGAATTGAACTAGGAATTAAGGAAATAATATGGGATATGTGATAAATGGAAAACTATTGTGAGACAGTGGCTCGGGGAAGCTAGGTGGCGGTGCAGTGGATAGAGCACCAGCCCGGGATTCAGGAGGACCTGAGTTCAAATCTGGCCTCAGACACATAACACTTACTACCTGTGTGATCCTGGGCACACTTAAACCCCACTGCCCAATCAAAAAAAAAAAAAGACAGTGGCTGATCCCAGGAATCCCAAGAAATTGACAAGACATTTTTTTTTAACTTCGCATGGGTGGCAAGATACACAAAAAAATGATTCTATCTAAAGTAGGTATGTCATTATATATCACGAGTGTGAGAAGGCTACAAGGAACTAATGTAGCACATCATTTCAACTTACAAAAATCATACAATACAGGAAAACAAAAAGTATATTCTCTCAGAAGTGGAGGCTTTCTTATTACTTTTTTACTTCGTACAACACTTTGAAGAAAAAGTGTTATTTAAGTTCTATTAATATGCTTAAGGGTCATGGATCATGTATTGGGTCTTAATGAAGTTCTTGATTTTTTCAGAAGAACTTAAAAACAAGATGAAGTAAAAGATCACTGTGTAGAAAAGTTAGTAAAGTTCCATGTTCTGAATGGTAAAAGTATTGATATTTTTTTAACCTAAAATAATAAAAATTATAATCTGCATAAATTCTAAATTAAAATGTTCAAGAAATTACGGAATAAAAAGCTCACTGCAGTGCAACCAAATTTTTGAAATGATTTCAGCATAAGACAAAAGCAAACTCATTTATAAGGAATTCCTAGTCACTCTGTCTCACATATCTATTACCTTTGTGAAGGCAAAACAAATTTAACATTTATAATATGTTACAGACTTAGACTCTTCTTTATTCATTCTTAGAGTAGTACTTTTGAGACAAAGGCTGAAGTTACTCTATATCACATTAAACAGAAGCAAGTAAAAAAGGGCTATGTGAATATTTGTACCTGGATACAGGAGATGAAAGGTGGAAAGAACAACATCGTGCTACTTAGAAAATAGTTGAAATCCAGAAGCAACTTCTCTGTAATGCTTCTTTTCTCAGACGGGCTCTTACATTTATCCACCTCTTTTAAAATTCCAGTAAACAAGCTGCCAAAGAGCTGCTTTGCAAGGGCCGGGTCTCGCTAAAAAGCATAATAAACCAGGTGTCAACAAACAAAAGTCTGAAACAAAAGTGACATATTGCCAAAAGTGCTATAATGAGTTTCATTTAGAAACTGTCTTACCAATTTACCTTCTCTCAAATCTATTTTAAAAGTTACAAAAATTTAACTTAGTTTCTATTTCAATCCATTGGCTTAAATTTACACAGACACTAGTACTCTGATAAATATTCAAGCAACATTAGACACAAATTTTTATTTTACAATATGAAACTTAACTGATCAGTGCCATGAGATTAGGTGTAGCGGCAAAAGAAGCAGCTGTTTATGGAATAACACAGGGACTATCTTACACTTCTAATATACTTTTTATAAATGCATAAATTGTGATGAATGAGTTCACTCTCCACAGCACACAGCTATTTATTTTGGGTAAATCAAGTCATCTGAGGTACAGTGAAGGCCCAGTGCCTCTGGTGCACAATAACACACAGCTTCTTCCTATTCCTCGTTTATTTCCGGCTGTTTGTTTGTATAACCACAATGTTTTATGGAATTACCATAGGAAGTGCTATACTGACATTTTTACATAAAACTCTCATTTGAGAGCTGAACACCAGCCAGACCAATTACAAACAAAACAGATTAAATGTGTGAATAGTTTTCATTCCATTCCTTGGAGTTGCTCTCCCCATCCTATCACCACTCCTTAAAGTTGCTCAAAAACTTGTGAGAGGAAAACAAATGGTGGAAATTTAAATTCCATGAAGAAAAATTACACAGAATTTTCAGTTTCGAAAAAGAAATCAATTCATTAAACTTTTAAAAAAATGTAGGTGAAGTAATAACAGGTTAGTTACTAATTCTACTTTACAAATCAAAACCCAAAAGACAGAAAGCACAAGTCATTCCTCATACTTGGAAGGTCCTCTTTGCTCTTCTCCACTGTCAGACTCCTTATCTTCCCACACTCAGACGCCTCCAAGGAGGCTTCTCTCATCCTCCCAGTTACTAGTACTATTTCTCTCATCACGTTACCTTGTATTCCACTATCTATGTACTTCTTGTATATTTCCAGGGGTTCTTTGAAGGCAGGAATTGCCATTTCATCTTTGTCAAACATTCCCAGAACTAGCAACGTCTTGGACATAGTAGATGCTTAGGAAATGTTTGCTGAATGGAATTCAATTAATTTAGACCTGAGGTCCCCAAATTTATTTGGCCTATTGCCCCCTTAAAAAAAAATTACTCAGTGCACTGCTGGAAATCTACTTTCTTCAACCCTTTACTTTAAAAAAAAATTGCATCATTTCAAAAAAAATGAATTTTTTAAAAAATGAAGCATCTTAAATTTAATTATTTATTGTAAATTTGTGATTTTTCAAGTTTTTGTATTGAAATTTTGATGATGCAATATTGTGTGATGCAAGCACATAGTACTGTACTGTAAACAAGTCATTACACGCACATATTCCTTCCAATGCACGGTGCATGACATGCTCACCTGCCAGCACTTGCTTGTTAAGAACTGTCAGAAGACTTGACCAGTGATTGGTTGTAACTTGCATTTTATGTGTTTATTTGGAAAATAACGTAATCACTACAATTTTTACTCTGTTACACAACAGATGAAACATGTACAAATGGTTTTCCAAAATTTTCTTTTCTTCTCTTTTTTCCTTATGCTTCTACCACACCCTTATTTTTAATTCCATGCTTCCCAATTACACCTGAGGCTACTCCCCCACCCCCACCCCGGGGGTGGTATTGCCCACTTCGAGAAACTCTGGTAGATAACTGAAAGAGTCCAGCTAACACTGAAAAGTACTTGACT
This sequence comes from Phascolarctos cinereus, assembly GCF_003287225.1. Classification (NCBI taxonomy): domain Eukaryota; kingdom Metazoa; phylum Chordata; class Mammalia; order Diprotodontia; family Phascolarctidae; genus Phascolarctos; species Phascolarctos cinereus. The sequence goes on along the minus strand of NW_027555847.1, from coordinate 486,801,903 downwards.
TTGCTTTAAAAGAGCATTAGCTACTTTAAAATCATCATTAGTAGAAATTACATGATGAACAGAGGTAGGCCAAGGTGTCTGGGGGCTCCCGGTCAAGTCAGTCAACATATTAATGACATGAGAGACCATCATGAGAAGACACATTTCCTGCTCTTCTGAAAGAAACTTACTTCCCAACAATTATCAAAATCCTGACTTCATTATGAGGTTGCTCAGACAAAATTAATTTTTGCAGCAAAGCACATAAGTGTCTTATCATGACGGTTTTCCATTTGAACATAAAATCCTACACTTGCATCAAGGAATCAACTGCCTAAAGTACAGAATAGATGCAGTAAAACAACAGTTTCTGTGAAAAAGACTGTGGGGATTTTAATCTCCTGAAAGCTCAACATGAATCAATATGGTGAGATGGCAGCCAAAACAGCGGATGCCATCTCAGGCTGCATGGAAAGACAGTGTTAAGAGGAAGGGGAGGGATGTTCTGATCTATTCTCTTGTCAGACCAGCTCTACAGTATGTGCTTCAGTTCTGAGCAAGACATTTTAGTGAGGGGCCCAGATAAATTGGGGAGCATCCAGAAACCATCAAGATGCACAGAAGACTGAGTGATGCAAACTGGGCCTAGAAGACCAGCCCACCTCTAAAACTTATTAGCTGTGTGACCCTTATATATACACCTACACACTCAAATACATACACAGATGCACACACATAAGTACTTGTCTCCCCATTAGAATGTAAACTCTGCACTTGCCTCCCCAGTACCTAGTCCAGTGTCTAGCACACAGGAGGTTTCTGACATATCTTTATCGACTGGAGTGAAGATGATACAGGAAGGAAATGACAACTGTCGGTTGTCTTCAAATACTGTAAGAATAGGAATTACAGTTGGTCTGCTTGGTCCCAGAGGGTAAAACTAGAAACAGTGGACCTAAGTCACAAAAAAGTAAATCTAGACTTGATAGCAAGGAAGATCCCATTAACAAAGAGATTGGCCAAAGGCGGCTCGGGCTGCCTTACAAACAGAAGAGGTTTCTTCTTGCACTAGGTTTCTAGGAATAGTGGTTACTCTTCAGATAAAAGATGACCTGAGGTCTCTTCCAATTCTAAGGTTCTTTCTTTCTGTAAATTAATGGCCTAACCTAATTTTCTTTGGTTCTGTGTTAAGGGAGATATTAGAGAAAGATGACCAGGGAGTTAGCATGGTGGAGTGGAAAGAACACTAAACTTAGAGACACAAGAACAGAGTTCAAGCTCTGCTACTATCTGTGTGACCTTGGCAAGTCATTTTACATTTCTGAGCCTCATCTCCTTCATTTGTAAAAGGAACTGATTGGACTATGATCTCCAAGGTACTTTCTAGCTCCATATCTATAGTCCTATGATCTAATGGTAAGAGAAAGGAAAGAAATAGTCAGACCTGTATAGGTAACATTCTGATACTACTGAAACAATGCCCAATAAACCAATGAATTTTAAAAAAATCACAGATGCAAATTTTTGTAAACACGAGAAAAATATCCTGATTTTTCGCACTCAAAATACAAATTACAGAACTTTCCTGTCCAATTTTCTATAATCTCTAAAATAATTTCTTCTAAATATTTATTTACAGAGAACCAAACACATGCAAAACACACTTGATATTATTTATAGTTAGTGAATAATAGGAAGTTAAGGTAGCGCTGACCTGGGCCACAGCTTGCAGAGGACTGATTAAACTGCTGTATTCAATCTGAATGTCAGGCAAATCTCCTTGACGATAACTTCTATACAAAGTAACCTGAGCATCGTGCTTCATTTTCAACTCATTTTTCATCTCCTGCATAATTAAGACCCCCCCAAAAAAAATTCAAGAAAATAAAATTTAATTGATGAGACAGTTAAAAAAAAACTCTTCTATTCTGTTAAAAAATAAAGTGTTAATGCAGGCAAAGTTAAAAGTCTTATAAAGCAACTGAAGATATGAAGCTTCAAAGAAAAGTTTTTACTTTTTGCCTCTATATGCTTCTGTACTTCAAAAAAGCATCTGTGATTTCATTTGTGGCACCTGAACAGAAGGTTTAAATGATTTGCTCCCAAATGGAATATCTGCCTGCAATATAGAAATCCTTTCTAGTTTTGTAGGGCTGACCAAAGCTTATGACCTCTTCAAGAACCCAAGGTTATGGGTTTATTTATTTATTTATTTTTGGCTAGGGATGGGGTTAAGTGACTTGCCCAAGGTCACACAGCTAGTAAGTGTTGAGTGTGTGAGGCTGGATTTGACTCTGGTGCTCTACCCATTGTGCAACTTAGCTGCCTGGGTTAAGGATTTTTAAAAAACATACTCTTAATACTTCTCAGTCTTAATTGCATTATAGTATTTCATTACAAATATGTACCAATTTAATGATTCCTCTGCAATTTATACATGTAGTTTGCTTGCAATGAAAAATAAGGCTATGAAAACCTTTGAAATGCTTGTGGTTTTTTTGTTTGTTAACACTTTCAGGGTATATTCACAACAGAATTAATGGATCTAAAGAGTAATAAATTAAAGATGTCACTATTTTGTTAGTTTAAAATGCATACTATAAGATTATTAGCTAAAAGGAGCCTACAAGTTTCCATTTTCACCAAAAATAAACGAGTTTATCTGTTTCTCCACAACCTCACCAGCACTGATTATTGGTTGGGTTTTTTTGTTTGTTTTCCAATTTGATGAATATAAAATGGTGCCTCAAAGTTATTTTAATTTGCATTTCTTCATTAGATAGGTGAAAATTTTTTCCCCCAATTTCAAAGATTTTTCTTTCCTCTTTTGAAAATTTCTTGTGCAAATCCTTTGCCATTCATCTATTGTGGACCGAGAGTTATCTTTTTAAATCTTTAGCAACTTGATATATGTGTATATGTTTTGGATGTTAGCTTTATCTGTTGCACATCATATATGATTTCCCTTTTATATTTTAATTATATTTCTGTAGTACATAAAATTTTTATTTTAATACAATGAAGGACATTGATCTTATCCTAAAAAATCTCCCTTATTTAGCTATTTTCTCTCCTTCAGATAAATATATTACTCCATCTTTACCTCTCAAATTACTTTGTAAGATAACTTTGCATTAATGCTTACATGTTACATTCTCCAAGAAGTACATAATTTCACTTTGTCTCTATGTCATCAGCACCAAGCACAGCAACAGACATCAGATGTGCTAAATATCTGATGAACTGAGCTGCTCTAGTTTCTGTTTCCTCTAGGTTTGTCAAACACTAATCTTCTGTGTATGTCTGCCTAGATCAAGAACAGTACCTCTACTTTGTTCCACTAATCTATTTCTGTACTTTTACCAAAAGTTACTTCCCCACCATTATGATGCTCAAAAGCAGAATGCTGGTAGAATCAGCCTACATCTGGAATTCAAAAGAAATTACAATCATTATATATCAAGATGAAAAAAAGGCAATGTTTATTGTGAAGCTATTTCAGTATTCACTGTTAAAGATAGACTGTGGTAAGGAAGACAAAATAAAGTTTTGGTTGAGAAGTTACTGTGGTCTTCAATTTGGGTAAAAAACACTGAAACTGAAGAAAAGCATCATCTAACCAGTCCCCATAAGTGGATTTGGAAACACTAAAACAAATCTGAATGATACTGACAACTCATGAATATCACTATATTCTTATTTCATATTTTCTTTAATGTGGTTTAAAGATATACACGTTTACATTCCACAAAATGGAGGTATGAGTGAAAAAGCAAATTCAATTATTTCTGTTGCTTCCAAATTTTGAAAAGGTTTATTTTTCATTCTATAATATTCAATCAACCTTATAACAATTACTACTTCTTTTATTTTAACTGAAAAACAGCGTGGGGGGCAGTGAGGTGGCATAGTGGATAGAGCACTATCCCTGGAGTCAGGAGGACTCGAGTTCAAATCCAGCCTCAGACACATGATACTCACTAGCTGTGTGACCCTGGGCAAGTCACTTAATCCCAACTGCCTCACCAAAAAAACCAAAGAACAAATACAAAAACAAAAACAAAACAGTGAACTAGGTTGGGGAAATCAGCATCTGAAAACAGTGATCAGATGTGTAAAATGGACCATTTGGAAACTAAAAGTTAAAACATATTTAATTTTTTTAAAAAAACACCTTTTGTAATATTTTATTGATGCTTTTTTTAAAACATTATTCTTACATTCCCATAACCCTTCCACACTGACAGAATTTTCCCTTTGAGAAAATAAAATTGAACACGCTCAGAATTTTGCTGCCTCAGTTTACCTTAATTTCAACTGGGACATCTTAAAACAAAAAGAAACTGGTAAGCAAAATATACGAGCTGACATATCTGTATCTCAACCAAGTCTGACAATATATGCAGCATCATGCACACCTTGGCCATAATAATTCTCTGTTAAGACATGAAAACAGATTTCCTTGCCAGTCCTCTGGCATCAATATTTTTAACCAAACTCTTTAAAGATACAAACCTTTTCCCTTTTCTGTTCCGCAACACCTTTTCTGGCATAAATCAAATTAAGCTTCTCTTGATCCTTTAAAAATCGCCTTCGCAACCTTAGGATTTCTGCCCGTTCATCAATACCTAAAGCCATAGGAAGAAAAAGTTATTATTAACATCAAATAATAGCAGAGGACCCAATTGGCATTGAATTTTTATACATATTTTAAAGTCTTAATTTCCCTTAAATTATTTAAATAATTCCATAAGAATTTCAGCACCTTTTCTAAGAAATAAATTCTCTAAATTATTAGGGAAGATGACACATACGAAAAAAGTCTAAACGTAGATGGGATGGTTTAAAGTTACTTAGTAAAAAATGAGACAAATTATTAAAATATTCATTTCATTTATATGTCACTACCAATAAACTTGTGAAAAAAATCAATGAACTAAACTTACTTCAGGGAAATGGTTTAAAGAAACAAGGAGGCTACCCCATCTTTACTCACACAATTCCTCCTAATACCACCATATCTCAATATCTGACATTTTCCACACTGAAAGAATCTGGGTCTTGGCCCATCCCTGATGACATTACCTTTATTAATCTTTGAGATGGTCACCTCCAAACTCTTTATGAACTCATACAGTAACCGGCAGCAATGTTTAAAACTCTCAATCTCCTAATACTTTTCCTTTGGCAATCCCTTGATATTTAGAGTAAAAGATTTCCTCTAAATAAGGTTTCATAGGAGAGGGGAAAGAATAATGACAGGAAAAAGGGCTGTCAGTAATTAAAAAGCAAGTGGTGCTGACAGTTAATAGTTCCTTGCAAGCTGGCTACTTATATTATAGCCCCAGGACTACTTGTGCGGCCCCGTACTTTTAATAATTTTCAGAAGAGATATGAAGGAAAAAGAGATGAAAAGCAGTGAGAGTCAGTCAACTCAGATGAAGGGAGAAAATAACAAGAGAAGTATTCCCCAAAGCTAATGTCCATGAGCTCATTTAACTTTCTATCCACCTTGAAAAGAACAAGCATATTCTACTTATAGTCTCTATAGCATAGCTGCTATTTCAAAGCAGGAGAAAAATGGAAGGAGAGAAGAGATTATGAGTACTTTCTCCTCACAGTCTTCCTTCTACAAATGAAAGGAGAAAGAAGTTTACCCTGCATTTAATTTGCTTTAAGAAAAAACAAATGTTAAATGCACGTCTTAACGCAGAAATGTATGTGCATAAATAATGTAGGTGTGATGAATGTCAGTGTTACACTACTCAAACTACTGATCTGAAGTGTAGAAAGTTTCAAGTTATGTCAGTCACTGTATTTTAGTTGTATAGCATTACTTTACCTTTGGTTTTGTTATCTACTTCATCTCCTGGCAATCCCAATCTTTTTTTTCCAAAATTAGGTCCCACTGATTTCAAGGCTGCCCTCTGAGGTTTATCAGTTCTCTTATGAACAAACAGCAAGGAAGAAGATAATGATTCAAACAATGATGTGTTTGTATATTCTGCAAATGTGTCAATGCTGCTTCCAGTTAGCCAATTAAAAGAGTTTCTTCCAGCTGTAAAAAAATTATAACTCCATTATAGTAAGGCTATTATTTGGATTCAGACATACAATAATCCTTCTCTAATTACCAAATATGGAAAAAGTTTTATAGAAGATAGTTTATAAATTAAGTATCAGTGCTATCATCATAGCAGTATGATATAGTGAATCTAGCATTAAGACTAGGAATTAGACCTGGATGAAATCCTGGATCTGTCACTCAATGGCTTTGTGACCTTGAACAAACCTGGGCTTTAGTTTCGTCATCTTCAGATTTAACATATTTGATTTATTATCTCTAAGGCTTCCTTCTGCCTCCAAAATTCTATTACATACAAACACTATTACCAGTATTATTAAATGGAACCACTGTACTTGTCAAATAATTACAAAGCATATCTGTTTTCATACCCACCATAACATAAAATTGTGAGTCTAATAAAAAAATTTCAAGTTTACATAATCAGTTTTTTATCTGACATTGCATTTTTTTGGAACTATATTAACTAACGGAAAACACAGAGAAATATTTAACAAACCCAGTGATATGCATGTGTATATCTGCAGTGAAACAAAAGCAATCAATTTGTATCTATTTATAATATTTCATTAATTTCAAAAGATATTAATTTTAGTCATATTTTCTCTTTTAAATTATGCTATTAAAATTAATATGATGGCACATAATTTGTCTTTGCAGAAATGAAACTAAAGAATCATCTAAAATTAGGGATCTAATTGATATTTACCTGTATTTTGTGTAGGAGTAAATTCGTAATGTTGTTGGGTAGCTCTTATTTGTTTAGTCTGGGGAAGCGAAAGGGAACCATCTTGTGATCGGTTTCTAGCAGTATTCTGAGACGCCTGAGTCTCAATAAACATTGGGGTGAGAACAGTACTTCGATAACGCCAATCAGAATCGATACTATATTCCTGAATGTGAACAAGTTTGAAATGATATTAAACAGCAGTAATGTTTTCCCCTTTTATCAATTATAAATTATTTTAAATTCAATATTGCAAATAGCAAATTTATTTTCATTCAACTCCCTAAAACACCATCCTGTCAACTTAATATCAGATCATTCAAAAGTGTATTTCCAAGAAACCCTCCCTCTTTATCTCTACGTCTCCACTTTCCTGGCTTCCTTCAAGTCCCAGCGAAAACCTTACATTCTACAGGAAGCCTTTCCTAAGCCTTCTTAATTCTAGCTCCTTTCTTCTCTTAATTATTTCCTATTTATCGTATGTAACTTCTTTGTTCATAGCCGTTTGAATGTTACCTCCACCATTAGTGAGCTCCTATAGAACAAGGACTGTCTTTTACCTTTTTTTTAAATCCGCAATATGTAGAAGGCACTTAAATGTCTAATGACTGACTTTAATTCATTTGCTCAATATGAACTTATAATTTATTTTCTGGTAATTATATAAGAAGGGATAAATAAGCATCTGACACATTCAGTTTCATTGTTTTAAAAAAGTATTCCATCTTTCTAGTCTTTTTATATACATAATAACAACAAATTTATATACAATCAGAAAGATTTTAGTCCAACTTATATAACATTAAAAAGAATTAAGACCTCCAAACTCCAAAGTTACAACTATTTCTTGACATATGTGTTGCTCTTTTGTAGTTTTCCTTTGTACTCTAAAGGAATTTAACGTTTTTTTAAAAAGTTTAATAGTGTGTATTTGTAACTATGTACAAAAGTACTTTACCTGGAATTTACATTCTGAAAGGGGATGTTCAAATATATGTCTTGAATAATCCGGGCTCTTGCTGGCCATTTCAAGTAGAAAATTTGTTGCTAAACTCAAATAGTGCATTTCTATTTTAGTTGAGTATAAGGACCGCAGGGCCAGTAAGCGATCCATTATGTTCGATGGTAACCTGGTTTCGTGACTCCAGAAATTCCTAATAATTAATCTATAAGGGAAAAAAGGTAGAAAAAAACACCCCATCCTATTACTAAAAGTAATATACTATACAACATGAAATCAAAGAGATTTAGATTTTTAGACCAGCAAATATGAACAATCCTTTATTTCCTGACTAAATTATTTTTTTCTGAACTGTTTAAAGATTAAATTATATCAATATATCAGACAAAGAATAACTTTAAAAATCCAGATTTTAATATTAAAAATAAAGACTAGCAAAGGACATGAACAAGCAGTTCTCTAAAGAATTGCAAGCTATAAACAACCACAGGAAAGATGGCTCTAAATCACTAATAAGGCAAAGCCAAATCAAAACAGCCCTGAGGTTCCACCTCACACCCTGAAAACAAGCAAAGAAAGAAAGATATAAGAAAAGTCAATGTTGGAAGACAGGGCACACTTGGTGAAGTTGTGAATCACTACAACCATTTTAGAAAGCAATTTGGAATTATGTAAATAAATTGATTACAGATCTTTTACTCCAGAGATTCCACATACACTTTTATACTCCAATGAAGTAAACTGATAAGAAGAGAATCCCCATACACACCAAAATATTTACAGCTGCACATTTTGTGAACTGGAAACAAAGTAAATGCTCATCGATTGGAAAATAACTAAACAAACTGCGTTACATAAATGCAATGCCATATTACTTTGCTATAGGAAATGAAGAATATGATGAATACAAAGAAACATGAAAAGATCTCTATAACCTGGTAAATAATGAAACAAGCAAAGCAAAGAAAATGATAAATAAAATGACAACAACGGAAATAGAAAGAACCACCACAATATAATCAAAAGTGAATGTTGTAAAAATACAAAGAATAAGCAAGATTCCAAAGAAGAGAAGAGATAAAATATCCCTTTCCCATTCCTTTACAAAGATGTAAGATCCACAGATAGGGTGAGCACATGTCACATATTTTCAGATTTTTTTCAATATATTAATCAATTTTATAGACTTTCCTCCCATCTTTTTCTTTTAAAAATATTTTTATATAAGATGATGACTCTCTGGGAGGAAGAAAGAGGAGAGATGTCAGGAGAACAAAACAGATGATGTAACAAAACAGAAGATATCAATTGAAAGGTATTTTTTAAAAAGTTCAAAAAAGACCAGATGAATTAAACTGTAGCAAAATGTGAGTTAAAATAACAATGAATTCCATATACATTATAATGCTTTTTGATATTATGTACGATAATGACCATCACTTCACCCAAACGCCTTGCCCCTGGATATAATTTACACTTGTGCGGAAATGTATGAGATTTTTTCCCCCTTTGTTTTTAAGAAATCAGCTGGATTATCATCTTGCTTCAATACAAAATTATAATAATGGTTAATTCAAAATTTTAAGGTCTCAAACATCTAATCTAGAATGAGTATGGTAACAGCTTTACTTGTATCTAAGGTTAATGAAGAAATAAATTAACATTTTAATTTCATATCTTAATTCACTTTGACACAAAAAATTACATTCTCTGCCCAGTGTGACCTCCCCTATAGATGACAGATAAAATGTAAAGAATTTTAAAATGATCTGATCACCTCTCTAACACTATTATAATTTGCAGAATAAGTGCCTATCTGCAATTGGTAGAAGCTTCTTCATGAGGGAAGTTCCCTATGCCAATGAAACCACAGATTCAGACAGAAAAGAAAATTTTTTTAAAAGATAGTTAAAATATTACAGAGTTAAATTTAACTAAACATTAGGGAAAAAAAGGCAAGAGGAAGAATTCTGTAAAACAGTTATCTTGAAATAAGTCTCTCAAGCTATGATAAGTTCTACTGACACACAAACAAGTATTAAAATTAACTTCACTGTCTTAGTTTTCATATTCTAGAAGAATCACCTACTGAAGTTCAAGATTATCATCCATTAGTCCTTGAAGCAGTGCTTCTTTTGCCAGTTTAAATACTTCCTGGGATTCTTCATCAGTCTGGCTTTCTGGGTCCCTTTAGAAGATTAAAAAAAAAAACCCAATTATTAACTTCTACTCAGCTAGTTAAAAATAGTATGACTGATAATCTATTCTGAAGCAAGAGACTGCCAGTTCACTTCCCATATAAGTGCTATTTTAAATTAAATTAAAAGGAATTTTCTTCAACCTGTTAAGTAGGTTACGTTATGAAAGACATTTTGGGTAGATATAGGCAACAATTACACAGAAAGAGAAGGCATAGATAGACTGCAATTTGCATTAGGTGAGTGAGTAACCCTATAGATGAAATTATGGTTCCATAGAAGTATCAAAGTATATTTACTTCCAGAATTCACAAAGATCAATTTCTATATAGCAAAGAAGCCATACTTTCTGTGAGGCAAATTGCAATGAGTAAAAGGAGTAACCAGGATAGTTTTGTCAAGAAATATGACATCACCCTATCCTCTGTGAACATCTTTTATCACCATCACTGACACCTCACTATGACAGGGAGAGTTGTCGTAGAAATAATGCAACAAGAAAGGGAAGAACAGGAACAGGGGATGAAGACAATAAAAATATATTAAAAGGCTCTTCTGGGGCCACTACAATAAATGGTGACATTTATTTTGCCCATTCTAAGAAATGACGGGTAGCAAGCTACCTCAACGCCTGCATATATATTTATATACCTGTACATATAGTGATAGATCTAGATATACAGCTTTCTCCCCAAAAAGAAGAGAAAAATAGATATACAATACCTCCCTCTTCTGGACAAATCTTGGAATAGCATCACAAGAATAAAGTTTTAGGGGAAGAGACTTTCACAATTCACCTCTGACAAAAAAATAGAGTCTAAACATACTGTTTACAATTGGTACAGAGTCATTACACAAAGACATGTTTTAGAAGCAGTTTCACTGCCTTAAAAAATAATCTAATTTTATGTAATAGTCTTGTATCATGTCATAAAGCATCAGCACCCTTGAAGATATTCTGCAGAATGCCAAATGCATCATCATCCCTGAAATACAGGGTATTATTAAGAAAGGAATGAAACTCTGCTAAAAACCCATACCTGTAATTATCATGAATCCACATCAGGATGTTATACATTTTTTCCCGACACACTGGAGAAGGATGAGAAATGAACTCTACAACACAACTGAGAAATTCTCGTAGTTCTGCTGGTTTCAGTTTTGCTAGCATTGTATAAATTATATCCAAACACACTTTTTGTCTTTCATCATCTCTAGAGTGAAAAATACCAAAACCACTAGTTACATAATCTTCCTTACTTTACTTTATTCATCATGATTATTTTACTTTCTTCATTACAAAGGATGTATCAAGCACTCCTGTGTACATGAGCATGGGTAATGTAACTAAAAATGACTTACAAGAACACTGACCAATTGTGTCCTTATAGAGCTTTAGAGAAAAGCATGCCTCCCCTCTCTTCAGCAGAGAGATTGTGGGCTGTAAGTGCAGAACAATGCATTCATTGTCAGACTGGGCCAATGTATAGATTTGTTTTGCTTAACTAAATTTCTTTTATTATTTTTAATAAGGGCTTGTTTTATTGGCCTGAGAGTGGGGAAGAGACCACTGGTAGTTGTAGCTATTTAAAGAAAAGCACAATAACAAAATTAAGTATTTTTTTAATTTAAAATAAGTATTTTTTGAAAAAGGAATTACAACATCAAACTAAATACCTAGAAGAAGGATTCTATGATAAAGAAATGGGTTTCAAACACCAATGCTTTATACATAGCATGCACTCAGTATTTACTGAATTTGTTCTAATTTTAAAATAGAGTTTTTATAAACTACCTAGGCAAATATCAAAATGTATCTGTTCCACAAAATTACTCTTAGCTCTTTGTTCCCCCACCATGCCTTTCTGTTCATTCATTATAAATCTATTAGTAGCCACAGACATAAGTCTGCTGCATGTAAGCTTCATCTGCTCTACATATTCAAAGACATCTGCTCCACGCTCTCAAAAAGGACTCTTCAATTTCTGTCTCTGGATCAACATATTCAGAAGCATAGACTCTTAAGAACTGGATGGGGCCTTGGTAATCACCTTCTCTGAGCTCCTCATTTTGCAGATGAAGAAAATGAGAGCCAAGAGGTTAAATGACTTGTCCATGTAACCACATAAATAAGTTAGTGGAAGAGATAAGACTAAAACTGACCAGCTGGAATTGACTCCCAGATAGAGCTCTTTTCCACTTTATTTATACTTCAATGACTATTCCATGCACTCACTGACCGTTGAGCCAAAGCACATGGATCACAACTTCCCTACTCACCGATGTCTCATGATCTGGATGAAATCCTTACTCTTCAACTGTAAGTAGAGATCGTGTATTTCTTCTGCACGACACAGTACCACTTCCAAACATAGGGTTTTCATCACTCCATGAAATTTTGGCAGCAAAAAGAACACAGCATTCATAAACCTTGAAATTGACATTATTAATAAATAGGATGAAGAATAACAACACTTTCCCATCACCAAAAACAAGAAAATGATCATATAACTCAATATCTTACCTATCAGCAAGAGGAGGGAAGGTCTTCACTACTTTATTTAAACATACAATAAATTTGTCCTCCTTAGTATTCTGATGTTGCTTCAGTTGTTTGACAACTAACTCAAAAACTGAGTCCTCCAGCACCTGGAAGATTAAGTAAACTTTAAAACAAAGAAAAAGACTGAAAACTTAAGGACATGTTCTGTCAACTACTAGTGACAAATTATACTTTTAACTGTTTCAGTGATCATAAATGAAAATTAATAGATTCACCTAGAAATAAAAATATAATAACTGACATCAGTAGTACTTTTAAGCTTTGTAAACTGTCCACTTCACCACAAACCTGTGTGATAGGTATATTAGATGTTATTATTCTCATTTTAGTTAAGGAAATCAATCAGTTCAAGAAATTAGAGGCAACTAGGCAGCACAGTATTATGTACCATACATTAGGTTAAGGTACTATAGATCACAAGGAGCTTATAATTCGGTAGGGGATGAGAAGTAGGCACAAACAATGATAGTTAGAATGTATGATGGGCACAGGAGAGATTAAGGAGAAAAGAATGAGATACTGAGAGGGCAGAAAATACCTTTCAAGCGTTCTAATTTTGAACTTCTCACAGAGAAGCATAAACTGATAACAAAATACCTAAAATAACATTCTCACTGATTTTTTTCTGAAAATAAATACACCTAAGATCCAAGTATGAAATTAATCAGCAAGATGCCGCTTCAACTAAAAAGAGTTGGTATGAGGGGAAAAAATCCAACAAATTTGTTACTAGAAGGTACTAGTAAATAAAATAGTAATACAGCTGAATACAATACAATAGCTAAGGATACACTTTAATTCTAAGCTCCAACTTTCAAGAGTTTGCTAAAAGTATTTTAAGCAATTATTAAACTGTGTAAAGACTTCACTTTAATGTGAATTTTTAATTTACTCCTTGATTAAATTGGATAGACTGTGCCGGCAAGAATTCACATTGCATGTCAAAATAACTACCCATTACTTAAATAAACTTTTAAAAACTTAAAAATATCAACAGTTATTATTTCCCCATATATCCCTCAGTAACGCAGTTCAAGAAATACCTAACACAGTACAGAAGAGGTGGGGAAAGCTGCAAGACTGCCTTTGTTTCTTCCCTACTTCTAAAGATGTGCTCATTGGAGTGGGTACTCATATTTTCTACCAACACAGACCATATGTCTTGGTAGTTAGCTCCAGTCAAAAGACCCCATTAAGCAGTGGCAAAATTTCTGGTGACAGGGCTACTGAAACTAAGAAAGCCTCATTCTTAGAGAAGAGAACATGAAATGTTTCCTGGTTAAAGAATTTCTGGCTTGGTAAAGCCTGTCACAACTTGTACTATTTCTAGCAAAAGCCTTTTATAAGCCAGGATAACCTCAAAGAGGCAACAGAGTAGAACTACCACTGCTTCCAAACTTAAAGGCTTTTTAGTATTGAGATTATCTTTACAGCATTCAAACTGATGAAGTCAGATTGTGTTACAGCCAGGACATCTCTAAATAATTTCTTCTTTTTTTAAAAAAAAATTTTTAATTTATTTTAGTTTTCAACATTGACTTCCATAAGCTTTTGAGTTTTAAATTTTCTCTCCCTCCCTTTCTGCCCCATTCCCCAGGACAGCGTGCAATCTACATATACATTCATATTAAATATATTTTCATATTAGTCATGTTGTAAAGAAGTATTAGAACTAATGGGAGGAACCATGGGAAAAAAGCAAAACAAAACAAAACAACAACAAAAACAGATCAAATAGTATGCTTTGATCAGCATTTAGACATCATAGTTCTTTCTCTGAATGCAGACAGCACTTTCTATGATGAGTCTTTTGGAATTGTCTTAGATCCTTCCATTGCTGAGAAGGGCCAAGTCTATGAAAGTTATTCTTCCCACAATGTTGCTGTTACTGTATACAATGTTCTTCTGGTTCTGCTCACTTCACTCAGCATCAGTTCATGCAAGTCTTTCCAGGTTTTTCTGAAGTCTGCCTGCTCATCATTTCTTATAGCACAATATATTCTATTACATTCATACACCACAACTTGTTCAGTCATTCCCCAACTTATGGGCATCTCTTCAATTCCCAATTCTTTGCCACCACAAAAAGAGCTGATATAAATATTTTTGTACACATGGGTCCTTTTTCCAATTTTATGATCTCTTTGTTCACAACTCCACAAACAATTCATTAGTTTCAATTTTCCCGCATCTTCTCCAACATTTATCCTTTTGTCACGTTAGCCAATCTGATAGGTGTAATGTGGTACCTCGGAGTTGTTTGATTTGTATTTCTCTAATCATAATAATTTAGAGCATTTTTTCATATGACTATAGATAGCTTTAATTTCTTCATCTGAAAACTGCCTGTTTATATCCTTTTGACCATTTATCAATTGGGGAATGACTTGCATTCTTATAAATTTGAGTTAGTTCTCTATATATTTTAGAACTGAAGCCTTTATCAGAGACACTGGCTGTAAAAATGTTTCCCAGCTTTCTGCTTCCCTTCTAATCTCCATTGTGTTGGCTTTGTTTGTGCAAAAACTTTTCAATTTAATGTAATCAAAATTACCCATTTTGCATTTCATAATGTTCTCTATCTCTTGTTTGGTCATAAATTCTTCCCTTCTCCATAGATCTGACAAGTAAACTATTCCTTGCTCTCCTAGTCTGCTTATAGTATCAGCCTTTATATCTAAAGATGTACCCATTTTGACTTTATCTTGGTATAGGATGTAAGATGTTGGTCTATGCCTCATTTCTGCCATACTATTTTCCAGTTTTCCCCAGCAGTTTTTGTCAAATAGTGAATTCTTCTTCCAGAAGCTGGGGTCTTCGGATTTATCAAACAGTAGATTACTACAGTCACTGACTATTGCGAGTTACATACCTAACCTATTCCACTGATCCACCACTTTATTTCTTAGCCAGTTACAAGTAGTTTTGATGATTGCTGCTTTATAATACAATTTAAGATCTGCTATAGCTAGGCCACCTTCCTTTGCATTTCTTTTCATTAGTTCCCTTGATATTCTGAACTTTTTGTTCTTACAGATTAATTCTGTTATTATTGTTTCTAGCTCTATAAAATAATATTTTGGTAGTTTGATTGTTATAACACTGAATAAGTAAATTAATTTAGGTAAAATCGTCACTTTTCTTATATTAGCTTGGCCTACTGATGAGCAATTGATATTTTTCCAATTATTTAGATCTGACTTTATTTGTGTGAAAAGTGTTTTGTAATTGTGTTCATATAGTCCAAAGACTCAGACTGACTCTAAGCCAGTTAGAGAGATTTATTATGGTTTTGAGGTTTTACACTCTGGTGAGAGGCTAAGTTCCTTAGAGGAATTAGCAATTTCAGTAAGCCAAAATGACAATTTTACAGAGGGTAAGACGCTGATTATACAATCAAAATTTTCATAGAATATAGGAATATGATTAATATTAAAAAGGCAGGAGGAGTTTGTTGAGGGATTAGGTAATAGGGGATGGGTCCCAGCCTTTGTGGAACTGTGCTTGCGATTACCCACAATGCATACAGAACTACCCCCCCCCACCATGTATGATACATGTATGATAATGATATTATAATAAGCCTCACTATGTCCTAAGTTTATTCTAGGTCAGTTTTTACTGTTACTGCCCAGGTGCTATCTTAGGGTGGGCCCTTCGATGGTTTGGTGGTTAAGCATCCTGCTCTACATTCTGGTGCTGCTTTCTGATTGGCTAGCTATTGTTGTCCTGTCTGGTCAAGAAGGATGATGTAGTTGTGGTTGAGCGCATGGACACACCTGTTTCTGTGGGAAATATGTGAATTGGATCTGGGGGCAGAGGCTAGCTAGAGGCAGTGCAGTGGGTCTGCTGTTCATTGAAGCCTATGATTGAGCCTGGGGGCCTGTAATATATTGAAATCAGACTGTGTGGTCAAAGCAGGGCATGCCTGCTGTTCAGTGGGGCTCATAAAGAAGTTAGAATACTGGGGCTGCGAGCAGCTTTATTAGGATTCCATATTACACTGACTCACTTTTCCTATTCCTTGTAATAGTTATAATATGTACAGTATAATGGCTGGCCACCTAGCTAACATTTTATTTTAAACATGCAAATTGAAAACAAATTATAGTTGACTCTCAGCATTTATAAAATCACAGAGCTGAAAGGGACAGCAGAAAAGGGGTATTAACAGTTTTTGTATCATGGACTCATCTGGCAGTCCAGACAAGCCTATGGATTGAAACACTGTCATTAAAACAAAAAAGTTTCCAGACTTCAGGTTAATAATCCCTATGTTAAGAACCTCTATTTTAATAATTATCTAATCCAATCTGTTACCTGATCAAGAATTCCTTCTTCAACAACTTCAGTAAGTGATCATCTAGCCATTGCTTCAAGACTTTGAGAATCTGCTAACTTCCTACAGCAGAACATTCCTCTTTGGGATAATTCCAATTATTAGGAAGTCTTCTTCCTCACCATCAAACCTACAATCTGCCTCTCAGTAACCTGGTCCTAGTCACTCAGTAATTAATAGTACTCAGTTACTTAGTAACACTGTGCCTAGTTCCCCTCTTGGTAGCTAAGAGAAATAATTCTAATAATGCCCCTTCCAAATTATACCCTTCAAATATTTAAATGATAATAACTAATATTTACATAGAACTTTAAAGTTTGTATAGCACTTTATCTCTGAATAAATCTCACATCCTGGGCATCTCCAGTTGCTCAGATCTATATCTGGCCACTGGACCCAGATAGCTCCAGAGGAGAAAGTGAGGCTATTGACTTTGCACAACCCTCCCTCACTTAAACGTAATTCACTTGCAAGTCATGGCATCATGTCCTGTCCTGTCCTCTCTCCACATAATGTATCATGCCCTTACCTGAGAGTGCTCTGCCTATAGGAAGGTAAATTTTGAAGGCTGAAATCTACCTAGATATCTTGGTGTTTATAGGCTAGATTGCTTTCTTAAAGATCGTGCCTTAAACCTAATCTACGCTGGCTCTCACTGATAGGTCTCTACACAAGCACCATTTAATGGATATTATTGGCTCAGAGCAAATATAAATAGTAATTGTTTCTCGGGGGCAGCTAGGTGGCTCAGTGGATAGAGCACTGGCCCTGGATTCAGGAGGACCTGAGTTCAAATCCGGCCTCAGACACATAACACTCACTAGCTGTGTAACCCTGGGCAAGTCACTTAACCCCCACTGCCCACCCAAAAACAAAACAAAACAAAAAAAATTAGTAATTGTTTCTCTTCTGTCCAGAAACTCTGAAGGTCTTCTCATCCCAGTTTGATTTTTTTTTTTAATTAAAGGGGCCATCCCTTGGCTCACTTCTTAAACAACCCTCATCAATGAATTGGAATTTCCTCAAAATGAAAACTCAGAAAGGCCTTAGCTTAAAAAGACCAAGGTCTCCCACTGCATTCTGGGCCATCTCCAGTTGTCCTGATCTATATCTGGCCACTGGACCCAGATGGCTCCCAAGGAGAAAGTGAGGCTGGTAACTTTGCAGTGCCCTCCCTCACTTAAATCCGATTCACTTGTAAGTCATAGCATCATCTTCCTGATGTCATGGTCCTCTTCCAGAACGAAGAATAAACCACACACAGCACTTTATGTGTAAGATACACTGTCCCTTTAGGATAAATGGTATACTTTAGTGCTTAAAAAGGGCAGAAAACATAACTGTTTTTTTTTAAAGAAAAAATATTAACTGTCAAAGTATGTAAGATATTGCCAATGCTGCAGCTCAATATTCTGATAGCTAAAACAGGTAGGAAAAGAACTTTGATTTACTAAAACTGTTAATATATGTTTATTCAGAAACCATTTTCAAAGAGCATTTTAGCAATTTTGGACTGAAAATGAACTATGGCATAAATGAAAAGGTTTAAATACCTCTTTGTGTGGGAACAGTTTGATTTTATAAGAGGCAAAGAAAGATCTATTTCTTACTGAGAACTGAAGAAATGAGCATATGAAAAAAATGAGTATAAAGAAACAGTGGACCAGCCTGGATTATGGCTAAAACTTTTAAAAAGGAAAAGAAAAGAAATTTTATACACACATACAAACATTTAGAGGCTGAGGTATAAATTTTTATTCATAGAGGAAGTCTGAGGTGAAAGGGGAGCCCCTAAGAAGAGTCAGGAGGATCCTCATCTAAGCCCTAGAAATAGACAGTTAAGAATTTGAGAGAAGACTCTGACACAGCAAGCTGAGAAGAACTGAAGAGGCAACACTGGAGCAGAGAAGAGGCTCCATTCGTGCTCTCGCAATGAGAAGTAGTCAGTTGACACAAGGCTTCTGCTGAGTTATTCCTAATTGGTGGGAGAGAAAACTGACTTCGCTGTCACCAGCTGGTGCTGTCTGGAACTGAAGGGAAGTGAAGCTTTTAATAAATGCCAGCTGCTCTTTGCCTTCACCTCTAAATTAAGAAGGAAAGGCAGAAGAGGCTTTACAGCAGTCTGTATCCTGGTATTTAGGCTTGTTTCTGGCTTAAAGAATAAACCCGAGAGCTGTGTTGATGGGAGCCCCACCAGCATTTGGATGAGTGAAACATTTGGCTGATCTGGTCTGCACAGCCTAGTGATGGCCAGTTACATGAGTTTTACAGTTTTTAGGCTTAAAGAGAACTGTTATTCACGGAATATCTTTTAAAACTCTTTTAAAAGTGAAAATGTCCATTAGTTCTTTAGTCACAGAATACTTCTCTAAGCTTTCTTGGGGAAAATAATATGCTTTTCTAAATACACGTAATGGCTTCCCACAAGCTCTTTGGCTTGGCATTTGAGGCCATTTAAAAAAAATACATTCTAACCTACTTTACTTCCCCTTCATATGCCCTGTATTCTATCTAAACTATACTACTCTGCATGCCTTAAATATGATCCACTCTTCTTTCTTCTATCTCCTAAACCTGAAACATTCTACCAGTTAAAATCACCCTTTCTTTCAAGTGCCACGCTCTTTATGTGGCTTTCCTTCTCTAAAATACTCAGGTAAAAGGGATCCCTCCTTTCTCTAAGCTCTCATGGCACTGTTCTTTTTCTTTGAATTTTCACATTCTACACTAATGGATCAGAAGTTCCTTGAAAAAAAGGGATTATTTCTTAGTGCCCACAAAAAGACTTTCTATATAGTACATATTCAATATGTTGGTGGAATTATAAATTATCATAAGAAAAAGTAATTTACATAAAAGTTCACTTACATTTTCCTTCTTAGCAATATACTGAAGAACTAATCCCAACACTTCTGCTGCAGCTGCATACACTTCTTTATACTTTACAAAAGACATGTTGTTGACCAAAGCTTGAAAGTACCTACAGATTACAAATAGAGGAAGCAAATTTGTATAAAATCATTCAACTAGTTTGCTATGATCCAAACTACACATGAAATGAAGTACTATAAGCTTTTCATCACAACCCAGAAAGGAGAACTGAAAATAAATTTTCAATGAGGATGCTAGTCCAAGGTGCAATGGTATCAAAACACCAAGAAAATCCTGGACATTATTCAAGAAAGCTTTTGGAAATATTAATCTATTATTACGTAAAAGCTATGATGCAACTGTATATGGAAAACTGTGTGAAGTACATCTTTACTTCAATGGATCTATGTATTCATTAATATAGGTAGTCCATCTAAAGAGAGTACCATTAGTGAAGATTGTAAACTCTCCACACATTCTTATTCTGTGATTCTTATTCATGTTTTTTCATAAACTCTCCAGAGATGATCCATCCAAAATGCTAAAGCCTTCCTTCAGTTTCCTTAGTATTTTGGACATGCCATTATGGTACTAAGGCTGCCCATCAGTAGATCTTTTTTGCAATGTGCCTAGCTCACCTCCTTTCCTAGTCATAATTATCTCTGATGAAACTGGAAGGACAAAAAAAATGGACAAAAGAGCAAAACTATCTACAAAGATTTTTGTAACTAACTGTTTTCACATCAAAACTGTGCCATTGAAGAACCATCACAACTTGTATCACAATCTTGGTTATATTAATAATAGATGAAAATAGCACTGAAGAAAAATTAAGAGAAAGCAGTTGGACTAGATCAAATGTACCAGGAGGAGGCCTATAATGAAGTGCTACAATTATGAGGGCAGTGAGAGACTGATTCTCAAGGTATCAGAGGATACAGAAAAAATAGCAAAAATGTGGGACCAAAAAAAAAAAGTATCTGAGAAAACACTAATAATACCTCTCTTCTCTTATATATAAAACTTTTACGTATGTTGAAACCTTTAATTAGGAGGACAGGAGTTGGGAGTAAGAGGAAGACTGTGAGCCATCTATCAAAATGATTAAGAAAAGAGGTTGTTACATAAGGACCATTTTATGAAGTACCCAGGTACCATGCATTCTCAATTCTTTTAACATCCACTCATGAATCCCTGGACTTTTCCACCGCCTGCCTAGAGCCCTCCAATTGCTGATTTTCTGCCCATAACCAACAAAACTAATTCCTACAAAATAAAATTCCCAGAAATATTTCCCATATAATTACAACACAATCCTTCATACTAAATGTCCTTCTTAAATCATTAAAAAAGCATAGTTTTTATTGACCTGGATTCTGGTCCCTGGCATTGAAATTTTAAATAAAAAGCTTTACTAGATTTTGCTCAATCTGGCTCAACTACATTTTAACATCAATGCGAAAAGATGTGATTCTCACCTTGTACTTTCTATACCACTTTTTGAATCATAGGGAGGTAAGTTATTTGCCATTATGATTCCTAATAACTGAATTCCTACAGAATTGTCTTTTGAGTTGGGGTCTCTATTGGAAAACTTTTCAAATATTATCCTGAAACACAAGAACAAAAGGAAAAAAAACTATATATAAATGGTCCATTAAGTTGTAAATTAACATTGATAAAAATACTTTTGAAAAGTATACACCAGAAAATTCAGAGACCTATGGAACCTTTCCCTATGAAATTCTATAATTTTATTGTTTTTCCTTCACATCCTTCTCACATACATTGTTTTTGTTTTGTTGTTCAGTTGTGTGCGACTCTTTATGACCTCATGGACCACACTGTCCATGGGATTTTCTTAGCAAAGATACTGGAGAGTTGCACTCCATCAGAGTGGCTTGTTATTTCCCTCTCCAGTGGATTGGGGCAAATAGAGATTATGTACAGCTAGTAAATGTCTGAGGCCACATCTGAACTCGAGTCTTCCTGACTCCAGGCCTAGTGCTCTATCCACTGAACTATCTGGCTGCCTCTATCATCCATTACTTTATGACTGACTTTTCATTTATTTGCATTCAGGTTAATCTAGTGTTTTGCTATTGATACATTTGAATATGTTCTTTCTTCCCTTTTCTCTACCTGTCCCCTCAAATTTATCTCTAAATTTCATTTAATTATTTTATTAAAATTAAGATGCTTTTAGAACTGTTTCACTCTTAGAATTATGTACTTTTAAAATTATTCTAAGGGTATCAAATAGCAAAATACAATGGGATAAAATGGATAGAATATAAAAGTAATGAAGGGGCAGCTAGGTGGCACAGCAGATAGAGTACCGACCCTGAAGTCAGGAGGACCTGAATTCAAATCCAGCCTCAAACCAAACACTTGACACTTACTAGCTGTGTGGCCCTGGGCAATTCATTAAACCCCAATTACCTAAAAATTAAAAAAAAAAATTTTAAATAGTAACAAGTCTTATTATAATTTTCTCAATTGATTAACTTAAATGATGTTAATAAAATCCAAATCATAGCTAAAATAATGTATTACCATACATAATCAAACTAAGTCCATGTGTATTTAAGTGTCTGAACACACAAAAAGACACTATATTTACCTAAACTTGTAGAGTTTATAAAAAGAAAATCAAATAATATGGAATAAAAGCAATCAGGATTGAGATTTAGCTCAACCAATATCCTGTTCAATACAACTAAATTTTATGGTTTATTATCTGTCCCTTCCACTCAAACATAAATGTTTATAAAACAATTACCTTTTAAGAAATGTACCTTCCTAGCAATTAGTTTTTAAACATCAGTTTGTGGGGTTTTTTTTTAAGAAAGCCTCCTGCTAACTTCATACCTGTATGGTATAGATAAGCAATCCTTCCAGCATTCAACAACAGTTTTTATGATTTCAAGGTTGTGCCTAAACACAGCTCTTTTTGGGTGAAAGACGTGTTTCATCAAGAACTGAAGTAATCTATTTGCCAGCAGTTCCTCTTTAGGAACACCCTGAAATATATGGAAATTATATTGTCATATGTAAACTTAAAATATTTAATAAAATACTAAAATATTTTAATAAAAATGCAAAAGTCAATTCATAAATGAATTTTCTCCAAATTCATGAATCTTTGGAATAATGAAATAAAAATTACCATTAGCCATCAAAAAACATTAAATTGTGTCCTGTACACATTACAAAGGCATATACTTTAAAGTGTTTAAAACTTTTCTCGTTCTGAAAGGAGTATGCTTCATTTATCTGAAAAATTCAGTCTTCAGGAACATATAATTCTCCAATGATACTGAATAAATGAGGCATCACTGTAGTTGAGAAATGCTTTGCAAACTTCAAATACCACATAAATGTTAACAATTATTATTTTTATTTTATTTTTGTTGAAAAAAGCTAACAACAAAAATGTTTTTGATGTCAAAACAATTAAATTTAAAATTTTGAAATCTCTTAGGACTAAGTTATTCACTTTTAAAATATTTACCCATTTTGCAAAATGCTAACAATACGGAAGCGTATTTGATAAAATGGATAAATTACATGCTATTAGGTATTTGTAAAAATATTGAAATAATTCAATTATGTATAAAATCATTACTTTGGGTGTAGCGATGCTTGTCCACGAAAGAACAACTACTACTATCTCTACCACCATATAGTGAATCCCCTCTCCTCCGTTATTTTCAGAAACAACCAGCTGTAGCAAAGGATTAAGCCAGTGTTTTGCATATGGCCGGAACACCTAGACAAAAAATTTAAAACCAAAATAAAAGGGTTATTTTTTAAAAAGCAATACTGAATTTTGAACACCTGTTCCAACAGTTAACTTTTTATATTCAAATCCGAACTAGGTCCAAAATATAGTCAATTCAAGAAAATAAATTCGGCTAAAAAGATTCTTTATTCAATCTATATCTAAGTCCTTAAAACCATAGATGAATGATAACAGTTTACTTTTTTATGCAATACTATTGCTGGGGTAACTTCTACAGAGATTAAAATAAAGTAACCCACAGGAATCCTTCTTCACCTGAATGACATGCAGACCTAGTTTGTGGTTCTAAATGACTTCGGTATGTTTCAAAAATTTAAACTCAAATCCAAAGGATGAACTGTTGCCACCCCTGAATAAGAGAAAAAAGGTGTCATGGAACCTGAGAGAAATTCCAAAAGAACACCTTATAAAGGGTTCTAGAAATGACAATATCTTCAAGTAATTTCCCTAGATAACTACTTTTAAGAGGATAGTAAAATGCTTTGGCTTTGCAAGCCTGAAAGTGCCATATAACTATTAGCAATTATTATTATTAAAGATTCTATATTAATGAAAACCACTGAGTTTTGTTGCCAGCCAAGTACTCTGTCTGTGTGTATTCTAAACATCATATTGCTCAGAGTAGTAAAAATGCAAGCATCAAAATTTACACAGAATGATCATCTTTTTTTTTTTTTGGTATAGACCTGTGAGAAGAATTCCAAGTGTGCTAAATTCTTCCAAAGATAAAAAGGGACTATATTCCAGAAATAGTTTATTGAGTATTGTGACTACTTTTCTTTCACAAACAATTCTTTGGAGGAGGAGGTTGGAAGAAGAGGAACCAGTAATGGGGTTACAAACACGAGAAAAAAGGGTTAAAAAATAAGAAAAGAGTGGCAGATAGCTCAGAAAATATGAGATCTTTTTTTCTGTTCTGAATGCATAAAAGAAATGCTTATCTTATTTAGTGTGTTTAAATTCACTACTAAATAATGAAACGAAAAATAAAAAAATTACACATAACATTACTTACTTCTTCAGTATTTATTATGAGTTTAGCTAAGAAGAGACGAATGTTTAGTGGTGTTGATGGATTTTCCAATTTACTATGAAGAAACTTCATCCATGGAGGAAGATTTGTTGGCTCTGAACCCTGAAACAATATAAATATGCATATATGTGTATATGTGTACACACACACACACACAGTACAAAGAGCATTCACTAGCACTGGAATCAGAGGAACTGGGTTCAATCCAATCTTACTTCTAAAGCTAACTACTTATAATACCCTAGGCAAATCACTTAATCTCACAAGGCCTCATTTTCTTTATCTGTACAATGAGGGTTAGATTAGATGCCTTCTGATGTTCCTTCCACCTCCAGCTACACGATTCCCATGTACACTCAAAATTATATAGATAAAGAAAAAAGACTGAAACTACCTGTTTATACTATATACAATTACTTTGAAATGAGGTAACTAAGAATTTATTTATCCAGAACTTATTTTTCAACATAACCTCAACAAACAAAATAAATGAAAAGGATGTGGGAATGAAATAATACCTCTTCTATGTGAGGTGTGATATGATTTCTCTGCATATGCTTAATCAGGGCTGTCATGGTTGTCATACACTCATGCTGATTTAGTTCATCCATTTCTAACTCCATTACATCATCCTGGACTGTAGAGTCAATACGTTCCTATAGAAAAATAAGAAATCAAGAGATTGCTATATTATGTTTTCAACTTCAATGTATATGCCATTCTTTAAAGAACGCACAAAATAAACCCTCAGTACAATAATATTTTGGAGGAACTACTGAATATTATGAGATTTCTGGTTTTAAGAATATAATAGGCAAATTCCTGATCCTTCTTTGCTTCCAAACTCATTTCCTTAAAGCACCATTTTCTTATTAACTCTAGCCTAATCCACTGATTCCTTTTGCGTTCTTGCCTCCTATGCCTAAATATCCATTTATATAAATATTCGCTGTACTCCACAAGACTGTAAACAATCTGACATCAGGGACCAGCACATTCTATTTCAGTTTTTCAGGACTGACAGGCTTTCCTCTTAGGCTATTAACTTAGGGAAGAGAGAAATGCAAAAGAGGAACAGCTAGATAATAACACACAGAGCAAATTTAGGCAAAGGTTTTTTTTAAAGATTTTTAAAGAATTTTATAGCCTGAAAACACTAAAAACTACCTGAAAATCTTAGGAAGTCTTGGAGAATGCTGAAAAAATGTCTGACCTTTAAGAATTATTCAAGTACTAAAGCAGAAATAAGCAACCTTGTGAGGAAGTTGATTTATTGAAGACACCTACTCTATTCCAATCAGTATCAATCAATTTGATATGATTTTAAGTTCTGTTTATTTGGCCCCAGAGCTGTGAGTTGTAAATTATATCACTTGTGTAATCCCGGGAAGCTGGCTGAAGATGCTCCACTCTTGTTTTTCCTCATCATGGTGACCCAAGCCCAGTGTTGTGGAGGTGAGTCAACTACATGGAAAGTCCCCCAGATTATTTTTGTGCCCCTGGACCATTCTCTCTTGTCCAACATGAGCAGAAGCCCATCTTATGACCATCGTTTGACCATCTACTCAGTGGAAATATTCCTTGCTTTGCCCAACTCGTGACTTTGCTGATATATCGTTTTGCTTATTTTAGGCTATGTGTCATATATCAACCAATGAAATTATTCTGTACCTGGTATAGCTGTTCTGGAATGTTTACATATCTAACCCTATAAAAGCAGGGCCCTGGAAGAAGGAGGCATATCAGATCATCGTGAGGATGATCTGAGGTTCACTTCATTGGAGGGTACCATGGACCCTTTAATAAAGTGCCATTGGCTCAGAGCTCTGCCTCAGTTTCTCTTACTGTAGGCTGGATAATTTTTTATCACCACACTTGCACAAGTGGGATGTTGACATGCTGCCCCTAAGTTTCTGGTTATCTGAGTATTGTGGCAGTGACCACGAGTAGGTAAGAGTTTTCAGAACATTTTCCTGCTCAAAACTATCTCCCCATACATTCATTTCGGTTGGCAAGTTCATCTTAAAAACAAAACAAAACAAACAACACTATTGTTGAAGGGTTCAGATCCTGATTTATTCACATCTTACCTACTTTAGATCAAATAAGTGGGCTAAGATGCAAAAGTTTGCATCTAAAAAGAGGCCATTTGGAGTATAGCAAACTTCGATTCGATTGAAGACAACTGAGGCATTTTTGGAGGCAGCCTGGAGGATGGGAAAGAGGTGTATGCGCGCACACATACACACACACAAATTCTCAAAAATAAAGTATTTTCAACGATACATTAAAGACCCTAGTGATACCTAGGCATGTGACTATTATCTTCTGCTTAAAGCATAAGTAATATACCCTTTTAACCAAATTTTAGTTCAAAGTCTTCTTTCTGCTCTCAAAATAAATATACTGTAGCACGAAAGGAAGCATACTGGGAGATAATTACAGAGGGAATGCCCTAGCACTAAGGAAGACCATGAAAGACTTCCTTCAGAAGGCAGAATTTTAGGTGATGCTTGACGGAAGGCAAGAAATCAGTGAGATGGGAAATAAAGAGCAAAGAATCCCCAAAATGGGAGGCAGGCAGTGAAAATGCCTGGAGTTTGGAAGTGGAGTGCTGAGTGTGAGTGAGAAGAGCAAGGAGACCTGTGTCACTGGACTGCAGTACATGCAGAAAAGAGTAAAGTATAAGAAGTGTGGGAAATTGGGTATCGAAACTTTTTCAACCAACACAGATCACAACCCACCTTATCACTTAGAAGAGAAGTCCTAAACAGCAGCCTGAAGTACAGAGGGATTAAGAAACTCATTTAGTGTCACACAGCCAAGCAGTAGCAGATGGAGAAACTTGCCTAGTCCTAACTAAGCCCAGCATTCTATCCACAATACTATCTGGTCTCTGGCTAACGCGCACACGCATATGTTTCCCATTGCACGTGTATAAAAAGAATCATGTACTAAATTTCACATCATATACTAAGCATACTTAAACTAATTTTTCTCCAGAAATATATTTCAAAATGTTATTACCCGTCTCCGGAAATGAACAACAGTAGCTTTAGAATCTTGGGTACTGTATGAATAGCTCTGTACTCCAGTAGAAAAGTCAAATTGACTCATTTCCTCACTCAGACTACTGTCTGCCATATACGACAATGAAGACAAATAATGAGGCCCCTCTTTAAAAAAAAAAAGAAAAAGGGGAAAAAAAGCATGAATGAATAAAAAAAGCATTTACCATGACAGAAGTGAAGGAAAAAAATCTATCTTTGCCTAAAAGTATCATTAGCAAAGAACTACTTTGTATTGCACATATGGATTTGTAGGTCATTCTAGGACCTAGTGTAGAGAATATGTTTTTGCCAAGATTTCAAAAAATGTTTGTAATAAAAATAAACCATTAACAAATATGTCATGATAATTATTTTACAGATGAAGAAAGTGAGGCAAACAGGGTTAAGTGACTTGGTCAGGCTCACATAGCTAGTAAGGGTCTGACACCGAATTTGAACTCAGATTTTCCTGACGCAGGCCTGGTGATCTATCCACTTCACCATCTACCTGCTCTAATTCATTCTTAGATGGACAAATTAATTGATTTTATCACTTTCAAAATTGTCATTTTGCACACCACATAAGGAAACATTCAATTAATTAAACTTTCACCTGACCCAATGAGTATAGACTTACTGAACAGAACCAATAATTCCTTATTCTGTCTAAAGAACATGTCCTACTTATGAAGTCTTATCCCATGGAATTTTTGGCCTCCTACTTGGCCACTTATGTTTCTGTGGGAATGACTTGAAAAATATTCCTCTTTTCAAATGTCATATCCAAGCATTACGTATTCTATGTATAATTTTTAACATTAGCAGTACTTTCCTCCTGACAAAGAACAGATTTAATATGAAGAATGAAACAAACATTTTTGGATATGGTCAATATGGGAATTTTTTTTTGCTGGATTATGTATATTCATATTTGTTACAAGAGTTTTGTTTTACTTTTTCTTCCCTCAAAGAGTAAAGTGAAAGGAAGGGAAAATAAATGCCTAACTGAAAAAAAAAACACATTAATTTAAAAAGTATTAGCAGGAGCTACTTTTTCACTGTTTCTCACCTGGATCTCCATTTGCTGCATCTCTGGCTTCTTTTCTAATAGCAATATATCTTCTCTTTCTTTCCATAGGGACCTGTAAGACAAAGAAAATGAAAACATCTAAACTTTGGCCAGGACGCTTTTTGATATTTTCCAAACTTCAGATTTTATCTCCTTCCTCGATGTATTCAAACAGATGACTCCCTATGCTTTGAATACACATCACGTACAATCTCAGAGGCCATTCAGTCAACTTGTACCTAAAAAAATATTCCCTCTACAACATACCCAACAAGGAATCTTCTATGCTTTCCTTCAAGACCTCTCTGAAAGAGCCCAGTAGTTGTTAAGGCAGTTCATTCCACTTTTGGGTAGTTCTAATTGCTAGGAAGTATTTCCTTACATTTACATTTTGAAATACAAAATTTACTTCTTTGTAACTTTTCTAGCCATTGCTTTATTTTTTTGCCCTCAAATCATTAATATCTGTCCTAATTGTGGCACCTAAGACTGAACAAAGCATTCCAAATGCAGTCTCATTATAAAAGGGGACAGTGGGAGAGCTGGTGCAATGGGAGAGCACCAGACTCAGATTCACCAAATTGGAACTCAAATCCTTTTTTTGGGACCTTGGGCAAGAATGAGAAGGCACAGAGGAGTTTTAAATTACACTGGTGGAGGGAATTCTCACACCAATGAAGTCAAAGATCCACCAAAGTACCACAAGTAGGAGAAAGGACTGAACATGAATCAGCACCATAACTTCTCAAGTTGTTTTTTGTCCAAATGCCTAACATCATTTTATCTTGTTATCATTTGGTCCTTCTCCTAAATATCAAATGAAGGGAAAAAGTCAATTGAGAATTTTGATAAATTGGGTTCCAATTAAATTGCAAAATGATTAAAAAAATGCTCATCAATATTTTAAAAGCTACACTGAATGTAGAAAGTCTTTCCTTACCTCAACTTCTACAGGAAAAGTATAGCAATGTTTCAGGTCTACCAAGTTTTCCAAAATAAGCAAGTTCTGCAAAAACAAAGAATAAATAGAAATATGCAGTATGAACAACATGACAAGTAACAGAACTGTGACAATCTTTTCATTAAAGCTATGTAAAGCCAACAGACAGTATTTGACTACAAGAAGACATTTTCCAACAATGCTATCAGGGCCGTAAGAGAGAAAAATCATAGCTATAACAATCACGTATTTAAATTCATCCATATCCACCCAGAAATACTATACAAGAAATCTGATCATCTGACATACAGTTTTCAATTAGTTTAATGTAATTCCTCAAATCTGACATAAATAACAATGTTAGCAATAGTAAATTCCTCCTGAAAGGGCCTACCTTTTCTGGTTTTTCAGTAAACAGAAAGCCCTGGTAAAATTTCATTTCACTGAATACACGGCAGAGAATTGCAATGGCACAGTTATATGCAGCACAATGGTAATGTCTTCTCTTCTCCAGTAACTGAGTCTCACCTGCCATATTTTCTGTAAATGCATCATAACACAATCTGTAAAATACACCCAAAATTATGATTAATTTTCCATTTGAACCAAACACTATGACTTAATGATATATCTTAGCCTCAAATGTCACTAGTTTTCAATTCCATTAGACACTCCTATATTCAGTCAATCTCATAACAAGTTGATATTGCTTTGAAAAACACTGTATTTGTTACAAATTCATATATAATTATCTTAAATTACATAAAATTAGCACATTATTCAACTTTATATTGTACTACAAATAATAGTTCTAAAAGCCTGTCTCAAGCTACAGGAGAAAAGAATCACAAAAAATTAAAAGTGAATGCGATTCTTTATGAAAGATCATGATTGAGTGAAAAATCTCTGCTTCTCACGAATAAATATATCCAAGTTTACTAATAACAAAAATTAAGAACTATATCACCGAAAATGTCAGCATTTACATTTTATTATCAGATATATAAATTTAACATCTCTTCACAGTATATGTCAAAAGGATATATATAAATTATAAAAGGGCTTAAGTAAAAACTTACTTAATAAGTGTCTTTGTGAGTTCATTTCCTTCTACAATGGAAGAACCATGGAAAACTTGATTAATTCTAGATTCTTTGGAGTGAACATCATCTTTCGGGAGACGAGAATATAATACCTCAAGCATCTTATAATAGCCCAACTTTTTGGTGACTTGAGTATCAAAGGTAGATTCACTAAACTAAAAAAATTGAACACAAAAATCACCATCTTGTCATATAACTTTCTAGCAGTCATTATCTCACTAATAAGATAAACATTAATACTTCTAGCAATACCAGTACCTTTCTGTTCCTCTTTCAGAATATATGTGTGTTTACACACAAACATACACCATTTAAGAAGCAATGCTTATTAAAAGTACTAATATAAAAATTCTTAATGCAATTGTCACATAACTGATTAGTTAGTTGTACCAAGGCCAAAAATTTAGATATAAGTAATTAGACATTATATAGGTAGCATCATAAATTTCAGGGTGTCCAGATACTTAGGCCCGAGTAGCAGTATGGAAAGAATGCTGGACTTGGTGTGGGGAAAAATGTGGGCAAGTCTTGACTCTGATATTATTTGTGTCACTGGCTAGTCATTTTTCTGAACCTCTCGTTCTTCAACTATAAAATGTGAATATTTGTACATGTACTATCTACTTCACCGGATTAAGGAAAGCACTTTGCAAACCCTAAAACACTATAGAAACCGGAGCTATTATTAAGTACATGTGGCTGTGTACAAGAAATAAAAACTGAAAAAAGTGAAACCACAGGTAACTTTGTTCATAATTATTTTCACATGAAGTTGTACTGTACAGGACTCTGAAGAATTAAACTAGTTAATGTTAAGATTGTACTCATGTTTACAGTTTGTCATTTCGGTGTTTACCAAGTATTTGGAAATACACACAGACACTCACAGACCCTTTCAGAATGGAGTTAGTGGACAATACAGAAACTGTTTCTTAGCAGAAAACATTAACAGTATAATTAATCAGTATATTGTTCTGAACAACATTAGTCTAGGTGATCTATATTTTAAACACAAGCAACATTTAATTTATTAAATATGTGGTACCTTTATAAATCTGGACTTCAGTACATCAAGGGCTTCCACTATAATACTACTAAAGAATTCCCGCAAAGCAGCCAAGCTGCAATGCCACAAAAGAGTCAGAAGACAGCGATCCACAATTGCCAGGCGGGTCATATTTGAAAGATCATCTTTCTGGAACATTCTGTGCACAATATCCAGTAGAGCTACTTGTGTGGCACAACTACTCCTGAGAAAAACAAGAATTTTGGGCTCTTCCTATTATCAACCAAAAAGTGAACTTGATAAGGTACAAAACTGACCAAAATGACAAAGCAGAAGCCATTTAATACATAATAAATGGAATGAAAACAGAGCCATTATCATCCACCTCCTAAATCACTGTTGTTCCTCTCCTTGTCTTCACCCCCATATTCCTTCTTCCTTTCTAAAGTGGAAGAAGCTGAGGAAACCACATTAAGAAAAATTGTCAATAATCCAGGAATAAGACTGTGATGGCAAAGATAGTTTTCCATTCACCATCATCACATTATATTATTATGTGTTCAACCTGTGTATTCCACTGTGTCCAGATGAGATTGGGAAAGACTTACATATACTCCCATCAATAAAAGGTGGAAATTAAAATTTAAAAATGTGGATATGTATGAATCACCTTGTCACACACATGAGGCTATTCTGCACCACAACACTGCTGACCATTTAAGTAAAGATGTCCGTAGGCAATGCTGCCACTTAGTGATCAGAACTTAGAAACATTTTGACCAAAATATCTATTTTTGCTTCAGCAGTTAACATAGGCATTTATGCACATACCATGTCTATCACTTTTCTTCTGTCTTTCATCCCTCATAGCTCTATTAAATACACTTCAAGCAATCTTTCACATAGCCTCTTCATTAACACTCTTTCTTCTTCCTCCTTCCTTCTAAATCTTACCAGGGGCAGGAAACCTGCGGCCTCAAGGCCACATGTGGGCCTCTAGGTCCTCAAGTGTGGCCCTCTGACTGAACCCAAACTTGAATGGATATGATCCTCCTAGGTTCTCAAAGGCTAAGCCAGTAGAATAAGTGCTTTGGCAGGTCCTATAAATCTAGAAAGGATTCAACTGCCAAGTCCAAGGATAAACTTCATCTCTATTATCCAAAGACCAGCCTCATTAAGGTCAGTGAAGTTCTTTATAAGTTGAATCACAAGACGATTTTTTTTTTATTATGGCACCTACTAAGTTTTGTAAGTCATCTACTAAGTTATAAATACATCACTGAACCAGCAGAAGGAGAACCCATGGTTATTAAATTACAGACTTAAGGACTAAAATATCATCATCATCATCATAAGAGTTCAAGTTTAAATAGTAAATCTAAACATTTAGAAAAATGTTTTCATATACATTATATATTCTTTGGTCCTCACAATAGCCCAGTGGAAGGGATGGTTCACTATTATTTCACATTACAGAAGAGACAACAGTAGTGTTCTGGGGAAAAAACTGCATCTTAGAGACCGAAAACAGGTGTTTTGACCCAGCTCAGTCGCTTACTAGCTATGTGACCTCGGGGCAAGTCATTTTATCTTTCTGAGTTTCCTCACCTGCAAAATGGAAAAAATATTTGCATTATGTCATCTCACAGGGCCACTATAAAAATCAAATTTGATACAATATGTATAAATAAACTCTAAATTATCTGTATGCACCTCATAAATTCAAAAATAATTTACCTTCTAGAAATCCTTTGGAAAGTAGTTTGAAACAATTCTTCTATTACATGCTTCTGGTCTCGACAAAGAATTTCTGTCATGAATTGCAATAACATAGGGCTCTGGGATAATTCCAATGCATCTAGAAACTGAGAAAATAAATTTTAGTCATAATATTACTATTTCTTTTTGATATGTGCGTGACTAATGAAGAAATAATTGTTTTAGGATTTCATTTTACATATTTTCCATTCACTCTTGACTATATATTCTATATCCTAATTAGAACTATCTTTTATTATAAAGTCACTATCTGAGTAAACAGACAAGAAAAGACAAAAAACTGGCCTTTATTACACACAATTTACATGTGTTAATAAACCAATATTATGATATGCAAACAAGCATTTCATTTGAGTATAGTGTCAAACAAAAAATATTTGTGAAGGACCTAAAAACAAAAGAAAGTAAAAGTTTGAAAACTATTTTACAATGACCCAGGAAAAGCATGTGTGTATATGTATATATTTACGTATGTATATGTACATACGTGCCAACATACGTATATATAAAAATGGTGAAGAATAGTTATATAGATATATTTTATTGGTGGGAGGTAGAGACAGGCCTGCAGAATGTATCCAGGTGGAGGAAATCCCAATAAACAAACCACCCTGCTAATATAAAACAGCAATTTATTTGTTACTCACAATTTTTGAAAATTGCCTTGGGACAGTGTGTCCACGATCACAGCAAATAAATAACTTTATTTTTATGTAAATATGAAGCCAGTAAGGATCAGAGGTAATGCTGAAACCCAAGACTTCTTGATTTCAAGGCTAACCACCAATTCACTATATAACAAGCTCTTTTTTCGTAACTTTTTTTTTTAATTTTAATTAACAAAAATCTATTTTTTCCGTCTCCTTCATGGTTGTTCTTCAAGTTAATTCTATTTCTTAATGTTTCAAGTTGTTTGTTTTTACAACATTACAGCTAACATGTAAATTGTTCCCCTAGTCTTGCTTACTTCATTCTGCATCAGTTCAAATCTTCCCAAGTTTCTCTGAAACCATTCCCCCTTCATCATTTGTTACAACACAACTGTATTTAATTATATTCATATACCATAATTTGTTCAGTCCTTCCCCAACTCTGCCATCTGCTACAAATGCTTTATGCATACAAGTTCTTTTTCTCTTTCTCTGATCTCTCCGGGGTATTTACCTAATAGTATTTTGCTATATGAAAGGTTAGGCACAATTTACTGACTTTTTCACACAGTTCCAAATTGTGCACCTCTACCAATAGTGCATTACTATACCTATTTTCCCAGTGCCTTCAATATTTGTCATTTTCTTTCCTTTTTTTTTGGTCAACTTTGCCAATCGAAGCAGTGTAAGGTTTCTTAGAGTTACTTTAATTTGCCTTATTCTAATTACTAGTGATCTGAAATATTTTTCATATGGCTACACAATGCTTAGACTTCTACCTTAGAAAATGCCTATTCATATCCTCTGACCATTTATCAATAGGGGAATGGTTGTTATTCTTACAAATTTGAATCAGTTCCTTGAATATCTTGAAAATAATACCCTTAGCAGAAAAACTACCCATTACTAATCTTACTTAATAAAAACCATCTTAAAATACTGAAACTTGCTTTCAGAATTATTCCAACTTTTAGAATTAATCAGTTATTCTTCTAATCACAGTAAAATGTCTTTCTATTTTGTGACATTTGCATTAATCATCTCATTTTTGTTCTTAAAAATAGGAAAGGAACTGAATAAATGATTAACAATCGATATTTCAGATTTATACAACTACGTTCATTACTTAACCTTTTTTGTGCAGTCTACATAGTTGTTGTACTTCAGAGTTCCGTAGACAAACTCATGAGATGTCATAGGGAAATTGGAAGCCACAAGCTTTTCAAGAGCAAGCTTCAGGTCTTCAAGTCTTTCCCCAGTAAGATTGGTAAAGAAGGGAAGAATGATCAAAGCTTGACCCTGTTAAGGAAACATCAGCAATAACAGCCACATGAGATTGTACTTAAAGAGGCCAACAGTCTATTAAAAAGCTTATTTACTAAAAGTAACTAAAATAAGAGCTCAAATGAAATTATCTCAGTATAATGCTTTAATTTTATTGCAAGGGCAAAACCTGAATCAATGCTTCAATCTCAGCCTTCTTTCTTTTAGGTCACTAAAATCTTGGCAAACCCCATAGGAGACTATGAATATATGTGTGTGTGTGTGTGTGTGTGTGTGTGTGTGTGTGTGTGTTGTGTGTGTGTGTGTGTGTGTACACACATATATACACATACAAACATACATATATACACACATACACAAACATGTATACACATACACATACAAACATACATGCACACAACCATATATAGAGTATAATTATTCTATAAACTCACCGGATATTTTCTATTAATCCATCCAGACATTATATTAGTCTGTATAGATCTATGACATTAAGGAGGGAGTCAAGCCTGCACCTTTAGAGCCAGTTCAGAGCTGCCCCATACCGGGG
This sequence comes from Phascolarctos cinereus, assembly GCF_003287225.1. Lineage (NCBI taxonomy): Eukaryota > Metazoa > Chordata > Mammalia > Diprotodontia > Phascolarctidae > Phascolarctos > Phascolarctos cinereus. The sequence goes on along the minus strand of NW_027555847.1, from coordinate 486,765,911 downwards.
CAGAATACACCCTATCTTCCTCACTGAGGCTGAAAAGCACTCAAGTGGGGAAGCTGAAAAGTAGATGTCTTGCATGATTGCCAAAGTTCTCTCTCCAAGACCATAAGAATTTTTCTTTCTCTACATCATCTTATAAAAATTCATGTAAAAGAAAAAAACATAACTTGCCTTTAAATTCAGACCCAACTTTGGATCATCTAATAAACTGGTATATGTGGTGAAGACGTCCAAGAAAGCTCCATGATTTATACTAAAAGATACAGATGAGTCTATCTGAAGGGATTAAAAATCAACAACAATAATTTGGACAGTTTCTATACTTTCCCAAAAGACTATTACTTTCTCTACATTTCCCCCATATTTTAAATTTCACAAATGGAATATAATTCTTTAGGCTTTAATTATTTTTTCTAAAATATTTTACAAAGTAAGATAAAACAGAAAGCACTCTAAAAAGCAAAACTCACTCCACAAATACAAGATCCAGAATATCCTATGGTAGAATGAAAATGACAAATACTGCTATTACCAAACCAAAATTTTAAAATGCAGTTAATCATAACCTATCTTCATTACACCAACATTTTAAGAAACCTCAGAAAGAAACTGCTTAATACACACATGGAGACAATTGTAAATACAAGAGCAATTTAAAAATAACTGCCAAATACCTGTAGAATTTTAGCCATCAGAGTCAAAACTGCCATTTTGCTTTCTGGAGCAGAATCTTTCGCCCACCATGTATCAAGTTTCTTCCAGTTTTGAAGAATTGTTGCCACTAATTTCATTCCTTGTTGCTTCCGTACAGCTCGATCCCGGAAGCTCTCATCTAACATACCATTCAAAATGGCACCCACCTGAAATGAAAAGTTTTCTTTTACACTCACTGAGTGACATCTTTTAACACATCATCATTTTTATGGAGTATTTTTGTCTCCTGAGACTGACAAAAAATGCCCCAAAATTGTTTAATTTTGCATAAGCCAAAAAAATTTTTTTTTATGCCATGGCTACTTACAGTCAAATATATTCTAGGTTGATAAAGAAGTTACTACTAATGACAGTCAGAAAACAATCTTCTGCAACAGACACTAACAGGTAATGTTACTGCTATGCTTAGAAAAGAAGACACAAATTTTAGGGAATTGATCTACTCTACCTTAATAGGGTAGGTAAGGTAAATACACAAACAGAAATAGTGTACATTTTCATTTTTTTAAAAAGTTCATTTTTTTTTAACTAAAATATTAATCTTGCCCCAATAATTAGCCTGCTCAGGGCAGTGCATGATACCAAAAACCTGGCATAAACTAAATATTCTAGAAAACGAAGCACCATGAAGAATTAGGGAGTCAAAAAACGGATGAGACCTAGAAATTACCAAAAAGAGGTTTCAACCTCCACTAGTGCTTTTTTTTTTAATGACAAGATATTCTGGGTAATTTGTGAAAATTTCTATATATAATTATTCAAAGAAAATGATTCAATACCATTTTGGCATTATCCACAGATGATTTCATAAGCTGTAATATAGCAGTATCAAGATTTTTGAGTAGTTCAGTGTTGATGACTTCTGAGAATAGGCTATAGAAATATTCTCCATGGAAGAAGCTGATTAGATTCTTCTGGGATGTTCCCGAGAGTGGCACAGAGAGTACCACTGTATTCAACAGAAGATTCACCAGCTCTTCACACTGCGAAAAGTAAGAAAAGTTGTAATTTATCCTCATTTTAAAATATAATTTAGAAAAAATATCTTTAAATAGTTGGTATTTTTGAAGCAGAAAACAAGTCAGTACTAAAGAAATTAAATGTTCGAGGTAATATAATTCTTGACCTTTTCCTTTTGAAAAAATTTCTATTTTATCATCTAGCTGGTAATTCTAGACAAAAATGACAGAGGGATCCTTTCAGCCACTGATATATACTTTCATTTATAATAAATATACTGAGGAACACTGAGTCCAATCTCTATGAAAGAACCTGAATTCTGAAATTCAGTCACCTTAAATATCACATATATGACACTCCTAAAGAGAATGTGGACCCATTTTGTCCAAAGAAAAGAGTTGCCATATTTCAAGTCTTTGGAAATGAACCTCAAAGAATATAATTTCATTTCTATTCTGCATAATGTAAGTTTGGAAAGAGTTTTAAATTCCCATGTAGCCCCACTTCATTCAACTTCCCCCATTAACCCTCAGACCCTTCCCTTCACCTTTCCAAATGTTGGCATAGAGATGAAAAGATCTTAAGAAAAATTTTAGGTGAGGGGGCGGTGGTGTTAAGGAATCTCTATGTTCTCTCAGGGGTTTTTTCCCCAAAGAAAATGTTTCATAAAGTTTTCATATATTGCTACATACTCCTTTACTCCATTAAAAAGTATGCAATGGGAAGAGTTTTATGTAAAATCATTTTAAATTAGTTAATATGACTCATACAGGAAAAAAACACACAAATAACTTTAAAAACAAGAAAGCTGAGAGGCAGGATGCCAAAGCAGATACAGAAATGGACCAGAGTCAGAAAGACGAGAGTTCAAGCTGTTTGACCCTGTCCAAGTCACTTAATCTTAGTGTCCCAGGTACCCAGCCTGGTACCTTCCTTTCCTTCCAGTCTTCTCACATATCACAGCCCTCGCTGCAGACTGGCCTACTTGAGATTCCTCACATTCTTTCATCTCCTATCTCCAAAAGTTTGAAGCAGTTATCTCTCATCCCTGGAATTCACTGTCTCCTTACCTTGGCCTCCTGGCTCTAAGTTCAATGCTCATTTTGCTACACAATGTAGTGGCCAGCAAGTCTAAAAGTCTCTTTACATTTGGAGGGATGCTGCTACTACTAAAAATTTTTATATTCTGTATATTAGTGTTCGTGCGCAAGAAAACACTAAACTACATTTTTCTCTTTTCTTTCCACTAAAAAAAATTAATTACATCTAATTAAATCTAATTACAATATAATTAGAGCTGTAGAAATTTTTTTAAAATTTTCAATTACTATCAAATGAAATAATTATTCTGAAATAAAAACAATTATACTCAAATTCCATATTTAAAAAGTTATTTTCAATAAGTTTATGGATTATTTTTTTCTTTATCAACTCTTTCTGAAAACAGTGTTTTCTCTATCTGCTTAACACTATGAAGTGTACTAAATTATTTAGTCAATCAAAAAGGATTTATTAAGAGCTTACCATGTGGCAGGCATAGTGATAAGTGCTGGGGACTTAAGGACAAAAACAAAATTCCTTCCCTCAAGAAGATCACAATATATTCCAATGGAGGAGATATTCAAATAGCTATGACTATAAAATACATATACAATATTAGTAGAGGGTAATCTCAAAGAGAAGGCACTAGAAGCTGAAGGGAGGGGGCCACTAGAGAAGAACTTTTCCAGAAGGTGGGATTTGAATTGAGTCTTAAAGGAAAACATCCCAGGCATGTAAGACAGCCAATGAAAAGGCACAGAGTGGAAGATGTAGTGCCACGATTGAGAAACAGAAAGTTGGCCAGCAAGTATGGCTAAATATTAGATGGAAAGAGGGGAGAAAAGTATGAGGAGAAAAGAAAGGCAGAAAGGGCTAGGTGTGAAGAACTTTAAGTGACAAGAGATTTTATATTTAATCCCGGAAGTAACAGGGAAACAATGACTGAAATATAGTGAGTAGGAGGGTGAACAGTCAGATTTTTACTTTAGGAAAATCACATACAACTGAGCAGAAGAGACACCAGAGTGGAAAGAGACTTAAGACAGGTAAAGGGGTGCAGTACGGTACTGTCTTTGTGATTGGAAAGGGATGCATATGAGATGTTGTGAAGGTTGAAATAACAAAACTTGGGGGCAGCCAGGTGGTGCAGTGGATGGAGCACCAGCCCTAGAATCAGGACCTGAGTTCAAATCCGGCCTCAGACACTTGACACTTACTAGTTGTGTGACCCTGAGCAAGTCATTTCACCCCACTGCCTAGTTTTAAACAAAAAAGAAAAGAAAAGAAATAACAAAACTTGGAAACTTACTAGATGTGAATGTGAGTGAGAGAGTGAGGATGACACCAAGGTTGTGAGCCTCAGTGAACAGTAAAATGGTGGTACCCTCAATAGCAAAAGGAAAGTTAGGAAGGGTGGAGGGTGTGGGGGTAAAGATAATGAGTTCTGTTGTGGATATGCTGAGTTTGAGAGGTCCACAGGACATTCAGTTAAAGATGTCTAAAGAGGGAGTTGGTGATATGAGACTGGAACTTAGATGAGAAACTAGAAGTAGATACACAGATATGTGAATCACCTGCACAGATACACTCACTGAATCCGTGTGAGCTAATGAGAGAGTATAGAGGGAGAAGAAAAATCTGTTTATTACACAATTTATTCTTTCTTTTTAAAAAGTTTTTAGTCTACTCGTAAACTGGTAATAATTAACAGACCTTTATTCCTTTAAGTTGATAAGCTTGTAGACTCAGTTGCATCAAAAAAAGGGAATGTTTAAAGGTAAATTTGAAATTACTATTTTAATAACAAAATTAAGTAAAAGTTACAAAGTTTAAAAAATAATGATGTTTAAAGGTAAATTTGGTTTTATTTTAATAAGATACTTTTAAATTTAATATACCAAGCATGATAAATTATGGAACAAATAAAGTTATGAACAATGAAATTTCATGTTCCTGTAAAGACATTTTAGACGTGACAGGAAAAGAAAAAAAGTACTTGAGATATTTTTCTTTACCAAAAAATTTCCAATTTTACTAACAGAAAACAACAAAAAAGGCAAAATGCTTATTTTCTCTTCCATGTTCTAAAATTTTTTCATGAAAATCTGTATCTCTACTCTGGCAACCCTAAACACTACTTGAAGTTGGATAGCACAGGTTTTGGCAAGGAGACAAGAGCATGAAGAACAGAACATATATCATATTACACAGGACTGGGAAAGCAAACACTTGACCTAAATTAAGTAATTTAGGACTATCTTTGTAAGAAGTAGTCACAGAACTCACAACAAATACAACATTTCTCTGGTGTTTTGAGATCTTCTGAAATAAACCAGAGTAAGATTTAAGTTCCCAGCCTCATATCAAAGACAACCATTTTCTGAAGGATTAGGGATATTCATTCCTACAGTAGTCATTTAGCACCAACTACTAAATGAAGTGCTAAATTCTACAAACAGAAGGAAAATGTGAGGTTACATATTTCTATAACTGACACACTGCATCACAACTTTTTTTTCTCCTACCAATCCTCCAAAAGCAAAAGCCAACTCCAGAAGTCCACTTGCCAATCGTTTACTACTGGTTTCTAATGAGGGAAGGGCAGTCCTTTCATCTCCAGGGGCAATGCCTTTATAAACAACAGACAGGAGCTTAGAGCCAATTGGATGGGGCAGATTTGTAGCCTAAAATAAAGAGATATTCAATAATAAAATATTAGGCAATATTACAGCTATAAAACTTTTCCTAAATAAAGTCCATAAAAAAGTATTTTGTTTTAGGTTTCAACATATAAATTGATAAGGGATAATAACAAACAGTTCTCAAGGGAAAAATCTAAGTTATCGATAAACTTGTATGAAAAAGTACCCCAAATCACCAATAAGAAAAAGGCAAATTAAACACACTGATGTTCAATCTTACATCCACCAGACTGGCAAAGATGAGAGAAAAAGAAATTGATAATTGCTGGGAAGGCTATGGGAGGACAAGCACACTAACACACTGTTGGTGCAGCTTTGAATTGGTCCAAATGTTCTAGAAAGCAATTTGAAACTATACCAAAAGTCAATATAACTGTGCATATATCCTTTGACCCAGAGATACCATTATAAGAGTATACACCTCAAGGAGATCAAAGAAATTTAAAAAGGTCTCATATGTACAAAAATATCATAATAGTTTTCTGTTTTGGCAAAAAAACTGGAAATCAAGTTTTCTCATTAAGTAGAAAATGGTTGAACCAACTATGGTCTAAGTGTAATGGTTATAACATTCTTATGGTACAGGAATGCAATGGATTATTGTGCTACAAGAAATTATGAAGGGGACAGGATATGAGAACCCTGGGAAGACTTGTATGAACTGATCCAGAGTGAAATGAGTAAAATCAGGAGCTATATTTATATGATGATGACAGCACTATAAAGGAAAACAGATTTAAAAGACTTAAGAACATTAATCAATGCTGTAACTAACCATGACTCCAGAAAAATGGTAACTAAACATGTCTGACACTTCTAAGTAGAGAGGTGAACTATAGATGTATAGATGTGTAGGTATAGAATGAGCATACATTTTCAGATACAATTAATATAACATTTTTTTTACTCGACTGTACTTATTACAAGGGAGGACGCAAAGGGTAGGTAGTGATAATTATACAAAATGAAAAGAATGTCAATGAAACATTTAAAAAATATAAATGAGAGTAAAATTAAGTTCAGGACACACAGGCAAGCAAGACATTTAATGGTTAAAACCACATTAAACTTTATATATTTAAAATACTCAAGGTTTGATATATACCCCTCCATTTATGATCTTCCTTACACGTGGAAATATTATTTGTTGATGATAGTCTAATAATAAATTTTTAAAGGATATATATCTTGTTCTTCATGAATAAATGTTTTTTTACTCTGCAAGATGTTGGACTTGGTAATGTAAACAGTTATATTTTCTAGGGTCAATTTAGCCCACATTGGCTAATTCTACACACACTATTATAGATCTTTTTTTAAAATTATTTATTACTAACTTCCTAATTCTGTAGGTGAACACAGAATATTATAAAGAAAATCTATAGAAGTCAACTGGTGATTTAACACAAATAATTTCAGAGAAAACCATTTGCAAAAATTCAAGTTTCTTTTAAACTTTACTTTCATTTTAAAATAAATTCAAGTTATCTGTTTGGGAGCGTATACCTGTGTCACTAACATGATAAAATGACAATACCTTAAATATTTTTGCAACTCAAAATATACAGAGTTCTCTGCATATTAAAGGTTCTTGACAAATAGTACAAATGAACACAAGAACTCAATATATTCAGGGTAAAAGACATATAAATAATTTACTTTCCATGAAAATGTTTACCTGAGACTCTGCTGTAGAATGCAAAAGACCTGCTTTATGGAGCTGTTTACATGCTGACAGGATAGAAACCAGATTAGCTCTATCAAATCGAGCATCTGGATTGTATAAATCAACAGCACAAATGACTTCAATGCTGGCCAGGTAAGAGAAAAGGAAAACAAAACAAAATTAGTTTGATCTCAATAAATTCTATCAACACAGAAAAACTGCTATATGAATTCATTTAAAAGTGTAACTATTGGTTACTTGGTACCTTTCTACTAGTACTGGAATCAGATCATGGGTAGTACAGCATGATCCTAATGCTTCTGAGACAGCTTGGCTAAATCAGACATAGCTAAAGTTTTGACATGTATCTTATTATCTATGATTAGTTCTAGGCTTTCAATGTGGGCTCTGAATTCATAAGCAAATTTTATTAGTTAACATTCATTAATTCAACAGACTGAATACTACATGTAAGTCTTCAGACTTATCTTCAATAATTACATGATCTAATAAGAGTCATAAGACACATTAAAAAATAGTAAAAAATACACATGGCTTAGGTGGAGGACTAGATATTTTCTCTGATTCACATCACATGACCTCTCCAAAATAGGAATTATACAGCCTAAGATACCAAAAGCCCTGATGAGCTAACAGCAGAGAATGTTAATTTCCTAACCCTAACTCAGCACCCCTTCCTACCCTACCCTTCATGGTCCTTGGAAAACCAAAAGCCAGAAGCTTGCTAGGCTGGGACGGCAGTGAAGCTCTACTACACAGGAGTTCAGTCAAAAAACTGAGGAAAAGAGAGCCTTGAGGAAGGACACCTGTGTACACAGGACTGTGTAAAGCTCCATTCCATATAAAGGAAAGAATGCAGGATCCAGCTAGGGCTAATACAATCCTTACAGAAATCATTTGGGGCAGAGACTGAGGCTGGAGAAATGTGAAATCACACAGCTGGGAGGTGGCTGGGAAATCACAATCAAAAAGGAAGGAGTTTTAAAGTGAGCAAAAGGGTGCCAGAGGGGGAGAAGAGTGAAATTATCAAAGATCTTGATAAAAAAAAAAAACTCAGGCAAAGACCTTGAGCAAAAGGAGATAAACCAATGGTGAAGATATTAATAAGAGAATGGAACAGATGGTCTCAAGATAAGCTAAAAGAGGACAAATATCTGTGAGTAAATGTTGCAAGACAAGGGAAACGAATTGACACCTTTGGAATCCCAAGAGAGCATGGAACCATAGCAGGATGTTCCTGAATGTCTTAGACTAGAGATAAGAATTGCAATATTAGAATTTATGGCCTACACAACAGAAATAATTGTCAGAACAGAATACCTTGAATCTACTCACTAAAGAAACAAAAGAAGGGACAACTGTTGCAAATGCAAACATACAGAAGGGAACAATCTTAAAGGGGAAGAGTGAAAAGTACAAATGTTAAAAGAAGAAATGATCACCTTACAAGAAAAACATATTGATCCCAAAGACAAGATGCAGAGAGACAACCTAAGAATTACAGATCTCTCAGGAAAACATGACAAGTCAAAAAACCCAAATGCTATAATGCAAGAAACAATACAAGAAAACTGCCCACGATGTCTAAAACAGAAAACAAATATCTATCAAAAGACCCCAAAAATCTTTAGGAAAAACAATGCTGTCTTGCAAATTACAAGACACACAGTCTTTAAATTTTATAATTCCAATAATGACAATAAATTTTCCAAGCAGCGAGGAAAAGAGGTCATCAAATATAAAGAAAAGTCAATTAACACAAGACTATTATACACTCACTAGGAACTGCAAAGAGGAATGGAATAATGTGTTCTGAAAAGCAAGGAGCAATGTGTTCAAGTTGCAACCCAAGGTGACATACCCTGCAATCCTAAGCCTAACCGTTAATGAAATGGATGGACATTCAATAAAAAAAACATTTGAAGCATTCCTAGAAAGAAAATCAGACCTCAACAGATTATGTGCTTTGCAAACAACAGACATACAAGAAAGGTAAAGAAATATAATAACCAAGGACAGCAATAAAATAACAACAGAGTTACTACTGAACGACCATAGCAAAGGCCAAAGGTTAATAATGAACTAAACAATCAGGGACATAGGAAAATTCCTACCATGGGGGAATATCCTCTCTATAACCATTAGGAATTCATATTTTCAAGAGTGAGGTACAATAGAAAAAGGGGGTCAAGAGCGACCTCTGAAAGTTAATAAAACAAGAACTGCTATGAGGTAACCAGACCCAAAATAAGGTACCTTTCATGCTTTAATATCATGAGGAATATAGACACTAAAAAAAACTAAGTATAAGGACCAAAGAATGAAAGTCTAGAATAGAGAGAAGGGGAAGATAAATAATGAAGAGAACAAAGGAATGAAATCTCTTTTTAGAAAAAAGGAGGGAAAAATGAAATTTTTTAAAATTAAGAACAAAACAAGTTGAAGGGGAGTAGAGAGGAAGGAGGAGTAACAGAGAAAAAAAAGAACAGAAGAATGAAATAACTAGATAAGAGGAAGAAAGAAAAAGTTAAGCAAAACTCCAGGGAAAAAAGGTAACAGGAAGCAAAGAGTGGTGATTTGAAGGTGAAGGAAAGAGAGTTGGTGGGAATAAAGCTGCCTTGATATAGATTAAAAATAACTGAAGAGACAAAGCATTGTGTTTATAAAGGAACAAGAAGAGAGGAGGAAGGGGGAGGGGGAAAGGGATCCAATTTTGGTGGGAAAAGATACAAAGTGTCTTGGAGGTTTATAGGAAATAAAAATTACTTTGAGCTGGGGAAATGGAGGCAGAAATCAGGATAGGCTTCTGAAAAGCATTAATATATGAAAGGAGCCTTTGAAGACTGGCTAAGAATTGGAACTTGGAGCAGAAGATATGAGAGTATATAAGTGGTTCAGTTTTGCTGGAATGCATGTTGTATGAAAGGAAGTAGTGGGAAATAAAATCATAAAGGTAACATCAGTTCTACTATAATACTTGTTTTGAAAACATGAATTTGTTCCAACTCAATGGATAAATTACACTTCATAATAATTCAAAAGCTGCCATTATTCTGATGGCAAGAAATCCACAAGAACTTCAGGTCCTTGTTAAGATAAAGGGCCATATTTATTTTATAACTTCTGGTGAAATAGGAGCTGTAGGTGGAAGAAGGCTGGTCCATTATGTCATCCTCGTGATCTTTCCCCCACTCCCCAAAATTTTATAAGTCTAGGCCCACAGGAAACTGGCCTTAGGCAGAGTAGCAGCTGGAGACACTTCACTGCCACTACTTATGGCTGTATTAACTTATTTCTTCACCATTTAATACGCATAAAACTGAGCTACCATTTTTATTACGTTCCTATCTTTTTTTTAACATGTCATTGATGAAGCTACTGAGCACTGTGTCCCATCTCCATTCTCCCCACAAACCTCTGTTTTTTATTGCTCAATTGTACACAGCTGGTACTTTTTTGAGAAACCCATAAGTCAGTTATAGCAGAATTGACTGTACAATAGTAGCAAATCATGGAAGGTCCTGAATGCTAGGAAAAATACTGTAATTTTTTATTTGATGAGAAAGCCATTTTGAGTGAGCAGAGTTTATGTGATAAAAAGTACATTTTTTAGGAAGAATAATGTGGCATTGGCACATATGCTCCCCTGGAAATAAGCAGTGACTAGAGGGAGACACTCTAAATTGCAACAGTTTAAGCCAATGTTCTCCAAAGAGAGGGCAGAGGCTTAACTTCATGGGATAAGTAACCAGCCAACTCAAGGCTATGGCCGTGGGGTGCAACCCAGCTTCTCCAAACAGCTAACTATAGGACTTGTCTCCAACACAATCAAAACCTATCCTTATTCCCACAGGCTCCCTCAACTCTGCCCCATTCCTCTACTGTGCAATCTCCCAACCTTTACCTTGCTAAGCCAGGCAAAATTCTCTAAAGATACATATAGTCCAACCACTACCTCTCGTGCCCATAGCATTAGCAGTAACATATTACTGAGAAAACTCTACCATCCCTACAGCCTATCCATCCCCTATCTCCCAAACAACTTCTGGTTTATGCAGTTCCCTTCAGAGGACAGGACTGGTGGGTAATAGTCCTGCCTCCCCTGTTTTTTGTTCTTGGAGGGCCAGAATAAGTTAAAAAGAAGGAAAAGTTGTAATCTACATCACAGAATTCATTAAATTATCTTCACCCACTCCCATTTGTCTTCCAAACTTCTGTTATCACTGCAAAGGGCACCAATCTCCTTCCGGTAAGCCAAGTTCACAACTGCAGTGCCATCTTCAACATCTCACTCTCCACACTACCTATCCAATCAGTTGCCAAATCCTTTCATTCATTTCTACCTCCACAACACCTATTTTATCTGTCTCCTTCCTTCTACTTGAACTTCTTATTCTACAACCATGATGCTACATAAGACCCTCATCCAACAAGCTACTAACTGGTATCCTTGTCTCAAAGTCTCTCTCCTCTTTACACAACTACCAACACGATTTTCCTAAAATGGAGGCCTAATCAGGTCTCTCCTCTATACAAAACATTATGATGGTTCCCTATTGATTCTAAGGATTAAAAATTATCTCATTTTTATCCTTTTCTTTCAAATTCCTATTTTTTGTGTAAGCTTCATAATATACACAATTATTAGTACAGTTGTACATATATGTAATTTATAAATAAGTAATTACACACATTGAGGATGTGTTCTCAAAATTTTTTTACTCAAAAAAATTTGGAGACTACTAGTATAATAGAAAGGTAATAAAAGACCAAATAAGCAGGGAAATGGAATGAGGTCAATATAAAAATAATCTGAGCAGAGGAAGAACTGACAAGATTTACCTTTTCATTAGCTATGGGAGAAAAGGGAGAAAGAAAAATCTAAGATGATAACAGAAGTTTTAAGCCAAACTGCACCATGAACTGTACCTTGAACAGAAATATCTAACTCAGAAAGAACAGGTTTTAGGAGGACAATGAATTTGGTTTTGACCTTTTTAGTTGAATGTACTGGTGAAACATCCAGGCTGAAGACGCATGGTAAAAAGTAGGAAATAATTTATCCTAGTGTTCAAATAACTCATTTGAGAAAAAAACATTGAAAATGACACTCCTCCTCATCTCTGGTCAGTATCATTAAATAATTTTTACTGCAAGGTTGCATTAACAAAGTTACGATTTTTAATTTAAATGCCTACCTTTGTGGAGTTATTCTTTTCTTTATGTTGATTTCTAGAGATTCCTTATATGGAGATTTTTTTAAGGCTTTCATAAGGTTCACACAGACATTGGGAAGATTATTCATTACTTGTACATCAGCTATGTTAAAGCCAATACTTGATGGATCACACAATGTTTTGACTAAGAGTTCCATAAAGTAAGTGTTAAGTAAATCCTTCTCAAGGAGCTGTAAAAATGATTCAAATCAATAAGCTGTTTCAGTCAACAGTTATTAATATCCTTCTATAATACCATAACCTCATTAACTTCATATTTGCAAAACTGGGCTAAGGGTCTTTCTAAGATCACTGGATCATAAAATATAACAAAGGATAGAATGATGAGAGAAAACTAAATATTCTGAGACATTAGGTTTCTTTTTACTCCAAGAAATGTATATAATATGCAAGCTTCATTTTATTCATTTTATTTTTCCTTTCAGCTAATGATTAGATGCTAAAAGGCAACCCAAGAAATACTAAATAAAAATCTGTATTTAATAGGTAATTTGTAAATATCACTTTAAGCACAATTATTTAATAGAAATGAAAAAAAAATCCAAAGGACTATTAAAAGTGATCCAAATTGTGTTCATCTACTACATCCACCTCAATCATTCGGTGATACAACTGAGTTTGCTCTGTTACAACAGCTAATCCCCTTTCACCACTGCTTTTTTCTTATAGCCCTGAAGGCAATTCCAAAAGATGAGTTCCAAAAATAGTTTGGGCAATGGCAGCATTACTGGAATAAAGGCATGGCCTCCTAAGCTGACTACTTTGAATGATAACCTTTTGAATGTATAAATCCCAGTATTTGTCTTTTAAACATCTCTCTACTTTTTAGTTTATGTGCAGAATTCTGGTTTTCACAAAACTAGCAATGATCAAAACCATAGCATGAGATATCCTCCTGCAATATTACTTTTGACCAATTCCTAGCAGCTTGATCCTCGCCTCCTGCAATATCCTACAATTTTCTTTATTGTTTGGTTAATTACTTTAGCTTTTTTTTAAACCAATATGTTTAATAATCTTAAACCTGGAATATACTACACAACAAGCATGATAAATAAAATGACTATTATAGAGGTTATTGATTAAACAGATTGCTTTTTGAAGTTCCTACCTTCCAGACATCCTGACAAGTATTTAGAAGCATTGAGGAAAATTCCATAATTCTGACCACAATTGTACATTTGCTGTAATTATATTCTTCTCTTTCTTGTGGGCTGAACACATTGCCTTTCATGCCAGTGCCAAAGCATTTTTCTGCTGCTCTAATATCATGAAGAGCAATATTTTTCAAGAAAAAGCCCACAGCTTTCAAAAACGAAGACTTTGCTTTTGTACCTAGAAATAATTACATAAGATAGACAATTATTACACAATTCTCTAGTTTAAAACAAGTACAAGCACTTTATTCTAAAACCAAAAGAGCCTTCACAGAAAGGTACAATAAAATGAGTACTAAATTAGAAGGGCTGTCACAATTTAAGACACTGCTAAGTTGGTGAGTGTCCCAAGGATAACCAGGATGATGAAAGGGTTTTGAATTCATGCCATACAAGTATCAGTTGAAGGAACTAGGGATGTTTAGCCTGATGAAGAGAGGAGGGAGTAGGGGTATAAGGAAGGGGACAGGGAAAAGGAAGGGGACATATTTCAGCGATCTTTAATTACATGAAAGATTGTCACGTGGAAGTATGATTAGATTTGTTCTACTTGGCTTCAAAGAAAGTTGCCAGAAGCAAGGTGCAGAAGTTGCAAAGAGAACAATTTAGGTCAGTGGTCAGAAAAAACTTCCTAACAATGAGAGCTATCCATCAGTGGAATGAGCTGCCTCAGGTTTCCCTTCACTGGGTATGGGATGTGGGGGTAAGGGGCTGTCTTTAAGCAGAAGATGGGCAATCACTCCTACGTGTTGTAGTGGAGATTTTTTTAGGAGACACGAGGAGAAACCAGATGGCTGTTGAGATTCCTTTCACTTCTAAAATTCTATGCTTCTGTAATGGCCCAATAAAAGCTGGAAATGTAAAGCTTTCACTTATCCTCCAAACAGTATTCAATTTCTGATTCTACAGTAAAAATGTAAATTATAAGTTTCATGAAGAACTAAAAATATGTATTTAAAAGTACCATAAAGACAAAGCAATTTTCTAGCTTTGGACTTCAGACTATTAAATTTCTTTTTAAAAATGAAAATGCAAATACCTCCTGCTAGTTAAGTGACAACATAACATACTAGTAAGAGCAAGAAAGGTACATTAACGCAGTGGATAGAGCACTAGCCCTGAAGTCAGGAGAACGTGAATTCAAATCTGGCCTCAGACACTTGACACTTACTGGCTGTGTGACCTGGGCAAGTCACTTAACCCCACTGACTAACCAAAACAAACAAACAAACAAAAAAGGTACATTAAGAAGTCATTGAAGAATTTTAAATGCAAAGTGCTCAGAAAGCCTAATGATTCTTAATTTTATAAACATGAAGTCCTCTGCCTAAATGAAGTTACTATCTTTCAAATGGGGTACCCTTTCAACCTGAGACAACAGTGATTCTTCAACATTTTGGTCTCTGGATAATTGTAAATAAAAGACCCTAAAGACCATTTTATCCTACCAGTTCTCACAAGCCAGATTTTAGAAGGACCCTTTAATCTACTTCTCTCTCAGCCATGTGTTCCTTGTTATATGTATAGAAAAAGAAGACAAAGAAAAGGGGTCAAAATAGATTGTGTAGGAGGAAAGAGAAGGGAGAAAAAAAAAGACCTTCGGGATAAAACTCCATTCAATTCCACTTTACTGCCTTCTACATTCCTACTCCATAGAAAGTCCATTTCGTTCAAAAATAAATGAGATCATTCAAAATAAACAACCTGTCTCTTTTCCCCTTTCTTCCAGTACTGTTTGAACGATTCACCTAGGCATCAATATGTCAAATTCTTTGATTCACCTAGACACCAGGATGTTCCGTACTGTATATATTTTCAGACCATGGACAATGAATGAACAGTGGCCACACACAGAGACCACAATTCTACCAAAATTAACCCTATCATTTTTGAAAAGCATAAGACATTTGAAGCTGCAAGCAAATTAAAACATAAAACTACAGAAAACAGGAAAAAAATTAAAGGGCCCCAATACATGCTTTAATGTTATACAAATTAAAACTTTGAAAACATAACATCAGAAAGTTAAACCAGCACACTACTCATAAATCCCTCTAATTCCTAATACCCTACTAATTTCTTTAAGGATCTGTGATTTCACTGGTATGGGAACTCAGTACCAATTAGATCCAAAACCTTTTTGCCTTAGAAGATTTTTTTTTTGAGTTAACACGGCCAAAAAACTGACCACCAGGTGTCCAACCCTCTCACAAGATGCTTTCCCAAACTTAGCTATCTTAGACATGTGTCCAGTTCACTGACAAGCCTTTACCTGAAGCTTCCAGGTTGGCAGCACAAGCCAGAGGCACTACTCTGCTAGAATTCTTTGGAATTCTTATTCTGTGTTTTCTAAGTCCATGTTGTCTAAGCCTCTGCAGTAGGACTAAAATGGAGCAAAAAATTTCCCAGAGTAAAAATCGAAAATTACAGCACAAATTTTACCTACCTAATATTTCTTGTGCTTTGACAGCTCTCTCTTCAATAAATGTATTATAACACTCCAAAGCTGCTAAAAGCATATCCATCCACTGCACAACAGCTCTTAAAGAAAAGGGTCCTTGCAAATCAAAGAGGGTAGGTTGAGCCAAGATTCCTGACAAATGATCACTAACAATACCTGCTCCTTCAAATCTATTTATGAGGAAAGAAATGTCTTCTTTTTTGAGAATGTCAGTCAACCAACAAGATGGAGATCTGTTGCCTTAAAAAAAAAAAAAGAAACAAGGTTTAATATTACCAAAATCAGAACATTTTACTTGGAACCAAATTTTGTTTTTGTAATCAAATCATTATGACCAACAAAAGGAGCAAAAGAATAGGAATAAAAATTTTAATATACTTGGAATATAAAACTAATCAGAAGAGATCTTATTTTGGGTTTTATAATATTTCACATAAATTTTCAGGCCTAAGGCCATAAATATATTACCTTATCACGATAACTTTCTATATACACATCTCTTTCTATATAAATGTATCTTTCATTTTTGTTGTTATTGTTCCCGTTACTTCACACAGTGCAAGTAACTCAAGGAAAATAAAAGCCTTCTACCAATTCAAATGGCCATCTGCTTTATAACTTAAAGTGTTGCTTAGGACACTAAAAGGTTAGAATCACACAACCAGGAACGTCAGAAATAGGGTTTCAACCAAGGTCTTCCTAGCTCCAAAGGCTATACATCTATACCCATACAATTAAAATCTTACCATACATAGTGTCAACAAAGGGAGCACGGCAGAGTAGAATGAAGGTAAACCTCGGCTGTGGCATTTGATACTGATGACCACCCTCTTTCCTCTCTGGCTTTTTATGATACTCTTCTTTCTTGGTTCTCCTACCCTTCAGACCACTCCTCCAACTCCCTGCTCCATCATCTATATACCAGATTAAAAGTAGTAAACCCCACAACCCTATCTTGGGCCTTTCTTCTCTTTTCTCTATAGATGACCTCATCAGCTCCAATGAGTTCAACTAACATTTGTATGCAGACAACTTCCAGAACTCACTCACTCACTCTCTTTTTCTCCCTCTCGGTATGTATGTATGTGTGTATATATCATATAATTATATAATATACACAATATTACATAATTTTATATCATATAATTATATATAATAATTATAACATATAATTATACTGTATAATTTTCTATATATGGGGGGGTATAAAAGAACACTACCACCTTCCCTCCAAGCTCCCAGGTGCACAACCTTAGAATTATTCTTGGTGGCTGCTCACTTCCTCTCATTCCACATATCTATTCAGTTGCCTGGTCCTGTTTTTCTATTTCCACATCTCTCACATTCCAATCCCTTCTGTCCACTCACATGGCCTTGATGGTTGCAATAGCCTCCTAATTGTTCTTTCACCTTTCTAATCCATCCTCCATACAGGTACCAAAATTATACTCCTACAAATATAAGCTGGACCACATCACTCCTTTATCAATCAACTCCAATAGCTCTCTATTGCCTCTCAGATCAAATGTAAACTCTTCTATTTGGTATTTAAAGCCCTTTATAAGCTTGCTTTCACATGTCTTTCCAGTCTTTTTAAAAAATACTTCCACTCAGACTCTGTGGTCCTGTCACACTGGTCTTTCTGACTGCTACACAATGGCCACATATCATCTCTGTCCTTTTGCAAGCACTGTCTGGAAAATACTCTCTCCTTACTTCCACCTCTAGAAATCAACAATTTCCTTCAAAGCTGAGCTCAAATGTCATCTCCTACATGAGGCTTTTCCGGAAGCCCCCAGTAGTTGGTGCCTTCCCTCTCCACCCCATCCCCCACCCTCACCAATTACATAATCTCCCTCAATAGAATAAGTTCCACAGGTGCAGGGGCTGTTTCATTTGTCTTTCTATCCCCAGTGTCTGGCATACAGAAGGTACTTAATAAATACTCTGTGGCTATTTATTAGTATGACTTGGGTTCTTGTCCTGCCTCTGAAGCACAGTAGCCAAGCGATCCTGAGCAACGCACTTTAACCAATGAAGGAAATTTCCACATCAATTCTCCATACAGATGAAATCACAGGACCACCCCAAAACAAAATACAGACTATAACAGTTACTACAAACTTAGGAAAATATTCTACCAAAAGTCATTATTTCAAGTACTTAAAGCCTTCTAAAAAAGACTATATCCTTTTGTAACAATTGTCAGAGACATAATTTATATGTTAACTCAAAAGTTTTACTTTTTAGTAAATTATATTTTTAAAGATATTTTAATACTCTGCTACCTCCCAAATAGAAACAGAACAAAAAAATTCTAAAAGACCTCTACTTAGCATATTTGACAAGATCAAAGCATTCTGACTCTGGGGAGTAATATACAATATATGTTTACACATACATAAGCATATACATGTATACAAACACATATATGATTTTTCTCAACTTTGGAACAGGGAGATTGAAGGGTCACTGACTCATAAGGGATTAAAAGAAACAGTGAGTCAAATAAATAAAAAGCAACTTAATATAGCATTTTGAGTTTTTTAAAATAAATTTTATATTTCTTATTCAGTCAGGTTTTTAAATTGACAAGAAATTAAAGTTGCATCCAATATATACAATTTTTAAAATTTTAATTATTTCAGTTCTCTATTCTAACCAGTGAACACAAAGGGAGGAGGAAGAAAGAGAGAAAAAAATCTGGACAGAGCTTCCAGCTAAGAGGACTACCTGAAAGAGGCAGCCTGCCCTACTCCCATGTATCTACTGTAGCCAAACACTGAAGTTCTCACTGGACTGAATAATGATCAAGAAATTCAAGAAGCAACTACACCCTGGAACTACACAAGAGGTCAATCAGAAGCCCAAAGGCAATAATGAAGTTCCCCTTAGACTTCAGCACAGCGGTAGCCTTCCAGACAACCAAAGACTGCCAGAGACACAAACAGCCTGCAAAGTTCTGTGTTTGGAAACCCCAAGAGTAAGGGCTTCACTGAGAAAGCCATCTGGGAGACCTTGGAGAGGTAGACATCAGTGTCCACTGAAGTGACAAACAACACAATGCCACAGTGCTCAAACCAGGACAAGTTTAAGGTCCCTAACATGGGAGAGTCCTGAAGATCTAGGCAGGCCTAACCTAAGGAGGTAAAGGTCTATGTAAAAATCCAAGGGACCCAAGACAATAACACTTCACAGAAAAGCAAAGCAGAAAGTAAAGCTCGGCCCTAGTACAAAGTTGGGGAATAATAAAGTTAGAGAGATAAGTAAATTAAAAACAAAAAACCACCCACCAGTACAAAAAAATTATCGCAATTCAAATTCCATAACCACTACAACCAGAGACTCAAGAAAAAAGTGGATTTTCTACAAAGATTACATGAACAGAAGAAATAAAAGCATTTTTAAAGAAAAAATTAAGAGAGGCAAGTGACAAAAGGAAGAATTAGAAGGATCATAAAAAGCTTAGAAAGAAAGTGGCAAATCTTACCCAAATAAAAGACTCTCTGAAAACTCAGAGATGAAAAAGAAATCAATTACCCCATGAGAGAGCAAGAATTAATAGAACAAAAAGATTGGGGAAAAAAATGGAAGAAAATTTAAGCTATAGCTGATATCAAAAACAACTGACCTGGAAAGGATAACTTAAGGAATCAAGGAAAGATAATTTAAGAATCATTAGGCTTCCTGAAAACCATAATTAAAAAAAAAGCCTGGGTACTATATTTCTAGAGATCAGAAATGAAAACATTATAGGTCTATCGGAACCAGTGGACAAAAGTTTCCAAAAGTTTCAAAATTTCTACCATTTGCCTCCTGAAAGGAACCCTCCCACCAAAAAAATCCTAGAAAGTGATAATCAAAATCCAGCGTTTCAACCTCAAAGAAAAAGACAGCAAAAATTCAAAAAGATGCAGTTCAAGTATGAAAGAACTACATTCCGGATGATATAAAATCTTGCATCATCTACTAAAAAACATAAGAGATCTTTGAATTCAATATTGAAAAGGCAAAAGATGAAGGATTACTATCAAGAATAACTTATCTTGCAAACCTGAGTATAACTCTATAGATAAAAAAAAATGGACCTCAAATAGAAGGGACTTTCAAGGATTTCTAAAGAAAAGACCACAGCTGTGTAGGGATTTAAAACACAAACACGAAATCCCAGAGAAACCTAAAAGACAGTCATCTGAATAACTGGAAGGTGCTGTATGACTATATAGAGCTAATATTCTAATAAGGGAGAAGAAATAACTGTCCCTCCAGAATTTTAACATTTTCAAAGGTTATTGAGAGAGTTCAATAAGAAAAATATAGGATCTGAGAATGGATTGGTTCTGTTCTAAGGGTTTTAAGAGAGGGGTAAAAAGAAAGATAAAAGGAAAAGAAATACATGAGTTTAGAGAGAAGGAAATCAGAGATGGAATTTGCAATTTATCATAATTGGAGAATGTAAAAAATATATATAAATACAAAGGAAGTTGTGGGAGGAACTGGCATCAGATGAACCTTTATCTGAAAGTGTTTATAAAGGAAGGTTGAACACAAATACACACATATACAGTTTGATGTAGAAAAAAAATCAAACTTAACAGAAAAATAAGCAGGGATAGAAAGGAGGGAGAAATGGGGAATTAAGAAGAAAGATAATATGTGGGAGAGAATAGTTACAAGCAAAATAAACTTCCAGATGATTAAGGAAGACTATAAGGAAGTAAAAAAAAAAATTAGTCTCAATAGAGATGCCTTAGATTGCCTCTTAGACAACTGGGGAACAGCTGAATAAACTGTGTTATATGAATGTAATAGAATATTACTGCACCACAAGGAATTATGCAAGAGAAAATTTGAGAGAATCCTGGGTAGTACAAATTAATGCAGAGTGAAGTGAGCAGAATTAGAACAATTTGTACAAGGATAACTTCATAATGGAAAACAACTATGAAAGACTGAAGAACTATGATCAAAAGAGGGAGGAAAAAAGGAACAAGCATTTCCATGGCACCCACTGTGAGTCAGGCACTGGGCTAAGTGCTTCACAAACATTATCTCATTTGATCCTCACAGCAACCCTGCAAGGGAGATGCTGTTATTATGACCATTTTACAATTGGGGACACTGAGGCAAACAAAGGTTTAAGTGACTTCCCTAGGGTCACACAGCTAGTAAATGTCTGTGGCAGGATTTTAACTCAGGTGTGCCAGACTCCAGGCCCAGCACTCTATCCACTTCACCACCTAACTGCCTACAGCAATGATCAACCATGTTTCCAGCAGACTTATGATAAAGAATGTCAACTACTTTCTGAGAGAGAGGTAACAAATATAATATGCAGAGAGAATCATTTCTGGACATGACCCTTCACAACGTGAATTCATTGTTCTTCACCAGGCTTATTGTTTTATTTTTTTCTCTTGTTTTTTAATTGGAGGTGAGGGGAATAAGGAAGGGAAGAGTTAGCCATAATGATGCAACAAAAAGGGGGGGAAATAACATTTTTTAAATACACAAAAGAAAACAGAAGAAAGCTCAGAAAGAAGTATAGATAAGCAGTACAGCTTTAGAAACAATATGTACAATTTATGAAATCTTGTGTTTAAAAAAAGCAAGCAAGATGAACTGGAAATTCACATTTTTACACAGAATCAACTTTCTATGTTCTGTTTCATGTGTGCCAATTCTCCTTTTTCTTGCTGAAGTTCACAATTTTAAAAAATTTTTTTAAATTTTGGGGAAAGGATAGAGAAGAAGAATGGCAGGGGGAGGGGGGGAGCCAAGATGGGGGAGTGAAAGCAGCAACTTGCTTGAGCTCTCCTCCAAACCCCTCCAAATACCTATAACAATGGCTCTAAATAAATTCTAAGGCAGCTTAACCCACAAAAAAACAGAGTGAAACAAATTTCCAGCCCAAGACAACCTGGATGATTGATCAGAAAGGTATATCCCGCTGGGCTGGGAGTGCAGCACGGCGTGGGTGCACAGGCCCCAGCAAACCTGGCGCAGGTCTCAGAGGACTGAATCGTGGGCAGCTGTGGTGGTTTCCAGACTCTTCAATCCATGAATGCCAAAGACAACTTAGAAGGTCAGTGGGAAAAGTTGCTGTGGTGCTGAGAGAGGAAGGCAGGGTCTCAGCTCTACTCCCCAAGAGCATGGCCCTGGAGTGGGCAGCTGCGTCCCGAGCTTCCAGCCCACAGACTGAGGGGGAATTGAGTGGCTGATCAGAGGGGGATGGCAGGGATCTCTCTGCTGGTGCTGAGGCAGGAATCTCTTGCTTTGCCTGTGCTTGGATCTGAGTCACAGTTCTGGATAGGGGTCCTGGGGTGAGAAGGAACGCTGGCACGGTAGAGCTTGTAGTGGCTGTGGACAGGAAACCTTCCTCGCAGTTCCAGGACAGAAAGGAGTGCTTGTGGTCACTAATAGACCACAGCACAGGCCAGGAAAGGAGTAAACACCTCTCCCCTTATCATACCACCTGACAAGAACTGAAAACTTACGGGTCCCTACAAATATCTCTGAAAACAGCTATATAAATCCTCGAAGCTTGGGACAGTACATTCCCAACGCTGGAAGCATACTCTTACCTTAACAAAGAGTTTAAAACTCAAGTGATTGGCCCGGATCATGAGCAAACAATGCAAAACAAGTCAGATCACAGAATCTTTCTTTGGTGACAAAGAAGATCAAAACATACAACCAGAAAAAGACAACAAAGTCAGAGCTCCTACATCCAAAGCCTCCAAGAAAAATATGAATCAGTCCAGGCCTTGGAAGAGCTCAAAAGGATTTTGAGAAGCAAGTAAGAGAAGTAGAGGAAAAACTGGAAAGAGAAATGAAAGTGATGCAAGAAAATCATGAAAAACAAGTCAACAGCTTGCTAAAGGAGACCCAAAAAAATACTGAAGAAAATAACACCTTAAAAAATAGCCTAACCCAAATGGCAAAAGAGGTCCAAAAAGCCAATGAGGAGAAGAATGCCCTAAAAAGCAAAATTGGCCAAATGGAAAAGGAAGTCCAAAAGATTACTGAAGAAAATACTTCCTCAAAAATTAGAATAAGAGCAATTGCAGGCTAGTGACTTTATGAGAAATCAAGACACTGTAAAACAAATCCAAAAGAATGAAAAATTAGAAAACAATGTGAAATATCTCATTGGAAAAACAACTGACCTGGAAAATAGATCCAGGAGAGAGAATTTAAAAATTATTGGACTATCTGAAAGCCATGATCAAAAAAAGAGCCTAGACATCATCTTTCAAGAAATTATCAAGGAAAACTGCCCTGATATAGTAGAACCAGAGGGCAAAATAGAAATTGAAAGAATCCACTGATCTCCTCCTGAAAGAGATCCCCAAAGGAAAACTCCTAGGAATATTGTAGCCAAATTCCAGAGTTCCCAGGTCAAGGAGAAAATATTACAAGCTGCCAGAAGGAAACAATTCAAGTACTGTGGAAACACAATCAGGATAACACAAGATTTAGCAGCTTCTACATTAAAGGACCACAGGGCATGGAATATAATATTCCGGAGGGCAAAGGAGATAGGATTACAACCAAGAATCACCTACCCAGCAAAACTGAGTATAATCCTGCAGGGGAAAAAACGGTCATTCAGTGAAACAGAGGACTTTCAAGCATTCTTGATGAAAAGACCAGAGCTAAATAGAAAATTGACTTTCAAATATAAGACTCAAGTGGAACATGAAGAGGTAAACAGGAAAGAGAAATCATAAGAGACTTATTAAGGTTGAACTGTTTACATTCCTGCATGGAAAGATGATATTTATAACTCATGAGACCTTTGTCAGTATTAGGGTAGTTGGAGGAAAAAAATTATATGTATGTATAGGTAGATAGGCAGATAGAAGGGATGACCACAGGGTGAGTTGAAGATTAAGGGGTTATATCCGGAGAATAAAATTAAGGGATGAGAGAGGATTATATTTGGAGAAGAAGAAAGGGAGAGGTAGAATGGGGTAAATTATCTCGCAAAAAAAAAACAGAAAAGAAAATGCTCTTACAGTGGAGGGGAAATGGAAGAAGGTGAGAGGGAATGAGTGAATCTTATTCTCATAGGATTTGGCTTAAGGAGGGAATAACATACACATTCAATTGCGTATGGAAATCTGTCTTACCCTACAGGAAATTAAGGGGGAAGGGGACAAGAGAGCAGGCAGATGATAGAGAGGAGGGCAGATTGGGAAAGGGGGTAATCAGAAGGAAATACTTCTGAAGAGGGACAGGGTCAAAAGAAAGAATAGAATAAATG
Source organism: Phascolarctos cinereus (assembly GCF_003287225.1). NCBI lineage: Eukaryota > Metazoa > Chordata > Mammalia > Diprotodontia > Phascolarctidae > Phascolarctos > Phascolarctos cinereus. The sequence goes on along the minus strand of NW_027555847.1, from coordinate 486,741,686 downwards.
GGGGGGCAGGATAGGATTAAGTGAAATAGAGTTAGTTTTTCACAACATGTCTACTATGGAAGTGTTTTGCATAACTGCACATGTATAACCTATATTGAGTTGCTTGCCTTTTCAATGAGGGTAGGTGGGCAGGGAGGAAGGGAGAAGACTTGAAACCTAAAGTTTTAAAAACATATGTTAAAAAAAAAAGTTTTCACATGCTACTGGGAAATAAGAAATACAGGAAATGAGGTACAGAAGTCTGTCGCGCCCTACAGGAAAATAGAAGGGGAAGGGGATAAGAGAAGGGGGGAGAGATAGAAGAGAGGACAGACTAGGGGAAGGGACATTCAGAATGCATGCCATCTTGGGGTGGGAGGAGGGGCAAGATGGGGTGAAAATTTGGAACTCAAATCCGGCCTCAGACACATGACACTTAATGGTTGCGTGACCCTGGGCAAGTCACTTAATCCCATTGCCTAGCTAAAAAAAAAAAATTATAAAAAAAAGAGTAAGACTCTTTAGTGGTAAATATCTAGGCAGTTAAGGATATCACATGTTGAAACAGTAGAGTACAGTCACATTTATGTCACTGTGTATTAAAAATAGAATATAATGTTGAATACTGTATTATCAGAGTAGTTTTACTTTTTAAAATAAAATTAAATGGACTTTAAAAAATGAAAACTGTGGTAGAATTAAAAAATCAAACTATTTAATAAAAAAAGTTATAAAATTCAAAATAATTTCCTCAATATCATCATTCAACAGCAGCCATTTATGCAACTATTTAATACCAGCTCTTTTTAGTTAATAGACTTTTAAAAAAAGCACACACTAAATACTAATATGCTACATACCACTCAACTGAAATAAAAGCAAAGTTTTTCTCATATAAACCTCAACCTCTGCATAAATTAGCATTTTATAACACAACATTGATTATGGTACCTGGAAGCAAAGGAACAAATTTATAAAACAGTTCTATGGACTTGTGTCTGCATTCTGTCTGGGGGCGTCCACATTGTGCCAAAAGCCACTTGACGAGATCCAATAAACATAGTGTTTGAACAGGTGGAAATCCGCTAAAATAACAAGACAATAATTACAAATTAGTAGACATTACTCACACTACAAATTTTACCATAAAACCCATGTTAACATGTTTCAAAACCCAAAAAGCACACCACCACCACCACCACCACAACTAACATTTACATAGTGCTTACTATATGTCAGGCATTATGCGAAGGGCTTTAAAATTTATTATCTCATTTGATCCTCACAACAACCTTGCATGGTAGGTGCTATTATTATCATCCTCATTTTGCAGATGAGGAAACTAAGGCAAACAAGCTAATGGCCTTGGTCCAAGATCACACAGCAAATAAGTATCTGGGCTGAATTTGAACTAAGGTCTTCCTGACTCGTGGCCCAGAGTTCTTATCCAATGAAGCATCTTACCCTCTTCTGACTCCCTGCCTTTTCACTGGCCATTTCTCATGCCTAGAATGCCCTCCCTCTGCCTCCTATTTCCTTCAATATTTGACTCAACTCTTATCTTCTGTAGGAGGCCTTTCCAAGTTTTTCCCACTGCTAGTGCCTTCCCCTTCAGACTACCTTCTATTTGAACTATATATTGCATATGCATAATTTTTTGCATGTTTTCTTCCCCATTAGATTATGAGCTCCTGAAGGGAGGGTCTATGTTTCTGCCTTTTTTTTTTTGTAACCCTAGTGATTAGAAAAGAGCCAGGCATACAACAAGCACTCAGTGAATGCTTGTTCACTGACTGACTTCTGTCAGTCTCTTCTCCCCAAATATCACGTTAAGCTGAGAGCATCATGACTTTTCATCTGGACTACTGAAATAGCCTATTAATTGGTATCTCATTAGGTAATCTCTCTCCTCTCCAATTCATCCTTCACACAGCTACCAAAATAATCTAAGGCATGGACCTGTCACCATGCCTCACCACTGGTCAAAAAAACCTTTACTGACTTCCCACTGCCTCAAAGACTAATTAGAAGCCTCTTGGCCTTCAAAGCTTTCCAAAGCCTAATTTCTTGTCACAGTTTTCCTCTATTACTGCCCTTTACACATGCTGTGTTCTAGCCAAATTGCCCCACCAAGCTTTTCCTCAAACTTGGCTTCGTTTTATTTCTGTCTCCACATCTGTGTGTAGCTGGTGCCCCATCCTCACTTCTAGCACTTAAAATCTACCTCTGACACAGTCTTTCCTGACTCCCTCCAGTGATTGGTGTTTTATTCAATTTGGTTTGTATTGATTTATGCACAAGTTTCATTAAAATGTGAGCTCCCTGAAAGGCAGGCCCTTCTATTTTTTTGTCTTTATATCATCAGTACATAAGCACCCTGTAAGCACTTAAATGTTTGTTGAATTAAATTCAGTTGAATTATTAAGCTATTTCTTTCACTCTTGTCAAATTCTGTAATTGTTAGTACTGTACAATAAGGGAATAGGGATGGGCAAAAAGAGAAAGAATCTCCTCTCCAAAAGGTCCAATAAACTTGAAACCAAGTATTTCACACCATAAACCATGTAATCCTTTCTAATTTTATGTTTAAAAAAAAGGCTAGAGCAGAAAAACAGAACAGTACCAACCGAGGTAGGCGCCGTTTTTTGGGCTTATTTAAGTTGATGTGCTTCTTTTCAATTATGCGCGTCAGGTGATCAATAGCATCACAACACTGTTGAATTGTACCTGTTCTCAAAAAAAAATTGAACTACATGCATAAAAATGATTTAAATAGGAATTTTATTATACCAACTGAAATTCTAGTCTTGAAGGAACCTCAGAACTCATCTACCTCATTTTACAGATGAAGAAAATGAGTTCCAGTTAAGTTAACAGAATTGGCCCCAAATCACAGAGGCTGTAGGTGACAGAGGCAGGAGAGGAACTAAGCCTTCTGATTACAAATCCAACTCTTTTTGTCACACCACTGTCTCCCTATCAATCTTCCATGTATCATTATTAAAGGGCAAAAAGTATCCTTTTCCCATAGATTTTAATATTTCTCAGACCTCAAAATGTTTTCAACAAATGTATAATCTCTACGTCCATTGTTCAATCAAAACACCACAGACTGTCAAAAAAGAGTATATTCTACTGCTGGTGAGAATTGAGACCAATAGAAAGGCATTTCGGCTATTTTATGTGGACAACATTTCACTTATCAAGTGAAATATCAATATTCTAGAGCTATGATGTAAAAACAATAACAATAATAGCTAGCATTTAAGTAACTCTTTAAGGTTTGCAAGGCATTTTGCAGATAAGATCATTTGACCCTCCCAACAATTCTTTGTTACTTGTATTATCCCCATTTTATAGATGAGGAAACTGAGGCAGACAGAGGTCAAGTAACTTGGCCAGAGTCATATGGGTAGCAATTGTCTCTGAAGCTCAATTTTAACTTAATATGTCGAATGGGGAGAGACACAGGCTTCTCAGTGATCACAAAACCTGTGCAATGACATTTTAATAACCTTAGGCCAGACTCTACTAACTTAAAATTATATGTGCATTTTAAATAATAACAATATTTAATAAGCTCATCAATTCTTCCCAAATTAAACTAAAGCATATAAGCAAATATGGAGGAAAATGGAGAGAAAAGACAGATTTAGTAGAAGCCCTTCACAACCCTCGCTGCCTTCCTCTGGATATTATTCAGCTTGCCAGTGTATTTCTAAAAATAAGTCTTCCAGTGGCCTATCCAAGGCAGAACACGGTAAGATTATTACCTCTCAGACCTAAGATCTTTTTAGCTTTTTTGGCTGCTGTGTTAAATGGCTGACTTCTACTGAGCTGTAGTCCACTACAATTCCTTGATATTCACAAACTGCCTTATCATTTATCACCCAAACTCTAAATAGGAATTAACAGGTTCACTCTTTTATCAAGTGTCAATTTTTTTTTAACATGTTCTATAAAAGATACTATTTTATCAACTTTTTAAAAAAATTTAGGTCTCCCTAGTTTATTTCAATAATATTGTACATTTTCTGGTTTTTCTGAGCAAGAACAGAATCTTACTCAATGTGACAATCACTATGAACACATGGGAATTTTCATTAAGCTAACAAAGGATTCTACTGCATTCTGGCCTTAATTAAAGTCTCCAACTGACATTTTCCCACAGCAAATACACTAGCTAGTTGTTAGCACTATATTAGGCTTTTGGCATTGAAGCCTGTTAAGAATTATGAATACATAAAATGTGCATATAAAATATTTAGATTTATTTTATTTTTATCTTTCCTATTCTTCAAGACTTAAAATTACAGTACAGTATAGATTATATTATTTTTAATTAGACTGAAATATTGATTGTGGCAAATAGATATAAATGTATAAGAGGTCACTGATGTTATTAGTGATTAAGAACATTCAGACCCAACCTGATGAAATACTGTTAAGCCACAGAAGGTAAAGCATAAAAATAACACCTTGGAAATGGGCTTAGGTATCTTGGTGGGTGAATAAGATTCTCCTTTTAGCAATCAGAGCAATCTAGGCATAATAAAAGATAAAGGCACGAGAAAAAAAAAAACTTTATGTTCAACTTAGTGAAAAAGAACCATAATATTTCACAACTGCAAAAAACTTTAGTATCACTAGACCAATCCCTTCATTTGCAGGTGAAGGCTTAGAGAGGTTAACTTATTATAGCTCATTAATATTATGAGTTTCTCTTCCATTTGCTATATTTTTTCTTGTTTTTTTATATTGGTCAGTTCCTTGTTCCCCTTCTCTGGAAGAGAGACCCAAGTTCACTGATTTGATTACAGATATCTGTTTTGTACCTTGCACATATGAAGTATTGTGTGGAATACAAGGTGTAAATACATAAAATATGTGCCCTATGTTACTCCATTAAGATACTGCACATGGATGAAATTTTCTGAAGCTTTGGCAAGTGCTATATTTTTTTTACTTTATCCGTTAAAAAAAAAAAACTTCCTAAAGTCTCTTGCTGATTAAACAGAGGCTTCTCACCACAAGTTTAACCACTTCTTTTGATTGAAGATTTCTTCTGGCCAAAACAGCTTATTTAACTGTCTCATAAAGCATAAAGGGGCTATACTCTCTCTCCATTGTTAGAGGGAATAGAACTAAGTTTGCATTCACAAGCTTAAGACAATATTTCATTTTTAAAGTGCTACCTTATGAAAGATTTTTGTTACACTGAAAATACTCAATAGAGTATTAAAATACAAAAAAATTAAATACAACTTACCTAAAGATTTCTCATCTGCATGAGTTAAGGCCAAACTTTCCATATAAATGACTAAGGCTTCAAAGACGAACTGTTCTACAAGGGCCTCCTCTTCTCTGTAAAATAAAAAATTGGAATATAGTAAATAAGAAATATGAAGAGGCCCAAAAGTAAAACAATTTTAAATGTATGTTAAAAAATTAGTAAGATAAAAAGGCATAGCTCTGCAGCTGAAGTATTTCTCCACCAGTAAAAATTTCAAAATCAGGCCGTAAGACTAAGCCCCAATTACAAAAGGATGCATCAAACAATGGCAAAATAAGCTTAAGAGCTTGCAAAGTGAACTGACATAGGCATCTGATATAATCTTCCCAACAACCCCATGAAGAAGAAAGTTCAAAAAGATGCTTTTTTTTTGCCTTAATAAATGTCTGTACTTTTCAGCCATTTAACATTATGGGGTGTACATCTACCTTAAAATCAAGGAAGGACATTTGTTTCAGAGTTTAAAAGAGACACAGTCCTATTGAACTCTTAGCCCAGGTCGTTACCCTTCTGCAATGTTTCTTCAAGAAAAATGTGCTGACATGTCAGCTCCACAGACCATCCTCTTTGAGGAATTAAAGTTGAAAGTGACCCAAAGAGTAATGGTGATATGCATGGCTAGTATGTGTTATTAGAGATATTATTAAAGGGATGTATGACAAGAAAAGAAAGTGAGCCAATCTCATGTAGAGAATGGTGTCCACTGGTACCCATACAATAATGTAAAGATTGAGAAGGACCCCATATGTTTGGAGAGCACTTTATGGGGTAAGCACACAAACAAGAGTTACATAGGATGAAGAGTGGATTCATTGCAATCTCTCCTGATAAGAGCAAAGCTATCCATTAAAGAAATAAAGAAACTAAGGTAGAAATCTCAAAAGACAATTAAGACAAAAATGAGCATAAAATTTAATATATAAGATAGATTACATAGTAAGAAAAAATAAACCTCATTCAATAAAATTAATGAGGTTTGAAAATATGTTACCACCCCAAAACATTAAGTAAAAGCTAGCATTTTGGCTAAGGACTCTAACAATACAAGATTTTTGAAATCCCTTGACATATTTGCTGTTTTTCATTATAACTTGGCTACAAAGGTCAAGAGGGATTTATTTATCCTGCCTTTTTTTAAAATCCTAGTCTATGACAGGGTTTTCACCAAGAACAGGCAGACCAACAGTAGAGAGCATTCTCTGAACTACAAACTCCTACAGTGTCTGGCACAGTGCTGTCCCTGCTACATAAAACTGGAAATGGTACCCATCTAATGCACAGTGTTTTCCCCACAACTTTCTTCCTTCTTAAGAGGACTTTTTAAAAAAATTTTCTTGTATTCCCAGTACTTAGCACACTATATGCCTGGCACACAGAAGGCACTTAATAAACTGAAAGCACTTGTTGATTGGCCAAATGACATCATGGTCTCTCCATTTTGATAACTCAATTAATTCTACTTCAGGTAATCTCTTATTTACAACGATCTCCTTTAAATCTCTTCCTCCCCCCCCCGTTTTAATTTAAAAGAAAATTTTTAAGAATACTTTGTTTTAAAAGCCAAGATTGCCTTCTCACCCTCTCATTCCAATCCCCCTCCTTCCAAATTGAGAACATAAGAAAAATAAAACCCAATACAAACAAGTAGAATTAATCAAAACAGATTTTCATTTTGGCCAGGTCCAAAAAATTTTTGTTTCATTCTGCACTAAGTCCTTCACCTCTATCAGGAAGTAGGTAATACATTTGATTACTAATCTCTTAGAATCCTGGTTGATCATTATGTTGATACAAGTTCAGCACAATGGTATTCCATCATGTTTATATACCATAACTTGTTCATGTATTCCCTAGACATGTATTCTAGACACCCGTTCAGATTCTCATTCTTTGCCACTTCAAAAAGAGGTATAAACTTTTTGTACATCCTTAGTTTGTTTTGCATTGGACTAATTCCTCCCTAAATTTACCCTCCCTTTAATTCCCTCTTTTCCCTTCTCCCCTTTCTCTCCTGTTTCCCTGTTGAAATGTATTTCTGTACCTAACTCATGTGTGTGTGTGTGTGTGTGTGTGTGTGTGTGTGTATTCATCCGTCCCCACCATCCCCTCCTCGTTTGTAGAGATGTCTGCTTGTACACCCTGATTATGCGGGATAATTTTCCTAGTTTCCCTTTCTCATCCCCCCTCAGTGTATTCCTTTACCACTCTCTATTCTGAAGGTCATCAGAACAGAACTCTAATTAGACTCCATGAGCCTTGATGATGACAGATTTCAGAAGTGACACATCTAACATTTTCCCATAACTGAATGTAAGCAGTTAATCCTTATTTAGTCCTTTATCATTGTTCTGTCATTCACCTTTACGTGCTTCTCTTCATTCCTGTGTTTGAACTCCAGAGTTTCTTTACAGCTGTTTTTTTTTCCAATAGGAATACTTAGAAGTCCTGTATTTCATTAAAGTTCCATTTTTTTCCTCCTGTACTCTATTTTGCTGGGTAAGTTATTGTTGGCTGTAAGCCCACAGACTACGTATTCTGGAATATTACATTCCAACCTATGCACTTCATTTTAGTGGTGGCTGAAAAATCATGCATGATCCTGACTGGCTCTTCAGAATTAGAATTTTCTCTCTGGCTGCTTGGAGTCTTTTGTCTTTGACCTAGAGGATCTGGATTTTGGCTATGATGTTACTGGGAGTTTTCATCTGGGGGATTTTTTCATAAGATGACCAGGAGAGTCTATTTTCACTTTGCTCTCTGTTTCGAGGAGATTTGGATAGTTGTTTTGTCTTTTTTAAGATTTCTTGAAATATGTCTAGGTTCTTTTTTTGGTTATGACATTCAGGCAGTTAAGGTATTTTAAAATTTTTTTCTCCTCAATCTGTTTCCCAGGTCAGTTGTTTTTGCTATGAGATACCATACACCTTCTTCTATTTTTCAGCCTTTTGACTTTGTTTGATATTTCTTGTTGCCTCATGAAGTCATTAGTTTCTATTTGGTCCATTTTAACTTTCAAGGAGTTTGTTGCTTTGGCAAGATTCTGTAGTTCTGGTGCCAAGCTGTTAATTCTTTTTCCAATTCTTTCTTCCATAGCTCTCATTTCTTTTCCCATTTTTTCCCTCAAGAGTTCTCATTCCACTTATGAAAACATTTATAAATTTTTTTTAACTCTTAGCTTTATCTCTCCTAGGAATTTAGCCCAAACTTTATTTTTCTCTGAAGCTTTGCTTATAGATGTTTTGGAGCCATTCTCTTCTTTTGGTTTTGTGCCTTGAGCATCCCTACCATCATAATATCTCATTATGGTGAGATTCTTTTTGTTTGCCTATTTTCCCAGTCTACTTCCTTTACTTCAAACTTGATGCTAGGTCTGGGCTCTCCCACAATTCTAGAGGGAAAGTCTGGTCTGGGGCTGTTGCTGCTTTCTTAGAGAATATAGTGCCTACTATGTGCTAAGAACCATACTAATATTTGTAAAATATTACAAATATTACACTGATTTGATCCTCACAAAATCCCTTAGAGGTAAGTGCTATTGTCACCCCCATTTTACAGTCGAGGAAAACAAAGCCGACAGAGGTAAAATGACTTACGCAGGGTCACGCAACCATTAAGTGTCTGAGAACAGATTTGAACTCAGGTTTTCCTGACACCAGGCGAAATGCTCTAACTACTGCACCACCAGCTAGTGGCACTACCTGAGAGGTGAAGGACTCAATGTACGGAATGAGACATGTTTTTTTTGGACATGATCAATGTGGAAATTTGTTTGGTTTGACTATATAATTAGTAAAAAGGTTTTGGTTTGTGTTTGGGTTTGTAGATTTCTGTTGATTATATATATATGTATGGGTGTGTGTATGTATGTATGTATATATACACATACATGTGTTTTCGAAAAACAACATATTCGAGAGAGAGAGAATGTGTGTACATGTGTGTATAAATAAATGACCAAGTTTGACCCCATCAAGAAAGTCAAAGAGGAGCCCAGCTGAGAAGACACTTTGAATTCTTCTTCAAAGAGGGAAAGGATTATGAATATAAAACACTAAAACGAATGTCAGAATTTTTAAATGTGTTGGTTACTTTTTCTGAACCATTTTTTTCCTCTTTTTTATTCTTTATTAAACTACTGGGTTCTCTAGGGGAGGGAGATACATTAGCAAATGTAGACGTAAAGACAAGAAATATCAGTATTTATTTTTTAAAAGTATGGATGTGTATAACAGTCACACATAATACATAATTAAGTATAACATAACACACATCAATAATGTATAATATAGTCAAATAGTCAAACATATATTCCCTGTTCAAAATTAATTTACTAATCCCAAATCACACTAATTATTTAAATACAGAAAAGATAATGTTCAATTTTTGTTCACTTACCTAAATTCTCTATAGATATTGTTAAAAGCAAGTGCGGCTCCTAGTCTCTTGAAAGCACTGGGGTGAAGTGCAAAGCTGTACAGACGCTTAAAGAGTGATTTAGTGTTCACAGGACTTCTCTCTTGCTGCTGAGGTGGTGTTTGCTTAATGGACCATTTTAAGAACTCTCTAACACACTGACCACAAAAATCTCGCAAGGTACTGTCAACAGGATCCACTATGCCATCCTAAAACAAGAGGCAAATCACTGTGTTGTAAACTTTTATTTCTATGTCATAGGATTACTGTTTTAGTATCATAAGTAACTTTAGAAATCCCTAAATCCAATCCCCTTACTTTACAGATGAGGAAACTGAGGTCCAGAGAAGCGTGACTCTTGCTTAGGGTCACAAAGCTAGTAAGTATCCAAGTCAGGAGCCAAACTGAGGTCTTCTTGACTCCAAATTAAATGCTCTATCCATTACACTATGCTGCTTCACATATAGGACTATTATAAAGATTCTGTGTTTGCCAGAAAAAAATGAAGTTAAATAATTATTCATACATAAATTTTTGTCATAAACAAAAACAATGCAGCTAAAATTAAAAGAGGTACATAAATATGAAAAAATCTTTCCAGCAAATCTTTCTGATAAAGGTTTCATTTCTAAGATATATACAGAACTCATTCAACATTAGAGCCATTCACCAAGTGATAAACTGTCAAAGGATATATACAGGCAGTTTTCATGGAAGAAATCCAGGCTTTCAATAGCCATATGAAAAAAATACTCTAAATCACTAATAATTAGAAAAATACAAATTAATTTAACTCTGAAGTTCTGCCTCATACCAATCAGATTTGCAAAGTGGACAAAAAAGGAAAATGACAAATGCTAGAGGGGCTGTAGGAAAAGAGGTAAATCAACACTGCTGGTAGAGATATGAACTAATTCAATCGTTCTGAAAAGGAATTGGAACTGTGCCCCAAAAGCTATTAATGGAGCATACTCTTTGATTCAGTGAAACAACTAATAGGTCTTACATACCAAAGAGATAAAAAGAAATCTGTAAGAGAATAGGTAAAGATATATCTATACTGTATTTAAAACAGCTGTGAAAGGAAAAGAATCATAGCTGTGTTTCTGGAGAAAAACACAAGGTTTAGGAGTATTACAAAGCTGATACACAAAGTAAAATAACTAGAATAACTGTGTAAAAATAGAGTACCTCTATTTGGACACAAAAATGAATAGTCTGGAGTAGGGGTGGGGAAACTTCAGCTTCAAGGACACACGTGGTCTGGAGTATACATATAAAAAGGGGAAATATCTAAAAGAACTAATCAGCTTAATACACAAGAAATAAAATAAATCATGGCATTAAAAGTAGACCTGCCTCTTTGATCATGCAATGCCCACAGCTTAAATTAATTACTCAAAAATCAAGAAAATGGCAGAGGATTATGGAAGCTAAACAAATTCATGTTTTAACAAGCAAATGTCAAGAAATAATGCTAAGAGGGTTAAGAAGGTCATGGGAGGCCTTCTGGTGAGATGGCAAAGTTAGGAGCTCCAAATGAATGCAGCTGTCTTTACCACCAATTCAAAAACAATAATAAATAAATATATCAAATGAAATAAAAGAGAAAAAAAATTAGAAATAAAAATAAATTCTGTCTTGGCGATCCCCATAGAACATTTTAGAGAAATAGCAAAGGCTGCACTGTCAGCTCTGTGATCCATCTATTCATTACCCATCCCTACCCTTAGCACACTAAAGGCACCTCATATTGTTTTGCTATTTGTTATTTTTCTCTAAATGCAACATATCCCTACTATACTTTAAGTCAGGTATGGTAAACCTGTGGCCTTCTAGGTCTTTGGGTGCAGCCTTTTGACTTGAGTCCAAGTTTTACAGAACAAATCGTCTTATTAAGGGGATTTGTTCTGTGAAGTTTGGATTCAGTCAAAGGGTCACACTTGAGGGCCACATGTGGTGTTAAGGCTGCAGGCTCCCCACCACTGCTTTAAGTTCTGTGAGTAAAAGAACTTTGTTTTTACTAAATTTATTTTTTCTAATGCCTCACACAATATTATAAATATAAAAAGTTTTAATAAATGTTTGGCTAACTTAATTATTGAGCAACAGGTATATGACTAGAATGTTTATGTTTATTGGACTAGACGTACATGAAGAGTAAAGGATATCTGACACACAGCCAGTGGGCTTCATAGCATCCATGTAATATCAATTGCTCTAAAGGATATTCTCCCTCCTCCACTCCTATCCTGGTGAGACTAAGTGGACACTGCACAGAGAACTTACAGAAGGATATGGAGAGGAGTCACACCCATTACATTACGATCTTGAGAGCAGGGGTTTTCACATCTTTTTTTTTGCAGCCTTGGTGCTCAGCAGAGCCTGGCACACAGTTCGTGCTTAATAAATGTTTACTGACTCTGACTCCTGACAGTAGAAAATGTGAACGGGTTGCAATCTGCACTGTGGGAAGGAGTACCCACGTCAATTAGATAGCTCCATCGAAGTAAACTACCTTTTATAATTTTTAAAAATCTAGGATCCTAAATCACAAGATTTGGAGCTAGAAAGATGTTTAGACCATCTGGTTAACTTTACAGATGATGAAACTGAGGCTCATAAAGGTTGAATTCATTGACCAAATTTACACAGGCAATGAACAACAGAACCCAGGTGTTCTGAACTCAAGGCTAGCAACTTTTCTATTTTAAAAACTACTCTTCTGAAAAAGAGCATAAAAGAATGAGAGTAAGAGCCAGAGCAACAGCAAAAGTATGTGAACGCACAGAGAGCTCCAATCTCAGAACCATCTTTCGATTCCCACCCTGATACATATGGATTGTGTGATCTTTAACTTAATGTCTTAATGTCTGGGCACTCTCTCAGAGAAGAAGCAGGTAGGGTGGAAACCTGAAATGACAGAAGGTTTTTCATCCAGGAATTCCCTAGTCCAATGAAATCACAGGTTCTGTTCCTATCTCTAATATTCCTCCTCCACTCCTCCCTTTCCCTTGTCCTCTCTCTCCATTCTTCTCTCTCTTTCCCATCCCTCCCTCTCTCTTTCTCTGTACAATATATACACATACACATACACACACACACACACAGACACACACAAACTTAAAGGGAAACAAATTCCTCTGAAACTGTCTAGTACTGTCTGCAAGCAGCAGCAAGAAATTGAAAGAGTCATGGACTTATCCAACCGAAGGATTAAATGATCTGATTACAATGGATCACTAAAAATAACTGTATATGTTGACCAAATGATTAATCAACAAGCATTTATTAAGCATCTATCACACACCAGCCATAGTGCTAGTTGCTGGGGACACAAAGACAAAAACGAAGCGATTATTGCCCTCAAGGAATTTATATTCTCTCAAGGAAACAACAAATGTGTACACATGTGTGTATGAATACACAAAATTTATTCAAAGTAAAAAGAAGGCAATTTCGGGGAGGGAGTTAATAGCAGCTGTGATCAGGAAGGCTGTCCTCTAGGAAGTGGCGCTTAAGGGAAGCTTGGAAGAAAGGCAAACATTCTAAATCATTTACTCTCATGGCCTCCAAGGCGTCATTCACTTCTCAACACCTCAAACTCTGACTTCCAGGCTCATTCCACTGAAACTGGTCTCTCCAATTATCAGCGATGATAATTCTTTGCATCACAGTACCACAGGCTTTTGGGAGCTGTGACATATACGTGGATGATGGATTGGAGTGGGAGAAACTTTGGGGAAAGTTTCTTGTCCAGAACTCTGCATCACTTCTTGGCCATTCCCAAACCATACCTGCTTATAGTCCTGCCATCATCTTCATCCCTCTCCAACCAAAACCTTGGACTCTGCCCTTGAGATTCTGATATGTAAATGTTCACATTATCATGCCCAGAAACAGACCACTTCTCCACCATGCAGGCATCCTCTTCTCCTCTTTCTTGCTCCCTTTTACTTTTTTCCCCCCCAAACTCCTTCACAGCACGGACTCTCTTAAATGCTTATATTTCTAACTTTAGCACAATGCCTGGCACACAGTAAACATTTAAGAAATGCTTTATCATTCATTCTTTCATACAGACCAATTAGGGGGCTCTTGCAATAGTTCAATCGAAAGGTGATAAGGGCCTGAACTAAGGTGGTGACAGTGTGAGTGAAGCAAAAGGGATGAGAGATGCTGTGGCCTTGGAATTTTTAAGACTGGGCAACTGAAGTAAGAGGGTATTTTGGGTGATGAAGAGTTGAGGACAAGTCCCAAGTTGCAAACCTTGGTTAATGGAAGAACAGAAGTGTCCTTAACAGAAGTTGAGAAATTAGGTAAAAGAGTGGGCTTAAGGGAGAGATGAGTTCCACTTTAGACATGTTGAGGCTTTTTATTTTTCTGAGAAAAGTCAACAGTTTTAAGTTATCTTTTGACTTGACCTAGGTTAAGCCTTAGCCTACTTGTGAATATTTTCTTGCCACACAGGAAAACTTTTAAATTTTACCAACAAGGCATTTTGACTCATTAAAATATATTTTAACGCCTTAAACAAAATAAAATATTTTAAAACCCATATCACCTAATTAGAAATTAGTTTAAAAAATTATTTTGTTCTCTTTAACGATCTATTTGTTAAAAGTCCAAATATACACTCTATGTTATTGGCCAACAGAAAAAGCAGAGAAATCAATCACCACCTACCAGAATGGTTTCTAGTAACGTCACTGTGTCCTGACTTTCAAACTTCTTGTTGTTGGTGAACCAGTGAATCATTTGCATGACAAGTGGTTCATACAGCTGCCGTGTCACCTAGGTCATAACATTATAAACATTCATTAGATACACCTGTATCTCTTTCTTTTCAAATTAGAGTAGCTTATCTGACATTCCAAATAGGGCAGACTATTACTATATCATCACAGCAATATGCAGTCCAGAAATCATACAATTACAACATTTTAGAAGTCATTTCATCCAACCCTTAACTGAAGCACAAAACCTTTCTACAACATTCTTGACAAGTTATACAGCCTCTATTTAAAGACTCATAGTGACAGGGAGCTCACTACCATAAAAGGCAAGTTACTCCATTTTTACACAGTTCTCATTTTCAGAATGTTGTCATTTAAACAGAGCTAGAGTACAAGGGATAATTTCCACCACCCTGTAATTCTACGCAGCAGCTCTAGTTCTGCTCTAAAAAGTCTAAGAGAATAAATCCAGTTCCACATGAACATGCTATTGAAGACAGCTTTCATGCTCCTAAATCTTTAGCCTAATTTCTTCAATAACTCCTCAGATGGCAGGATTTTCTGCTTATTGTATTATGCTGGACAAATTCCAGTTTGTCACTGTCCCTCACAAAATGTTGAACAGAACGCTCTAGGTGTGATCTGGATACTAGACTTTTTACTAATGCAGCTTAACTACTACTACTTTTTTGCCAACTACATCACTAAGGCTGTAATGTAGCAAAAACTTCTCTCTTTTTCACAATGATTACAACTTGGGCATACCATACGCATTCTATACTTATTCTATTAATTTTCCAACCCTGAACACATGATCTGATTTTTACTGCTATTTAACTGAACTTCAGGAAGATTCAGTACCTTGGTTTTGCCTGTCAACATATTTTTGGATATTGATTCTAACATTCAAGAAATTAATTATCCCTCCCCACTGCAAATTGGTAAGTGAGATGTCTATAACTTTACCTAAGTCACTGAGTTTTTAAAAACTGAACAACATGTGATCAAGGACAGCAAGCTATGTGGATTAGCTGGAGACAAATTTTCAATCAATTAAAATGGTTTACTCCAGGGTGAAGGAGATTCAAGAATCAACTCAGTTCATGGGAAACAACATTCACTAGGTATGACCATGTGACACTCTACATAATTACATACTATTGCCCAGCCTGTATTTTTCCTATCTTGTTCCACTACAAAATCATTAGAGAGTTTGTCAAATGCTCTGACAAAATTCAGTTATATTTCCAATATTTCTCCGATCTACTAGTCCAGCAAAAGCATCAAAAAGATAAGGTTAGTCAGGCATGCTTTGTTCTTAGTAATGTAGGGATCACTACTTCCATTTATAAGTACTCACAAAACAATCAAATGTAATAAAATGTTTTAGAATTTTGGTGGGGATCAATGTCAAATCAAATTACGATTCCAAGTCTACTGTTCCCCCTTTGTGAAAACTGGGACTTATTTATACATTTCTAGTTTTCCAGCACAGTCTCAAATTTTTTTCACAATTCCCTAAAGATCATAGACCACTTTAATAATTACATCTCATGAGTTCTGCAGGAAGCTGGGATAGCATCTGTTCAGGCAAGAATTTTGAATTTAGAGCAACTAAGTGATCTCTTACTATCCCCTCAAAATATGAGCTTCAACTTTCTGTGGGATATGTTTATTCTTTTAGTCATATATTGAAAAGATGGAAACAAATGAGAAGTTGAGTTTTTTTCTGTCAACCAAAAATATTATATGATTCTCCCTGAGAAATATTTCTTTCTTGTTCTTTTTAATGCTGAAAACATTGTGCTGTACTTTGCATTTTTCATGAGCCTCAGTTCAATCTTAAACTTAGCCTTCCTAACATTGTTTACAGGTTTGTACCACTCTTTTATTTACTTCCTGGTTTATTACTCTCCTTCAAACTTTTATATGTGTCATTTCAAAATCTGAACTCTAGAGATTAAGTGCCTATAGTTAACTACATGAATCTTTTTTACATTCTCATCAAGATTGCTTAAAAACGTTTCTGAAAGCCTTCTTCTTGAGCTATCTTCCCTTTGAGAATTTCAGGCAATGGTATAATCCCTGAACCTTTACACTCTAACTGTAGAAAATGTAAGTGGTAGCTGCTGAAGCAATTTTTAACAGAGAAATAAATTTATCTAAAGATTACCTGTCACTTTCCTTTTTCTGATTCAGAGCTACACTGAATAGGAATCTCCCTATCTACTTATTCTTTTCTCCTTCCCTTAAAATCCAGGGAAGCTACTTTAAGGTGATTACTGGTCACAAAAAAGTAAGTATCTCCACTACACTCTAATAACATGACAGAAAAAATCTCAAATATTGCTCCTATGCTTGTAAAAAGAAAAGAGAAAGTCTATTTCCAATTAGATATTTTTTCTTTCCAAAGGTGATCACCACTACTCCTTTAAAAGTCTTACATTCTAGACGTTTATCTTAATCTCATTTCAAAAATCCACTGTATTTTAACATTCAAAAACGCATTTTAAAAAAATGACTTTTCATTATTTTAGTTTACATAAATAAATTAGACATGAAGATATCACTCTGTTCATACATTAGTTTCATACTATAACCCAAAGTTAAAAATAATTAATCTATTTACCTGATCTACATCACAGGCAAGTCGAAGTAGCACAGGAAATGTTTTCTTATATAGCTGATGCATGGGTGGGGAACCCAGCTTTCTTCAGGTATTTGAGATGCTTTTCCCAACATAAACATAACCATGCTATGTAACAGTTCACAGGCTGCAATCTAATATAAGAAAAACAGTTATCAAAATTGTGTATATCAGTATTAGGTCAAATGAAAAATGTTTATAGCATTTTGTAAAAATAGGGCTTAAAATAAAACCCAAAGAAAATAAAGTAAAACCAAAATTTAAAAATGCAACAGATGAGTACTATTTGACTCAAATACAAATTAATTTGAGGAGACACTTGTGAAAACATAGAGCTTCTCCCTTTGTTCACTTCATAGATATGTTTCTGCCCAAACAGTAAAATATCTAAATTTAAAAGCTTTAAAAAGGACAAAGACATTAATTTTATTTTTAGTATATTACACTTATGGTTAATAAATGCTAACATATTCCTTGTTCATAAGAAACAACATTAATCTAGAATATATATCTGTTCATTTTTGGTTACTAGGGAAGCTGAATCATAAAAGACATATAACATAGCCAGGACAATAAATAATGTTTTAAATTTGAGGTTATCTGCCTTTTCAGTTGTCTTGCATAAAAAACTGTCTCTATATTAATAATTTGCATATGTCCTTTGCATACTATATTTCTATCATAAAGGGTTTTTGATAGTCACATATCAAAGGATCTGTAATCTCAATGACATGAAAATTCCCTTCAATTACAAAAGTTACAACTCACTTATAACTGCCCAACTTATGTAAATTTTATCCATGTCCTCCCATAAACTGCAAGAGATGAGAGAGCCAATCTGGTGGGAAGACCCCCCACCCACTATAAATACAACCAGAAAACAAAATTTCTCTTAATTATTTGCCAGCCACTTTTCTTACATGTTTTCCCTTTCAACTGTTTTTACAATTTGATTTTTATTATCATTTTGGAGAGGTAGAATAATGTGTTTTCAGACAGATGCACAGATAAAAATAAAACAATTATTATAATGGAGTGGCTGAAACAGATTCCCCTTCCTAAATGCTTGCTTGTGACTCTTAAGAAAAAGTCTTTTAAAAATTACAGTCATTAAAATCTCACTTAAAATGATATCACTGAAACAAAAAAAATGAAAATACTTTAGTTTTTCTGTCACTAGACGAAAGAGCCAGTTCTGTGACCCGAGGCAAAAATACATCCAAATATATTACAGGCTTCATTTCTGCAAATGGTACTGCAAAGCTCAGTTTCTTCTCTGAATCCCATGCCAAACACTTCTTCATAATTTCATCTGAGGAAGCAGCTATTAAAAAATTTAAGAAAAATAATTTATATTCATAATCTTTCTAACACTGAAAAAGGATTATACACTTAAGAAGTTAAAAAGGAGAACATCAGAAGGAACTTGAATGAGTACAAAAAGGGCAGTATAACATTATTTTGTAGGATAAAAGTCTAAAATTTAACTTTACACTGGGATCTGAATACTGTTTTTGATATTATTACTATTTCAATGGTAAGCACTTTTAGGTGGTAAATTTATCTCAACAAGATGTGTTAAAATTCAATATTGCTGGCAGCTTACTACACTTTCAGAATAAGAGCTAGAATATTTGGGAAAAACTTTTTCTAAACTTTCAAAATATTTATCAAATATCACATATAACTATGAAGTTCAAATTTTTAAAAGAGATGCTTATTATATGAACATAGTACTTCCTACCAAAAACGACAAACAATAATTTCCTCAAATGTCAAGGAGAGGTTTTAAAAAGCTGATTGAAATTCTTAAGTTAACCAGAATCAGTAAAGAAACCAGAGTGAACTGTTTTCATTTGATTCTGTGTAAAAAACCAAAAACTAGGAAGGACATATGACAGAATCAGCCTAAAAATCACTGATACAATTTGTTACATAATATCTTTCATGCAAGCAATCAAAGCATTTGACAAACTAATAGCCATAATTTTAAGAGTATGTACATGTATGTAGCATAAATAAATTTAGAAGAATTCTTTGAAATTAAATATACCTGGAAGCAACTTAACAGGTTTACCTGTAACAAGATTCCTATTTATTTGTCCTCCCAGAGATCCAAGCACTCGAATCACTCGAGCTCTCACAGCTTCCAAGGACATCTCTTCATCCTTTCATGTTTGCACAAAGATTAGTAGAGGTAATTTTGTAACCATTTAAAAATCTATTAGGGACTTGGCTTTTAAAAGAGAAATAAAATAATTTTTCTAACAGTGATAATACTTTGAGCTCCTTTTACGAGCCATATATAATTGATATGTAATATCTTAGCATAGGAGACACAACACTATTTAAGATGCACCAAAAAATCAGCTTCCAGATGTCCGAGACCAATGTATCCTTCAATATGAAAGCTTCATCTTCAATTTTTGGCATCAGAGGTGGTGTATCACCACAGAAATATATTAATAGCTGCTAAATTCAAAACAAGGTCAAAGTATTTCATTCTGTAGAATGTAAACTCCTTGAGGGCAGTTTTTTCCCCCTTTGTATCCCTGTTCTTAGCACAGTGTCTGGCACATTATAAATGTTTGTAAAACGAATGAAAATGAAAAAGTTTACAGGATGGGTATTAGTCATATAAGAAGTCTGCAAATCTCTTAGTTAAGGGCTGCCATCTTCTAGTACTAGCTTCATGTTCTTTAGCATTATAGGCTCTGGATTTTGCAGGATTTAAAATTTTAAATGGATAACACCTTTTACATCAATTCTTTCTATAACATTTTCAACTACCTATCTATAAGATAGTCTCTTAGGTGCAAAACATTTTTAAAACAACGACCATCAGGATAGTTAGCCAAGGAATCTTTATATATGAGTGAGTTTTGGGACCATAATTTCAAATACATAAAAGATGAAAACTAGCTAATTAAAACAGAAAGTCACATTACATTCTCAATCACAATCCATTACATTATGGAAGTAAGGAGAGCAAATGCACTGAAAAAATAACCAAAATAGTAGTTATTGTACAGTATAATCTTATTACTATAACTTCACTAAAATAATTACTATATTGAATTATTCAATCTACTTAGTATATAAGTAAAGATTTAAAATTTATATTTTAGTTATTTTTTTCAATCTGAGATTACCACCAACTCTTACGTTCCAGTCACTGAAGCGTGAAGTAGAAAAAAATAGTTTACTTACTGATAAGATGGTCTTTGATTTTTTTAGATGCTTTACTACAACCTTATTAAACCCTTTCTGGGCTGCACGAGAAAGCACTGTGATTTCCCCATTATCTCTGTTATCATCTAATCAAGAAAAGAAAAATTCATTATGAATAAACACTTAATATACTTACTACCCTTTTTTAAAAGCCTGCAAATTCCAAGCTTAATTTGCAATTTTAAAAGTAATTTCCTTATTTAAATTTCAAATGAGTACAAATCTTTTTCATCAAATTAGTAAACCAAAATATTCAAAAAAAAGAGATGGCCAAACATTTATTACATTTTCTACCAGAAACATTTATTTTTAAAAAAAGAACTTTTTTGCACACTGTATACTTATTGCTCTTTCTACAATGTAAATTCTAAAATGTTCACCAATTTTGAAAAATTTAATGTGGTTTCTTAATCATTATTATGCTAACAAGCATAATTTGAACTTTCTCTCCAAATCTGAACTTTCATATATTACAATGAAACACAACTAATAACTTAAATCTTTCTTGATACACTGTGAAGGGATATTGAAGGCATGACAACAACTGATCACAAGAAATTTATAAATCTTTCTTTTAGTGAGTCTCACAAATAATATTCATCCATGGCAATATGCGTTTAATATGAGCAATGTTTCAAAAATAAAGTCACTATCTTCTCTTTATTTGGTGGTCTCAATTCCCACATAATATATTGTGATAATCCCTTTTCTATTTGTTAATGAATCTGACTCTTTCAACTATTTTCTCCTATCAAATATAATGCTTTTCTCTCTTTATTTCAAATAGGCATTGCCATCCATTTCCTTTCTAAATATTTATTTTCACTTGGAAAAATCCCACTAAGCCTACTTCCCTCTCCTACAAATGACTTTTTTTCCTTTAAATCTCTTCTCAAACCTTTTTTCTTCCATAACACCTATTTTCAGTCTCACATTATTAAGGTTCAAATAAAATAAACCGACTAGGTCACCTATACAAAATGTAACAAACAATAACAAAAAATAACAGCAATCAAAACTAACTAGGTAGAAGTTCAACAAAATTATTACTGATAGCTTTCATAGGTCAACTTCTTTCATTCATTCCTTCAACTAAACAACTGTTTGAATGATGCCAGTATAGTGCAAATAGTATCAGCTCCTATCTATACAACAGTTCATATTATACAGAATGCTTTAATGACATAAGAATCATGGAACCTAAGGTCTAGTTCATTCTGGCTCTAGTTGCATGTGGGCCCCAGTTTCCTCATCTGTACAATGAGACAGGTAGAGCAAATGGTCTTAGGTCTCTTCAAATTACAGTAGCACAAAAAAATTCATGAAGTCTCTAATTCTATTATGTACTAGGCACAATGGTAGATGATGGTTCACCATGGTTCAATAGTTCTGACTGCTGAAATTACAATTTGTTATATCTTAAATTAAGACATGAGTGAATGAATGGCTTTTCCTCAGATTTTTCTCAAATTATATTATATTATAAATAATAGAATTTAATAGATGAAAAAGAACTTAGAAAAAACATGGTCTAACCCCTTCATTTTCAATATAAGGAAGTACCAAAAAGAGGAAATTATTTGCCCCATGTCAAATGGCTAGGTAAGAGACACATATTCAAGATATTTAGGGAATTAATATAAAGAACAAATGCCATTCCCCAATATGAAAGGGTCAAAAGATATGAATAGTCAGTTCTTAAAAGAAGAAATATAAACTACCAACAATAATGTTTCATTATGACTAGTAAGAAAAATGTCCATTAAAATAATTTTGAAGCTTCATCTCACAATAAATAATCAATGACAAAAGATGATAATAAACTTTAGGGAGAAGCAGTAGGAAAACAGGAATGTTAAGACATTGTTGGAAGAACCGTGAATTTTTTCAACTGCTCTAGAAAAAATTTTGAATTATATTCAAAAAGTCACTGAACTATGTATAACCTTTTGACCCAGTGATAAAGCTACTAGTTGCACATATCCTAAAGAGGTGAAAGAAGAAAAAAAGGCTTCAGGTATATGAAAACTTTTAAAAACACTTCTATGGCAGCAAAGAGCCAAAAACCAAGTGGATATCCATTAATTGGGTGTATAGCTAAATAAATTCTGGAGAACAAAGGTAATGAAATGCTATTGCACTGTAAGAAATGGCAAACATACAGAATTCAAGAAAATTTACGTTACTTGTAGAAACTGATAAAAAAATAGAGCAGTGCCAACAGACCACTTGATTCAGTGACCACAAATCTGCACAATACAGTGAAAAGCAGCATATTTAGAGTAGAAGCTCATGTACAAATCCTGGCTCTACTTACTCTGTGTGGCCTTTGTCAAATCAACTTAACCTCTCTGTAACTTAATGTTCTCACCTATAAAATAAGGGTGGTTGGAGCATATCATCTTTATCTTCCCAATATCCATAGATCCCAATCTATGATACCTGCTGTAAAGGAATATAATACTGAACAATATCAGAAATATGATCAAAATTGTGAATAATTTTGGCCTCAGTGGTGAAACATGCCTTCCATGCCACAAGAAGGGCAGTACAATGTAGGTTCTGGCCAATACACAGTAGACTACTGATAAAATGAGAAAATATCATCAATATGCTATTTCTTTTGCTATACCTATACTTCTTTGTTACAAGGGAGAGTTCTATTTTGGTAGGGGGGGCAGAATCAAGTCATTGGGAAGAGTCAGTGATATTTTAAAAATCATCAATGGAACATTTATTTTAAAAAACAAAAAGCTATCATTCTTGAAGTTCCTCCCACTAGTTCTAATTGTTCTTACACCATGACTAATGGGAAAATATGCTTAATATGAATGTATAAGTAGAGTCTATATGAGGTTGCACACCATTTTGGAGGGGGGGAAGTAGAGAGAGGGGTAGAAAATTTAAAACTCAAAACCTTATGGAAGTGAATGTTGAAAACTAAAAATTAATTATTCAAAACAAAAAAACTAGTTCATGATAGAGTCTAGCCTAGAACTTAAGTCTGCTGACTCCTAAGATACTAATTTTTCTACTATATTATGTTGCTTTGGGAAGAAGAAGCATTACATCTATCATTTTTCAGTACAGTGAAAAAAGAACATAATTTATACTCAAATTATCTGTTAGAAGAATGTTAAAAATTACTTTGTCACTAATAAATTTTCTTTTCTAATTTAAGTTTTACAAGTCATCAATTTTCCTTGACTTACCTGATAATGCTGAGGTTTTCAAGTAACTGTCAAGACAAGGTAAAATGTCTTTGTAATGTGGCTGGATTGTATGTTTTGGTACGTACAATGACCACTCTTCTAGGGCATTCAGGCCTACTTCTGCCAGTGGGGTATAACTCAGGCCCAATTTAAAAGCCATCTGCATATTAATATATACAACAAAGTAAATGTCACAGGGAACCAGTAAGAACTAAGGAAAAAAATTTAAAAATAAGAGCTAAAGAAACAGATCGGCTTTGATTTGAGAGGTAACCTACCAACCAGATCTTTTATCATGAAAATCTTATTAAGTTCTATATAGCAAAGAGAACATGCAAATGGTTAGAGTATAGCATAATGTTTAATATGGTTCTCTAAAGATTAGTAATCATTAAGGAAAATGTAATTTGACTTATAATATAGAGACCAACCTGTAATGCAGGAACATAAGCTTTAATATCCAGTTCAATGATGTCATGTGGCAAGCACAGTACAAAGTTCAAACAGGAGGCTAACAGTTCATCTTTATATTGCTTCATTTTTACTGATACCTTCAATAAAATGACAGTAATTATTCAAGTAATAATGTTTAAATAAACATAGGCTGTCATCTGAGGACATATTTAAAAGTAAATGGTTTTCCCATTTATGGCAGATTAGGAATTAGATTCTAGATCCTCTGCATAAGATATTAAACTATAAATTTAATACTGAATTATCATCACAACCCAAGTTACTTATAAGAAAAGCTGAAAGACAGCACCATAGCTAAAGGTAATCTGACAATTATAAGGGACAACTAACATCTTTAATATTTAGAGGATTTATAGTATATATGTTTTCACTACAGCCAATGATTTTTAGTATATTCTCACTTGGATTCAATAAGTGAATTTTAAAATAATCTACAGAACCCTGTCTTTGACTGTTATGGTTTTTTCTACATATTGTTAATTTTAAAATAATTCCTCACAAGATAGGAAAATAGCTCTTGAAAAATCTGTTAAGTTCAACAGTACTCCCTCCACCAAGGCAGCTCACAATAACTCAATGAATTTATGGCCACTGTAAGTTACTGTGGATGAAAAATTCATCACCATTGAGGCAATTTTGTTATAAACCTCTCCGAATCTAATTGAGTCTTCAGATGATAGATATCTATCACCAATCATATATCCGAAGCCTCTCCAACCTGCTAGAACCTTTGAGAAATCAGGGTCACTCTTTGTAACAATTAGACAGTTTAATATTTGTGTAAAACTTTTTAAAAAGTTACCTCTTTCCCAAACTTTGCAAATAACGCAAAACAAGAATACTTTTCAGGATCTTCAGGAGATTTTTTGTGACTCTTTGGGCTTAGTCCCTGTCAAAGTATAAAATCATGTCATACATAAATGAAATGATAACCTAGTAGTTATCAACTTGCAAGAAAATTATTGCATGGGACCCAATTCATTAAATGACTTAGTATAATAAATGATAAAATACAACTTCTGTTGGCTGAATAAGTATCTTGCACACGCATCTATTATCACTTTTGCATATACACTCCATTGTGATTAATAAAATATAAATTCATTTAAAAGTACTATTTAATTCATAGTAGCTTTCTACTGACTATTTTCTCGAACAACAAATATATAAGTTAACACAACTACTATCAGGAAGACGTCTGTGAACTTTTTAACATTTATGAAGGGATCGTCATACTCTGAAACACAGTACTATAACCCTGAAGTCAGCAACTTTTTTTAGAGAGGAATATGATTTTAATTTTCCCAAAGTGTAATCTAGATGAAGTATGCTATCCACCTCTTAATAAGAGAGGCAATACCTTGTGCAATGACTAACTTTGAGAGACTTAGCTCTTCTCAGCAATGCAAGGATCTAAGACATCTCCAAAAGAGGATCTAAGACATCTCCAAAAGTCTCATGCTAGAAAATGCTATCCACATCCAGAGAAAGAACTATGGAGTTTGAATGCAGATTGAAGCATACTATTTGCTTTTTTTTTTCTTCTGTTGAGTTTTGTTTCTTCCTTCTTGTGGTTTCTCCTACTGGTTTTAATTTTTCTTTGCAATATGACCAATGTGAAAATGTTTAATAGGAATTTTTATGTAGGGCCTATATCAGATTGCATGCTGTCTTGGGGAAGTAGGCAGGGAGGGAGAGGGAGAAAATTTAAAACTCAAAAGCTTATGGAAGTGAATGTTGAAAACTAAAAATATATTAATAAAAA
This sequence comes from Phascolarctos cinereus, assembly GCF_003287225.1. Classification (NCBI taxonomy): domain Eukaryota; kingdom Metazoa; phylum Chordata; class Mammalia; order Diprotodontia; family Phascolarctidae; genus Phascolarctos; species Phascolarctos cinereus. Next base: position 486,715,936 of record NW_027555847.1, on the reverse strand, counting down.
AAACGAGAGAGGTGATAAACTCAGGGTAAAAAATGAGACTTTTTTGGACATGACTAATGAGGGAATTGTTTGGTTGACTATGCATTTTTGTCACAAAGGTTTTGTTTTTCTTTTCCCCACCCTCTCATCTGCTCTCCTGCTCCCCATTCCAATTGGGGAGTAGGGAAATAGGAGAGGAAAGAAAATAGATTTTTGTTCATTCAAAAAACGTTTAACTTAATTTTTTTTTAAGTTCAAGTTTTTTAAGGCTGGATAAAGAGCTCATAAGATCATATTTTTAGAGCTGAAGCAACCTTAAGGTTCCATGGTTCCAACATCGTTTCTTAGGACGAGGAAATTGAGGTCCAGAGATGTTAAGAAATTTGCCCAAGGTCTTGACCATACCACCACACTTACATACTGATCCTTCAAGTCACTGATCAATCTCTAGGAAGATGTAAGGTAGTAGAGCTGATTGTGAAAGGTGGAAAGATTAATAAGCATTTATTAAATACTTACTATGTGCCACTGTAGAGATTTTATTTCATGTAATCCTCAAAAACAGCCATGCAAAGGTAGGTGCTATTATCATTATTATTATTATTATTATTCCCTTTTTCCACAAGGAAACTGAGACAGAGGTTAAATGACTTGCCCAGGGTCATACAGCCAGTAAGTGTCTGAAAATGTATTTGAACTCAGGTCTTCCCAACTCCAGGCCCAGTGCTCTGCCAATCACCGTTTATTTCTTAAGTACCTACTATGTGCCAGGCACTGTCCTACATGCTGAGAAAACAAAAGTGAAACAGCCCCCGCACTCCAGGAGCTTACATCCTATTAAGAGAGGCAACATGTACATATACAAGTATATTCAGAATACATACAAAATTATTTTGGAAGGAAAGGCATTAGCACGAGAGGTCGTTAGGAGAAGCATCAGGTAAAAAGGTCACACTTACTGCAAAGCTTCTAGGAGGCTGAGGTGAGAAGACAGTGCATTCTGGACAAAGGCACAGATATGTGAAATGCAGTGTTGTGTATGAGGAACAAAGAAAAAGCCAGTGTGGCTCTGCCACAGAGTAGAAAAGGGAATAATATATAATCAGCCTGGAGTGGCATCCTAGAGGCAATAGAGAGCCACTGGAATTTACTAAACAAGGGGGTGACAAGGGGCAGCTAGGCAGCGCAGTGGATAGAGCACTGGCCCTGGAGTCAGGATGACCCGAGTTCAAATCCAGCCTCAGACACATAACACTTACTAGCTGTGTGCCCCTGGGCAAGACACTTAGCCCCATTGCCTAGCCCCCCCAACAAAGGGGGGGAGAATGACATGGTCAGACCTACATTTAAGGAAAATCACATTGGTAACTATGCAGAGAATAGACTGGTAAGGTAAAGACACTTAAGACAGGAAAATCACTTAGAAGACTACTGCAACAGTCCAAGTAAAAGGTGATGAGAATCTGAACAAAAAGGTGGTAGTGAGGTGAGAGGAGGCCAAACACAAGAGTTGTTACAGAAGTAAGAAATGACAAGGATGGCAACCAATTGTATATGTGGGGTGAAGGATAATGAGAATAATTAACCTAGCTGACTAGAAGAATGGTGATACCTCTAACAGAAAAAATTCAATTCCATAAACATTTATTAAGCACCTACTATATGCCAGCACTATGCTAAGCACTGAGATACAAAAAGAACCAAAAGCCAGCCTCTGTCCTCAAGGATCTACGGAGCGAGGGGGAGGGGGGGGAGCGCATAGAAGGAGTTTGGAAGAAAAGTAGGTTTGGGCAGTAGGAAAAGAGGAAAATAATGAGCTCTATTTTGAATATGTTAAGTAGGAGGGCAAGATGTCTATGGAAATTTGAAAAGTCCAAAAGGCAGAGGTAATGGATTCAAGATGCATAATGAGATACACATTACTGCATACAGACAATCTGGGATTTTTTTTTTTGCCTGACCATGTGTATTTGTTACAAGAGTCTTTTCTTTTCGCTTTTAAATTGGGAGGTGTGTAGGAGAGAAAACAAATGCCTATTAACTGAAAAACAAAATAAAATGTAGGAAGAAAAGGGGGCAGCTAAGTGGCACAGTGGCTAGAGCACTGGCCCTGGAGTAGGAGGACCTGAGTTCAAATCTCAGCCTCAGACACTTGACACTAGCTGTGTGATCCTGGGCAAGTCACTGAACCCTATTGCCTAGCCAAAATTAAAAAAAAAAAAAGACTCAACTAAAATGACTAAAATGTAGGAAGGAAAAAAAAAGAACCGTAAAGCTTCCTGTGGGCATGCACATTTTTCCTACTGCCTCTTTGTATTCCCAATACTTAGCACAGTGCTTGGAATATAAGAGACTAGAATATAATGGGTACCTGACTGATTAAACAACAAAAGAAAGAAAAATCTAATCAACAATTGGAGATATAGTAAAGGGAACTCAGCAGAGATAGTTGTCTAGTTGTCTAGGTGGTGCAGTGGATAGAGTTCCAGCCTTGGACTCAGGAGGACCTGAGTTCAAATGTGGCCTCAAGCACTTGACACTTACTAGTTGTGTGACCCTGGGAAAAGTCATTTAATTCTGATTGCCTCATGCAAAAAAAAATAAAGAAATAAAGAACTGGCTAGATATACAGATGCAAAGATGATAATTAAATCCATGGGAGCTGATAAGATCTTCAAGGGAGAGAGAAAAGAGGTCCCAGAAGAGAGCCCGGGATTCAGCCACAATTATGGGGCATGATACAAATAACATAGCAAAAGAGATGAAGGGAATTCAGAGAAGGAGGAGGAGTCCCAGGAGAAAAGAATGTCAAGAAAACCCAGAGGTGAGAGAACATTCAGCAGGAAAGGATGTAGGATTAGCTACCAGATGGGAAATTCTAATATAATCTTATATAACAGATCTATCACCTGTCTAGAGAAAAAAATCTACACCATAACACGCTGATAATTAATCACTGAGGAACATGACCCTGAAACCAAAATAAATCACTACATGCTGGTTATTATGCACAAATCATTAAGAGAGGATTGCTAAACTAAAAAAACAAAATGTGTGATAATTATATATTTTTTAAAACTGGACAAACACAAATTGGCTTATCAATGGAATAAACTCAGTAGAGATGCTTTAGAAAAACTGAAACCTAAGCACAAGCCCTCATTTTTGGTTTTTCATTGATGTGAACTTTTATTAAATTGAGTGCCAATGGATATGAATAGAACATATATAAAAATTTATGTTATTTGTAAAACAATAAAGTTTCCTATAATGTCTTACCTCAAAGTATCTTAATTTTTTGGCATTTCTTACTGCAACAGCAAGTAATTTGTAGAATCCACTAATGAGAGGTAACCGTGTAGACTGCAAAATCAACTCATACCCAAATGAGTATATCCACGGTTCAAAAAACTGAATGTGCTTCTCAGGAAGGATTTCTCTGCAAAAAAAATAAAGACATATATTTTAAAATGTATATGGGAATTTATTTCGCAAGTATTTTTTATCCAAATTTTGAAATTATAAGGGATATAAATTGAACAAATCTACTTATTTCATTATATAACAACTGATACTTCTAAGGGGAAGATGTTTGAGGAAATTATGTCACCCTTTCCTAAAAAGAAAAATGGCTTTCTGATACCAAAAGACTGTCCATTCAAATCTTCAAACTTTAGGCTGCTTTAAGTATATTAAACTGCTCATCATGATAATTTCCTGTATATCTTAATGACCAACCTTTTAAAATTGTTTTAAACATTCAGTACTCTTTTAGTTACAAAGCCCTGGATGTTTTTATAATTGTTACACTACATCATGGCCACTAATTATAGTAAGTTTCACACTTAAATAACTAGAGTTTAAAAAAAATACCTGCAAAACTCCACCAGATTAATGAAGGCAGTAAAATCTTTAGGTTTAGCAGGATGCAAGTTTGCAGCTGGATCTGAGGTTGGAATTACCCATACACCACTAGCTTCATTCTCATCCTGAAAAAATAATTATACCATTCATCCAACAAATATTTACTAACTGCTTACTATGTAGAAGGCCCCAAGAAAAACTGTTTGGGGGTGTGAGGGCATGACTAGACCTTTTCTGTCTAATGAGCTGTCTTTACCTTAGGTTAGCCTCCTCCTCCATTCCGCCCTGTCCCTTCTCTGGAAACGTGATATCTAAAAGCTTCTAGTTTTCTAGCTGAATGAAAACTCAAGGGTACTTCCATGTCATGAGTTATCAAAGCAGGGCTTCAGTAGGAAAATGTATCACTAGAGAACTTTTTGAAAGAGAAAAATAACATATCATCGAAAAGCTAAGAGTCAACCTTGTAACCACTACCATTTACTGATGAGGCAACAAAGGTCTATCAGCACTAACTGATTTGCCTATGGTCATATAAGTAGTAAATAGCAAGGGTAAGACACAATCTAAATATTCTGAGTCTCAGTACTCTTCTTCCTATTATGCCACAGCAGAAGAAAAACAATCTCTATACTGTGTCCTATCCTAGCAGATATAATCATTCCAATGTAACTAAACTTTAAAATACAAGTAAACAAGGCAAATCATCAAAATCATTTACTGTAAAGTACAATTACTCTTGAACTTAAAAACCTTTTCTGAGACTCAAGGACCATATCTGAGGTTCAAAGGAGTTGCCACTAAATAAAAATGTCATGTACCACAGATTAAGAGTCTATGTTTCTCTGGGTAAAAAGAATACATATTTATCAGAGGTATAATACAAGAAGTTAAGCCATTAATAACAAGAACCCTCCACCTGTGATAGAAGATAATATAATATGAAGCATTAAAAAATAAGCTCCATACTTTTAATGTATTTCTTTGTCTTAAACATACTTCTAATTATTATTACTCTGAATCAAATTAACCTTAATGCAGGTGTGTTAACTTTTTTTAAACTTCACCTCACCATGTCATGGTTAAATTTTTCCTTTGAATCTCCCAACTCCCAAGGCACTAATTTAAAATAGTATCTTTTCTTCTTTCTCCTCTTCAAAGTTGCCTGAGAAGAAAAGACCAAACCACTGGCACACTGCATTACCGACCTTGTAGGGTTGTTTAGAGAAAGTGCTTGGTAAGTCTTAAAGTGTTATGTGAATTCAAGCTGTTATTTATTATGTTAATTTTGTATTCTATGTTGCATTTTTCTACGCAAAACTTTCATCACATCTTAAGATCTGGATATTCAAAGAGCTTAAAATAACAACATTTATACAGCATTTTAAGGCGTGTGCAGGCTTTGTATATGTTACCTCACTTGATAAATCCATTTTACTCTTAAGGAGAATTATTTAGCATCATTTCCTGTTACTGTTAGAACTATCAGACAAATCTGTTGTTATTGAAAACTTTTTCACATTTTTGAACACACAGAACAACTACTTTTAAGCATTTAAATAATGGTTTTTTGCCACATTCAGCTGTGCTAAATCTAAGACTTCGTTCATACCAGGTATCTCCTAAGCTACTATAACTTACCAGCCACTGTGGTGTTTTCAAAGAGTTCATAATCTAAATATGTGGATTTTCCTCATTTATCAAATGAGATAACACATGCAAAACACTGCACACACTTTAAAGTGCTATGTAAATGCTGTTAATCTCTCTGAATATTCAGATATTATGATGTGATAAAAGTTTTCCACAGAAAAATGCAACATATAATACAAAATTAACATATAATAAATAATAGCCTGAATTCATATAGCACTTTAAGGTTTATCAAGCACTTTCCTTTACATAAACCCTACAACATAGGTGGTGCAAATATTACTGTCTCCATTTTATTTATGAGGAAACAAAGAGAGGTATCATTAGCAGCATGAAGGAATACGACAAGTTACAGAGGTAAGAGCATGGAATAGTTCTTACCTCCTGATCTCCGACATTCTGCTTTTCTAGTTTAAGATCTAATTTCTCAACAATCTTCAAAACTGACTTTATAAGTTCATCATACAGCAAACGATTCAGAGACTGAAGTGGTGAACTAACCAACAGAAATGTTTCATCTGCTAGAAGAGAGTCCTTTAGAATAAATAAAAATAAAAGGTCTGAACCTCAAAATGTATGGTATAAATACCATAGAAGTTTTCCAAAAATAAATAAAATGCATTTCCCTTATATAAATACTCAAACACTTTAATTGTAGAAATGGAAATAAGGTAAGTTAAACTATAACTTTTTAAAAATAGGATTAATTTTTTTTTGTTCTTTTTGAAATTTGTTATTTTAAATTTAGAATTATTCTAAATCATGTTATTCTAAAGCATCAATAAAAACAAGCACCCAAATTTTATAAAAATCAAACATAAATACAAACTCCAAATTATTTAAAATATGTTTAATTTAAATTTTTGTTATTTCTATTTAATTTAATAAAATAGTATCCTTACTTGATATGTCCCCTTTGGATCTAATTTTCTTATTTTTAATCCCTTCGAATTTTGTCAATATTCTATTACTTTCCACTAGTGAAATTTTCTAGCTAGGTAGCCTGGATATTGTCTTACATTAGTAGGAAATCATAACTACAATCATTTCTTCATTTTCCCTACTAGGCTATCACAACATAAAATACCAGAGTTTACTTCTTACAACAACTATGATATATTTGGAAGTCTTCAATGAGACAACACCTAGACCTCAGAATGTAAAGGAAATATTAATAGTGAAAATCTAGAATAGATAAAGGAATCAAGATAAATCTGGGGAGGCAGCAGAATGTGCATTAAGAAAGAAAAAGATAAAGCACTTACTATTTTAATACAGTACCCAGGTTGGCCAAAATACTTCATTAATCTTACTAATATTTATCTACAAGTTCAAAATTATTAAACAAATAAAGAATGCTGGACTCTTTATGATTTCAGTGCGATTTTTACCTTCATTTGATCACAGCTCAGTAGATTTCTGAAAAGCTCTAAATAATCCTTGTATGTAGGTACTCTCCATTTCCCTGTTCTAACCTCCCCTGATGTAGGATACTCTTCAGACTCAGAAACCTCTTTACCAAGGGCCTCCTAAAGAGAAAATTACATATTAGTGCCATTTGCTACAGTCATATAAATAAATAACATTACCAGCAACTATAAACATGTAATTGAACACAATCTCTTAGACAAAGACTTTCATAATACCATTGTGTACAATACAGAGATATGAAATAGATGACAGCTCTATTGGGAAGATAGGAAGAAGCTAAAGAAATCAATGCCACCTTGGGAGGAGGTCTTAGTGAAATAACCCAAGTGTTTATCCTTTGCCCTATTCTGTTCAACTTATTTTATCAACTGTTCAGATGAAGGCATAGATATCCTGCTTATTAACTTTGCAGATGACAAGGAACTAATAGCTAATACAATGGATGAGAGAATAAAGTTCAAAAAGATTTTTAAAAGCTAGAATGATAGGCTTTAACAAAATGCTAAATTTAAGTTCAAAAAAATCAATCACAACTATAAGTGGTATGAATAGAAAGTAGTTACCTGAAACACACCCACACACAAAACACAAAATAAGGATTTTAGTGGACTACAATGCAAGCTCAAAGTAAATCAACAGCACAATAACAGCCAAAAAGCTAATGCAACATTAGGCTATATACAGAAATACAACTCTGAAAGATTTAAGAATTAATATGAATGTAATGACTAACCATAACTCCAAAGGATGATGAAATACCTCCTGAAATAGGAGTTTAATTTACGGGTTTAAGGATTTATGAAGCAAAATCAAATGCATTTTTTCAACAAATGTATGGATTTAATTCAACTGACTCTTCTTATTTGTTGATTGGTTTTTTTTTTATTTGGGAGGAATTCTATAGGAAGAAGGGAGCTAGAAATTGGGTTGCCAAAAAAAAGGAAAAGGTCCCTGAAGCATTAAACAGAAGGAAGTTCAGAAGGAGACAAAGATAAGCAAGATAGCTTTGAAAGTAATATGTTGCCTGATAAAAAGACCAGAGTGCAATAGAAAATTTGATTTTCAAATACAAGACTCAAGAGAGACATAAAAAGGTGAACGGGACAGAAAGAAAACAACATGTTATTAATAAAGGCAAACTGTTTACATCCCTACAAGTGAAGATGACACTTGTAACCCTTGAGAACTGTATTGTTATTACACCATGTTAAAGGGGTGTACATAAAAGAGGTGGGTATAAGTTGACTTTGATGTAATGATAAAAAAAAATCTAATCAAGTGGGTTAAATGGATTCAAGTAAGTGGATTAATCTGATCTAAGAAAATGTACTGAGAAAGGAGGAGGCAGACAAGGGTAAATTATATTACAGGAAAAGGCACAAAAACCTATTACAGCAGAGGGAAAGAAGGGAGGGAGATGAGCATTATTTGAACCTTACTCTTGACCAAAAGCTGATGAGAAGGGAATAACATAATCAGTTAGGTACTAATATTGATAGACTTAAGCCTTCTCAGCAATACAGGGATCTAAGACATCTCCAAAGGCCTCATGATGGAAAATGCTATCTATGGAGTTTGACTGCAGATCGAAGCGTACTATTTGCTATTTTTTTTCTTCTGTTTTGTTTCCTCTTTTTGGTGGTTCCTCCTATTGGTTCTAATTCTTACTTAGAGCATCACCAATATGAAAATATGTTTAATAAGAATATATATGTATAGCCTATATCAAATTGCGCGCCATCTTGGGGAGGGAGGTGGGGAGAAAGGGGGAGAAAAATTTTAAAACCCAAAAGCTTATGGAAGTGATTGTTGATAAATCAAAATAAATTAATTTTAAAAAAATAAAAATATTAAAAAAAGAAAGTAATATGTTGAATTTATTATCTACTTGAAGGAAGAGCAAGCTGTACAGAAGGAGATATTTGCAATTGCATATATGGTCCTCTTTTTCTGTTTTGCTTTATAAATGAAAATGTGTGTTAAGTTTGGAATAAAAGGATACAACTCTTAAAAATTTTAAACTATCATAGTTTTTTAGACTTTGATATTGAAACACTGAAATTTTTTCAGACTTCTCCATAAAATGTACTATAAAGAGTTTAGCACACTTTTTCAAAATGTACCCTCTTACTTCATTAACCTCATTTCTCATTCTGATATGCCTCTTGGATGAAATATTCTCACGCACTGGTCAAGCATTTCCTAAAGACCATGTTTTTTGGGGAGGTCAAAATGTCTTTATAGTAAACATGAAGTTATGCTTGGTACTTTCCAACACATCACAAGTCTGCCCATTCTTCAAAATGTCATCTAATTTTTTTAGCCTAAATGATAGTTAATAATTAATAGAAGGCATCATATATAGTGCTAACACCAGCTTTAGTATCAAATGCTAAAAATCTCACAAACATATTTAACTGTTAGTTACCAAAACTTAAGAGGTGAAAAGGAGAACAGACTAGATTACTTTCATGAAACTGCAAAGCACTTTTACTAATTCCAAGCTTCCCATAAGCAGAGGATCATCTTTTCAACAAAAGTATTTTATCAATGTGGCTGTATGGCAGTGGGATCTAGAACATCCCTGCCTTTGAAAAACTAAAAATGAATGAGCCTCAGAGACCACTGAAAAGGGATATGGTGAGTGTAAGCAGGCTGCAACCTATAACCAATAAGCAAGTCTGAAGAACAGGAATAAAGGATGTCATTATGGAACAGTATGATCCAAAGAGAAACAAGCTGGTCATGTGGTAAGAGAAAAGGGATGACATGTGGATGGCTGGAGTGCTTCACTGGTACCCTCACAAAACCAAGAGAAAGCAAGGAAGACCTCCAGTACGTTGAGTGAGCCTCCTGTGCAGCAAACTTCTGGGAGAACATAAATGAGCAGAAAAGAAAATGTGGCAATCTGTATCATTGAGGGAACCCCCAAAATGATGACATCAAAGATCCATTCACATACTTGAAAGTTTCCAGAAACAAGTCTTTAAAAATATATGATTCACAATTTACCTTTCGAAGGATGACTGGTTTGGAACATACTCTGATTAAGCCCTGATGCACTTAAAAAAAAAATTCAAACAAAAATTAGTGAATACTTCAGAACATATATAATTAAAGTCAACAAACAAGACCATTTTTGAGATAGATTTATTTTATGATTTCACCTGAATCATCATCAACGTTTCAAATCAGAGGTTATATGTTCTTTTTGTTAACAATATTGGTCTGTTACAAGATTAAGCTCTGAGGGCAGAAACTCTTAGTTTAACTTTTCATCTCCTTATATTCTAGCACAGCACTTCTCAAACTGTGGGTCGTGACCCAGTTTAAGAAGTGCTAAAGGGAAAAAAAAAAAAGAAGTGCTAAAGGAGTTATGAGTGGAAAAAGTTCAAAAAGCCTAACCTAGCACACTGCTGTGCACACAGTAGGTATTTAATAAATATTTGTTGGTTAACTTGCATTCTATGAAATAGTAATAGATCCTTAAGCAAGAAACAGACTCTACCTCACTATAATGACAGGAGTAGAATCTGCTCAACAAATAACTAATGACACAAAAAAGAAGCTCCTAAATCGGGCAACTGGTTTGTTTTTTCGTTATTTAAAAAATATATACACACAGAGATATATAATTTCTCATAATCATAAAGAAGTTTAATTGTTAAAAAAAGAAAAATTAATATCCTAAACTTACCCACAGTACTAATAAAATTCCAGAGGACTGGTCCTTTTTCTGCCAAGGCGAGAAAAACTTTTACTATAGCTCGGCAACAGATTGTTTGCATTTTAATACTGTACTGTGGAAAACTGTCTATCTGCACCACTATCAGACGCTCAAGAACTGGAGTATATACCTCAGGAACCTAGAAGAGACAGAAGAATCTCAGCTAATAGGAAACAAAAATAAGTTAAGTAAAACAATTAGCTAAAGTCAAATAATCTAGATTCTATGGTAATTCAAGATGGGATTAACCAGATATAATTTTTACTCTGCTAGGTTTTGTGTCATTGTAGTTATTAAAAGCAAAATGAATGCTTCTGACAGCTCTTATTCTACTGAATGAATCAATTTTCTAAAAGAACCTGAAAGTTTACAAAAATTGCTTAGTGGGCACACGATGGCTATCTTCAAATATCTAAATGGCTGTCATTTGGAAGGGGATTAGATTTGTTCTACTTCGACTGAGAAGGCACAACTGCACATCAGCAATGATAAATATTTTACTTACTGTATCAAGGTGAAGTAAGATGCTTGCAATAGATTGGAGAAAACTTGGGAGCTGATACATGTGGTCCTCTACAGTATCTGTCTCAGTGAGGAACATTTGTTTACAGCGCTGAATGAGCTCAATATACATGAAGTCAACATCCTTTGCATTTATAGCTTTACAAGGCTTTAATGACAGAAAAAAACAAAATGTTACTACTGATTAACCTCACTACATTCTTGATGCTACAATACTTAATATACAATATAGAATAGTGAAACACATTACCTAACCTGAAGATTGACAAATTTAGTAACATATAGAAAGTCCTCACATTTAAACTCAGTTAACTCTTATTGATGGTGTACTTCCAAGATGGCGTATAAGAATTATGCTAAAGGAAATTTGGGTATTTTAAAATAGTCTTCTTTCTAGCGACACAAATTTATTTCTATAACCTCTCTTGAATTTTAACTTTTTGGCACAAATGTCGTGACCACAAACTACTACTTTAAAAAAAAAAGTATTTGAGCAGCTATATTCCTACTTATACTTCTACCATTATGAAAGAATGTTAAGGTAAGGCATACTCCTGCAAATAGCCCATATCCTCGAATGGCAATGGATAACTCCTTGCTAGTTGAATCCACATTTCTGATGATTCCATAGAACTGTTCTGTGAAGTACCGAAGTATGCTCTTGTGAGCTTCTGCATCTTTGGCCACCATTAAAGAAACCTGAAATTAGATAATTAACCAGTTATATTTTTTCAACTGGAATAGTATATCAACTCCAAATAAAAGATGTATACTCCAAAATGTATACAACTGCATTCATATTTATTTTGTAAGTGCTGTGTCATTATATTTATTCATTCCTAAGTTATACAATCACAGAATTGTAAAAACTAAGGGTTGGAAATCACCTCAACACATTATCTAATCCATCCCTTAAAACTCCTTTACAATAATCCTCAACAAGTAGTAACAAAGCCTATACATGAAGACTTTCAAAGATAGGGAGAGCTGATTACTTCTAGAGAAACCTACAATGTTTTTGGATGGCTCTAATTGTTAGAAATAACCATCTTTAAGTATGCCAAAATAAAATCAGTGTCCCTACAACTGCTACTCACTAGCCTTGTTCTACGGCTAACTAGAAAAGACTAGTTTCTTACACGTGACAACTATTCAAAGATAATACTTATGTTATCCCCTAAAAGTCTTCTCTTCTCCAAGATAAGTATTCCCAAAGCATCAACTAATTCTCATATAGCAATCTCACTTCATCATTGAAGAGATCTGTGACTTTATTGGCATGGGTGCTCTTTTCACATACAGAAATTATAACCTCTCTATACCTTAACAGATGATCTTCATGAGTTGCTGTGATGGATGACAAAGTCTCTCTGAACTTAGTTAGGCTGGCCTTCAGGTGACAGGCATAATTCATCACTAGCCTTAAAACTGAAACATTTCCAGCCATATCCATATTGCTACACCCACAACCTGTGCTCCATCAGCATAGCTTTCAAATATGCAGGATAACCTCCATGCTGAGATAAGGCACCGAAGAAAGGTTTGAGTGGAGGAACTATGCTTTAAATCTTAGTAATTGGTGGGAATTATGGGAAGCAGATTTCAGCTCAATATCAAGAACAACCTTCTTCAGAGCTATCCAAAAAACAGAATAGATTGTCCAAAGAGGCAGTGAATTCCCTTATCACTAAGGGTCTTAAAACAGAGGCTTGGTAATCATTTGTTGGGAGTGTGCTGAGAAATGTACTCATCATTTCATTAGGGATTGCACTATGACCTTTCCCACTCTGTTCCTAGGATAGTCACATACATGAGACAGCTAAAATGAGGGGAAAAGGGAGGGAAGGGGAGAAAAATTTAAAACTCAAAAGCTTATGGAAGTGATTGTTGATAATTCAAAATAATTTAAAAAATAAAATAAAATGAGGTGAAAAAATGAGTTTTGACTGAGAGGAATAGTAGGGAGAGGGAGGGAAGGGGAGAAAGAAGCATGGCACTCTGGGCATTAGGACAGGCCTGGATGAGCAGCCAGAATAGGGCCTCATCAGTGCACTGTTATCCTGTGGAAAGATAACAAACAGGAGGTGGAGAGAAAAAAAACAAATTTCACATATTTCAAAATTTGGGACAGATTTGCATCCAGGAAAGGGGTGAAGAAACAATTTTTTTCTCCCCTTCCCTCCTAAATATATGATTTCCAATCCCCCTTCTCAGGACACAGACTAACACTACTAGTATCATATAGCTACATTGAGAAGTTAAGTAGGTTTTTGTATGCTAGCCTCATAACCCTCTAAGTCTCAAGCACCTGGCCTAGAAAGGTACTTTTCTAATACAATCTATTCCTAAGCTGGCATGCTACCTCTACTGTTTCAATTTTCTTCACTAACTAGCTTGGTCACCAACAATGCTCCCATTGACTACCATATCACTGACCCTTTCAGTTAAGACTTTCAATAAAAACTGCCTAATCAATGATCACAGCACTATCTGAAGTCACAGCTTCCCTCCACCCTTTCCTTACCAACTGTATATAGGCCCAATCCAGATATCTAGAGGCCTAAATCCTGTGACCATTTCCTACAAAGACTTAAGTGTGGAAAAATAAAAATAAAAGCTGCCCAACAGCCTCAGCCTCAAGACTAGGTTGACTCACATGCATTCTGAGGGCCAATTCCATTAATTTTCAAATGACTTGACCAAGGCTAGACTCATACGCTGAGTTCGTCTGTCCTTCCCAGAGAAGACTGATGATAACGGGGTCCTAGACCTTCACTTATGTCCTAGTTCTCACCTTCATCTCTAGGCTGCCATCACATTCTGATACCTGATTCACTTCTACTCACTCAAGTACTGGTCCAACATTCCCATAGCCCAGTATAAGACAGAAGATAATGAAGGGGAAAAGCTTGTTCCACTAAAGTCAAAGAGCAAATGAAGCAAGCAAACTTTACTATGTAAACGTGCATTAGAACTTCTGCCTTTCCATTCTTGAGGCTTCACAGACATGGGCAATGGGAGAACAGAAACTGCGCCTCTTCATAAACAGGCCTGGGGCATCCCACCTGACCTCCACAGCTCCAGGCTTCACAGCTCCCTTGATTTCATACCAGGCCCCAGGTTATGCTTATACTTCAGACCCTGTACCTCATTCCTCATGAGGGATTCCTCTTCCCATCTAATATGGTCCAGATCCAGACCTGCCTCCTGGTAAGAGAATCTGATGCCACCCAGATTGGGGCTTAACTACTCTTTGAAGCAACTTTAAAAAGAGATGTCGAAGTTTCAGTACCTGTTTAAGAAAGGAATCTAAGGCTGAATGTGCAGCTTTCTTCAGTTCTCCATGTGTATGGCCACACCACTTTGACATTATTTCAAATAAGGAAATATAGTTGTCCAAAAGGCAGGTGCTAAACTGAGATGCATGTAAAGTGAATAAGCGCAAACCACCTGCAATTGGAGAGGAAAATGCAAATGTTATTTAAAATTAGAGGAAAATGTAAACTACTACACAAGGTCACTAGCTGGCCCCAGTAAAAAAAACAGTTGTTTGTTGTTTTTTTTTTAAGGTCAGTGATTTATTCAGTGTAAGAGGTTCCTGGGGAGGACATGTACCTGTCAATACAGATTGGCACCTGCTCTGTACCTTATAGTCTTGGAGAATTACCTGGGCTTGGAAGATGTAGTGATTCATCCAGATACATATGCATCAGACGGGGGACTTCAATCCCCAGACATTCCCTTAATCCAAGACCATCTCTCTAGCCTCTACACTAAACTGGATCTCTTTAATTTTTAGGGTCACCTCAAACTTCTATAGGCTTAAAATATAACTAATGAAAATACTAAATGCTCTCAGAGATAAATTCTAAAAGTAAAAAGGACGTGCTTCTGTTCAGCTTATGCCACTATTCTCTTAAAAGAAAAATACACAAGTATCAAATATCAAAGTGTAAGTGATGAGAGGTACAGATGACACTGGGTTCTACCTAGTACAGAAGAAATACAGAAACACCTCAAGCCTACTGTGAATTTTTTGGCCCTGTTACTATACCACCTACTTTATGCCAGTAGTATAAACCAAAGGCTGCAAAAAGACTTAACTTGGTTAAAGAGGTCAATTTACAATTGAATGAAAACCAGAATCTTACCTAAAGGCACAGCATATCTCTTCAGATCAACCTATTTAAAGCAAAAGATTTGCCATGAAGGTACTTTTTCCAACCACAATTAATTTAAATAACACAAAGTTACCAAAGTAACCTTAAATATCCTCCTACCTGAGGGCTGATGGCCTTCAGTGCAAAATCAAAAATTTCCTTTGACATCTGAGGATCTAAAAGAACAAGAGAAAACCTATGTCCAAACCACAATGAATGTTTTGAAATAGTATTTAATTTCTCTTATCTTTTCATTTCAAAGAGTTTTATAACTAAATAAGCAGTATTATCACTACTCTAGTTATTGGGTTGTTTGGTTATTTTTTAAATAGTGAGTACACAACTGCAAAGAAATTTATCAGATTATAAGAGGAGTTGACTGAAGTGATGATAGCTCCATCTCCTTAGTGGAGAATATCAAGAATGTTTCTAGGGCAAGCTAAAGAATCTAGGCTCTCATCCCTACATTATTATATATTGCCACAGGGAGAGTCATACCTCAGATTTCATCAGCAGAGAGAAAGGTACTACTTAAACAGTCCTGAACTCTAAAATTGCCCTTTCTGATCAATACTTTGCAATTAGCTTCCAACCACACCCACTTGACTGAAGGTACCCAGTTAAAGATCTTATAATCGCTAAATTTAAAGACAGACTTTCAGTCCTCATCTTCTCTGACCTCTGCAGCTTCCGAACCTGCTTACCTTCCACTCTTTTCATGGACATGCTCTATCTATTCCATTAGCTTCTGTGATACTGGCCTCTCCTCCTGATGTTCTTCCTACTTGCCTGACAGCACCTTCTTAGTTTCTTATTCTGGACCACCATCCATCTCCCACATCCTACCTATGTGGCAGCTCCTCTCTCCTTCTTCCCACCTCAACCACTCCCCCCCATTCTGTCCTGGATCCTTCATTTCTCTCTCTACAGTCTCTCTGCAGTTACCATTTCTACACAAATAATTCTTTAATCTATATATCCCACCCTAACTAACCTCTGTCCTCAATGGCAGCCCCACATTTACAACTGTCTGTCCCTTCAGCACTTCAAACTTGACATGTCCAAAACAGATTTTATTATCTTTCTCCCACACACCTCTCCTTCAATATTCTCTGTTTCTACTGAGGGTACCACAGTCCTTCCAGTTACCCATTTTTTACACCATCAGTTATCCTTGATTCTTCTCTCTCTCCAACACTCTTTATATCTAATTATTTGCCAAGTTCCATTGATTATATCTCCACATCTCTTGCAAACACCCCTCTCCTTTGTACTTAGACTGGCACTATCCTACGCAGGTCCACATCCTCTTTTATGTGAACTATTTATAATAACCTTCTAATTGGTCTCCCAGGTTCCCACCTCTTTATTCTCCAATCCATCTACCACACAGCTGCCCAAATGGCCTTTCTAAGCTACTCTAAAATTTCCAAAGGCTCTCTACAAATGCTAAGATAAAATGCAAAAACCTTAACCTAGCACTTAAAGCCTTCTACAATCTGCTTCCAATTTATCTTGTAGATTTCTTTTCATATGACTCCCTTTCACTCACTCTAGGTTCAAACCAAACTGGACTGCCAGCCAGCTATTGGCCAATTCAGCATTCTACCTTCTGTCCCTCTCACTTCACAAAAGCTGTTTCCCCAAACAATACTGTTTTAAGAACGACTGTGAGTGAATAAGTTATTTTGTCTATTATAAATACCCAAATTAACTATAAAAGACATATGAAGAAAGACGCTATCTGGGTCAGGAGAAAGAACTGATAAATAGATGTATAGAATAACTTTACACATATATACGTATTTGTATCTAATGGCAGCCATCTCTAGGGTACAGGGCAAGGGGAGGAGGGGGAAGGAAAAAAAAAGAAATTTACAGGATGATTTTGTTGTATACTTGAAAAGAATAGCAAGCCGCGCACAGCAGATATGCAATTTCACGTACAATTATCTTTTTTATTGTACTATGTTATGAAAAGCTTGTTTTATTCCATAAATTCAGAATAAAATTTAAAAAATAAAATGCACTCCCTCCATTTCTACTTCTTAGAAATCTTAGCTACTTATATCAAGGCTCAGCTTAAGTATCACCTCCCTTTTCTCAACTCCTTCCTCCACCTTCCCCCCACCCACCTTCTCCCCTCCTCAAATTACCTTATATTTATGTACTTATCTGTGCACTTGTATTCCCACTCGATCCTCCAACCCCACCCCCCCCCGGCCAAGCTCCTAATGCTTTTGTGGGGCATGGACTATTTTCTCTTTTTTGTGTTTCTTCAACCCCTTGCACATAGTACTGACTAAACTGGTGTTCAATTGAATGACACACCTTCATCCATAGATTTAGTGAAGTTATACATAAGTGACGACAATCCCTTCAGGCATCCTGCTACCACAGGGAGTTTGGGCTCTCTGGTTGTGGAAGTCATCTGGAAGCAAGGTTTTAAAAGCTTATTATTATAATGCAACCATGTTTTTGAAAAACAGGGTTACTCAAATTTCATGGTTTGCTATGTCTTACCTGTGTTTTTAGCTCACCCAAGAAAGCACGGAAGAGTTTTTCCGAGTTGTTCACCATAACACTAGGATGTACTTCTTCCCCTAAGACTCCCAGGAGCTCATATATCTTCTCTAATACTGGAAAACAAAATTTCAAATGAAAGCACATTTAAATAAATTGGCAACAAAAAAATGTGTAAATGTGAAGAAATGAGTCAAAAAATAAATTCAGTTTTACCCTAACAATCAAACTACAATAAGACATACAAATACACTTAGCTTGACACAACAGATTTATTCCTGAAAAGATCTGTCCAAATTAATTTTGGGGGAAAAAAATAAAATTATATTTTAAAAGCCCTGAAAAGTTTGTTAAAGGAATCTTTAGTTAAAACATCCCCAAGAAAAATAATTAAAAAGTGAATAATTATTCCTTAACTTTCTTATAAAGTTCAATTTAACAGAAATTTTAAAAATAAAATATATACTCCCTTACAAGAAATGTATGTATGGAAATGTGTGTGTGTGTAGGTATAGATATCCATAAATATATATGTATACATCTTCATAATGGTTATTAGAGCTAATTAAAGTATCTTAAACTCAGTAGGGGGAAAAAAAAGCCTCTCACCTGTATCTGCTATTTTTGTTTTCAAAGCAAGTTCTCCATAGAATTTGCTAAAGAGTTCTCCAAGGTGGAATTCTTCCAAATGTCTAGAACTTCGTAAAGTTTTGAGCAACTGAGAACACATAAAATAGCACTTTTAAAGAAAAGAATGGGGAATAAAAAGTAGAGACCATAATTTAGTCGAGTGGTAAAGAGTGCTGTGGCTCTGAGGAGGAACTAGAGATACAAGATGACATCATGAAAAGAGCACTTATTTTGAAGTTATTTATGTCTGACTTGCTATTTACTAGGTGAGTGACACTAGGAAAGTTCCAGGAATCTTATTTAGAACTGGAAGAGACCTTAGAAGTCACCTAGTCCAATTTACTCTAAATTTTATAGAGAAGAAAACTGAGGACTACATTAATTGACTTGCCCAGTGACACTGGTAACTAGTAGCAAAGCTAGATTTCAAACCAAGATCCTCCAGTTCTAAATTCAGTGCTTGAATGGCACTACTCAAGTAACTTAATCTCCTTGAGCCTCAGTCTCCTTATCTGTAAAATGAAGATAAGAATATGGTACCCTAGAGGAGCCCTGAAACTATCTACCTACTCAAGTATATATTCAATGGCAATTCAATTAATTAAAAAATATTTCTTAAGTGCCTATTATGTTCAAATATCTAAAACCAAAGCAGACCTCCCAAAAAGATGCAGAGAAGAGCAGAACCCCCTAGCTCTCCAACTGCTTGGATTCTGAGAGATAGTCATGGGAAGAATACTGGATTTGGAGTCAAAGACCTGGGTTCAAATTCTGGCTCTGCCACTTACTACCACCTACATGAGTTCTGACAAGTGACAACCTCTTTGGTTGTGGGTTCCAGTTTCTTCATCTATAAAATGACATGATTGGACTGGATGACCTCTGAGGATCTTAAACAGTTTTAATTCTATCCTATCTATTCCTCACAGATCACAAGGAAATACACAGGTAATTTTTGGAACCCCCAGTTGTTATTAAATATCAAATCAACCTTTCACTTACAGAGAGGTTAAGAAAAATAAAGTAATAATTAATTCATTCCCTTTTTACCTGTTCCCTTTACTCCACACTAACAGCCTATTTCTATTTAAGAGACTATTTCTACTTCTGCTGTTTTAAGGAACGTAGTAGAAGACAAGTTATCAAGGTGCTGAGGAATGGAAGACAGGAGAATGGAGATGCTTTCTGAATTGAACTTTCATTCAGGTTGCAATCTATTACTACAATGCTCTCCCCACCCCTCTAACCCAAACCAAAAAATCCACAAATTTTCTACTTCATAAATTATATGTATAGGACATAATATTAATACCCTTACAAATACAAGGATTACCTCAATAAGAAGCTCCAGGGCTGGAATCTTACATTTTGCAGCTTTATCTTTTGTGTAAACACTGGTACACAAGCTCTAGGTTTAAAATGAGACACCAAAACCATCAACAAGCTGGAGGAATCAAGATTCGGTGATGACTCAAATTAGGTCATAAGGAAAAGTTACATGAACTTACATTATGAATATACTTTTAACAACTAAAATATTGTATTTTAACATGCAGAACATGAGGCCCACAACAAACAGCCACAGTCAGTTCCTTGGTGCCACTGTGAAAAACAAAATATTGGACCAGATGGAAGATGGGTCTGACCTATTACAGAAATCACTACATACTTTTCCTCCAGATCAATTTGTGATCTAGCCAAAGAACAAAAGCATTTTAGTAGGATTTTTAGAACACACACGTGCGTGTGCATATATGTGTGTGCATGTGTGTCACGTCTCATATTTCATCTGCATAAAATTATATTCCATATGTCTTCAATAATAAAAAGATCACAGGGAAAAAAATTTTAAATGGTATGGTCACTGAATTTTTAATATAAGGATACCTAAGTGAGGAAATTTCCCAAACAGAAAAGCAAAAATGTAGGAAAAACAACTTATATTCCAGTTTTTTAGAAAACAAAATAATTTAAAATAGAGAGCAAATGTCAACCAATTTTTTTTTCTTACCTTAATTCCAAGACAGTAAGGTTCAATTTTCTGCCCAATTTTTTCTAAAAAAACGCATAAAAATTTTAAGGCTTCTTCTCTGCAATCCCGAAACTAGAATAAAAAAAAATCTGTATTTACTTTAAAGTGGAAAACTAAGAGCTTTTCCAATATAGAGAAATATACAAAGAAGGCAAAATAATTTTTAACTTACTTCTTCAATGCTTAGAGATTCTCGAATAAATACAGGTAAACCAAACTCCTTGGAAAAAATCAAGGAAGTCTGTAAGGCTGCACAAAGAACAAAAAAATGGTTAAGAAACTTCCTAGGAATCACCTTGTAAAGCATACACCTACTGTAAGAGGCAGAAGCATAGTAGCATTAAAGAAAGGCTAGAAAGGGCTAAAAAATAATCCTGGTCAAATTGCTTAACATTTTTGTGACCAGATTAGAGACGAATTTGTTTAGTTCTAAATGCAGGTGATTAATATAAAATCAGTGACAAATACCAGACAACAGGTATTATCATATAGTTGGTAGAGCTATGAAGTGATTCAGCCAATTTGGAAAGCAATTTGAACTCTGCCCAAAAAGCTATTAAACTGTGCTTACCCTCTGACCCAGAAGTACTGATAATAGGTCTACACCTCAAAGAGGAAAAGGACTTATGTGTAAAAAATATTTATAGCAACCCTTTTCATGGTACCAAAGAATTGGAAACCATGGGGTTTCACATCAATTATGGAATGTGAGACTTAAATGAACTGATACAAAGTGAAATGAGCAGAACCAGGAGAACAAATTATATAACAACAATAACATCCTAGAGACAAACGACTTTGAAAGACTTAGGAACTTTAATCAACATAATAATGCTCAACCACAATTCCAAAAGACTCATGATGAAACTTGGTACCCATTCTCCAGATACAGCACTGATGGACTTGAGATTTTTTTTTTTGGACATGGCTAATTTGGGAATTTGTTTTGCTTGACTATATACGCTTGCAATAGTTCTTGTTTTTATGGGAGATGTGGAAGGGCGGTGAGGAAAGAAGAAGGAAGAGAATTCAGAGCTGAAAACAAAATTGAATTAAAAAAAAACCAAAAAAGCCTAATATAAACTAAAACTGCAGCTATCCATTGGCAACAAATTGAAGGAATTAAACGTACTTTATTTGTTTATTCAATTTTAAAGACTTTTTTTTTACTTTCTTGATTTCTAAAGAATATGCAATAATTTCACTATAATTACTGGAGATACCTTGGGACAAGGGGAGGGGAAATGTCAAACAGAAACCAAAGTGAGTGCTCCAAGGAGACATGCAGCATCATGACACACAGGCTGTATATCACATAAAAATAAGACACAATCACAGGTTGTTCTTACTTCTGCCTAAAGAATG
This sequence comes from Phascolarctos cinereus, assembly GCF_003287225.1. Lineage (NCBI taxonomy): Eukaryota > Metazoa > Chordata > Mammalia > Diprotodontia > Phascolarctidae > Phascolarctos > Phascolarctos cinereus. The sequence continues at coordinate 486,694,053 of NW_027555847.1, read as the reverse complement.
TAAAAAGGTTTACTAACTTCAGGTAAAACACAAATCAGGATGGAGACAGATAAAGGCTGGTTCAGGTACTTCATTAGTATAGAACTCCCAGGGAGAAAACTCCTTCTTCTAATGCAGGTCAGCACTTTTGTTACTTATAGTCTCTGAACTTCGCTGCACCTGGCAGTCTTAGAAAATTGCCTAGAACAAGAGGGTTAAGTGAGAGGCCCAGGGTCATACAGCTAGTATGTGACATAGGCAGTACCTGAACTCAGGTCTTCCTGGCATCAAAGCCAACTTACTAGTTCTCACACCACATTGCCTCTCAAGGCACAAATACATTTTTTAATATATGCATTCACCATTACTTTAGTTGTCTCTTAATTTAAATGTCAAAAATTTTATATTCATATACTCTTTCAATTAAAGTTTGAAAATTTTATTAAACATAAGAAACTATTTAAGGTGTGCTTCTTTAACAAACTGCAAAGGCAAAAAAAAAAATCATTCAAGGTAATAGTACTGACTGACAGGTGTCCTCACCATCAACTTTGAAGGCCAACTATGACATTGTTCATTATATATAGTGCTGAACTTATTAGGCAAATATTAAAGGACCACAGACTTCCAATGAAGGAAACCACTACCTCCAAAGGCAGCCCATTTTAAACAACTAAAATTGTCAGAAGAATTTCTTTACATCAAGCTATCTTTAAGTAACTTCCACCATTTGCTCCTTGTTCTTTCCTTGGGGTCTTTCAGCACTGTTTTACTCACTCTTTGGCCTTACCCCATTCTTCTTCACTTATCTGTGTGTACAACTTATCCAACCATACTTCCCCACCAAAGACAGTAAGCTCCCTGAGAGCAGGGGCTGTGTTTAATTTAGATCCCCAGTGACTAATAATACCTTGCCCACTTTATCTTAGTAAATATTCATCCAATTCAATTGACATTAGGAGAGAAAATATATACTAACCGCCGATGGTGCACACCAAGGGTGGGGAACCTTATGCCTTGAGGCCGCATGTGGAAGTTTGGATTCAAAGGGCCACACTTGAGGCTCTAGGGGTCACATGTGGCCTCAAGGACAAAGATTCCCCACCCATGCTCCACACTATAAACTTTATGTGTCAAATCATATTAACCAATCTTTCATAATCAATTTCCTTAAAATCGTAATGAAGCAGTAGCTTCAGTATGTAGGTAGAAGAAAATACTGAAAAATAAAACTGGACCTTAAGAGGGGGTTTATTTAGTACAGCCCCCTTCTTCCAACTAGAACCATGCCAAAATCAGGCTAAAATTCTCTGGAGAAAGAGATTCCACAACCTTGGAGTGCCCTGGTACTCTCCTCATTTTTAACAACCATAACTAGCAATTCCTCATAGCTAAACCAAATCCCTTCACCTATAAATAGGGTGAATAGTTGAGCAGAATCTCTTACAATATTCCTTTTCAAGCTTGAAGACAATCATTAAATTTCCCAGATTAAATCTCAATCTCAACAAAGTAACATTTTTGCATTAATCCAATTCTCTAGCCCTTTAGTTATGCTCAGGATTTCACTGATATACAACAATATACAAGCAAGACAGAAGAATGAAACTACTTTGCTAGCAAATATGCTCTATGAATATAAAAGAATGTGGGTATGTTTTTTTTGTTGTTTTTGAGACCTGAAGTTCATTTTTCCCACCTAACAGAGTACTCTTCTAAAGTCTAGGACTACATTGTTAATCAGGCATCTTAATGAAAACCACAGAACCTGTTTTAAAAGGGATCTTGATGGCAATCCAGTCAAACCTACAGCTGAAGAGAATTTTTCCTAACACCTGCCTGATAAGCAGTCATCCAGCCTTTTCTTGAAGACCTCAAGAGGCTTAATCTACTTTTAGATATTTCAATCAGTCATTTTGTCCCACAAGCCTAAATTAGCCTCTACAACTCTCACTCCCTTGTTTCTAGTTCTTTCTAGGGTCAAGCAGAATAATGAAGTCTAATCTCTCTTCAAAGTAACAGCAATTCAAACACTTGAAAACAACCATTCCTTCTCCAAGCTAAACATTCCAAGTTCCTTTACCCAGTCCTCATGCGGCATAAACTCAAGGCCCTTTACCATCCTAGTTAGCCTTCTCTGAACACTCTCCCAATTCATTAATGTCTTTCCTAAATGAGGCACCCAAAACATGGGAGTAGTACCTAGCCTCCAGACATGGTCTGACCTCCCTATTTGTGGATATTATGCTTCTCAATGCAGCAACCTAAGATCACATCAGCTTCAGTAAACTAAAACCTACAAATCTTTTTAAGACTAACGGCAGTCTAAGCACACTTCTCCGTGCCCCACCCCACCCCCCAAAATCAAGAAGCATTTAGCAGGCACAGTGCAAAGCTCTGGGCACACAGAGAAGGGCAAAAACAAACAAAAAAAAGCCAGGGTTCTCTACCTTCAAGATCACAGTCTAGTGGGGAAAACAACATACAAACCAACCACCACGTACAAATAAGATACATACAGGGTAAATCAGAGATAATCACAAGAAGGAAGACACCAGCATTAAGGGGGAACAGGAAAGGCTTCGTGCAGAAGGTAGGATTTTAGCTGGGACTTGAAGGAAGTCAGGGAAGCCTGGGGACAGAGGGAGAGAACTGGTGGCATTCGGGGATATCAGTGAAAATGACCAGGGCTGTAAGATGGAGTATCTTCTTTGAGGAATGAGGAGACCAGTGTCCTGGATTACACAGTATGTGGAGGGGAGTACGATATAAGAAAACTGGAAAGGTGGGAGACCAAGTTATGAGGGGTTTTAAAGCCAATAAGATTTTATATCAGATCCTGGAAGGAAAAAGGAGTCACTAGAATTGATTGTAAAAGGGTTATGAAATATGAATGTGTTTTTTAAAAAGATTATCTCTATTAAACTTTATCTTATTTAATTTTGCCCAATGTGCTAGCCTGTCAAGACCTTTTTGGATCTCACTTTTATCATTCAACATGTTAGGTGGTGGTCCATTTAGCTATGATGTGCAAATCTGATAAGCAAACCTTCTATACCTTTATCCAATTCAATGTTAAGAACACTTAATGGCACAAGACCAAGCACAGATTCCTTGGGACAGTCTTCCAGGTTCCAAATAAATTCTAAATAGTTCTAAATCCACATCCCAGTATTACTAATTCCTAGTCCACATTTCTTTAGTTTCTCCCTATGAACAGTTTGAAGGACTTTGCCATAACCCAGTGGACTATATTTCCCACATGTGACCCTTTTTTTGGACTAAATCTGTGTTTTCATGGGTGACTGTACGGAGCTTGCAATGAAGTTATTTTCTCTATAAATCCAGAGTAGCAACTACTTTGTAAGAGTGGTTAAGTGATTTGCCCAAATTCACAGTCACTATGTGTCATTAACAGACTTGAACCAAGCTGTTTTTAAATGGAAATGTTTAGTGACTTTAGTCCACTGATGGACCCAAATGTAAATGTTTTTAAATAAGCTAGTGAGGAAGTATTACAATGGCAAACCGACAAAGTTCTTATGCTAGTCTGGTCAACAAAAAAAACTGAAAAGCACAAAACCTTTTTTTCACCCCACAAACACTAAATTGTTTAGTAGGTTCATCAAAAAATAACTTTGGCAAAAGGTTCAAAGATAAAGATGATTGGGAGTTGGGGGGTGGGGAATAGAAAGAAAAATATTGCCTTCAACCTATCTCGATTTTACACCATTATCATTCTCCCTACTTCCCACCAGGGGGAAAAAAAAGAGCTGTCTGGCATATTTATTCAATTATAATGAATTAACATTAATTTTTAAAATCTTGTTTTCTGGAAAGTTGCATCATACCAAATGAGATCACTGGAGACAGTGACAAGTCAGAAAAACTTGAACTAGACAGCACTGTTCCATACACAGCCCTGTACAGTAAAGAGAACACTGGCTTTAGAATCATTAAACCTGTGTTCAAATCCCAATTCTGCTAGTTACTGCCTGTGTAAACTTGGGCAAGTTACTTAACACACCCCCCACCTTAGTTTAAGCTTTTGTAAAACGAGAATAATGTAGAGGGGGGATACTCAAATATGAAATAAACTCCAATTACCTCCAGGATCAAAGCCCTTCACCTGGACCAATCTTATTAAAATTTACTTTACTCCATGTACTCTACAACCCAGCCCCAAGGGACTGGCCTTCCTTACCTAGGCACATCATCTCCTGACTCCTAATTTCTGGCTCCCTCCCCATTACCACAATCAGGTTTCCATCAGGACCCAGCTCAAATCCCAACTTTCTACTACAGGTTCCCTGCTCTAGAGACCCAATGCCTTCCCTTCTGAGATTACCTTCCATCTACTCTGTATTGCTTTCTTGCTTGGACACAGGGGTTTGTATGTTGTCTCCCCCATTAGACTGTTAACTCTTTGATAAAAGGAACCCTACGTGTTTGGGCTTTTTTTTTGGCGGAGGCCTTTCTTTGGAACCGCAGAACTCAGTACCTGCCTGGCACAAAATGAAGCTTAATAAATACTTCACTCAAGTAAATAGCACATGCCCCATGTACAACCGGTATCAGACTGCTTGCCATCTTGGGGAAGGGGAAGAGAAGGGGAAAAAAATGTGGAACTTACACTCTTTCAGAAAATGAATGCTGAAAATTGTCTTTACGTGTAATTTGAAAAAAAAACATTACTTTTTTAAAAAAATAGTACACGCCCACATTCACTGGTAGCTGTTTCCCATACCAATGAAATCACGGGTCATGAAAAGGAAAAAAGGGGGGGGTGAGATAACCTTTCAGGTCCCTTTCACCTCTAAAACTATGGTCCTAAGAGTCTACCTTTTAGGAGCAATCCTCTTAGAACTGCTTCTTAGAAGCAACGACTCACTTTTGGGGAGCAATCAATCAACATTTCCCAATGTTGTGCCAAGCGCTTACGAATGTGCTCTGAGCACAAAGTTAAGTTTCTGAAGTTTGCCCCCAATAACAAAGAACAAATAGATGGTCAGTAAGTAACCCAAGGAGGGAAGTTAAAAATACCAAGATTTTTAAGAAACTGTCATGAGAGATGAATATGTTGCCCAAGCAACAGACGCTTGTGGGTTAAGCCCCAGTAAAAGATACACAGACACAGCCAGAAACGCATAAGGGAGCGGTTAAACTTGAGGTCCGGACGTAACACCCAGGCCCGGGGAGATGGGGGGGGCAGGTTCCCCACGTGCCGCCGGGGGATCCACACCCCGCGCACCCCCTTCTCCAGGGCCCGGCAGGACGGGCCCTTTCCTAAGATCGGCACCAGGAGAGGCCGGCAGGGACAGCGAGGGAGGGGAAGGAGAAGCTTCTCTCGCCGCCGGCCCGGGCAGCCCGATGGCCGGAAGCGGGCGCTTCGGGGACCCACCCAGGACGGTGGGGCTGGTGCAGAGCACGCCCTCCTGGCCCACGGCGCGGATGAGGTGGTAGGCGGCCAGCCCGGCGCTGCCCGGGTCCCCGCCAGACAGCAGCTCCTGCAACTGCAGCAGGGAGCCCTGCAGCCCCCCGCCGCCGGCGGAGCCAGACATGGCGCTGTCGCCGCCGCCACAGAGAAGAAACCGGGAGGGCCCAGCAACTGCACAACACAGCCACGGGTCGGCCCAGCCGCCGGGGACCAATCACGAAGCGGAAGAAGGGCACCGGCCGGCCAGGGGAGGGGAAGACCGGCAGAGACGCAGGACGAAACCTTTCTCTCGAGAGGGGGGAGGGAAGGGAATAAGGGCCAAAGTGGGAAGGGTAACAAGAACAAGACGATTAAAGATAATTTGAGTTACACTCTGAACTAAGATAGTGACTGCAGCGAGGTTAGAAAAGTGAAAGGAACATGTTTTGTTGAACAGGAATATATTAAGCAACACAATAGGCGATTACTCAGTGGTACGGTCCCGGGAAGGATGAAACTGAATCCAAAAGAGCAACGTCGGACTCAACTATTGGAATTTCAAAGGGGTACTTATGGAGGATTATGGATTTGGATCTGGATCTGTTCCTTTTCTTAGACATAAGTTAGAGACCAAAAATATTATTGCTAGAAATTTTTCCTCTGAAAAATCAGGTATTCAAGTAAACGGATTTGTATGTACACAAAATAAAAACTCAACCCCTCATAGGAGAATGGTTTGCTCTGAGCCGCTAGTATTCCCGCGAAACAGGGGTCAAATTGAGATGAAACCACATGCACATTATGGAGGGGGGAATTGGCTAATGCTTAGTTCCGATCCCCTACTGGTTGCATAAGGAGGTAAATTCATTTCCCTTATTCTTATACTCAGTGGTACCTCCCGCAGGGACCTTTTTTTTTTTTTTTTAAGAAGGGTGACTGCAAGGATTGGCGGGAACCCTTAGGGGCGGGTCCTAAGTTTCCCGCGAAGTATTGTCCGGGTGCGGCGGCTTCTCTTGGTCTTGGGGTCCTCACCAGTCAGGTAAGGCACCTTCGTGGGGAGGGGTAGCGGGCGGCGGGTTCTGATTTAAGTCCCGCAAAGCCAGGAAGGTGGAGGATGGAAACTAACTTGGAGCGAAAGGGAGCTAGAGGCGGAGACCGGGCGGCGAGGGCGGCTTCCCGCCTCGGAGCAGGGGCGGGTGGGCTCCTAGTCGGCCTCTGAGTCCTGACCTGTGGCCTCCTTCCCCGCGGCAGGTGAATCCGCCTCAGACCGCGGCCACTCTTCGTCATGTCCTCGTCTCCCGCCTCGACCCCAAGCCGCCGAAGCAGCCGGCGCGGCCGGGCCAGCAACCCTTCCACGCGTGAGTTTGGACCGGTGTCTCCCTTCCCCCACCGCCGGGTTCCGGCCTCTTGCGCCCACCCTCTTCCCTGCCGTGTAGAGTGGGGAAGAGCAGACTCCTGAGCCGCGGCCTGCGGTTTTGCTTTTTTTTTTTTTAATTTGCAAGTCCCAGACTTTCCTGACTCAATTAGTTTTGAATTCCGTTCATTTTTTAAAAATTATATGCCTGCTGTTGTGCCAGAGCACTGGGGTTAGGCTCCGGAGAGAAAAAAATGTGTGTTTATGCTAGTTGGAAGATAAGACTCAACATATTTCTTAGATTTGCTTTTTTTGCAGGAGCCTAGGTAGACTTAAAACTTTCCAGACTGACCTCTGGTCTTAGTTAAATGTAAGTTAACTTTTTTTTTGACATTTTGTTTTTGTTGAATTTTTTTTCTCCATTACATATAAACAAAAAAGATCTGCATGTGTTTTTCCAATCACATAAAAACAATTTTTAACACTGATTTTTTTTTTTAATTTTGAGTTCCAAATTCCCTCCCTCCCCTTCTGCTCCTTGACAAGGCAAGCAGTTTGATATAAATTATACACGTGCAGTCATGCAAAACGTATTATTAGCCACGTATATTAGCCACGTTGCAAAAGAAAATGCAGACCAAAGAAACCCATAAAAATAAAAGATATTTTAAAAAGTATGCTTTGCTCTACATTCAGATGCCATCAACTATTTCTCTGGAGGTAGATAGCATTTTTCACCTTAAGTCCTCTGGAATTGTCTTGGATCACTATTGCTAAGAGTAGTTAAGTCATTCAGAGTTGATCATCTTACAGTGTTGCTGTTACTGCATATATAGTTATCCTGGTTCTGCTCATTTCATTTTTCATCAGTTCATGTAAACTGTCATTTCTTATAGCACAGTGGTACTCCATCACAGAATTAGTTTCCTTAATGTAATGGTTATCACCTTCACCTAACACAGGAAAGGTCCCCTGTATGAAATGGGGCAGAAATACAGGTCTGTTCTTTTGGGCACCTAGGTGGCCAAGTGAATAGATTACCAGACCTGGAGTCAGGAAGACTCATCTTTCTGAGTTCATATCTGGCCTCAGATACTTCCTTGCTGTATGACACTGGGCAAGTCACCTTAACCCTGTTAGCCTCAGTTTCCTCATCCGAAAAATGAGCTGGAGAAGGAAATGGCAAACTATTCCAGTATCTTTGCCAAGAAAACCCCAAATGGGGTCATGAAGAGTTAAACATAACTAAAAATGACTGAACAACAAACATGACATCAGAATCATGGCACAATTTGTTCAGCCATTCCCCAGTTGATAGGCATCTCCTAAATTTCCAGTTCTAGAACTGCCAGTTTTAAGAAGAAATCAAAGCTATCCATCTGTAGTCATATGGAAAAATACTCTAAGTCACTATTATTAGAGAAATGCAAATTAAAACAACTCTGTGGTACCACCTCATACCTATCATCAGATCAGCTCATATGACAGAAAAGGGAAAAAGGAATGTTGGAGGGGATGTGGAAAAATTGGGACCACTAATGCATTTTTGGTCAAGTGTGAACTAATCCTACCACCTGCATTCTAGCAGGAAATATAACACATACCTAAAATGGTACATATGAGATAAACCAAGAGTAAATGGAGGAGAATCTTAGAATTCTTGCTTTCCTTTAAAACTTAGTTTAAGGGGCATTTCCTGCAGAAGACCCATCCTTGTGTCCTGCCTGCCCCTCCCCCACTGTTTCCCCTTGTTTTTAGTCTATCAGAGATTAGGGGGAGAACATCTTTGGCATGGGAAGCAGCCAAAGCAGAGAGACAGGAGACTGGTTGCTTTCTGTGGGGAACAGGGTTGTGATTTTCATTAATGAAGAGCTCCCTCAGTGATAAAAATCCTACAACCTTGACATAAACGTGCATTTTTTTTTTTTGCTTTTTTGGTGAAGCAGTCAGGGTTAAGTGACTTACCCAAGGTCACACAGCTAGTGTCAAGTGTCTGAGGCTGGATTTGAACTCAGGTCCTCCTGACTCCAATGCTGGAGCTCTATCCACTTTGCTACCTAGCTGCCCCATAAACATGCATTTTAAAAGCAGATCTTACCCAATTCTACACATCTTTTACATATACTTTGTCATCACTTGATAGTTGCCCCACTATCTGTTCCATGAGATAAGCAGATCCTATGAGAACAGAGATAAAAATGGAGTCATTTTACATTTCTATTTTTGTGTCAAAGCTCGAAGCGAGAATGCCAAGTCTTCTCCATCTCAGAGGCGCCGGCCAGAAGATTCCACATCCACAGGAGAGCTACAGCCGATGCCCACTTCACCTGGGGCTGATATGCAAAGCCCTGCTACCCAGGATGCCTTGTTTTCCAGCCCACCACCATTTCGTTCTTCAGGTAGGTTCCTCAAGGAATTGTATTTTAGCCTAGGCTGCAGGAGTGTCATTCTGGAAATGACTTAGCCATTAGTTACTAGTTTATCAATATTTGAAGTAGTTATGGTAATCAAAAACATTTAAGTATCTACTAGGTACTTGGTGGTATCACTTTTCTGACTTCATGTCTTTTCCACCAACAGTAGAGGAGCTTAATGCAGAAAATTGGACATATTAGCTCCTTCTGAGATGGTGGAAAAGAAAGCCATAGTTGAAAACGATGATCAATTGGAGGGGTGGCTAGATAGTTGGGCTTTCTTGTTGATGTGGTCTTTGGAACAAACAGATAATGGTTGATACTATAGCCACACTTACATGGTTGGGAGCTTTAGGGTTCTTTTATGCTACAGTATGGGTGGCAAAGTAAAGTCTGTATTTCTTTTCTGATAACCAGTATATGTATAAATTCCATTCCAAATGTCTAGTTTTTCTTCAAGTCAACTTTGTTTTTGACAGAACCTTGGCTCTTAACTTTTGCTTGATTCTATATTTATTGTCTCTCTTGACATTGCCTAATTTTACCTTTTAATTTCATTTTTTATTCTGAATTTTGAGAAGAATCTTTTAAATAAATTTTTATGTATTTTGTTTATTGATAAAGACAAAAGCTTAGGTGATAAATGACACCATTCTGTCTGACAAAGAATATTCTATCATGAAACTTTAGCCAAAGAAGACAGTGCCATTAGTATGTGTCTTAGATAAGAACATGATTTGATCTTATAGTAAAGAACTAGAGCTTCATTTTTAGTACTTTCTTCTTCAGTTTTGAGATCTATTTGCTTCTGAAATCTAAAATCTCTCATTAGGTGTGAATATACAGCTGAATTATGACAAATTAAGGATGTCTAGTTAAAAGATGATCAGTCATTTTATGGAAATATTTATTGCCTGCAATACCTGGACTGGCCTGAGTCAAAACAAATTCCTAATCTTCTCTATAAGGGCTTTTCACTGTCCAACAACATATGGTACTTTAATTTCTAGTTAGATGTGCTGCCATCTATAGGTCTCATTGTAAAACTTGTTTTGATTTCTGTAGCTATTCCTATTGAATTTGATCTCAGTTCACCTTTGACATATGGTACTCCCAGTTCACGAGTAGAGGGAACTCCAAGGAGCGGTGTTCGGGGAACACCAGTGAGGCAGAGACCTGATCTTGGATCTGCTCGTAAGGGTCGTCAAGTAGATCTGCACTCTGATGGGGTAGGTGTATAAATCCTATTTTGCTCATTGGTTAATTTAGAGAAGATGCCACATATGCAGTAACAGCAATATTGTAACAACAAACTTTGAAAGAGTTCACTACTCTGATCAAGACAATTCCAAAGGACACATGATGAAAAATTGTCTCCACCTCCAAAGAGAGATCTGATGAACTCTCAATGCAGATTGAAGTGTTATTTTTTTCACTTTCTTTACTGTTCTTGGGTTTGTGTGTGTGTTTCTTGAGTGTGTTTTCTTTTGCAGCATGGCTAATATGGAAATATGTTTAACATGACTTCATTTGTATAATCAATATCTTTGCTTTCCTTCTAAATAGAGGAAGGGCAAGGAGGAGGGAAAGAATTTGGAACTCAAGATCTTAAATAAATGTTAAAAATTTAACTTGTAATTGGGAAATATCTAACAAAATAAAATATTTTAAAAAGAAAAAATAAAGGATGTTATGTGTTAAGTTATTGCTGAAGAGACTTAAGGGATTTGTTTTCTTCCCAATAGCCAGCTGCAGAAGATACAGTCGCAAGTGAGCAGTCTCTTGGCCAAAAACTTGTGATTTGGGGGACAGATGTAAATGTAACTGCATGCAAAGAAAATTTTCAGGTAAGCTGTTTGAGTTAAATAACTACTTTTTTTTTTAATATCTTGACACTTTTTGGTCTCTAGAAATGTTATAAGAAAGTAACAGGCAATGTGTGGCAATTGAACTAAGGTCCCTTTGAGTTCTAAATTCCACAATTCTGTAAATTTCTGAATGGCATTCAAATCTAAGGAAAATATCACAGTGGGTTTAACATTGAGATGTGCTTCTGGTTTTCAGGAGATTAAAAAATGGATTGTGAATTGTGGCTAATATTTGCTTACTCAAACCTTTTAATCTATACTTGAATGCATAATTTATAAGGAAAGAACATAGATGATTAGGACTTTAATTGAAGACAGTGTGGTGTGGTGGAGATAGAGTTGGGAAGACCTGGGGTCAACTCCAACAACTAATACAAATGACAGTGCATGAGCAAGTCACTTAATCTCCTGGTGTCCCAGGCAACTCTTTTAAGTCTGAGAACAGGTGTCATCTATATTGGCAAAGAGAATTTCTCATGGATAGTACTTTATACTAGTGAAATTTCAAGTCCAAAAAAATTTTAGGTGGCGCTTTTTTTTTTTTTTTTGCTATAATGAGCGAAGTATTGCCACTGACTAAAAGATAACTGAAGCATGCTCATTGCCTAAATTATAATTGGACTAATTTTTCTCTTATTTTTCCCCATTATTTAGCGATTCCTTCAACGTTTTATTGACCCCTTGGCCAAAGAAGAAGAGAATGTAGGCATAGATCTCACTGAGCCTTTATACATGCAGCGACTTGCAGAGGTAATCAAAGGTTTTTCTGGGGCTTTTTTCACTACAAGCAAAATTTTATGTATTATGCTTAAGCTTAAGTGGGTAATTGTTTACCTTTCATTTTTAATCTTGTAGATCAATGTTATTGGGGAACCATTTTTAAATGTAAATTGCGAACATCTAAAATCATTTGATAAAAATTTGTACAGACAACTTATCTCCTACCCACAGGTAAGAAAGAAATTATTTTAAAATGAATTTGTTTTTGCTCTTATCCATGTTAGAGCTACATCTAATAGAATCTCCAGGAAGCTAATTGGCTGTGTTGCTCAAATAAATTTCTTCTTAAGTTTTTTTGTTTTTAGGTGTCAGAACTTTTAATGTCTTTGTAATCATTTAAGATGGAAATTTTTCAAAAATGTATTACATACTTTATTATGTTCTTAAATCATATTATGTATATTTCGCTTTTTTGGTGGTTTGAGTATGTATGTCACTGTAATATAAATTATTGCTCAGAAGAGTGATTCCCTCAGGGTCTGTTAAAAGATATAAAACTATTAACCTTTACTGTAAATGGCCCCAGTTTGCTGTGTTTTTTGAGTTACTTTATTTTCTCTGTATAGTTTTTTGTTTACTCCCTAGTCACATCTTGCCACTGTTAGTGTGCCTGCTATGTCAGGCCCCTTTTACTCCTCTACTTTTTCTAAACAAGTATGGATTCCTTGGGTACTATATCCCCTTCAGTAAACTTCTTAGAAAAATAGTATATACCTACTTGCTATTCACTTCCCACCACATTGTCTTTTTTCTAACTAAACTTTTATACTCACTGCCCCCCTAAACATGTCTTATGCTAAGCCCTGGAGAGTCAGTGAGCTGCATTTAAAACTGAAGAGAGGGAACCTCTGTTGCATTTGAAAAATTGTATACTCTTTTTAGTGGTCCCATCTATTCCCTTACACAAAAGCATGCTTTTTAACACTAATAATTCTTCCATTGAGTATCCATGGTAAGAATAATGGAAAACTATAATATCCAAAGAATCAAAATTGCAGATGACATAATGAGCAATGAAAAGAGATATGGTGAGCAAGAGTAAATTAATCATCAGGAAACGTGTGATTAGAAGAGGGGGTTGGGCTGTTGTATAACAAGCAAATGATAATCAGTGCACCATCCAAATATACACTGGCCCTTACAGAATATTAACATGACACAAAGGACATTTACAATTCATTGGGTAGGTTTACCATGAAGAATTTGTAGGAAAGCATAGGCAAGAGTCCCATTGAAGGTGTGGACGGGTTTTATTTTGTACCTATGAAGAAATCACAGGATCCATTGTATACTAATTAATCCTGACATGTCCTATTAATATGAGATTTTCAGTTCTGCACACTACTTGAAAATAGATGCAAATACATTTTCAAGTTTTTAAAATACATTTTTTGTTCATTTGGTATAGGAAGTTATCCCAACATTTGACATGGCTGTCAATGAGATCTTCTTTGATCGTTATCCTGATTCAATATTAGAACATCAAATACAAGTCCGACCATTCAATGCACTGAAGACTAGGAACATGAGAAACCTAAACCCAGAAGGTAACACTTTTATAATTGGAAAGTGTACTCCTAACAGAAAATGAAAGACATTTTAGTAAAAATCATCAAATAATATTACCATTTGTTAATTGAGTTTTGTGGTGATTTTCAAAGTATTTTGGTTCTAACTCATCCTAAGATGATTCAGAAATTCTTCTATTTGAGTTTTTCAATGATTTTCTTATATGGATTTGAGTAAGATGGGACAGTATTAAATTTCTTTTTTTCTGTCCCATAGTGAATTCATACAAACTCATCCACTATTACCATAAAGGTTGAACTTCAAGTTGAGAGGAAATTATCTGTGACCATTAAATTTACTCTCCAGGAAGCTGACAGTTGTTTATGTCTGTCTTGGAGAAAACACACCCAAATGAAAACCAATCAAGAAGTAATTGTTGAGCCAACTATGCACCAATCATGGTGCAAAATATTTGTATACTGTGGAATGTAACAAACATGTAAAATGTACACTTCCTGTCCTTAAGGAGTTTGTAAATTAGTTGGGGGGAAAGCTAAAAATATGAAAGTTAATAACAGTACAAGAAGCTGAAGCTGGAAGGGGCCTTCAGAGGTCATATCGTCCAACTCCTTCATTTTCCCAATAGGAAACAAGGGTCCAGAGAGGTTTTGGATTTGCCGGAAGTCACACATGTCGCAGGTGACTGATGTGGGATTCAGACCCAGGTCTCCTAGTGCAAAATCCAAAACTCTACACTGAAAAATAATAAATGGTAAAAGATGTCCCCAGACAGTGTATTACTAATAAATAAGCTGTACATTTGTTTATAGCCACTCACAGGAAGAAGAGTTCTCTGAAGGCTTGGAACAATTTCATGTAATGTATAGGATATTAGCTGGACCTTGAATGGTAGCCAGAATTTGAATAGGCAGAGAAATAAAGCAAGCATTACAGATAGGGGTAAAGGAAGGAGTTTAGGCTAGAGAATACTATTCGGGAAATTGAGTATTTGAAGAGAAGACTACAAAGATAGATTGGGACCAGACCATTGAAGGCTTTGAATGCCAGACTAAGGGCTTCCTCCTGTTTGAGCTAGAAGGTAATAGAATAATGATGAAGGCTGGTAGAATGTAAATAGAGGAGGGGCAGCTAGGTGGCACAGTGGATAGAGCACTGGCTGTAGAATCAGGAGGATGTGAGTTCAAATCCAGCTTCAGATACTTACTAGTTGTGTGACCCTGGGTAAGCCACTTAACCCTGATTGCCTCCAAAAAAGAGAAAAGAAAGAAATGAGAATATAAATTGATGAAGTAGATGACTGGATTGAATGACTCCTTCCTCCTTTTTGCGTTTATTTGGGAAGAGTAGGAAAAGAAATTTTCATGGAAAAGGACAGCTAGGTGTTAACATTGTCTGCAGAGGCAGTCCAAGTTTCCAGTTATTTCAAGAAGAAAAGCTCAGAATACCAGAGAGTTTGACCAAAGATAGAGTCAGGGACAAACAACAAAGCAATTAGGTGGGTGAGAGTGGAATGAATTTGAGGATAATATGAATGATCAAAGTGTTGGTGTATGTGGCAGAATGAAGGCATGTTAGAAAAAGAAGAAAAGGAGAAATGGGATGATTGATTCACTAAGCAGAATGAATTAAGGAAGGAATAGTCCAGGTTACTTGGAGTAAGGGGTGGAAGCAACAAATGAAAAGACAAAGATAACATAAGGTATAGTATAGACATCTATACATCTGAACACGCAGAGTAGAGTCAGATTCAGGCAAAACAGTAAAGCTTAGGCTGTTCCAAGTAGAATATTCATGTGTTAGAATGTGCCTCAGAAAATAAAATCTAACCTAGACATAGGAAACCTCTGCACAGGTATCATTGTAGGAAGTAGGGATGGGTAGGTCCTGGTGAAGTTGAAAAGGCCTTCTCAAATCTAAATTATGCAGGACGAAGTCTTTGGTTATTGGAATATTATAATTTGTTTAAATGAATCTTAGAAGTATAATCCAAGAAGAGTATTTCCTAATCTTCTGCTGCCTCCCCTTTATTTTAGTTCTTGATAGATAAAAAGCTTATCAATTTTATATGCATCAATCAGTCAACATTTATTCAGCACCTATTTTGATTTAGGTTCTGATAATACAAAAATGAAATATAAATATGAAGAAGTACATAGGAGATAAGCGACTAGATAATTTTGGAGAGGACAGCACTAACAGTTGAGGGGAATTGTGTAGATGGTGCCACTTAAACTGAGCTTTAAAAGATACTCGAAATGGTAAGAGATGGAGGTGTGAAGAGAGAGTTTTCTGGACCAAGGGTAGCCTGTGCAAAAGCACGCAGAGAGGAGGTGGAGGAAAGGACCATAGTCATTAAACTGTGATGCACTTTTTTTCCCTCATTATAGATATTGATCAACTAATTACGATCAGTGGCATGGTAATCAGATCATCCCAGTTAATTCCAGAGATGCAGGAAGCATTTTTCCAGTGTCAGGTTTGCGCCTTTACCACAAGAGTCGAAATTGATCGTGGCCGGATTGCCGAACCATCTGTATGCAAACACTGTAACACAAAACATAGTATGGCACTGATCCACAATCGCTCCATGTTTTCTGACAAACAGATGGTATGTTGTAGCCTTTTCTTGCTATATAGTAATGTGGGGTCTCACAGGCAAAGCATGAGTCTCAGACACTGCCCTTAGGCATCTGTTTTTACTGCTCATCCTCCGAACCAGAAAAAGTCAAGTTTAGCTTGGCTTACTCTTCTTCACACACACACACCCTATACCCCTTCCCCCAATGCAATTAATCGTCTTGATCTAGAATTATTTTTTTTTTTGAAGTACTTTGTTTTGTTCTGGGTGGAGTTAAAATTCTGAAGAGTTGTGAATGTTAACAGAAAATTGTAAATGTTTTCCCATGTGGTTTCCCAAAATTGTAGTATTTTTAAATGCTTGAATAGTATATTTCTAATCATAGTCATTGCTATCATAGCCAAATTCCTTTTCAGTTTTTGGCATTTTGATTCACTTTTATATTTTGCAATCCTTACACAACAGTGAAAAGTAAATCTTAATGAAATTTGATTTTCCTTTTTGTGTTGATTTTTTAAAATTATGGGTTTGGGTTACAGAATATCCACTTAGAATTAAATTCAAATAACACTTTATAGAATTATTCTATAGAATTGTTTTTCACTATTTAGGGAGTTTGGCTTTCTCCTGCGTATCTATTCTGTTAAAAGTAAGAAATAGTTATTTAAATTTTGCTTAGAATTAACATTAATTTTCAGTGTTCTCTTATCAGATCAAACTGCAGGAGTCTCCCGAAGACATGCCAGCAGGACAGACTCCTCATACTGTAGTTCTCTTTGCTCACAATGACCTCGTTGATAAGGTTCAGCCCGGTGACAGGGTGAACGTTACAGGTGAGATGGATGTACTTTTGCACTAACCCAACCAGTAAAATATCAAGATGGTTTAGTCTTAAATGGGAAGGCAGAATGAGGGTCCATAAAGACTATATTTAACAAGCTAGAATGATGGGTCTTATCTAATAAGATAACATTTAATAGGAACAAATATAAATCTATACACTTGGTTTAAAAAAAAAATCAGTTGAACAGATACCAGATCAGAGATGTGTGGATATTCATAGGGGAAGGGGTGGGGGGAATGGCTCAGACTCAAAGCTCGTTATCCAGTGAAAGCTAAAGCTTGGTCTACATTGGTGGATGCAGTGTCCAAACCGAGGTAGATGATCCAGATGTCCACACCAAGGCAGGAGTATTTTGATTAGTTCTGAATACCACATTCCAGAAAAGGCAGTGAAGCGTCTCTTGTCCAAGATTACACAGCTGATTAGTGACAAGGCCAGTACTCTTGATTTCCAGGCTAGTGTTCTTTCTACTGATGCTTTTGTGGGAAGATAATGTGGGGGGGAACCCATTATTAGTGCTAGCCAATAAAATACAGTGACATCGATATATTGGGGAACAGGGAATCTTGGCAGCCCTAACTAGACCTTTAGTCTAGGCAAGGGAGTTTGAAATGAACCAGACAACTCAGGTGGCATCTTGCCATCGTTTAAGTGCCTGCAACATCATTCTCATCTCCTGGACTAAATGTACAAGGCTGTCAGCTTACATTTAGTTCAGGAGAACTAAAGGTGAGAATGGTATTGCAAGCATTTAAGTGAAGGAGGAGGATAAAGTGTTGACATCTTGATCTTCAAACACATCAACTTCCTTTTTAATTGTAGCTTAAATGATCTGCCAAGGACAAAGTACATTCTATCTCTTCAAATGTTTATCAAAGGAAGCAATAGAAAGTTGAGGTGTATATATAGGGGAAACATGGTAATGTTCTGTGCCTGCTTCTGCTCAGGGATCTATAGAGCTGTTCCTGTTCGAGTCAATCCAAGGATGAGCAATGTCAAATCTGTCTATAAAACCCATATTGACGTCATTCACTATCGTAAGACTGATGCCAAGCGTCTGCATGGTGTTGATGAAGAAGCTGAACAGAAACTTTTTTCAGAGAATCGTGTGGAAATGCTGAAGGAGCTTTCCAGAAAACCAGATATTTATGAAAGACTTTCTTCAGCCTTGGCTCCAAGCATTTATGAACATGAAGATATCAAAAAGGTATATAGGAACTTTAAATTATAATGACAGTAATACACATTGTATAGTGCTTTGAGGTTTGTGGAGTGTTTCACAAATATTATCTTTACAATAACCCTGGGAGAAGTAAGTGTTATTATAAATAGCCCATTTTATAGATAAGGAAACTTAGACAGGTAAGATGATCTGTCTAGGCACACACAGCTAGTAAGGTCCTAGGCTAGATTTGAATTCTGGTCTTCCTGACTTCATGTCTAGGACTTTGTCAAAGATGACATCTAGCTGCTCAAGTGTACAAGCTACAAATTTTTGGTGAGAAGTATCCTGCAAATAGTGTTTTTTATTGTGAGGTAAAAGATAATCATCACCTAAATTAACTAAAATAATGTCTGGAGAAACAAAAGGTCAAGAATATCAATGGAAACAAAAAAAATGGGAAGGAAGGGAGACTAGCAATCTCAAATTTCACTACAAAGCTCTAATTGTCTAAACAGTTTGGTACTGGGTGAAAAATAGATGTTGTTCAGTGGAACAAATGAGGTTCACAATTTTCAGAAACAAATGAGCCACAGTAACCTAATGTTTGATAAACCCAAAGATCTCAACTGTTGAGGCAAAAAAAAAAATCACCATTTGACAAAAATTGTTGGGACCAGTAAGTCCCAGCTGCTACAATACGTCTACAACCTTGTTCCCTGAGGACAGAAGGCAAAGTGGATAATTTATAAAATTTAAGTTTTTGTGCAAACAAAACCAGTTCAGAAGAAAAGCAGGAAACTAGGGCCAGAAACCTTTTCAGCAAGTTTCTCAGATAAAGGTCTCATTTCTAACATACATAGGGAAATAATATAAACTTATGAGAGTAACAGCCAATTCCCATTGAAATGGTCGAAGGCTAGGAGTAGACAGTTTTCAGATGAAGAAATCTAAGCCATTAATAGCCACATCAAAAAAAATGCAAATTAAAACAACTGAGTTTACTAGCTTACACCCATTAGGTTGGCTAAGATGACAAAAAGGAAAATGACAAATATTTGAGGGGACGTGGGAGAACAGATACATTAATGCAGTGTTGGTGGAATTGTGAACTGAAACAGCCATTCTGGGGAGTAATTTGGAACTATACCCAAAAAACTATTAAACTGCGTACGTTTCATAATACTGCTACTAGGTCTATACCACGAAGATCAAAGAAAGAGAGGAAAGACCCATATGTATAAAAATATTTATAGTAGCTCTTTTTGTGGTGGCAAAAACTGGAAACTGAGGGAATATGCATCAATTGAGGAATGACTGAACAAGTTATATATGAATGCAATTGGAACACTGCTGTACTGTAAGAAATGGTGAAGGGGATGGTTTCAGAAAAATCCCGGTAGACTTGTATGAACTGATACAAAGTGAAGTGAGCAGAACTAGGAAAACAATTTACATAGTAAGCAGTATCATAAAGATACTTAACTATGAAAGACTTAGGAATTCTGATCAATACAGTAACCAGCCACATTTCCAAAGGCCTCATGATGAAACATGCTACCTTCCTCCAGAGAGAACTGGTAGAGTCAGCATGCAGATGAAAACAGATTTTCTTCTTTTTCCTGCTTTTTTAGGGAGATGAGGAGAGGACATGGCCAATGCAGAAATTTCTTTTGTGTCACCATGCACATTTGTAACAGGTTTTATTTTTCTTGCCTTCTCATGAGTGAAATATGGGAGACCTTGAAACTGAAAAAATTTTAATGAATTTTAGAAAAATGAAATTCAACCTAATACTTAACTTAAATCTAAATGTAAGTAATGCTCACTCACATTCTCTCTAGGGTATTTTGCTTCAGCTGTTTGGAGGAACAAGAAAGGATTTTAGTCACACTGGAAGGGGCAAATTCCGTGCTGAGATCAATATCCTTCTGTGTGGGGATCCTGGGACCAGTAAGTCCCAGCTGCTACAGTATGTCTACAACCTTGTTCCCCGAGGACAGTACACATCTGGCAAAGGCTCTAGTGCTGTTGGCCTTACTGCATATGTAATGAAGGACCCAGAAACAAGACAACTGGTCTTACAGACAGGTGCCCTGGTCTTGAGCGACAATGGTGTTTGCTGTATTGATGAGTTTGACAAGATGAATGAAAGTACAAGATCAGTACTTCATGAAGTAATGGAACAACAGACTCTCTCAATTGCCAAGGTAATGGTTCCATTGTCTGCTGTAGGAGAGCATTGTGTACATGAAACTAGTGTCTCTGGGTACAACTCCCTTTGACTCCAGTTGGATATTAGTTATGAATTTTGTAGCAATGTTACAGATGTTTATAGATGAAACTTTCAACACTTCCAAATGTATTTGATTTGGGTTAATTTCTGAACGTTTTCTACAGAGTCCTCTTGTTTATTTACTGTATGCCACCTTTTTATAGTGAGCATCGTTCTGTCACCTAAAGGTCTGTATTTGTCTTGGGTCCTGAAGATAGCATAAGTGAGAGAGACCCCACTCACACAATTATTTTCTTTTTTCAGGCTGGAATTATTTGTCAGCTGAATGCTCGAACTTCTATCTTAGCAGCAGCTAATCCTATAGAGTCCCAGTGGAATCCTAAGAAAACTACCATTGAAAATATTCAACTTCCCCATACTTTATTATCAAGGTATTGTCAAAGACATTTATAAGCTAGAAACTATACTGTGTAACATGCTGCTTCTAATACTATGCTAAATCCTTTTTTCTGAAGTGAATATTTTTTTCTTACATTAACTAAAACATTCTCCATTAGTATTAAAATAATATTGACTTCCCATAACATAAGTATGTTCTGTTTTAGAATGAACATCTATATGGCCTACATTTTCTCTCAAATATCAGGCAAGAGTATTTGCATAATTAATAGATGAATTTTAGATTACAAGTATGTTTTTGTTTTGCTAAATAAATGTATTTGCTTATGCTATGCACCTAGACTCAGATGCCAAATAAATCCATTTTTTGGACATGATGGGAATTTGCTTGGCTTGACATTCGGGATTTGTTTTACTTAAGCATGCATATTTATTGTAAGGGTTTTGTGTTTTTTTTCCCCTCCCGGGGGAGGAGGGAGAAAAATAAACATTATTTAAGCAAAAATATTTATACACACACACACACACACGTGTGTGTGTGTGTGTGTGTGTGTATGTGTTTACACCTAAATTTTTTCTGTTGTTTATAATATGTAACATGTCATTCCAGGGGAGAGTTTACTTTCCTACCTCTGTTGCATGACTGCCTAATTAGCATTTCTTGAATCTGAAATCTTTGGAGTTAGTAGGCCAGAAGGAGTGCCGAAGGCCAGTAGAGCCCAAGTAGAAGTGCTTATCTCCTTGGTGGCAGACAGACACCATAGCCAGTTTCAATAGGCCTGCCTAAAACAAATGAAGAACAAGAACGTTTAAAATTTTCCTGTGGTGGGGGTTGATGAACAAAAGAAGCCAATAGATATTTTTGTTCACCCTCTTTAGATTTGATCTGATTTTCCTCATGTTGGACCCTCAAGACGAGGCCTACGACCGCCGTCTTGCCCACCATTTGGTGTCTCTGTACTACCAGAGTGAAGCACAAGTAGAAGAGGAGTTCATGGATATGGCAGTCCTGAAGGACTACATTGCATATGCTCACAGCTCTATTACTCCTAGACTAAGCGAAGAAGCAAGCCAGGCTCTAATCGAGGTAATATATTGACTTTTTAGAGGCTAGAAAGAGGTTTGTTGGTTTTTGTTTGTTTTTCATTCAAAAACGTATGTTAAATGTGAATTCCCACTCTCAAAAAGCTCTAAAATCCAGTGGGGAAAAAAGATAAGTACCTAGTGAAGTCTGAAACCAAATAGAATGTGACAAAAGATGCAAAAGATACAAAGTGCTTTGGCATTGGAGTGATGGGAACACTGAATTTAGAGTCAGAAGATCTGGTTTCAGTTCTGAGCTCTGCCACTTATTACTCTGTGACCCTGGAGAAAGTCATTTTTAACCACATTGGGCCTCAGATTCCTCATCTATAAAATGAGTGAGTTGGGTTTTATTCTAAGAATAGTAAAGAGCTATTAAATATCTTTTAGTAATAAAATGCAGATGTTAGATAAATCCCAGTGTCTTCTGTGATGAAGGTTGTGGTTTAGTAAAAGAGATGTGAGATAATAGTTTTAATATATAATGAGATCAGCACCCAGGAGAAGTGCAAGCAAGAGCAAGGCTTTCTGGACGCATTTGAGTTGGGCTTTAAAAGGATGAGTAGGAAGTCTAAGTAGTATAGGAAACAGGGTGAGAAAAATTACGAAGGTGGGAAAGTATGGAGGTATTAAGTAGCCCAGTTTGGTTAGAGTATAGAGCACATTTTAGGTGGGAGATCTGAAAGGCAGGGTAGTGTTTAATTGTGAAAAGCTTTGAGTGTCAAAAAAAAGTACAAACTTTATTCAGGCAGTAAAGGATGAGAAAAGGAATGATAAACCAATCCAATAAACATTTATTAAGTGTCAGGCATTGTATAAGTTCTAGGGATACAAATGATTAAAAAACCAATGCCTGCCGTCTAATGGGGAAAAGGAGAGCCATATGCAAATGGAGGCAGGAAAGTGGGGCTGGGGAGCAGCAGATGCAAAGTCTAATATAAAGATGGATTTATAATGAGAAGAGAGTCGAGGCAAGAAGACCTGTTAGAAGGCAGCAATCCAGGTGGATGGCGAATATAGATTTGCTTCTGTGGAATTAAGTTATATAGATTGTATAGTAACTTAACTCTTAGATGCATAACCAGACAACTGTCAAAATTAATTTCCAGTAGTGTTTTCCAAGTACACATTGGCATCTATCTATTTCTGTATTTGTATACTAATTTTTACCAGTCTTCCTCAGGATCTTTGTTCTGTGATGTAAGTTTAACCAACCTTAAAGAAAGGTTGAAAATGTATCCACTAGAAGAGTTCAGCACATTTTTTTAATTTGCTTTTTGGTGAGGCAATCAGGGTTAAGTGACTTGCCCAGGGTCACACAGCTAGTAAGTGTCATGTGTCTGAGACTGGATTTGAACTCATGTCCTCCTGACTTCAAGGCCAGAGCTCTATCCACTGTGCCACCTAGCTGCCCCCTGCACATGTTTTGGTTTTTTTTTTAAGATAGCCTGAGAGCCTTTGTGCACTTTAAGGATTTTGGTCATTTAAGTAGATTCTTCAATACTTGATCTTACAGATGTGGGAACTCTCCTGACACTGTAGATCACAGCCCTTCCATGCCTTCTCATTTTGACAACTCTTTTTCATATCCTCCCATAAACTCTTCTTAGGGGATCCACCTAACATAATAGAAGCTGTCCTCTGGTGTTTTTGTTGTTTAGCACTGCATGAGTACCAGGGAAGCATTCGACTTTTCTGACTGTTATTCTTGTTTTTACTATATAACCAGCCCCCTTTTTCAAACTTTCATGTCCTGAATGATACTTATTTTGCTGCTTATCGCATGTAAGTCCTTGTTGGTTATATACTGTGCCCTCTTTGTGTCTACCTTTGTTGTTGTTCAGTTGTGTCTGACCCTTTGTGACCGTATATGAGGTTTTCTTGGCAAAGATACTGGAGTGGTTGGCCATTTCCTTCTCCGGTAATTAATGCCTACCCTACATCTCTCCATTGCCCTTTGGGTCCACCCACACTTCTTTAAATTCATACTCTTGGTGCCTTACTGTGGCATGGAGATGATCCTGGGTTCTTGAAAGCTATGCCAATGGCATGCACATGTGTTCTTGTATGCTCTACTATACTAGAAAAGCTTTAAGTAAAATTCTGGTGAAACTCTTGGTTTTAAATGAAAGGATCTTATCATGTACTATCACTAGAATAATTTTGGTGTTAAAAAATGAGTTTTTATTTGACCCCAAGTTGAATCTATAGACGATTGAAAATATGATGCTTTTAATCAGATTACCAACTATCCCATGGAATGATTTGTGCCTTTGAAAGCACAAGGAAACCAACTCCTTTATATCACTTTCCTTTCCTCTCACCATCATCTTAATTATCTGTAGTCTGGCTTCCTCATCACTTAACTGAAACTGCTCTCTCCAAAGTTACCCTTCCCTTAATTGCTAAATCTATGAGACTTTTAAAAAATTCTCAACCTTCTTGACCACTTTGCTGCCTTTGACATTTTCAGTCACTCCTTTGACATTCTTTTCTTTCTAGGTTTCTGTGACACTACTCTATCCTGGTTCTCGTCCTCTCTGGCCATTCCTCAGTGTCCTTTGCATCTTTGTTCAACTCGTGTCCAATAATGATACGTGTCCTCCAGTCTCTGTCATAATTTTTCTCTTGGTGAGCTCATCAGCTCCTTTGAACTCAATTATCACCCTGTACTGATGCTTCTCTATTTATCCATCCCCTTTCCTAACCTTCAGACTCCCATCTCCAACTACCTATGGGACATCTCTCAAACTGGATATCTCACGGCTGTCTTTAACTCAGCATATCCAAAATGGAGCTCATTATCTGCCCTTTCATGCTCTTCTTCCTGTGTTTCTTATTAAATTTTGAGGGCATCACCAGCTTTGAAACCTAGGTGTCATCCTTAACTTTTCATTCTCTCTTACTCCATCCCCCCATATTTAATCTGTTGCCTAATTCTGTCAATTTTACCAGAGTAAATCTCTCATATATCCCCTTCTGTCCTCTGAAGCTGCCACCATCTTAGTACAGACCCTCTTCACCTCAGGCCTGGATGCCTCAAGTCTCTCCCCACTCCAGTCTGTCATCCTCCTCTCACTTCCTAAAGTGCAGGGGTGACCACTCCCCACCTCTGTTTTTTGCATTGCCCTGGTGACTGTAGCAGTAAGCCTCTCTCTGTCCCTAACCTGACCAGTTACTGAAAACTAGTACATTCTGTCCCCAGAACTATGTCTTGAGCTCTTCCAATGTGGTAGAGCACTCCCCCCAGGCCCAGGGCCACTTTCACCCCACAATGAGGCAAAAGCACAATTCATGTGGAAGAATTTGTGTTGATGTCTAGTTTTAAAGCTGTAACCAAGGCCTTTTTTTCTTTACATTCTCCCCAAACTAGGCATATGTGGACATGAGGAAGATTGGAAGTGGCAGAGGAATGGTTTCTGCATATCCCCGACAACTGGAGTCATTGATACGTTTGTCAGAAGCTCATGCCAAAGTGAGATTTTCTAATAAAGTTGAAGCAATTGATGTTGAAGAAGCAAAACGCCTCCATCGTGAGGCACTGAAACAATCAGCTACTGACCCAAGGACTGGCATTGTGGATATATCTATTCTCACTACAGGTTTGTAGTTTACTTATAACAAAAATCTTAAATTGGCAATTTTTAAAATAGGAAGTTAATTGATCCTTCGTGGTTTTTAAAAATTGTTATTTTAAAGGAGAATACATTTGTTAAACAGTACATTGCACTGTCAGCATTACAGTGGTGCAAATGCAGAGGTAATTGAAACTACATAGAATCCACAAGTCATTCATATTTTGAAATGCAATTAAATGCATAAACATTCAGGAATTGCTTAGACTCCATTTTAAACATCATAGGAAAACTGGGAAAATTGAGTGAGGAGGTAGATTCTAGGAAAGGGCCAGTCTTAATGAGAATGCTTAGAAAAGCCGTGTGTAGGGTTTTGGTTTTTTGAGACTAGATCTCCTTAACTCACTTAAGGTTAGAAGTACAGTGCTGATTGGCATGGAAACTTCAGCCTCCTCCATTTTTCCCACTTGGGCTGGTTCAACTATCCTTAGTTAGCCTGGTAACCCTCCACTCCCAAGGACTCAGCATATTGGTGCCAGACTTAGCACAGACACCCAGTTGACTTTAGTGCTGTTGCATCGCAGAACTTCCCAACCAAGCAGTCTACCAGCTTTAGCCTTCCTCGGTTTCAAGGATCATAGGTGTGCACCACACCCCGCAATAAATGTATTCTTGAGGGGTTTGGATGACCTGAGCATAGGATGGCAGAAACTTTCCTACTATTGCCAGAAGCAGGATAACCTCTATTGAGAAATGGATTTTGGTTTTTGTGTGTGGTGTATATATGTATATTAATTATTAATATATCTTATACACCTAAAATTCATCTGAGAAATTTGGTAAAAAGATTATTTTCCCTATTAATTTTGTTTGTGTAGAAGCTTTTCATGTCATGTAATCAGTTCTCTCTTTTTTCTCCTGTAATTGCCTCTATACCTTGTTCAGTTAATAGTATATCTCTTACCCATAGCAATAAAAGATGTATGATCTGTTTCACTTCTAATCTTTTTATAGCATGATCTTTAATATTAAGGTCATATCTATTTAGAATGTATTGTGAGATGTAGTATAATATGTTGGTCGAAGCCTTTTTTCTGTCTGACTGCCAGTTTTTATTAAATGGGCAACTCTTTCTTAAGTAATTTGTGTTTCCTGGTTTATTAAAAACTGGGTTTTTTAGTTCTGTTTCAATTCACCTTTGTTTAGTCTGTTCCATTGAGCAACTTTTGTATTATTATTATTTTTTTTTTTTACCAATATCAAATGATTTTGATGGGTATTGACTTATAATGTAGTTTGAGGTCTGGAAGTATTATTCCCCTATTGTCCCTACTCTTTTTATTATTTACTTTGATAGTACAGATCTTTTCATTTTTCTAAATTAATTTTATTATTTTATTGAGTACTCTAAAGTAAGGAAACATCTGAATAGGATCCAGGCAGGAAGAAACTTGGAAAAATTCAGAGAAGTTGAGGGGCAGGTAGAAGCTTGGAGCAGAAAAAGTCAGTGTTAAATTTATGGTTAGTGATAAAAGAATGACCTTTAATTCAGGGTCAACTGATGGCAACACAGTCAAATGAATTTGACACAGATAAAGGAATATGTAATAAAAGAGTAACAATTTTTAAGTTCTTATTTTGAGCCAGTGAGATCATAGGAACATAAGCTAGAAGTCCAGTCTCATTTTACAAATGAGGAAATAGAGGCCCAGGGAAATTAAGTAAGACTACAGTGGTTCTCCTTAATCATTAACTGTTAAGTATATTACAGCCTCTGAGGAGGCAGCATAATGTAGGTGAAAGCTTCTGGGGTGTGGACTTGGGTATTTGACCAAAATCTTCAGGTAAAACCAAATGGTAGCCTGGCAAAAACTAGATTTAAGCCAACACCCAACACCATATGGCAAGAAAAATTCTAAATGAATACATCACCTAAATATAAAAAGTCATGTTATAAATAAATTAGAGGAACAAGAAAGAAATTCATTACCTTTCAAGTCTATTTATTAGTAGCAATGTAGTCCCAATTTAGGTGCTGATTAGCTGTGTGACCTTAGGTGAGTCATTTAATTTCTCCCTATCTCTGTGTATATACTGTGCACTTTAAGACTTGGGGAAAAAAATATGTTCCTCTATTTAAAAGATAATCCTAGATTTACTTTAACTG
Source organism: Phascolarctos cinereus (assembly GCF_003287225.1). Taxonomy (NCBI): domain Eukaryota; kingdom Metazoa; phylum Chordata; class Mammalia; order Diprotodontia; family Phascolarctidae; genus Phascolarctos; species Phascolarctos cinereus. The sequence goes on along the minus strand of NW_027555847.1, from coordinate 486,666,668 downwards.
AAATTTTCTTTTTAGGAATGAGTGCCACATCTCGCAAAAGAAAAGAAGAATTAGCTGAGGCTTTGAAGAAACTTATTCAATCAAAGGGCAAAACACCAGCTCTAAAATACCAGCAACTCTTTGAAGATATTCGAGGACAATCTGACATAGTAAGTATTTTGCATATGTTTGGAACTTCTATTTTTATTTCTTTTTTTTCCTAAAGTTAGACATATTCAGTAGTAAAATATAATTGGAAAGAGTAAATTTGGAAACAATCTAAAATGCAAAAATGTCCTATAAATAAAAGGGCTTTTTTATTTTTAAAAAATATGTTTAATAGAAGTAATTTAAAATGTTAGAAAATGTAAACCAGCTTCTTAAAGTTAATTTGATTCTAAAGGTAAATGCTGTTGGGTGATAAATTAACTGGAAAATTGACCTATCTTGAGCAATTATATGTAAGATTGTGTGTATGTTTTTAGACTTAGAAGATATTTATTTTCTACTTCCCCAAGGCTATTACTAAAGATATGTTTGAAGAAGCTCTTCGTGCTTTGGCTGATGATGACTTCTTGACCGTGACTGGAAAGACTGTTCGATTACTCTGAAGAAATAAGATATGAACAATAATGAGCACTATTATCTTCTGTTTTTCTACATAGATGTTTCACTTGATTACTTAGGTAAAACTACTGCGTTTCCTTCATTATTTGCCAGTCAGCTAATAGCACTGCCATCAGTGTAAATAACTAATTTCTAAAAGAGTACTAAGCTCTGGTTTTCAGATATTAGATGTCCATTCTTAAAATGAAAATGTTCATTAGAAATGCATTAAATAAAGGTTCCTTTTTTGTACACTGTACTTTTGAAATTGATGTTTTTTAGTATGGGCCCTGCTAGAGGTTGTGCTTTGTATAAATTTTAATACAATCCCTTCTACATGTCTTCATACTATGAAGGTCTTACCCATAAATCTTCCACAGATGATCCACCAATATGCTGAAGGCCTTTCCTTTTTTTGTGTCTCAGAGATACCAGTACACATACAGAGTGACCATGCATTGCCTCTTAATTCTCTATGTATATATCAACACTTTTTGTAGCAGTAAAGAACCAGAAACAAAGTGATTGCCCATCAGTTGGGGAGTGGATAAATGAAATTGTATACAAAAGTAGGATATTTTATTATGTAGCAAGACATAGTGACCATAAGGAATTCAGAGAAACAGGGAGCTTTGGAGAACTCAGTGCTGTAAAACAATCAGCACCAGAAGAGTCAGCTGAACTGAGCAATTGTAATAATATACAGTCTGCCAATTGTATAAGTTTTCAAATAATATCAATAAGTAGTCTCTTTTTGTTTGTACTTTTTGCTTGTTTCAAGGGAATGTTCAGTTCTAAGCAACGAGGAGGGTTTATTAAAAAATGACTGATGTGAAAACAAAAGACATTTCAGAAATAGCCAAATTGGCACATAATTGTAATGAATATTACTGCATCCTAAGAAATCAATATGAAGAATTAGAGTAGCTAGCATTTATATAACACTTTGATAAGGTTGGGGGGGTAGAGGAAGTACAATAGCCTTGTGTGGTAGGTGTTATCCCCATTTTACAAATTAGGAAGCTAAGGTTGACTTTCCCAGAATATGGCAGCCACCAAGTGTTTGAGGCAAGATTTCAACAGGGCTTCCTGAGTTCAAGAGTAGTATTTTATCCAGAACACCACCAACCTGCCCAGAATACCAAGAAGCATGGGATGACATCAGTTACACCAATATTGTTGAAACATAAAGTGCATAAAATATCTGGAAAGTCTTGATAGATTGTGAAGGGTTTCAAGTGACACAAAAGCTTATTTTTTAATTTAAAAAACTTTTTATTTTGCCTATGGCAAGCCAGCAAGTATTTATTGAATAGTCATAAAATATTTGGCAGTATATTATTTTTATCTTTTTTCCCTTAATGTAAAAACAATTATCAGAAGGGAAGCTTTTCAAATGCTCTTTCACATGAAATTCTAAGCTGTTTTTTTTTCCTCTCCCTTGAAAATAAAAAGAAAGGGTTTTGGTTTTGTTTGGTCTTTTTGAGCCTTCTGCACACCATCAAAGGAACTGCCCCACTATTTGGAAGTCCAAAGGTAATTTCTCTATAAGAATCAAGAGTTTTAGTACCTAAGAAGTTATCATCTAGAGGCCAACACCCCACACCCCCTTCAGCAAAGATCAAAAGAGACACCAGAAGGAACAGTGATCGAGAACCAAGCAGATGAAACAGTGGACTCTTCATTTCAGAACAGAGCTACACAAGATGATGGTCAGAAGCCAGAGGGCACTGAGAGAAAGGTCATTCTCAGGAGCCAAAAGTCATCATAAACTCCAAGAAGCCAACAAGATATCTTCCCTGGCCTCTTAGGAAAAGAATACAGAGTAGACATAGCAGAATATGTGGCCAGCTCAGCTGGGTAATTCACAGGAGTGCTGAAAACAGCTGTACTTCCAACATCTAAATTAGGTAGGTAGGCCTATAGGAGCCACACGGGGGGATGAAAACAACCTCTGTTGGAGATTGTGCAAGGTAGAGACAGAAAAGCCAAGGCAAGTACCTGTGTTGGTCTCTTAGCAAATAGAAGGAAAAGCCAGGAATTGTGGCAATTAGGTAGCATAGTGGCTAGAGAACTAGGCCTAGAGTTAAGATCTGAATATGCATCTCACTTTAGACATTTATGTGACCCTGGTCAAGTCACTTCTGTCTGCTTCCATTTTCTCAGTTTCAAAGTGAAGATCAAATAAGATAATGTTTGTAAAGCACCTAGCAAAGTGTCTGGTACACATTAGCTGCTTAATAAATGTTTCCTTCTAGGGAGGCTGGGAGATCATTTGAACTTGGGAGTTTTGAGGTTTTCTTTTTCAGTTGCGTCCAACTTTTTATGACCTTATTTGGGATTTTCTTGGCAAAGACACAGGAGTGGTTTGCCATTTCCTTCATGATTTTCTTGCATCGCTCTCATTTCTTTATCCAGTTTTTCCTCTACTTCTCTTTCTTGCTTCTCAAAATCATTTTTGAGCTCTTCCATGGCCTGAGACCAATTCATATTTTTCTTGGAGGCTTTGGATGTAGGAGCTTTGACTTTGTTGTCTTCTTCTAGGTGTATGTTTTGATCTTCTTTGTCACCAAAGTAAGATTCTGTGGTCTGACTTTTTTTGCTCTGTTTGCTCATATTCCCAGCCAATTGCTTGACTATTAAACTCTTTGTTAAGGTAGGGTTCTGCTTCCAGTGTGGAGAATGTACTGTCCCAAGCTTCAGGGGTTTGTGCGGCTGTTTGCCAGAGATACTTCTAGAGACCTATAAATTTTCAGTTCTTCCAAGGTGGTATGAACTAAGGAGAGGTGTGTTTATTACTCTCCTGGCCTGTGCTCTGGTCTGTGAGCGACAAGTACTCTTTTCTGCCTTGGAACTGTGAGGAGGATTCTCTCCGTACTGCTGCCACAAGCTCTGCTATGCCAGTGCTCCTCTTTGCCCCAGAACTGAGACTCAAAGCCAAGTACAGGCAAAGCAAGAGAATCCTGCCTCAGCCCCAGCCAAGAGATCCCTGCAGTACCTCTCTGATCAGTCACTCCATTCCCTCTCCATCTGTGGGCTGAGAGCTTCAGAATCAGCTGCACTGAGCTCTTCTCTCACCAAGATCAGACAGACCTTTCCTATTGACCTTCTAAGTTGTCTTTGGTGTTTGTGGGTTGAGAAGTCTGGAAACCTCCACAACTCCGCTTGATTCAGTTTCCTGAGGCCTGCTCCAGGTTCACTGAGGCCCCATCTTTGCCTGCATGGCCCATGCTAAACTGTGCTCCTCTCTCAGGCCTGCACAACAGACCTTTCCAATCAACCATCCAGGTTGTCTTGGGCTAGAAATTTGTTTCATTCTGTCTTTTTGTAGGTTCTGCTGCTCTAGAATTTGTTTAGAGCGATTTTTTTACAAGTATTTGGAGGGGTTTGGGGTAGATCTTGAGCAAGTCACTGCTCTTACCTGAAATATTTTTTAAAATATATTTAACAGATGGGAACACTATGGAGCAACTTACAGGAGGATATGACACCTAAAACAGTTTTTCTTCTTTAAAGCCCATGTGGGGTCCCGATTGGGAAAAAGCCATTAACTTAAACTCTGTGAAGAGTTTAAGCCAAGACATCATGACCTGTTAAAAATCATGCCTTAGATGCTGAATCATATTTTAGACACCGGGTCACAACTTAGATACTGTGATCAATGAAAACCATAACAAGAATATTGTGACCAGTATATGTTCAATACACAAAATTGTGTTTGGGCATAACATTGGCTTAACACCCAAGTTTATTACTAAGCAGAAAACCAAAAATATTCACCAGTCAGTAGTGATGCACTCTCTAACTCCTCTCTTTGCTTTCCAAAATAATCACCAGGCTTTTCTGGGGTCTCTAAGAAGTTAAGACTGTTTTCACCTGGGAGCTGCTCCAGATAGTCCCTTATGTGTAAGTGATAATATCAATTAAAATACTTCTTATAATCAAATTGGATTTCTTGACCTCTTTCTTCGGAATCAGAACAACTCCTGATTGAGGAAAATATCCCAGAGCACAGGGATATTTGGCTCTTGGAAAGATAGTGTAGAGTTCCTCATCGAGGGGAATTTCAGATCCAGACCTTACACCCCATGAGGCTAACGAGAGCACATTTCCTATATATCCCAACAAATACACACACACACACACACACACACACACACACACACACACACATCCATGCATGCATGCTTGGGCAAAACACAAAGTAACTGAAAGGCCACAAACACATTGGTAAGTTAGGGGAATGTCTGCCTCAAGCATGTGAAGGCTTCTCCCCCTCGAATGGGGTGGATGAGAACAGTTTGTTTCAGTAACCCCACAGGCTGAAGCAGGAACTGTGGAGCACCTAGAGCTTGGTCAGACATCCAAGATGCCAAGGTCATCCATGGCATCCCCAGTCCATTGTGAGTTGTCCTGACTTTTGTTTTGCCACTGGACTTCAGTGACTCTGGAAGAGAGAGTGAGGCTGAAGACTCTGTGCAACTGTGACTCACTTAAATGCAATTCACACATGAGTCAAGATGTCACCTTATGAAGTCACTTGTCCTCTTCAAAAACAAAGTACAAAAACAATAATAATAATTCCTGTATTATGTCTGTTTTATAGATGAAGAAATTGAGACTCAAAGAGACTGAGTTCTTCCTTGATTCCTGTCAAGATTATTTTGAAGCTGTATTTGAATAGTTTTCTTAGATATCTTGACATAATGTACCAATATTTGCCACATTACATTATTATTTCTGTCAGTTTCTTTTGATTTTTTTGATGACATAAAAATGCAAATAACTACCATGGGTCTATCTTAAATTCCACTATTTTTCCAAAAACCATTACTTCCACTTTGTAGTTGTTGATCATCTTAGGTGTTCTAGATATATGGTAATGATATCTACAAGTAAAAATATTTTGACGTCTTCAGTTCTGATACTCTTCCCTCAAACTTCTTTTTCATGCCTCATTACTGTTACCAACATGTCTAAAATTGCAGCAAATAAGACATGGGGAGTGTCAGCAATTCTGTTTCATATCTATGTGTAGTGGGGCTTCTTAAAGTGTTTCTCCAATGAATGTAATATGAGGTCACAGTTTCAAATGTATACTTTGGGTTTTTTTTCTTTTATTAAGAAAGTCTCCTACATTGTTAATGTTCGTGACAAAAGGATATTGTAGTTTATTGAAGTACTTTCCTGCCTCTGATAATATCTTGTCTTTGTTTCTTTATCTCATTAAAGTAAATATTTAGGTTTTTTATTTCTATTAAACTATCCTTATGTTTCGGTTATAATTTCTCCTTTGTAATGATGGATTATTTTTGTACTACTATATTACATTTGTATTTTTACATTTTGTGTTGATAATCATTAATGATTTTTGACTATATTTTTTCTCAACCTTATCTTTGTCTGTTTTAAAGATCAAAACCTATTTGTCTGTAAAGGATAGAAGGAGGTAACCTTTGCTAGTAGTCTTCCATCTCAATAAATTTTGGGGAAAAAAATCTATTTAGCATTAAAGGATCTTTTAAAAAGACAAAAGGGGAGCCAAGATGGTGGAGAAAAGGCAGGGACTTGCCTGAGCTCTCCCCAAAATCCCTCCAAACACCTTTAAATTATGCCATAAAACAATTCCTGGAGCAGCAGAACCCACAAAAGGATGGAGTGAAATAATTTTCAAGCCTAAGGTCAGCAGGAAAGGTCTGCCGCACCTGGGGAGAGTGGAGCACAGGCCAGCACAGATGCAGCCCCAACAAACCAGGAGCAGGCCTTGGGAGCCACCGAATCAACAGTGGTAGCAGGTGCTTCTGGGGCTCTCAGCCCACAGACAGTAAAGAGGTTTAACAGAACAAACTGGTCAAAGGAGGTCACAAGGGTCTCTTTGCTAGCACTGAGGCAGGACTCTGTTGCTGTGCCCACACTCAGATCCAGGTCACAGTCCTGGGTGGCAGTCCCAGGGCGAGGAGGAACACTAGCACAGCAGAGCTTGCGGCCCGCTGTGGAACAGGTACCCTCATCACAGTTCAAGGGCAGAAAAGGGTACTTGTTGTCGCTCACAGACCAGAGCGTGGGCCAGGAGAGTAATAAGCACACCTCTCCTTAGTTCATACCACCTTGGAAGAACTGAAAACTTACAGGTCGCAGGAAGTATCTCTAAAGACTGCTGCACAGAACCCCCGAAGCTTGGGACAGTGCACCCTCCACCCTGGAAGCGGAGCTCTACTTTAATAAAGAAAAGTCAAGAAACAGGCTGAGAAAATGAGCAGACAATAGAAAAAAATTCTGACCATGGAAAGTTGTTATGATGACAAGGAAGATCAAGACACACTCAGAAGAAGATAAAGGCAAAGCTCCTACCTAAAGCCTCCAAGAAAAATATAAATTGGTCTCAGCTGATGGAAGAGCTCAAAAAGGATTTTGAAAATCAAGTAAGAGAGGTAAAGTTGGGAAGAGAGATGAGAGTGATGCAAGAAAATCATGAAAAACAACAGGTTGGTCGGTAAAGGGGATGCAAAAAAAAATACTGAAGAAAATATAACACTTTAAAAAACAAACTAAGTCAGATGGTAAAAGAGGAAAAAGAGAATGCCAATGAGGAGAAGAATGCCTTAAAAAGTAGAATTGACCAAATAGAAAAGGAAGTCCAAAAGCTCACTGAAGAAAACAATTCCTTAAAAATTAGAACTAAGCAAATATCGAATGACTTTATGAGAAATCAAGAAATAATAAAACCAAAAGAATGGAAAAAATAGAAGACATTGTGAAATACTGGAAAAACTTCTGACCTGGAAAATAGACCCAGGAGAGATAATTTTAAAATTCTTGAACTGCCTGAAAGCCATGATCAATAAAAGAGCCTAGCCATCATCTTTCAAGAAATTGTCAAAGAAAACTGTCCTGACATTCTAGAACAGGGGTGCGGAACCTGCGGCCTCAAGGCCACATGTGGCCCTCTAGGTCCTTGGGTGCAGCCTTTTGACTGAGTCCAAGTTTTATAGAAAAAAATCCTTTTATTAAGGAGATTTGTTCTGTGAAGTTTGGATTCAGTCAAAGGGGTCCTAGAGGGCCACATGTGACCTTGAGGCCACAGGTTCCCCACCCCTATTCTAGAACCAGAGGGTAAAATAGAAATTGAAAGAATCCACCTATCCCTTCCTGAAAGATCACAAAATGAAATCTCCCAGGAATATTATAGCTAAATTCCAGAGCTCCCAGGTCAAGGAGAAAATATTGCAAGCAGCCAGACAGAAACAATTCAAGTATCATGGAACTACAGTCAGGATAACATGAGATTTAGCAGCTTCTACATTAAAGGATAGGAGGGCTTGGAATATGATATTCCAGAGGGCAAAGGAACTAGGATTACAACCAAGAATAACCTACCCAACCAAACTGAGTATAGTCCAGCAGGAGAAAAATGAATGTTTAATGAAATAGAGGACTTTCTAGCATTCTGGATGAAAAGACCAGAGCTGAATAGAAAATTTGACGTTCAAATACAAGACTCAAGAGAAGCATAAAAAGTCAAACAGGAAAGGGGAATAAGGGATTCAATAAGGTTAAACTGTTTACATTCCTATGTGGGAAAATGAGACCTGTAACTCATAAGAACTTTCTCATTATTAGGGCAATTAGAAGGAATACATATAGAGGGCACAGTTATGAGTTGAATATGAAGGGATGGTATCCCAAAAAAAATTAAGGGATGAAGGAGGAATGTAGTAGGAGATTGGGAAATGGAGAGGTAAAATGGGGTAGCAAAGTAGGAGGGGAAGGGTGAGTTAGAAGCAAAATACTTGAGGAGGAACAGGGTAAGAGGAGAAAAAGGATAGAATGAACAGTGGGGGAGAAATAGGATGGAGGGAAATACAGTTTGCAACAGTAAATGTGGAAAAATTTTTGAGGCAAGTTTCTCTGATAAAGGCCTTTTTTCTCAAACACATAGAGAACTGAGTCAAACTTATAAAAAAAAAAAAGCCATTTCCCCAATTGATAAACAATCAAAAGATATGAATAGTTTTCAAATGAAGTAATCAAAGCTATCTATGGCCATATAAAAATGCTCTAACTCAATATTGATTGGAGAAATGCAAATTAAAACAATTCTGAAGTACTACCTCATACCTATTAGATTGGCTAATAGGACAGACAAGCAAAAAGACAAATGTTGGAGAGGATGTAGGGAAAATGAGACATTGATGCATTGTTGGTGGAGTTGTGAACTGATTGAACCATTCTATAGAACAATTTGGAACTATGAATATACTTTGATCTAGTAATATCGCTACTAGGACTGTATCCCAAAAGAGATTTAAAAAAAAAAAAAAGGAAAAGTGTTGAGGGCTGATCTTAAGAGTCTGATAAGGGTTTAAGATCCAAGGCAGAGTTTGACCTCTGCCCAGGCTTTTACCCAAAAAGGCTCATGGATTAAGTGGTATAGCTCCCCAATTCCTTCCTGATAAAGAGGTCTCTGAGACATTCCTTCTCTCTCTTTGAACCTTAGATTTACATATTCACTCCTCTATGCAGGTGGCACCAAGGTGCCTGGGAAAACCTTGGAATCTACAGCCCAATCTAGGAACCCTGCTAAGGAGGAAATTCATGATTGTCACATCCTCAGCAGATGTTCTGGGGAGTATCTCACGGGAAGGACTCTTTGAAGTTAGGCTAGATCTTCCCTATATATTCTGTGCCCTCAGATGAATAAACTGAGTCAGTAATTCTACTCCGCCTGGCCCATGTCATAAGTTATCTCATGCCTCTCCGTTCGGTGTGCGATCTGGTTGCGGGCAACAGAAAAGAACCTATATACACAAAACTATTTGTAGCAGCTCTTTTCTGGTGGCAAGGAATTGGAAATTGAGGATATACCCATCATTTGGGGAATGGCTGAACAAATTGTTGTATGTGATTATGATGGAATATTATTGTGCTATAACAAATGATAAACAGGATGCTCTCAGAAAAACCTGAACATACATGAGCTGATGCAAAGTAGAATATGCTGTGTACAAAGTAACAGCAATATTGTAAGATTATGAGCAGTGAATAACTTAGCTATTCTCAGTAATGCAATGATCCAAGACAACTCTGAAGAACTTAGGATGAAAAATACTATCCATACCCAGAGAAAGTACTGATGGTGACTGAATACAAATTGAAGGATACCTTTTTTAACTTTATTTTTCTTGAGGTTTTTTTTGGGGGGAGGGGTCCTGTTTTCTTTCACAACATGAGTAATATGGAAATGTTTTGCATGACTTCACATGTATAGCCTATATCAAATTGCTTGCCTTCTCAGTGGGGAAAAGGGGTGGGGAAGGAGGAAGGGATAGAATTTGGAACGCAAGGTTTTAAAAATGAACGTTAAGAATTGTTTTTTCATGTAACTGGGGAAAAAATACTAAATAATTTTTTTAAGTACAAAAGAATTTGCTTATGAGTTTTTCTGAAGCCCGGCATCTAACCACAGGGCAGCTCTTTAATGGTTTACCTGACATCTTCTTCTAAGATTGGTCTGTTTGGGCTTTTTATTCCTCCTTTTGTTGATTTTGGTATTTTTTTTTCTCCTCTGTGACTCCTCAACTCTTTGCAGTCTGGCTCATGACTGACTCAAATGAAATTGTCTACTCCTTCAATCATCCTGTAAATGCCCAAGGTGATGGCCATTTCTCATTCCTTACCCTTCCTAAATTCTCTGCAGCACTTGATACTACTAACTACCCTCTTCTAGAAACTCCTTCATCTTTGGGTTTTTAATGACGTTGTTCCTACCTAACTACTCTTTAGTCTCTTTTGCTGGCTCATCTTCTACATCACACCCCAAACTGTGTGTACCCCAAAGCTATGCATTATGCCCACTTCTCTTTCTTTACCCACTCTCACTAGAGGACTCCATAAGTCCCCAAGGATTTATCTTTTCTATGCAAATGACTGTGAAATTGATACATTCTGCCCTAATTTTTCTCCAAGAGCCCCAGTCATGCATTTCCTACTGCTTATTGTGTAATTCACAATGGATGTCCTATATACAATTCAAACTCCACAAGTTCAAAACAAAATCATTATTTTGGCCCGCTAAGCTCATTTCCATTCCAAACTTCCCAATTAACCACTCAGGGTGCTACCATCCTTCCAGTCATCCTTTGTTATATTTGACTCCCAGCTTTCACTTACTTCACATGTATGATGATTTATGGCTTATCATTTCTACCTCCACAAATACAAGTTCGATGTGCTCCCCCTTGCCACCATAGGTTCTACCTATGCCACCATCACTTAATCACCTATCTTTTGAGGTTTGTTCAATCCTACCACTCAATCAATCAACTGTTGCCCTACCGACCTTCATCCGAGACTCTCTCCTCCTTTCTTCGATAAGTGTAGTGCCTGGCTTCGTCTTTCCTACTCAACTCCTACTTCAACATACATATTAATATTCCTTCAAGCACTCTAACTTCACATTTTAACTTACTTCCCATGAGCTGCTCGTCCATCCCATCTCGGCCCCACACAAAAAATGGTCATTTGATATTATCATTCATAAATACACCATTTCCATATTCACTAACACTGAAATTCTCCCGCCCTTCGTGGCCCATCTGGACCCTTTGATGGAATCAGTGCAACCCTACACAATCCTCTTCTCGGGTCCTTTGTCAGCTTATGCTTATTGGATCATCTCCAGGATCAAATGTAAAACCCTCTATTTGACATTTAAAGCTTGTCATAACCTGGCCTCCCTCCTACCTTTCTAGACTACTCAAAATTTACTGGTGACGCCGGCCTCCTGGCAGATCCCCCAGCAAGGCACTTAACCTACCATTTCCGTGAATTTTCATTTTCATTCCTGGATTTCTCTCCCTCCTCAAATTTGGCTCCTGACTTCTTTAACGTCCCAGCTGAACACCCACTTTCCACAGAAATACTTTACTAATCCCGCTTAATTGTAGTCCCTTCCTTCCTAAAAATCCACTTTTAAGAAAAGTTTCCCCTGCCCTAAGCAGTAAAACACTTGGAGAATGCGGGCATCGATCCCGCTACCTCTCGCATGCTAAGCGAGCGCTCTACCATTTGAGCTAATTCCCCTCTCTGAGAAGCCTGAAAACCGACTCAAAGCTCACAGCCTCACTGCCGCTCAACAGGGGCGGTTTGGTGAGTGAGATGCCGGCAGATTTCGGATTCATTCTTGCTAACTCATTTCACTACTCCATATCTCTCATGCGCTTACTCATTGCTGGCTATCAACTCTCTGAGCTCTGGGGAAGGGGAGGAAGGAGGGGAAAGGGGAAGAGAGGGGGAGTGGAGGGGGGAAGGGGAGGGACAGAGGGAAGAAAAGGAGTGGGAGAGGAGGAGGGAGAGAATATAATTGGAAGTAGGTCGGGAGGGGAAGGGAGGAGGAGCAGGGTTAGGACTTGTACTTTTCACATTTTCTCCCTTTCCCTCTACATCCTTACCAAAGGCAGAATATAGGATTCGGTTCACAAAATCACCACGTAGACGCACAATCTACTCCCCTCGCAACTCCCTTTCTAGAATCTCATATAATGAGAATTGCCCAGGGTCACAAAGCCAGTACTTAACAGAGGCCCGACTTTAGAGATCTTTAAGGCTCTCAAGCTTGTGCTCTATCCACTCTGACATTCCGCATCTCAGGAAAACTAGATCTAAAAGAAATACCACCATCTATTTTATTTTTTATGGCTTTTTAAAAAATTTTATATAGTATTTTATTTTTTCCCCAGTTACATGTAAAAAACAATTTTTTAAGATTCGTTTTTAAAACTTTAAGTTCCAAATTCTCTCCTTCCCCAACCCACCTCACTGAGAAGGTTAGCAATTCGATATAGGTTACACATGACCACCACCTATTTTTATAAAACCAAGGAACTGGAGAATAAAAAGAAAAATCGTAGAGAACTGGGGCACAGGCCCTACCTCTTACAATGTAAATAAGCACTCTACTATCTCAACTAATTCTCTTCTAGGAAAAGTGAAGAAATAACTGAAAACTCCGTTTTACTGGCTCCCAGCAGGGTTTGTTTACTGCTCTGAAGGACAGCTTGGGACACTTTTTCATTCATTCACCCAACTGATCAGCAGGTATTTATGAATCACCTATATGCCAGGCCCTGTGCTGGCTAGTCTTGGGATGAAAACACAAAAATTAAACTGCTTAATAAAGTCTTGTTGATCAAGCATTGAATTTACAAACCATACATGAGAATGGGACCTATTATGTCACAGACATCTTAAACTCAACACATCAAAACCAACTCATTATCTTTTCCCTCAAGCCCTCTCTTCCTATCTTTCCTGTTACCATCAAGAGCACCATCATTCTCCCAACCTCAGAACCTAAGTGTCATCCTTGATTCTTTATTCTCTCTTACTCCCCCATAACCAATCCCTTGCCAAGTCCTATCAATTTTACGTTAGTAAATGATGAGGGCCTGCACTCACAGCTGGTATATTGTAATAGCCTTCTGTTTGGTCTCCCTACTTCCTCCCTACTCCAGTCTATCTACTCATCTGTCAAAGTGATCTTCCTATAGCACAGGTTTGACCATGTCACCCCAACAGCTCTTCAATAAAAGCCATTTCCTCTCTGATCACCTCCAGCATCAAATATAAAATCTTCTAGCATTCAAAGCCCTTTATAACTTGGTCCTCCTCACTTTCCAGACTTCTTACAACTTAATCTTCCCTACCCCAAACTCTACAATCCAAAAACACTGGACTTTTTTTTTTTTGGCTAGGCAATGGGGTTAAGTGACTTGACCAGGGTCACACAGTTAGTAAGGGTCAAGTGTCTGAGGTCAGAAACATTGGACTTCTTAATCTTCCTTAAACAAGAAACTTCATCTTCTGACTATGCATTTTCATGGCTGGAATTCTCTCACTCCTCATCTCTGCTTCCTGACTTGCCTGGCTTGCTTGGCTTCCTCCAAATCCCAACTAAAATTCCATCTTCTACAAGAAGACTTTCCCAAATGCGTTGATACTAATGTCCTCTCTCTATTAGTTCTCTGTCTCTGTACGTATGTGTGTGTATGTGTGTATTATACATATGTGTGTGTGTATAATATATATGCATACACACAAAAACAAGATATACCTCTCTATGTATATATACATACATACATACATACATACATACATACATACATACATATATATAATTTTGTTTGTACATGATTGTGCCTGGCTCATAGAGGACTTGATATATTCTTGTTGCCCTTATACTACTTGAAGACAAATTCCCTTAGACTTTAAGCTGCAAAGAATGTGCTGATCTGCACTGGTGTGGCAAAGTCCTAACCAGGGATTCCCTATGTTGATCAAAACATATATCTATTAGGGGAAAAATGTATTTTATACGTAAGGGATAGGGACCAGACCTGTGATTTTATTGGTATAGGGTACTCCCAGGTGAGGAAGTTCTCTCTACCAATACTGCTTGGCATTTCTACTACTTTGTCTTAGAGAATTATTTAACTTTGAGAAGTTGTGTCTTGCCCTTGGTCACACATGCCAGCAAACATCACAGGAATGAACCTAGATCTCCTTGACTTGAAAGACATCTCTATCAACTATACGACATGTATAGTTGCAAGGCTACAGGTGGCCTTGAAGCCTCAGGTTCCCCACTCCTGAACTATACCATGCTGCCTTAATTTTCAAAGTATTGTATTCATATGTATACATGTTATATAACTTCATTAGAATGCAAGGTCTCTGAGGAAAGAGCTGTAATTTTGTGTTTGTATCCACAACTTAGCCCAGGGCTGGCACGTAGTATCTGCTTCATAAATACTTGATCAGTTGAGTGAAGGAGTGAAAAGGTGTCCCAAGCTTGAAGAAGAATTGGCTAGTTACGCAAAGCGAAAAATAGCTAATGTGAAAAAGCGACAAATCATTAAAGGCATAGGCTGCCCTCTAGAATAGTAAACAAACCCAGTTGGGAGCCAGTAAAACTGTGAGTTTCCAGTTGTTTCCTCATCTTTTCAAGAATGGGAATTATTAGTTGAGATGGTAGAGCACTCATTTACATTGTAGGGCTCATACCCGAGTTCTCCAGGATTGTTCTTTTTGCTCTCCAGTTCTTTGGTATTAAAATAGGTGGTGATTTTTCTCTTAGATCTACTTTTCCCGAGACGCAGAATGTCAGAGCGGATAGAGAGCGTTTCTGAATCTCCAGGGCCTTTCTCTATTCTGGTCGGGCCTCTGACGCGTATTTGATCTGGGGCAAGTCACATTATATGAGATCTCTGAAAGTTGGCGGAAGTGGAGGAATAGCAACAGAGGATCAGGATAGAATAGAAACTGTATGACGTCTCTAGGCACTCTGCTTGAGCATTAGCACCAAGCCATCATAGAGGAAAGTTCGGGCAGGTTCCGTTCTGCAGTGACTGGGTGAAAGTTAAAAGCCTCCAGCTTAGAGGTATATTTAAGTCCGCTCATAGTCTTACAATTCACAAATGAGCGTAAGACCATTCATTTTTTACATTCTAATTTTAAGTCTTGGGTCATTTCTTAATTTGACCCAGGTGAATTCAAAACAGCAATCAAGGCTTTCAGATACAGAGATTAAAAAGACGAAGTGATACCTGGTGATTTTAAACCTAGATACTTTAACGAGTAGAATCACGCATTCTGCTTTTAGGAAGGATGTGGGAGGGGAAGGTCGTAAATGTGCAAGGTACAAGCCCCAGCCTCCTTCTTCTTCTCCACCACCTCCTCCACCTTTCCCTGCATCCTGCATCGATTGAGGTTGATAGCCAGTCAGTGCGTGGGAGAAATGGGATGGTGTAATGAGTCAGCCAGAATGCATCAGAAATCTGCTGGTGTCCCAATGAGCATTCCACCCCTACTAGGCGGTGATGAGGCTGTGGACTTTGAGTCGGTTTTCAGGGCTTCTCAGAGAGGGGAATTAGCTCAAATGGTAGAGCGCTCGCTTAGCATGCGAGAGGTAGCGGGATCGATGCCCGCATTCTCCAAGGGTTTTAGTAACACTCATTTCCTGCAAATTTTCCCATTTTCTTTCAGAATTGAATTGTCCAAAGCAGAAACAAGGTGAATTCGGACATTTTAACAATTCTCTAAACCCCCACCCCCATTAATTTGCTGACCAAAACCTCATCTTCCAAATGGCCATCAGAACTTAAAAAGTTACTTCTATGAAAGAAAACAGAACTTTAACTTCTATACTGTAATGTGGTTTTCTGAACGTGTGTTAAGTTGCATGTGTACCTCTGACATTTTGTATTTAGTACTTTTTTGGTATTTAGAACTTTCAAGTTAATTTATTAACTTGAAATTAACGCTTATTAATTGTTCGAGAAAACTAGGGCTACCCAAATTTGTACAGTTGCACTCTCCTAACAGGATGGGTGAGGTGTTCACACAGAGCAAAAGCTGTCCTGGGGATTTGGGGAAAGGGAAAGCAAGGAGGATAGGAGCAGGCATTTATTAAATGCCTAACTTATGCCAGGTACTCTGTGAAGCAACGTGAAGCCTCTTTTAATTGGGGAGTCAATAGAAACAGCACAAGACTGGTGCAAAAGTGAAGGGAAACAGGAGCAGGGAAAGCTCTCTTTCTTTCCCAGGTACCAAGAAAATGAGTGTGTCGGTATTCTATAAGGGGAAAGGGTTGGTAAGATGATTCCCATTCCAAATTGGCAAGAGTGATTAGATCAGTCAATCAACTAGCAAATGATTAATATGTACCAAGCACGGTGTTAAGCCCTGAAAAACAAGTCCAGGAAAAATCATTTTCTAAATATCAAAATTCGTTTAACTATTTCCTCCTTACCTTCTATTTTTCTACACTCCTCTTCTCTCCCCCCAGTTCCTACTGAACCTGCTCTTCATCCTCAGCAGATATCTTCAGTCTCTGAACTCTCTCTTCTTTCCTCCCAATCTACTATTAGCAACAACTTCCTTTGGTTTCATAGAATCATAGAATATCAGAGCTGGTAATATTTCAAATAAATCTTTCATTTTACAGATAAAAAAAAACCTGAGCCTAGAGAAGTTAACTTATGTACAAATCAAGCAGCTGATTGATTAGTGGTCAAATCAAGATTAGAACCCCTGTTCCTGGAGCAGCTAGGTGGTACAGTGGTTAGAACTCTGGCCTTGGAGTCAGGAGGACCAGCGTTCAAATCTGCCCTTAGAGACTTGACACTTACTAGCTGGGCGACCCTGGGCAAGTCATTTATAACTCCATTTGCCTCACCAAAAACAAAACAAAAGACCTGCTGCTCCTTCTAAATGATATTAATGACAACTCACATTTATATATGTCAACTTTGCTGTTTATGGGGTAGCCCCTTTCTAACAATGCTAGATTCCATTTCCACAAGGCTCTTGCTAGAAAACTAGAATTCTTGACTTCTGCCATCCCTACCACCTGCCCTAGATAAACCTATCACCTTTCTCTATTCTCTTGAGCTATGAAGCATTGCTCAAGGAAGATACTACCTAACTTAACATTTCTTAATGTAGGTGTTGCTATTGAAATATTGAATATCTTCACAGAAGGGCTTTTGGCTATCCCATATCCATTTACTTATCTAGCATACATTTATTGAATGCCTCATATATATATATATACAGTACATTGTGCTAAGTGCTGTAAGTTTCAAAGATGACACATTTCTCAAGAAACTTACAATCAAGTAGGAGAAGTAAGACAAGTACAATAGCTATAATTCAAGAAATATGTATCAAAGGAAAGCTGCAAAGTACCCTCTGAGAGGAGGGATCACAGCTAGGTCAAAGGATCTGGGAAAGAGAGCAGGTATTCTAAGCAGGGGGAAAAGCATGATGAAAAGTCCCCAAGGGACTTTCCCCAGGGAAAGTTTGGGGATATGTTTGAATAACAACCAGAAATTCAGTTTAGTGTAGTATAAAGCACAAGCAAAAAGTAATGTGTTTAGTTCAATGCACCCTTCTCAGATAATTCTAACCAAAAAGAAAGAAAGAAAAGAAAGAAATTAAAGACATTTAATAGAATCTTAGAAATGTCAGCTATGACAGATCTCTGACAGTTACAGAATGGGAACAGAAAGTAGCATACATATTTCTCAGCTATTCATAGCACTTTTATATTACTTGATTGTGCTAGAGCATGAAAACTATATATAAAAATGCAGAAAACCAGAAATATTAAACAATTCTTTATTGACCATAGCTCAAGGAAGGATCTTTGAAGATTCAGTTCAATCATTTGCAGTTGTGTCCAACTCTTTGTGACCCCATTTGGGTTTTTCTTGGCAGAGATACTGGAGTGGTTTGCCATCTCCTTCTCCACCTCATTTTGCAGATGAGAAAACTGAGGCCAACAGGGTTAAGCGACTTGTCCAGGGTCACACAGCTAGTAAGTGTCTGAGGCCAAATTTGAAATCAGGAAACTGAGTCTTCCTGACTCCAGGCCCAGCATTCTATATACACTGCACCATGCAGCTGCCCCTTCTTTGAAGATTGTATTCAAACAAATGGAGACTCAATAACTTAACCTTAAAAAATAGGTAGGCCAAAGAAAAAAATAGAAACAATCCATAGTATCAACATAGTGAATGGACAACAATGGGATAACATATTAAAACTTTTAGGATATAGCCAAAGCAGACCTTCAAGGAAAATATTCAGCAAAAGAAAGAAAGAATAGCTCAATAAATTAGGCTTGCAACTAAAAAAATACAACAAAACTAGAAAAGTAGCAAATCATCTTATGGTACATAATGATAAAATGCTACAGACTTTTTCAGTATGATCAGGGGTAATTGAAGGATGTTCTTTGTCACTGCTATTATTTGATATAGTTCTTTAAATGCTAGCTATGGTAATAAGACAAGAAAAAAGAAAAGAATAAGCCTAGGCAAAGAGGAAGCAAAATTATTTCTGTTTTTCATATGATATGATCTACTTAGAGAGCCCTAATGATTCAACCAAAATTAATTGAAATAATAACTTCAACAAAGTTTTAGGACATAAAATAAACTCACATAAATCAGTTTTGTGTACCTTACCAACAAAAAGCAGGAGGAAGTGATAGAAAGAGAAAGTATATTCAAACATCAATCGCTAATGGGTAGGCTGAGCTAATGTAATTAAAATGACAGTTCTACCTAAATTAATTTACTTATTCAGTGCCATACCCAATTAAACTACCAAAAAATTATTTTATAGAGCTAGAAAAATAATAACAAGATTCATTTGGGGAGCAGCTAGGTGGCACAGTGGATAGAGCAGCAGCCCTGGAGTCAGGAGGACCTGAGTTTAAATCCAGCCTCAGAGATGTGACACTTATTAGCTGTGTGACCCTGGGCAAGTCATTTAACTCTATTGCCTAGCAAAAGAAAAAAGAAAAAAGAAAAAAAAGATTCATCTGAAAAAACAAAAGATCCAGAATATCAAGGGAACTAATGAAAAGAAATGCTAGGGTAGGTGGCCTAGCCATACCAGATTTTAAATTGTATTATAAAGCAGCAATCTTCAAAACTACTTGGTACTGGCTGAGAAATAGAGTGGTGGATCAGTGGAATAAGTAAAGTACACAAGACACAGTGGTCAATGACTATAGTAATCTGCTGTTTGGTAAACCCAAAGACCCCAGCTTCTGGAAGAACTCACTATTTGACAAAAACTGCTGGGAAAACTGGAAAATAGTATGGCAGAAACTAGGCACAGAACAAAATCTCACACCATATACCAAAAATAAAGTCAAAATGTATACACAATTTAGATATAAAGACTGACACTATAAACAAACCGGAGAGCAAGGAATAGTTTACCCATTAGATTTATGGAGAACAGAATTTATGACCAAAAAAGAGATAGAGAACATCATAAAATGCAAAGTGGATAATTTTGATTACATTAAATTGAAAAGTTTTTGCACAAACAAAGCCAATGCAACCAAGATTAGAAGGGAAGCAGAAAACTGGGAAAGAATTTTTACAACCAGTGTCTCTGATAAGGGCCTCATATTTAAAATATATAGAGAACTAAGTCAAATTTATAAGAATACAAGCCATCCTCCAACTGATAAATGGTCAAAGGATATGAACAGGCAGTTTTCAGATGAAGAAATTAAAGCTATCTATAGTCATATGACAAAATGTTCTAAATCACTATTAATTAAAGAAATGCAAATCAAAATAACTCTAAGGTACCACCTCACACCTCTCAGATTGGCTAACTGGACAAAATAGGAAAAGGATAAATGTTGGAGAAGATGTGGGAAAATTGCAACACTAATGCATTGTTGATGGAGTTGTGAAATGATCTCCCATTTTGGAGAGCAATTTGGAACTATGCCCAAAGGGCTATAAAAATGTGCATATCCTTTGACCCAGCAATAGTACTTCTATGGATGTATCCCAAAGAGATCATAAAAGTGGGAAAAGGACTCACATGTGCAAAAATAGTTATAGCAACTCTTTCTGTAGTGGCAAAGAATTGGAAATTGAGGGGATGCTCATCAATTGGGGAATGGATGAATAAGTTGTGATATATGAATGTAATGGAATACTATTTGCTATGAGAAATGATGAGCAGGCGGATTTCAGAAAAACCTGGAAAGACTTACATGAACTAATGCTGAGTGAACAGAGCAGAACCTGGAAAACATTATGCACAGTAACAGCCACATTGTTCGATTACTAATTTTATTAGACTTAGCTCTTCTCAGCATTGCAAGGATCTAAGACATCTCCAAAAGACTCATAATGGAAAATGCTTATCATATCCAGAGAAAGAAATATGTAGTCTGAATGCAGATCAAAGCATACTATTTACTTTCTTTTTTTAGTTCTGTTTTGTTTTGTTTCTTCTTTCTTGTGGTTCCTCCTATTGGTTATAATTCTTCTTTACAACATGACTAATGTGAAAATTTTAAAAAAAGAAAGTATATTCAAAATAACTCTAGAATATATTAAATATTTGGGACTCTACCTACAGAGGAGCTATATGAATTCAACTACAAACAATCTTTGCAGATATAATAAGATTCCTAAAAATTTGGAGAGATATCAATTGTATGTTTGCATCATGCCAATATCACAAAAATGACAATAGTGTAGAAATTAATTTACATATTCTGGGTCATACCAATCAAACTAGAAAGTTACTCTTCTAGTGCTAGAAGAAATAACACAATTTACCAAAGGGTACAAAAAGATCAAGAATCTCATTGGGAATAATTTTTTAAATTAATTAATTAATTTTTAGTTTGCAACATTCACTTCCATAAGCCTTTGAGTTTTAAATTTTCTCCTCCTCATCCCTCCCCACGATAGTGTGCAATCTGATATAGGCTCGACATTTATATTCCTATCAAACATATTTTCACATTAGTAATATTGTAAAAAAGAATTAGAACCAATAGGAGGAACCATGAGAAAGAAGAAACAAAACAAAATAGAAAGGAAAAAAGCAAATAGTATGCTTCTATATGCATTCAGACTCCATAGTTCTTTCTCTGGATGTGGTTGGCATTTTCCATTATGAGTCTTTTGGAGACGTCTTAGATCCTTGCATTGCTGAAAAGAGCTAAGTCTAATAAAGTTAGTCATTGTACAATGCGGCTGTTACTGTGTATAATGTTTTCCAGGTTCTGCTCATTTCACTCAGCATTAGTCCATACAAATCTTTCCAGGTTTTTCTGAAATCTGCCTACTCATCATTTCTTATAGCACAATAATATAGCACTTATAGGGAATAATTTTTTTAAAGTAAAAAACAAGAGGACCTAGTAGCAGCAGACTGCAGTCTATACTATAAATCAGAAATCATCAAAACAATGTGACAGTCACTAAAAAATAAGTTAATTGACTAAACAGATTAGGAATGCAAGATCCATGAGCAAACAAATATAGTAGCATAATGTTCAGTAGACCCAAAGACCCCCCAATTACTGGAGTAAGCATTGAATATTTGACAAAAACTATTTGGAAATCTACAAAGCATTCTTTTGGATCTCCTTTAGCAAGCTATTGACTCGTTTTTCATGATTTTCTTGCATCACTCTCATTTTTCTTCCTAATTTTTCCTCTACTTCTCTTACTTGATTTTCAAAATCTTTTTTGAGCTTTTCAATGGCCTGAGACTAATTCATATTTTTCTTAGGGGCTTTGGATGTAGGAGCTTTGACTTCTGTTGTCTTCTTCTGGGTGTATGTTTTGATCTTCTTTGCCACCAAAGTAAGACTCTATGGTCTGACTTTTTTTGCACTGTTTGCTCATGATCCCAGTCAATTACTTGAGTTTTAAACTCTTTATTAAGGTAGGGCTCTGCTCCAAGTGTGGAGGGTGTACTGTCTCAAGCTTTCGGGGTTTTGAGCAGCTGTTTTCAGAGATACTTCTAGGGACTTGTAAGTTTTCAGTTCTTCCAAATGAAATTCAGTGATGACAAAATTTTTAAACTTAACAAAATTAGTTCACAAGATGGGGGGGAAGAGTAACCTAGCACTTATGATCATATGCTAGCAAAACTGAGAATTTAAAGGAAATGATTCCTTATAAAACTGTAAAACATTGAAATTAATGAAACAAAAAATAAAGATCTTAAATTACTTCATTGTAAAAAGTAGAATTGAACAAATAAGAGCAACTTCCAAATGGGAGGACTGGATGTGGGGGTGGAGAAGAAAGCATGTCCAGACACATTTGCAGGTGTATTCTGCTGAACATTTGAAAAGCTATTAATAGCTATGTTACAAAAATACTTGTTAGCTATGTTACAATAGATTGAGAAAGAAAGCATTCTATCAATTTTTTTACAAGACATTTATATACCTACTACCAAAATCAGAGGGAGATAAAGCAGAGAAAGAGAACTCTAGACTAATATTGACAATAAATATAAATTCAAAAATTATCAGTAAAATCTTAGTTAAAAAAGGCTGCAGTAATATATTAAAAAGATACATTGTGGCCACCTTAGATATGAATCAGGGATGTAAATATATTAGGGGAAAAAATCAACATAAGTAATTTTATTAAACACAAAAGCAACCAAATCCATGTGTTTATATAAATAGATGTAGAAAGAACATTAAACATAACATAGCACTCATTTTTACTAGAAACTCTAAAAGTTATAAGCATAGAAGGAAACTTTATTATGACAAAAATACATATCTAAAATCAAAAGTTAACATTATATTCAAAGGCAAAACACTTAAAACTTTCAATATAGGAATAAAGCAAGGATGACTCTTTTCATTTTTATTTGACATATTGCTAGAAATCTCTGGACCAGAGTCTAGAAATGCTTGCAATAGCAATAGGACAGGAGAGAGAAATTAATTATATAAATATCAGGGAAGAGAAAATAAATTTATTTTTCTTTGCAAATAATATAATGGCTTACTTAAAAAATCCCGGGGAATCAACAAAGAAGCTAATTGAGGAAATTAAATATCTTTAATAAAGTAGCATAATATAAAATAAATCCACAAAAACATCAGCATTCTAAATAGCAAAAACCAAGGGCAAGTGATAGAGAAATAACTGAAAATAACTGAATAATATAATAATTGAAAATAACTTAAAATACATGAAATGTCTTGGAGCCAATCTATACAATTATAAAACACTCTTTACAGATACAAAGGAAGACAAATAATTGTAGGGATATTTGTTTCTCACTACTGAAATGAGCCATGCCAACAGAATAAAAATGAGGGCACTATCTAAATTAGTAGATTTAGAGCTATACCAAACTACCAAGGATGTGGCAGTGCCAACCATCTCTTCAATGCATCCCAGAGTGTCTATTCTCTGTAGTTTCTATGAGCTCTTCTTATTATATGAATAATGACATGAGTCTTTCAGTTATAATTTTTAAAAACTTGTAAATGCTCTCCTTCCTCATTCTAAGGAAGGTAAATTAATCATTATTTCCTGCTATAGGTAATACACATGCACATATGTATATATAGATTTATTAATAAGTAAGGTCTTTAACCTCTTGTTAAAAATCTTTATATATGGGAAGTTTATTCCTCCTTCTCTATGGAATCTGAGTTGGGAGTTCACATGTAAAATCTCAAAGGGGAAAAATGTTTTAAGCACTTCTGAGGGCCTTTGATTCTTCTACTGAGAGACTTACCCAAGGCCATTTATCTGGTACTTGCCAGACAATTGGCATGTATCTCATAAGTATTAATTGTCTCTTGCTTTTTGTTTTTCATCCCTAAAATAAGTCAAGAATGGCTCCACCTCTTTCCATAATAGCATCATAGACAAAGTATCTATCTGAGGCCAGATTGTTCCACAATACATGGCATCACAAATAAGGCCCTTTATATTCCCCTTGTTAGTCAACTTTAAACAAATTTAGAAACATTCCTGGCCCATTCATTCATTCTCTTCAATCGGTTACTGTGCTCAAAGATGCCAAAATATAGATCTGGCAGAGGAGGGAGCAGATAACAGCTTGCTTCCCCAATCACCCATCCTGCAACCTCTGAAAAGGAGGAAGAATCTCTAGAACATAACAGAGATAGGAGTTTTCCTCACATAGGTTCCCAAAGTGGGTGATACTACCCCCTGAGAAGAATAATGTGGGGGGGTAATAATAGCCTCAGTATAATTGGGGAGCATTAAATAAAAATAAGGGCATGGTGGAAGCATAAGAAAAGAAGAGAGCACAAGAACATTTTGAAAAACCATTCATACATGTTTCATCTGTTGTAAAACAGAATTAAAGTCATAGTGATTACATCACTTTCCAAATAAACACACAAAATGCAAGTTATACCCAATAAGTTACATGATGCAATATTGCATCATCAAAATTTCAATGCAAGAAAAAACCCACAAATTTATAATAAATTACTAAATTTAAGATGTGTCATTTTAAAAAATTATATTTTTTGAAATGATGCAAATTAAAAAAAAACATTGAAGGGTTAAAGAACATAGATTTCTGGGGGTGGGGGGGGCTGAGTAATTTTTTTTTAAAGGGGTCAGTAGGCCAAATAAATTTGGGAACTTCTGAGTCTACAAACAGGGAAATCTGGGAAGTCATCTCTGGAGTTGCCCTAACACTATATACACTGGGGTCCTACTATACCATGGTATCAATGTGATTACATATTTTGACCTCTAGCATTTTACTCTTGATTCCAGCTGGTTGTTAATAATATAATTGAATATCTCTCCTTTGGACACTTAAGTCATGTGAATAGGTTTCCTTTTCATTTCATTATATGGACTACCACATAATCCCTCTTTTAAGACAATATTTGCTGCCAAATGAAGGAATTGGAATAGGTAGGAGAAACTAAGTGAATCTCTTCTCATTTTTAAAATCCTAAATCTCTGAGAGCCTTTATTCCAGTTGGTGCAGTGAGTGATCCTAATTTAAGGGGTTACTTTATGGAGGTAGACAAAATAATAACAAAATTCACGTGATGTAACATAGGTTCAGAGAGAAGTAACTTGTCAGAGGTCATATGGCTGGGGCAGGAATCCAGGACTTCTACCCACAAAAACATTTTTTCCCCACTATACCTTGTCTCTTTCCTTAGGTTCCTTTTTCTTGTAGATTTCTTCCTTTAAGGCACCATACTTGTCTTGAGCTGGGAGTGAGGTTCTGGTAGCAGGCTTTCTTTCATGGGCCTTGTAATAAAAAATGGATGCTTCCAGATATGAGAAGACAGATGAAGAGAGAGAAAATTTGAAGAACAAATAGAAAGTATTCTATTGTTCCTGCCTTGCCAATACTGGGTATACATAATTCTTTTTCTCTTTTTTGCTGTAACTCCCAGGTTGACATGGGAGTCTGTGACCATGTCAATTATCCTTGCTTCTCCTTCACTGCTTACTATAGTGCTTTGCATATAGTAGGTTTGTAATAAATAGCTGTTGAAGGAACAAATGAATAGGATTCTACTCACCAGGGAATGGAGACAGCATGATCTTGTCTTGAGCCAGTGACCGAAGTCCGACTTCGGGCAGAATACACAGCTTGCATAGAAAACAAAGGAGCTGGCTACCCACAGTTGCAGGCATAGTATCATATGGATTTTGCAGCCTTGGCCCAAAAGCTACTCTAACAGCAGACTAGTGTCAATGGTTACACTAGATCGGGGTGGCGAACCTGCTGCCTTAAAGTTACCTTAAAGCTCAAGTTCCCCACCCCTGCACTAAATGAACTAAGTGAACTAAGGCTACCAGAGACAATGACCAGCAAAGATGGAATCCCTGTGCCAGTTCTTGTAATACCAGATACCATAAGAGAAAGTAAGCGCTCCTTTAGCAGCTAACCAAATTGTAGGGCTATCAGCTGAGCCTCATGTGTATTTGACAGAACCATCCATATCATACTCATGCCTGACAAGATTATGTTTAGAGAGTTTTTGTTTTTGAGGTGGTACAGTTCTGGATGATGAAGTCTAAGATATAACTAATCTAGTGGAAAATGAACTGGAGTGAAGCTGACTATCATTAAAGTTGAGTAGGTCAAGGGACTATGAAGAACTATAAATACACTTATTGCCTGAGAAGGAGCTTACAAGCTGGAACCGTTTTCTGTTTTGTTGGGAAGGCAGCTTCTTTTTATTTTTGCAGGCAAACAGGGTTAAGTGACTTGTCCAGAGTCACATAAGTAGTAAGTGGCTGAGGCTGGATTTGAAATCAGATATTCCTGACTCCAGGGCCAGAGGGCAGCTTTTTAAAGGAGAGAGCGATCAGGTGTATTCTAACCTCAGAGAAAAAGAAGGAAATGTAGGAAATGCTCACTATGGAGTGCTAGAGTGAGTAAAGTTTCTAGGTTGTTTCTCATTGTTGTTATTGAGTTGTTTCAGTTGTGTCCAACTCTCCATGAACTCATTTGGAGCTTTCTTTGCAAAGATACTGGAGTGGTTTGCTATTTGCTTTTCCAGCTCATTTTCCAGATGAGGAAACTGAAGTAAACAGGGTTAAGTGACTGGCCCAGGGTCACACAGCTAGTAAATATCTGAGGCTGGATTTGAATTCATGAAGTTGAGTCTTCCTTACTCCAGGCCCAGAACTCTAGCCACTGTGCCACCTAGCTGCTCCAGAAATGCAGTAAAACTCTACAAATATGTGCCCAGTGGGGTTTTACCTGGACAGCCATCTGAAACTACATGGTCCAGTGGAACAGCATCATGAGACTATGCAGAGATTATGATCCCCGTGGAAACCAATTGGAACCAGACCCAACAAAAGTTGCATGACGGCATCACCAGAAGACTTTGATGGCCCTGTACCATCACAGACATAACCTACTTTTCCATGAACTGTCTCTTGGCCATAAATGCTCCCTACATGTAATACTTTCTTCACATGCATCTTAGAACATGTGATCACTGCTAGTGTGCCTCTCCACATGTGTGCTTTTACCATACATATGCCTGATGTGTGTACCACTCCATCTGTGTACTCTAGGTACTGTGTACTCTATGTATATGTCTCTCCATGTTCCTTGTATGCTTAAAGTCTTCCTAATGATGGTGTGTGTGAGAGTGTATCCCATGTCTATGAGGGAATATTTTATTGGTACTTTTCTTACTGTGTTTTCATTAAACACCTTTGCTTTGAACTTGTCTCCTGGCTTACTAATAAAGGTAAACACATTGCTGGGGTCTTGTAAACCATGGTTTTGAGTGGATGAAAATCCATGGTATACCTTGAACTGGGTAACTGTGTCAGGGACCCATTCAGTAAGCTATCTTTGTATCACCTCTACAACCTAACATAATGACACATGGAGACAAGTAATATAAAAATCATTAATGAATAATAATGTGCCAGGCACTGCGGTAAGCACTTTATTTTATTGGGGAGGCAACTGGGGCTAAATGACTTGCCTGGTTAGTAAGTCTGAGGTCAGCTTTGAACTCAGGTCCTCCTGATTCCAGGGCCAATGCTCTATCTACTCTACCACCTAGCTGTCCCTATGCTGAGTGCTTTATATCACATTTGATCCTCACAACAACCCTGGGAGGAAGGTACTATTACATCCCTTTTTTACAAATGAGGAAACTGAGGCAAGGATAAGTTAATGAGTTGCCCAGAGCACACAGCTAGTAAGTATCTGAGGCTGAATTTGAACTCAGATTGTCTTGACTCTCGGCCGCTCACTCTATTTGCTGTAACACCTAGCTGTCTTTATGAATTAATTTTTTTCTTATACATATACACAAGGCATAGGTAAAGATACACAGTAGTGAATAAATATTTGCTGATTGAGTAATGGCTATAAATTCAAAAAATAACTACTAAAATTAATGTTAGTTTTACAGAATAGGTGTTTGATTGGAAGTTACAGGGAATACCAGCAGTACGGCAACAATTTGGACACTAGATGTTTGATAGTAAGGGTGACATACTATAAAGCCTACTTACAACTTAATACCTAAAGAAAATTAGCATGTCATTATCTAATCAGTGGGCAAACATTGTCTATTGAAAACATGTTAGCACTTAGCCGAGCATCAACTGCAGATATTCTTTTAAAGTGCTTTTGATGATATGGTGTATATAGTGTATATTTTATAGTAGTATGGAATCTAAAATTAATAGCAATGTATTGGTAAAAATAAAAATTGGAGAATATTGCATTCACTTTACCACTCCTCCCATGATAAGGAATTTTTGCAGCACAGCAGGTTCTCAGATAATCATTGTGTGTAGAACCATAGACTGCTCTTTGGTTCTTTCTGAGCCCTCTGCTGAACCAGGCTGGCTGTAAATTTCTAACACTGTGAGTTCTGTGTGCTTACATGTGCTTGTGGTATGGGGAATTAGCTCAAATGGTAGAGCGCTCGCTTCGCATGTGAGAGGTAGTGGGATCGATGCCCGCATTCTCCAAGGCTTTTTAAGAGAAGATTTGTTTCTCTATCAGTAAACAGCACTCAGTGATGAGGAAAAAACCTAGGCAAAACCATATTGTTCTGAACAGCCTTGCTTTTCAATGACTGTCACCAGTCGTCTAAAGCTAACCCTTTCTTCAGACTCAGGTAAGTGAAAGTAAGTGATTTGTCTGTAGTATGTGTTAAAGATTGTTTCAGTGGTCTTCTGACTCAAAGTTCAGGATTCTTTATTCTATATTTCATCCTAGTGCTATAGGCAATGACTGAAGGCAAATAGACCCTTAAGGTGCTTACTGTTCTAATGCAGTTACAATATATACAATATATGCAATACAGATATATACAAGATACACACAAAATAGGTACTTGGTAACTTTTGAGGGGAAGGCACTAGCATTTGGGATAGGGAAGCAGGAATGGCCTTCATAAGTGTTTGAGATGAATCTGGAAGGAAATTAGAGATTTCAAGAGATGAAGAGTGAGAGCATTCCATGCATGGGATACAGCTAGTGCAAAAGCATGGATGAATATTTGTCTGAGGGGTAGTAAATAGGTCACTTTGGTAATATTATAGGGTGCATGGAGGGGGGTAATGTGTACAAAGACTGGAAAAGGTAGAATGGTGCTAGATTTTGAAAATTTTTTAATGCCAGAGTAATTTCTATTTTATTCAAAAGGGAGCCAGTAGTTTATTGACTAGTGGGGTGGCATGGCCAGACTTGTGCTTTAGGAAATTTATGTTG
Organism: Phascolarctos cinereus; assembly: GCF_003287225.1. NCBI lineage: Eukaryota > Metazoa > Chordata > Mammalia > Diprotodontia > Phascolarctidae > Phascolarctos > Phascolarctos cinereus. The sequence goes on along the minus strand of NW_027555847.1, from coordinate 486,637,493 downwards.
GTGTTTGTGTAGAACGGATTGGAGTAGTAGGAAGTAGGGAGATCAGACAGGTAAGAGGTGGAGGTAAGAGGTGAAGAGGTTCTGAAGCAGGGGTAGTGGCTGTGTGAATGGAAAGAAGGGGATGCATTTTAGAGATGTATTGTTGTTCAGTAGTGTCTGACTTTTTGTGGCTCCATTTAGGGTTTTCTTAACAAAGATACTGGAGTAGTTTGCAATTTCCTTCTCCAGCTCATTCTACAGATGAGGTAACTGAGGCAAAAGTGTTAAGTGACTTGCCTAGGGTCACACAATTAGTAGCTGAGATCAAATTGGAACTCAGGTCTTCCTGACTCCAGGCCCCATGCTTTATCCATTGTGCCACCTAGCTGCTCTCTTATAGATGTAAAGAGAGAAACAATAAGATTTGACAATTAATTGTCTATGTACAGTAAGCAAGAGGGAGAGATCAAAGATGACACTTAGGTTGTCAAACTGGGTGACTAGGATGGTGGTCTGATGCGGGGGGGGAGATTCTTCACTTTAATGGAGAAGTTGGGAAAAAGAATGGTTTTTTGGGAAAATATGATGATAAAATATAACGAGTTCTAATTTGAATATGTTCAATCTGAGAAGTCTACAGGCCATCTGGTTCAAGATGTCTAATAGGCAGTTTATTATGAGAGTTCAGAAGAGAGAGTAGGGCTGGGTTTATGTATGTGGGAGTCATCTGTTTAGAGATGGTAATTGAATCCCATAGGAATGTGGGATTGATGAGGTCTACAGGTTTAGGAGCGCTAGAACCTGTGTGGGTCCTGCCCAAAAGAATTTGACCCAAACCTTCTTTCAGCCAAAAACAAGGTTTATTAAAGATCCACCATATTAGCCAGACTCTTAAGGAATCTGAGTATCTGTGAGCTATTGGCTAGATTGTAAAAATCTGAGCAGTGAGCTCAAAAACTGAGCTAGATTATAAGAATCAAAGCATCTTAATGGAGACAAGATGGACCTTATATGCAGAAAGACTGTGGGAGGGATTTAGGAGTGGCCAAGTAGTGGGTGGGAGGGACACTGTGAGGTAATAGAAAGCCAGGGACCAGGACCACATGGCCAAGGGAGAATGAAGCATAGCTAGGATAAAGGGTGGAAAGTGTGTGTGGGGGGGCATAGGGAGGTAAGACAATGGAGGGCTAGGCTAGGTTATGGGTGGGAGATTGGGTGTAGCCATAATGAAAGGCCAGTTGATGGGATTATAGTCTCAGGCAAATGCCAGAGATTTTGCCATGTGGGAAAGTCCAGGGTTTTTCCTTTCTGGGGTCCAGATCCCAACACCATCAGGATGAGATCATAAAGTGGGATAGAATAGAAAAAAAAAAAGAGAGAGAGAGAGAAGAGGGCCCAGGAGAGAGCTGTGAGGTACACTCCTAGTTACAAGGAATGAAGATATAGCCAAGAGGACTAAGAAGGAATGGCCAGACAGGTAGGAGGAAGATTAAGAGAACAGTCACAGCAACCCACAAGAGGGGAAAATCAAATTACTATGGGGAAACAAAAATGAGTAAAAAAAAAAATCAATAACCAAGTTAAGAATCGATTTATAAAATAGGTATATTCAAGGGTTAAATAGACTGAACCAAACAAGAACTTAACTGAATAAAAACATTTTTGGCTAACAGTGTTACATATGCCATTCATAAAACATAGTGCATCACATGCATCACAAATGACAAATACACTTTTTTAAAGAAAATGAATACATTTTAGAGAATTATAAACCATCCTTGTGTAATTAATTGGATGAACTGAAGATTTTTTAGGTTGAATTTTTCATTATGGTGTATGAATTATGTAGTCTGAAATGGAACATGTGACTCCAGAAGGACTACAACTAAAAAATCTTTAGTTATCAAAATGCTCCTCCTAGTGGCTATTAGTATTATTGCAGAATAAGGATCAAAAAACGCTGAGCTGGAAAAGACATAAAGGTCATTTAGTTTAATCCCTTCGTTTTATATATGGGGAAACCAAGATTCAGCAGGTTGGGTGACTTGTCCAAAGTCACAAGGTAATGATTGCCCCAAGCAGAATTTGAACCCAGATCCTTTGACAAGCTAGTGCTCTTTCTACTATAAGTCAAAGGAAATGAAAACAGATGAAGAAATAAAAATTACAAACAAAAAAGAATGTTTTTCCCCTTTTATTTCTTTGCTTTTTTGTTCAGAATTTTATTTTTACAATTTACATATAAAAACAAATTTTAACGTTCTTTTTTTACAACTTTGAGTTCCAAATTCTTTCCTCCTTCCTCCAACTCCCCTCCCAATTGAGAAGTCAAGGAATTCGATATAGGTTATACATGTGTAGTCATGCAAAACATTTTATAATAGTCATGTTAAGAAAGAAAACATAGGCAAAAAAAAACCTCAAAAAAAAGAAAGTAAAAAAATTTTTGCTTCAATCTGTATTCAGACACCATCAGTTCTTTCTCTGGGGATGGATAACATTTTTCATCATAAGCCCTTCAGAGTTGTCTTGGATCGCTGTATTGCTGAGAATGGCTAGGTAGAATAAGATTTTAAAAACATAAAATACATGTGTTTATATTCTTAATCAGTAGGCATCTGATAACGTTTCTATCATTGATAAAATACATAGAATTTATTCATTAAAAGTAATAGCAATAATAACTCCTGTTTTTACAATACTGTTAAAGTTTAGAAAGCATTTTTCTCACAAATCTATGACACAGGCCATACAAGTACAATTGCCCCACTTTAGGTCGAGCTGTCATCACCTCTCTCTTAGACTACTGCAACAGCCTCCTATTTGATCTCCTTGCTTCAACTCTGTGAAGCCTCTCCCTCTTCCAAGCCACTCTCCACACAGTTGCTGTGATTTTCCTTAAGTGAAGACATGACTTCCCCTACTCAATTAATTGTCATTCCACTACCCAACAAATTCTAGTGGTTCTCTATTGCCTCTAGGTTAAAATAGAAATTTGATTTTTAAAACTCTTATCCTATCATTCCAGCCTTATTATACATTACTCCTCTCCCTGTATTCTATAGTGTAGACAAACTGGCCTATTCACTATGGAAGACTTTCAAGCTGAACTTTACTGAACCCACTTAGGTATCATGGTGGGGAGGAAATCCTGGTACAAGTACTTCACCACAACCAACGATTGTATTTATTTATATGTTCTTAATATGTAGATGTTGTTTCCACAGATAGAATATAATTTCCTTGAGCATAGGGATCGTCTCCTTCTTTGAGGCTTTGTTAATTGACCATGGTAATATGTGTTACTAAATGTTGAAGGCAGATTTTTTTTTTTCATTCATTTGGTGATTAAGTAGCTACTGTGTGCAATTCAGTAAGACAGATAGTGGGAAGGCACAACGAGAAATAAACTGATAAACAGGGGATAGATAAATGATTGCTAGAGTATTTATCAAGAGCTGACTATGTGCCAGTCACTGCGCTGAGGATACAAAGACAAGCAATTAAGACTATCCCTGCCTTCAGGGAACTTACATTCTAATTTAGGAAGACAACAAATAAAGGGGAGAAGGTGTTTATACCTGGCATGGTGAGGAGACGGCTGGTATGTGGTGCAGAGGTCTGGTTCTGGCAGAGGTGAGACAAAAGCTCATCTATCAGAGCTTGGCATCCCTGGGATAGTCATGGTCCTTTTGCTTAAGGAGCTTAAAATGCGGGAGTGATAAGACACGTACACATGTAAATGTAATTTAAAATTACATTATTATAAGTTACACAGCGCTTCTTAAACTGTGGGTCATGAAATTCGGCAACAGTAAAAGGTTTTTGAATGTTCGACCACCAAAAATTAATTAAAAATCAAATGCATAACAAATGCAAGGTGTTACTGACATCGTTTTCGGGTGTTGCCTCTTGCAACTTCCCTGCAGCCTTGGTTCTGATGTGAGAGGCACACTTTGCACTGTGCATGCCCTCACTCCCACACAGCGCTAAGGAACACTGCCAAAAGGGGAAAAGGGGTTGAGAAGGGAAAAAGTTTAAGAAGCCATGGAAGACTAAAAAGTGCAATGAAAAGTAAGGGCAGAAACTGGCTTTTGGTTTTTGTAGCCCAGTGTCTAGCATAGGGACTCCCACATAATAAATGTTCATTGTTGAATTGAATGGAATCAGATGAAGGAGAGATCACATCTAGCTAGAAGGATCAGGAATTTAATTGTAGAGCTGGGACTTTGAAGGATGGGATGTGTGTCAATAGGTCGAATGGGATTGGGTAAAGGTTGCTAGGTTGCTCAGTGGATAGAGTGCCAGATTTGGAGTGAGGAAAACCTGAGTTCAAATTCAGTCTCAGACAACTCTGGGCAAGTCACTTAACCTTGTTTGCTTCAGTTTTTTCACCTGGAAAATGAGCTGGAGAAGGAAATGACAAACCATTCCAGTATCTTTGCCAAGAAAACCCCAAATGGGGTTTTTAAGGGCACAACTGAACAACAACAAAAGGCATTTCAGACATAGGGAACAGTATGAGTTCAGGGTACATGTGGGAAGCAATGAATAACCCACCTCTGATCTTAAATCTAGGTGAAGAAAATGTGCAGCCTCTGCAGTGCTGCCCTACCTCAATTCTCTTCTCCACTAGTTCTGCCACAGTAAATGAGATTCTTAAATTGTTCATTCTTTGGGGCTAACCTTGAAAGTCACTGTTAAATATTCACTATTAGTCATGGACATTTTAATTTAAAGGACTTGTCCACAAAAAGCACATTGTAAGGCTTATTAAATAGACTTGAGATGAAGCAGTTGTTCGTAAAAGCCATACCAAAGCTGAGCTTTGAGAGTTTGGATGAAGTTCAGAGAAATTTCTTAAAGTGAGGGGGAATGCACACTGACCCCAGGTAAAGACCTTGATGGGGATGCTAGTAGTAAGGCTTTCCAGGAAGAGATGATGAAATAAGAAAGGAGAATGCACAAAAGGAAACTGAGTCTGGCTTAAGCAAAACTTGGCCGCCTTCACAATATTGCTTAGGCATGACTGGCAGTGTTTTGGGGGCATAATATAGAGACATAGGGAAGCAGTGTGGCATAGTGAAGGGAGAGCTGGCAAAAAGGAGAGCCACAAAAACGTGGGTTAAAAATATTACACATTAAAGATGCCACACAATTTCCCAAAGGCAATCCAGGCCTCTTCTCTCATCCTACTCAATTCTGGGCTATATAGTTCATTGTCCATCTGCAGTGTCTGTCAAAAGATTTATGAACTGACAAACCATGTCTATGGATTATCCATCCAGCTGCATACGATTGCCTAGAAAATAAGTTGTAGAATATTACGTATCTAAATTTAGTTCTAGAAAAAGGAAACAAAATGTCCATACTTCTGTAAGTCAAAGACACATTTTAGCCACTTCTCACCATGCACATGTAACAGGAGTTGGAAGTATACTTCATGGAGTATGTGTGGGGATAGGCCTTCTGGCCAACTCATAGAGCATGGGTGTTCCTTGGCAACTTTTAGGACTCTTAAAATTTCCTAATAGTCAGATAGGTCCAAAAATAGCTGCTTCTAGAGGTACAGAGTTCCCATTTATTTGGAGATCTTTCAAGCAAAGACTGATTGACCATTTCTCAGGGAATTTTTTTTTTCAGACACAGGTTAGATAAGCTGGCCACTGAGTTCTCTTCCAATTCTGATACACTGTGATTTTGATTCTATGATTCTGCGCTTTGCACAAAGAATTACTGACAGAGATATCATTGAGGATGCATATGACTAGAAAGGGAGATATGCTGATGATGTTATGAGAGTGGAGAAAAACAAAGGGACATTTATTTTGTTGAAATCAATGTTGTTGAAAGGGAAGCCTAAGTATTGCACTAGTATTCATGAAAAAGAAGAAGAAAGTCTTCATTACATTGGGTAAATTTTCTTTGGAGAATTTGTAAAAATACTTCTGCAAGGAGGGAAGTATCCTATGCCCCCAGTCCAATAATCACAGAAGACCTAGATATTTAATCAATAAAAATGGAAATTAGATATGAACAAGTTCTTAAATCAATTTTGTGTGAATGAAGTGCTTTGCTCACTGAATGAAATCAGAAGACGTGTAGGAAATTTATTGGGAATATCTGAAAGAATCAGCCACTCCTTTGGGCCCATGTATTTCCAGCAGGAACTTTCAAACAATGGGCCAGTCTAGTACCCAGCTGCATTTTTGGACTTCTCCATCATGCCCCCAGGAACTTCACCAATAAGAATATTACCATCGTGCAGGACTGCATCAGTTTGGGTACTCATCTTTTACCAGTACCCTCTGATTGGAGCAGGGGTGGGATGGAGTGAAGAGCTCCTCCTAAAGCCTCCATTTAAGGAGGAGCCTAGACCAGCTATCTCTTCCTTTCCCACATGACCGTACTTCTCTAGACATGCACCTAAGCTGAGTATCTTCTACCCCTACTCCTTTCAGCTTTCTTTTGTGTGCTCTTTCCCCCATTAAGTCATAAACTGCTTGAGGGCAGGGTTTGCCTTATTTTTTTTTCCTATTTGTATCCCCAGTGCTTAGCATGTAGTAGAGTTCAATAAATATTTGATTTGATAGTCCAGGAAATTTCCCTTGGAAGGGGGGTTTGTAGGGTTTTTTTCCTCTTCCCCTACACATCTCCAACTGACCAGAGGATGACTTTATGAGCTTGGAAAGTTAAGAAGATTTGGACTTTCCATCTGCATTGATAGTGGTATCCTTGGTGCAGCAATGGCTAAAGACAGTGTTTGCATTAGTTGCTGAGAGACATGCCAAAGAAAGGAATCTTCAGAACTCTATTAAGTCAGTAACCTTTATGGAAGGGGAGATAGCTACACCTAAAAGGAACTTTATAAGGATTCCATGAAGAAAGGAAAGGAATTCCAATACCCAAGAGCTTTGCATAACCCTTAGACCATTTATCCTCTCTAAGTTTGAGCCGTAAATTTGGACTCTAAGTTGTGTATGGCAAAATGAAGGGAGTACCTACATCAAAATTTGTTAATAGTTGAGGCCTAAGTTGCAGTCACACAAGTCAATGATGATAAAATGCTGCAGCTGCTAATATCCAGCAAGTGTCTTCTGGATTTTCTGTGATTTGAATTTTTTCTGAGATCATGCACTTCTTTGACTGGTAGTTACAAAGTATTACTAACATTAAGGAGACGGGCTTTTACAGTTTGAGATCATTGAAAGCATTGTGCATTTCTTGGAGTGCAATCCAGCTCAAACTCCTATTCAGTTCCTGATCCACTCATTTCCATCTACTTCATTAATACTGATAGATTAATTCAAAGATTCTTTCAACCCAAGTTTAAGACTTTACATGTATCCATTTTAATTTGCCCCAAGCTCTGGCCTATCAAGAACTTTTTGAATCTTGACTCCGTCATCCATGGTATTAGCTATTCCTCCTAGGTTTGTGTCATCAAATTTGACAAGTATGTCCTGGATACTTAACCTTTGTACCTCTATTTGCTCATGTAAAATGGGTAGAATAATGGCACTTACCTTTCAGAATTGCTGTGAGGATAAAACGAGATATTTATAAAGTGCTTTGCAAACCTTAAAGCACTAGATAAAATGCTAGTTAGCTACTCTTTATCATTCATTCAATAAACATTTATTAAACACTTTCTATGTATAAGGTACTTTGCTAGATACTATAGACACAAATACAAAAAATGAAATAATTCTTGCCTTAATGGAATTTTCATTTTGCTAAAGGGATATAATATGTAAAAAGTGTTATAAAGATGACCCCAGACTCAGTTCTGAAGACTGGTGTCTCTCAAAGACTTTTTATTAAAGAGGTTGAAGTGCGTCCTTTCGATTCTCTTGAGAAGTGGGCATACCTCCTTTGGAAGGGGGAGAATTGCTTGAGTAAAAGAAGCCAAAGCAAGTTTTATAGTTAGTAATTGCCTAACTCCCCCTTCTGGATCAGGATTGGCCCTAATCCTTCTGGGTTACAATATTCCTTATATGCCCCACCCTTAACATACATCATATACCTAGAACTGTGTTATCACAACCCTCCCCCCCCCCCCGAAGTTAGCCTGTCTGCACTGATTTTTTATCTACTTATGTGGAAACTTAACTCTTTCATTTCTCACATTTCCTATCTTTTTTCTTTTCTTGTTTTAAAGTAAAGATTTGGTTTCCACACCTTCCCAATTACCTTATCCTCTAATCTCCTTAACATGATTTCGCATTCTCCATCACTGGGGAAAGTCTCACTGATACATAAGGTATCCTTATATTGCCAGAGCCTGCCCTCTGAACTCCCACTCTAGGTCCTACTGGGATAACCTTTAGTGAGAGATGTCTCTATCAACTGTTGTACCAGTCCCCTAGTACATGGAACTATACAACATCCTACAGCAGTTAATATTCCTGAATGGATACAGCCATTACTTTCCATTTGCCAAACCAAGGTTCTAACCATCCCTTTAATCAGTTATCTATCCAAGAGTTCTTTGCCAACTCCTCAGCTAAAGTGGTTAAACCTTGCAATGCCTTACTGATGGTTCTGTCTGGGGTTGTATTGCTGGGCAACATTTCATCAAGGGATTTTGGGGACTTAAAACAATATGGGAAGGGAGGAATTGACCAACAAATTGACAAATTATAAAGGGGGCAGTCCCCTTATTAAGTACAGATATAGAGACCCAAAAGTAATGATAAATTGTCCATTTAAAGCTTCAGAAGTCTCTTCTCATACAGCTGTGTGACATTCTGGACATCATCTGGTGAAGTCCTCTGGTCCAAGTGCCATTCAAACCGTGTCCAGCAGACTCTCCTCCTGCAGAGATCTTCCTTTTTGTATCTACTCTCCCACAACACTGATCTCAGCACAATTTTTAAATCACCTTGCCAATAACCAGGGCAAATAATGAAAGTTAACTCAACCCCCATGTCTCCACCATTACAAGGTCAAAATTGGAACCTTGGCCAATTCTCATATTTTAAGAAACTCAAATTAGAAAAATTAGAACCTAGACTTACACTCTGAATTACTTCTAGTTTTATACCTTGCATTAATTGATTAGTCATTACTATTCACATTCCTCCATCAGGAGGACGAGATTCCACTAAGGAATTAATAACAGACTCCAATACATAGTAGTTAATTTAAAATCAGTACATATCAAATAATAAAACAATCTCAACTTCTGGTCATGTACAAATAAATAATCCTTAATTAAAATGGGTGCTTCTTTCAAGGCATTTACAAGATATCATAAGCTATTCTTCTTTTAATATTAAATGTAGCAAACTGAGACAACTTTAATATTAACTAAGTAACAGAATAATATCCTAGTTACACAATCTCCTGGCCTAATTATCCCCTAATGATGGGGTATGGGCCCAAGCCCAGACCTTTGCCCCTTGCACCAGAAAGAATCTGGCTCCCATTTGTCTATGGTCCCCAGAAAATCCTTATGCTTCACTCAACTGGCCTATATGGTCTATCTCCAACAAACCTGGCTGAAAGACCTGAGCTGAAATCCTTCAGATGGGGCCCTTGTGTTGTGATCTTGGAGTCTCAGCATCCCCAAACCTCCAGACCTCATCATAACCATTATGAGAAATTAAAGGATCCTGACTTATACAGGAATATACTAGTAACAGATCTCAAGACTAAATACTTAATTCCAAAATTCTAGGCCACATAACTCAATCTTATGTTGCATCTTACTATAATAACCTCAGATGTTCCCACCTCAATCTATTATTTTAATAGATTCGATATTTATGCTTACAAAACTTATAGGAATTTGCCATGAAAGAACAGGGACATAACTAAAGTAAGGGAACAATGCTTCCCTAGATTCATATCAATTCCAGGTAGAAATTATATATATATATATATATATATATATATATATATATATATATATATATATATATATATATATATATATATATATATATATATATATATATATATATATATATATATATATAAATAAAATGACCAACTGCATTGAGCCAGGCTTAAAGTCTGCCAGGTATCATAGTGGAGAAATTGAGTCAGGAGAATCGTACCTCAGCCATGCAGAAAAGTAGTTCTTCCAATCTTCCCATGAGAACACCCTCTTGTAGCTCATAGGTGCAGCTCACAAACCTCTTTTCAGATTGCTGATGTCATGCGTCACTAGCTCGATCAGTTCCTTGTTAACTATACCTGGAGTTAGACTTTGAACAACAGTTTATTAACAATCCCCAAGATTTTGGATAGCAAATTCTCCTCATCAGGGTTTCAGGTGTGATTATAGTTTCACATTAATTAGGGAACATCTCCAAAGTGAGCTCTAAGAAGTTTGCATAACTTCCTACATGTGTTCTGGTTCCTAATAACATCCCGAGTAAAATCAAACTTCCATTAAGATCATAAGTTGCTACTCTAAATAGATTTGCTTTCTGTTTCTCAAGCTTATTTATCCTTCTCTAACCATTTCTTAACCTGAAAGAATGAGACACTTTCAGAGCTTGAATCCTATACATATGATAAGTTCAAACAGTAATTTTAACTCTTGCTAGGCCATGGAATGAATTCAGATCAAAATAGTTAAGATCTTCCCTACTTATAGCTTATATGCTTTAGCATTAATCACTAGCCTTAGATCTCTGATGCTGCTTCCATTGAGACTATTTCTCTAAGAACACTCAGTTAAGTCCAATTCAAGGACACAACAAACCCAGGAATGAGACTTTTAAGTTCATAGTAGGTTTAGACATAATTTTCTTACAAATAGAAAGTTAGTAGGCCCTCTAAAAGAATATCAAAGATTTCATCAAAACATTTTCTTCACAAAAGTATCTCTTTTTCTTAAAAACAGCTTACAATTTCTTAATTACCATAAAATTCCTAGTTATCTAAATTCTTTAGTCAAAAGATGCCTGTAATAAGCCACTTATTCAATAAGAGTGCCATAACCCCTGCACAGGATTGATAAGAATTATGAGATTTTACAAAATCTCTTTCTTTGCATAATTATATAGTTTCTTTACATACACACACACATAAAATATTCTTACACAATAACTCCAAATAGCTTAGTTAACAATTTTAAACTTAAATTCAGAAATACGTAAGCAGTATATTAAAAACTTGAAACTGAACTAATTAAAAATCTTTCCTTCTTTCTGGACTCCTTCACCAGGTCCAACAGTCACCTGGGGCCACTCCCACCCCAATAGACTGGCTTTTCTTTTTCTATTATCTATGCTAGCCCATCCTTGTCTTTTTACAGGTCTGACAGCCTCAGGCCACATCCAGATTCAACCTCAATGACACTCCCAACCAAGGAATTTGGTGGATGGTGGCCTAGATTTCCTCAGGCCCACTAGTCCCTGCCTTAAGAGCCTGGCCCATATAGCCCAGTCCCCAACAAACCCAGTCTTTAGCCTAAAGAAGGCCTGAGTTAAATTTTTTTTTTAATTTCTAATGGAGGCCCTGATGTATGAAAGAATATTTCATTAATTCCAAATCAATACAGTAAGTTTTTCACAATAAAATGTTTGTGCCACAGGGCATACATTATAAAATTATTTCCACAATTGTAATAAACTTCTGAACAACCCATTACCACTTTAGATGAATGTACTCCCAAATCACTTTGTACAGAGAATCATTCATCTCATCATTAACATGTTGGAACTATAAGTTTAAACCACCACATATTTTTATAATAGTCAAGATTTCAAATGAAAATCTACTATCATATTAAATATCAATATCATTATTATCATATTACCAAATATGCCTCATTAGGTATTTAACAATTTCAGATTATCTCCTTTTTATCACTAAAAGACCCATTCCAGGTCAAGAGTTACTTTAACACCATTTCTACCTCACAATGGTCCCTCAAATTTTACAATCTAAGAGTTTTAGAAATACAGTACAATTTAGAAATATCATAATAACTTAAACAATAAACTTCAGATAACATCAATTGCATTTCCAGATTATCATATATAGAAATGATTGCACTTATTACTCTTAGTACTTTTAACAATTACATTAACTAATAATAATGCCACATCTAATATATGCCATTGATCTTTTTTTTGTCACATAACAACCATTATTTTTTCCCTTTATAGAGCAGTAAACTTAAATCCAATCAGATCCAAATTTATAATCCCTAATGATAAACATTTAAAAACATTTTTGTTTTAAATCGAATACTCTTGGCCTTTTAAAAAGAAATATTCTCCATAAATTTACATATTCCCTTAAAAAGACTTGTGGTGAAAATTCCTACTCTAAATAATTCTCTCTCCTTTTCTTTCCTACTTCCTTAAGGGAACAAAGAAAAAGTCCCTTCTTAGAAGCTTATCAGATACAGCCACCTTCCTGAAAATCTCAGGCTTCAGCAATTTGAACAGGGTGTAACCCTCTATAACTTTATTGGTTTTCAAATCAAGCTACAAAATTTTCTTTTTTCAATCCTTCTGCTTAAGACAGACTGCTTCCTCATACCTTCTCAACTTAAACCATCTAAAGCTATCCAGAACAACCATCTAAGGGAGGGGAACTTAAGACCACCATCAAAATTACACTCACCAAGACTAGACAGCTTTCCTTTGCAAATCTGAAGGGAGATAAGAATTGAATAGCACTCTCCCTCTCCCCCCCCCTTCCCAAACCACTTTTACAACTTTACTGTGGATTCTGAACAATTCACTGAAATCTTATCCCATTAAAAGACAGAAAAACCCTTATTTTTTTTTCAAACTCTAAACACATTGCCCCCATACCAAATTATTGGTGGGAGGGTCACAAAGTCAACAACTCAAAATCTTAATCTTGGGATCCCATTAAACTTGAATTCAAATTCTTCTCAGCCCTTTTTTTTTTTCTCTCTGCCCTAGCCATCTTGGGTAGCATGCTCCAAATCCTTATCAGTAAAGGCTGCTTGCTGTCCCTTCCACTAACTTCTATTATATTCCTTGGCATTTTCAATTTGGGATCTCTTTCAGGTGGTGAGAGGTGTATTCTTTCCATGGTTATTTTACCTTCTGGTTCTAGGACTTCAGGGCAGTTTTCCTTTATGATTTCCTGAAAGATACTGTCCAGGCTCTTTTTTTCATCATGATTTTCATGTAGTCCAATAATTTCTAAATTGTCTCTCCAGAATTGATTTTCTAGGTCGGTTGTTTTACCAATGAGATATTTTGCGTTTTCATCTATTTTTTTCATTTTTTTGTTTCTGTTTGACTGATTCTTGCTCTCCCATAGAGTCATTAGTTTCCATTTGTCCAATTCTAGTTTTTAACAGACTGTTTTCTTCTGTTAGTTTTTGTCCTTCCTTCTTCAATTGGTCAATTGTATTTTTTAGGGACTTGTTTTCTTCAGTGTACTTTTTTTTCTAATTGGCCAATTTTATTTTTTAAGAACTCTTCTACCTCTCTCATTTGACTTTTAAAATCCTTCTTGAGCTCTTCTAAGAAGGCTTTTTGGGCTTCAATACAGTTCATATTCCCTTTTGACATTGCAGATGTGGGTTTGTTGACAATGTTGTCATCTTCAGAATTTCTGTCTTGATCTTCACTCTTCTCATAATATGAATCTATGGTATGTTTCTTTTTACTCATGGTGTTTCTTTATTCCCTGGCCTTTAAAGAGATTGAGCTCTTTGCTGGGGAACAGAGGGGACTGACCCAAGCTTCTTGTGTTGGGAGCCTAGGTCTTTGTCACTAGCTTTGCGTGCTGGGGCCTCTTATGCTGGCAATTGGAGGCTGTAGGTTTCTGGCCGCTTACCTTGTGTTGGGCTGGAATCAGCAAGGCTGGAACTTTCAGGCAATTCTAGGTTGCCTGCTTTACCTTTCCTTTAGCTTTCTTCAGCTCCTTTTAGATGAGTGCTGCAGGGGTGTTTATCTGCCTGGGGCCCCCTGCAGTGTTGTCTCCCTAGTTTCTCCTAATGCACAGGGAGATTCCTTTGCAGTCGAGTGCCAAGACACCTGGTGGTTTTCTGAGCTTGTTTCTGCCGGTTTCCCAGCCCTCACTGAGGCACTCGGAGGTCCAGGTGTTGGTGTTTGCCTGCTCTACCACCTGGGCTTCAGGATTTCTTCATGATTGGAGGCTGCAGGGCTCCCACAGCTCAGCTGGTGTTGGGTTGCAATCAACAAGGCTGGGGCTTTAGGAAGACTCAAGGTTGCTTTCTTCAGCTCCTTTCAGATGAATGCTGCTGGGTGCTTATCCACCTGGGACCCTTTGTAGTGCTGCTTCCTTTATTGTTGCTGAGGCACTGGGAGACCTGTTTGCTGGGCTGCTGTGCTGCTGCTCCCCGTCTTTCTTCTAGTTCAGCTGTTCCAGGGTTTTTTCCTGGGGTGATATTTTCTGGGTTTTCAGAGGTTGATAGGGGAGAGTGAGGGCAACTACCTTTTTACTCTGCCATCTTGGCTCCCAAAAGCGGAACTTCCACTAACTTCTGAGAGATTCTCTCCCTGCCTTTTTGATTCTAATATCAGTCTCCCACTGAAAGCCTGAAACAGGAACTCTTTCCCACTGTTGCTTCTCCAATCTCATACCTCAAAAGTTACCCCAAAATTTCTCTGGCAGACACAAAACGTCCATAGACAGACAGACAGACATCACATGCACGTGATTCTAATCCTAACCCTGACCAGTCAAAAGAAACTCATTTTGTCTCAGGGTCCCCTTTGAATGGGTCCCGAGGTTTCTCCTCCCCTTTTCCTTCAGTAGGAAAAGTTTTTCCTGGGCAGTCTTACTACCTCAATTTGCTTTCTCCCCAGCTGGCTACTTTGAGGTATCTCCAAAAGGGGTTCCTTGAGTCCCTTCCCTGGCGCCTTTTCCTTCGAATTCTTCTCTCCAATCTCTAAGTCAGATCTATTAACTAACACTTAGTTATCCCAGACAAAATGACTCCCAGAGATAAGGGATTCCTGGATTAACAAAGGCAGAATTTTGCTGCTAATTTCTTCCTACCTTTGTTTGGCCGTTTTCTTCTTCTTCTTCTTCTTTTTTTTTTTTTGCCAAGGTTCAACATCTCTCTGTAGCAACCACTGCCCGTGTTTGGGATTTCACGAGCCCCGAGGAAAACGAATTCTATGTACTGGAACCGTTAAAGTCAACGGGAGCGCTCTTTCTAGCCCACTTAGATCTCACCTTTCTCGGTGGTTGCTTGGGTCCCGGGACGAGGCCCCAGATTGTTATAAAGATGACCCCACACTCAGTTCTGAAGACTGGTGTCTCTCAAAGACTTTTTATTAAAGAAGTTGAAGTGTGTCCTTTCGATTCTCATGAGAAGTAGGCACACCTACTTGGAAGGGGAGAATTGCTCCAGTAAAAGAAGCTACAGCAAGTTTTATAGTTAGTAATTGCCTAACTTCTCCCTTCTGGATCAGGATTGGTCCTAATCCTTCTGGGTTACAATGTTCCTTATATGCCCCACCCTTAACATACATTATGTGCCTAGAATTGTGTTATCACCTCCCTCCCCCACAGAGAAGTTAGCCTTTCTGTGCTGATTTCTTATCTACTTATGTTGAAACTTAACTCTTTCATTTCTCACACAAGTAAGCATTTTATACAAATGACCAGCCCCCAAAAAACCTCTTCCTCTTGCCAGACTTCAAAGATCCATCCCCCTCCCCGTCCTGTATACTCCCTATATAAACCCTAGCTCAACCCCTGATGGCTGCTGCTTGATTTGGATGTGAATATCCCTGGCAGCCGCGCGCTAATAAAGTCCACAATTTAAAATTAGCTTGGGTCGTCAACTCGCTCATTTCTCGGTATAACATTTTGGAGGCCCCAGCGAGATAGCAGCGTACCGTGTCGCTGCAGAGACCCACCTGGAGAGGACATCGGCCTCGGGAGGGGGAATTGTTCTGTTCTGACTTCTAGGGGAGCCGGCCCCTGATGATGTTCCAGGGCCCCAGGACTCAGGACTAGGAGAAGCCTCCCTCCCCGACTCCGACTGTACCTCATTTCGGCCATCATGGACCTGGTAACCCTCTGGAGGTAAATGTTTGCAAACCTGTTTTCTGGTGGGGAACGAGTGCCAGACGTGGCAGAGCACCTAATTAGTGCCTCAATCCCCCAGGCACCCCGAGACGTCGGGACTATGCCTGTATCTGGTTCCTGGTACCCGGTTTCTGGTTCCTGGTTTCTGTCTTAGTTCTGTTGGGCCCGTGTCTCGTTCCTGGTTTCTGTCTCAGTGTTGGTCTATTAGTTTATATGTGTAGAGATTGTGTTTTTAAGAGATTCTGTTTTGCAATCATCTGCCTGAAGCCACCTCTGTTTCATACTGAAAGACAGGTGTCAGACTGGATTGCAGACAGTTTTCTCCAGGGCAGTTCCTTTGACTTCCATTGGGAGGATGTGTTAGTGTTCAGGCTCTTATTGTTTGTCTGTGTCTGTGTTCTGCAATAATGGGGGGATACGGCCAGTACATCATTTCCCTCCCTTTTGGGTTGTTTGCAGCCAGACAGCCAAAGGCTGCAGCAGGACTCTGAAAAGTTGCCTTCATTCTCCCCCTCTTCCTCCCCAGGTAACAGCAGCTTCAAAGCAGTGCGTGGATGGGAGAGGGAAAGAGAGAAGAATACTTTATTATTTAGGTTATATGGTTGGTAGAGGGCAAGTTGGGAAGGATTTTTGAAGTGTCAGGTCAGAATTAGAAAGGAATGAGATATGTACAGGTTTTAAGGGGATTTTAAATCATTAGAAAGAAAGGCAAGGAAGTTTAAGCATGTAGGAGAGAGGAGTGTGTGTAGAAAATTTGAAGGGAATATGATTTAGTTGCATGGTGTGACTGGAGGTTTTGAAAGTGAGAAGGTTTTGGGACTTTTGCATGAGTAATAGTTTCTCTCTCTCTCTGCATTCTAACTCTGGCCAAGTTTGAGTGTGGAGACAAAGAGAAAAGTTCTTGTGTACCATAACATAGACAAATGGTTTATATGCTGAGGACTACAGCTTGCTGGGTTTAGTTGATATTTTCCCACGAGCCCCAGCTCATCCAAATTGGTAAATATGTGAGGTTTTCAATTTCAGCATTTGTTACACTGTTTTGCACTTAGGTACATTGAAGGAAACTCAGACGAGTGGATTGTTTTGAGTGCACAGTGAGGGCAGTTTGAGGAGAGATAGAGGGAATTATGTCCACCCACCTTTCAGGCTAGATCCCCGGGTGGGTTCTTTTAAAGACTGGTCATTATGGGAAAGAAAAAGCAATCAGAATACTGGTCCAGTACATTTCTAAGCTTAACAAGGGTATTGCATTTGGGAATATATTTTTGTCTACCCCTCCAAAAACTAAATAAATAGGGGAGAATGAATGGGTTAGAATAAACTTCCAAATTTTATTTGCTTTTAAGAGGAAGTTTCACCTATAATTCTTATCAAATCTGTGTAAACGTTTTCTGTGTTGTGAAATTCCTGAGTAAATGAGAATTCTTGAGATAAAAATTGAGTAAATTTTTAAAGTTTGATAATATTTGTTATTGTGGTAATGTTCTTATTATAAAAACTGAATTTTTTTCTGTTTTTGACTAAGGAAATTTGATGTCTAGGAATTCTGTAACAACTAGGAATTTAGTTTGTTATGGTACTTTGGGAAGTTATTTATGTTACTTGAGGACATTTTACATCAACTTAGTTTTAATAAATTCCATTTTTAAAGGTTTATTTTTACTTTAAGGTAGAAAGGAAAGATATCTATCACCTTAAAAATTTCTAACAAATGTTCTTCATGAAAGTTTAGTGATTATTCCTTCTAACATCAGGATAAACTGTAAGCTTTTTTAGAAAGGGAAATACTTTTTACAAAGTAATGTTTTGCAAAATCTTTTTGTATGATTTTTAGAAGGCCTACTAAATTTCCATTTGCAAGCTAATTTGTTGCAATAATTTAATACTGATAACAATTATGTCTTAATCCACTGTGAATTTTCTAAGTTTCATTCCTATGTAAAGTGTGTCCTTGAATTGGCCTTAAATGGGTGCTTTCAGAGAAACAGAGTCAATGGTTCCTGCTTCAGGTAGCATAAGAAAGGGCACTGGTCTCAAGAATGTAGGTTTGAAAGTTCAATGCCCCACTCTAAGTTTTTAAGGGGTGGACACGTAGAAGTGAAAAAGATAGGACAGCTAAAACATCTTAGCAGATTCTGGAAGTTTTTGAGATTGATCATTAAGGAGTTTTTAAACACCTCCTTACAATCTTGTCACTCTTTCCCCCACTTCCTCCCCTTGAGTCAAGAGGGTATCTCTGTGTGGGGATCCCAAACAGTGCTGGGTTTCTCTATTAACCCCTTTCAGCCCAGATCAGATTAGGAAGAGAGTGTTTTACCCCCTCTCCCCTGCCCGCAAAATTCACCTTCCCCCACCTGGCTATAGGAAGGAAGGGGAGGGGTAGCAGCTACAGCCTGGAAGTATCTTCCAGCACACAGCCATGGGGAGTAAAAGGGGATGGGTCAAGGTAAAGAAGCCAGTCTATAGGGATGAGAGTGGCCCCAGGAGACTGTTGGACCTGGTGAAAGGGTCTAGAAAGAAGAAAGATTTTTCTGTTGGGTCAATTGTATTAGTTATGTTGCTGGAAGGGCAATTTCTTTTATAATCTAGAATGTTAAATTAATTGTGTCTTCAAAAAAAAAAGGAGTCAATTTGGCTGTTGGGGCATTTTATATGATCCTGTTTTGTAACATTTCCTTTTAAATATTGTAATTCAAGGAAGTATAAAATTTTCAAATTTTGTCTCTATTGAAAGGGAATTTTCAGTTGAAATTGTTTTGTTATAATTTATGAAATTTGTGAGATTGTTAACTAAGTTATTTGGGGTTATTGTTTTAATATCAAAACCTAAGATTGTTAATTGATTACTTGTGTGTGAAAAGGAGGGGCACATGGCAATTCCCCTTATTTTGTAAACTTACCAGGATCCCTGGAAACTATGGGGGGGGCAAGGTCATCTGCCCTTAAAAAAAAAGTGCAGCTTCCATATGTTTGTTTGACATGTGGCATGGGAAGGGAATTTTCTTAATTGAATGGGTTGTAAATTCAATAGAGCGGGAGGGTGTCAAAGTGTCAGTTGAAATTATAGACCAAGATATCTGTGTTTCTTTTACCATTAACATGACATAGCATAGTCTATGTCCATAAGATACCGAGATAAGAAAAGTCCCATTGTTCTGGAGAGTGTTTGGTCCCAGACATCTTGGGCTCAGTGATAACACAGAAAGAATGTTGGTCAGTTCTATCTGGTCCTGGAAAGGGGTGTTTTTGGTTCACTTGAAAAAAAAAAAAAGAATTAGCTCAGGTTTTTGGCCCTTATTGGGGTTCAATTGATTATACTTACCTCAAGATGTTCCCATTGTTTAAAGGAATTATGAGAGCAGTAGTATTTTTCTGTGATCAGTCTCTTACTATTACCAATGTGAGATTAAATTCTTATTATCTAGGATTTGTGATTTTATGGGACAGACATTTACTATTGTTTTGAGCTTTGATTACCAGGGTACTTGTCTGAGTTGTCATAAAGCCAATAGTAGAATGGCATGTGCTGCAGGCTGATAACTGATAAAGGTGGAAGTCTTCCTGGGAAGACTTTTGAGGACAACCTTGGACACAGCCTAGATAGGATCTTCTTGACTCTATTTCCCAATTGTGCTATTTCCTTTTTGACAAGGGAAATCCCCACCTGATTAATCCCAGGCCCTGCTTTTAACATCCAGTGACTACGTGATTACCTATCAGATATGACTCATGCCTGGAATCAAATGGAGCTAAGGAAGTTCTTTCCTTCTGATATGATATATGACCCTGTCCCTCTGGAACATCCCTGTGTTACCGTAATAGGATGCAAGTACATTCATGGCCACATAATAATAATATAGGGATAACATCCCCCTAAGGAGGAAATGTTTACACACAATAATAGGACAAAGGTGTAATGTGATAGATGTCTAATTAAATAGGATAGCAAATTTTGAGAAAAGCAATAGGATTAGACTGATATGATTGGCTTCCAAGATGTATCTATCATAGCAATCCAAGCTTTAAGCATGTTTAGGTAGGAAGATCACAGTTTTGGATTTTTACACTAAGCCAGAGAAGCAGAGCTCCCTTTTTGAACTGCCTATGAATTAAACCGATTGTACATGAGCAAGGAACTTAATGTTAGTTAATATAGGTAATACTGATTGTATTGATTTGTATGATTCCTGTCTAAGGTTTTCTTTGTTACCCTGATTACATGTAAATCTCTCTTTTCCAAACTAGTCTATTGTGAGCTCTCTGATTGGTTTAATCTGTACCTGACTTAATGTAATTATGCAATTTTGCGAATTATGAGTAAACTTTGTTGTATTGTTTGAACCTAGTCCTGTGTGACTGGGAAAACTGAACTATCTCTATGTGCCTTTAACTAAAGACTTATGAGGGATTCTGGAATACTTAGGAATTTAGTTTCCTTAATACTACTCTGGAATTTGTGTTATTTAAGAACTTTTGTACCAATTTAGTGAGGTTTTATGAACAAGAGTAGAAATGCATGCAAGCATTTTAGGGCTCATTTTGGAAATGTTCCTTAGGCAATGTGACATCTTAGGGTACTATAGAACTGGGACTTGTGTTCTGTGTGTGTTCCTATATGAGTTAAGTTTCTTTACAATTCAGGGGTTTGTGAGAATGTTATTTTGTTATTTGGGTAATATCATACTTGTTTAAAGTTGTGTTACAATTAATAATGTTAAAAGGGAAATGGCTTGTGGTTTATCTTGTCCATGTCATCAGAGAAACATGGCATGACTGAAACATTTAAGATCCTATATGCACTGTGTTAAAATGGATTCTTTCATATATCTATGTATGTATTGGGGCCTGTGGATTAATGTAAGGTATGCATATTGTTGTTTGCTCTTGTTTCCTATTTAGTGGGGAGTTGGCAGTATGGGTCCGGCTCTTACGGCAGTCCTCTTCCTTGGATGATTCCTTTGCCAAAAACTAAAAGGGGGGAGTAGGAACTCAGGGCAGATGGCACTAATTCTTCCTTAACCAAGTTCCTGCAGGGACTCCAGAAAGAAAACACAGAGGACTCTTCTAAAATCTGTCCAGGACACCTACCAGTCTCTACCTGTCAGCCTGTACCCGCTTTCAGCCCAGGAGACCCAGTCTTGGTCAAGAAGTACACTGCCTCTGGCCTGGAACCTAAGTGGAAAGGTCCCTACACCATGATCCTGACCACTCCAACAGCCATAAAGGTGGACTCTATCCCTGTCTGGCTTCATCATTCGCGAGTAAAGGCAGCCGCTTCATCTACCAGTCCTGAGAAATGGAAAAACGATACCTGGTCCAGATCCCCTCAAGTTGCGTCACTCCCGAACATCCCCTTCCTAACCTTTTCCCTTGTTTTTTTAATCCTTTGCATTGGACATCCTAATCCCCATGCTCCTTCCCTGGTGCCCTCTTCAATGTTCCAAAACCACCGTGCTCTGTCATCCCTTCCAAACCCTTTCTCTGCCAGGGATTAAGGGTATGTCAGCCTCCTGAGTACTTTGACCTGACAGCATCTTTTACCCTCATGGCCAACTCTACTCATGTGACTCTTGTTATCCCTAATCAACAGTCCCTCCAGTGGCTCACACCCCAGACCTGGGGTTTGTATGCCTGTAAGGGGGGAGAAGAAGGAGTGCTCCTCACTGTGTATAAACAGGTCCCTGAGAGGTCCCCTTTGCCCATCGGTCCCCTAGGAGGACTGGCCCGCCCACCTGAAATTCCTCCCAAATCCTCTGACCCCCACTAGGATCCCCTCCGACCAGCTCAGCACCCCTCAGCCACCTAAGATTCTTCCCGATCCTCTGGCTCCTAGTAGGACCCCTCAGGCTGATCCCCCTCACCCCTCAATTATAAGACTTCTCCGAGCCATCCATAGCATTGTCAACTCCACCTGGCCTGACCTAGGACCTAGCTGCTGGCTGTGTATGGATGCACAACCCCCATACTATGTGGGAATGGCAGTTAATGGTTCTGTTTCCCATAGCCCAGACTCGGAAAATTGTCGGTGGGAACAACCTAAGTTGACCCTGGGGGATGTCCAAGGAAAAGGTACCTGTCTTACCTCATCCACCACATCCCTGAAAACTTCTCCTTACTCTCCTGTCTGTAATAGTACTGTGGTTGTTCTCCAGTCCTCCTCCTCTTTTTATTCAGGGCCATCCGGCACTTGGTGGGCCTATCTGGATGGGATCACACAGTGTGTCTCCGCTGCAGTGTTCCTAAAAGAATCTGAGCCTCTATGTATATTAGTCTTCATTATCCCCAGGGTCTCCCTTCTTCAGGGCCTGGAGGGTTGGGAGTACTTCAGTCATGAGGGCAGTGTGTCCTACTGAAGCAAGCGAGCCGTTCCCCTCCTCATCCCTATCCTCAGTGGGGTTGGGGTTAGTGGGATCAACTGCTGTGGGTACCGCTGCCCTAGTCCGAGGAGAGGCCAGTTACCAGGAACTTAGTGCTCAGGTCGATGTAGACCTCAGTCAGTCATCTGGAGCACTCTATATCCCAACTGGAGAGACAGGTCAACTCCTTGGCAGAGATGGTTCTGCAGAACCAGAGGGGTTTAGGCTTATTGTTTCTCAGGCAAGGTGGCCTTTGTGCCGCCCTAGGGGAGGCCTGCTGTTTCTATGCCAATAACCCAGGTGTAGTTCAGGAGAGCCTTTCCCTGGCACGGAAAAATATTGCAGACAGGCAGAGGGAACGAGAAGGGAATGAAAATTGGTACCACAGCCTGTTTCGGACTTCCCCATGGTTAACCATTCTTATTTCTGCCTTAGCCGGGTCTTTGCTCCTCCTTACTGTAGCCCTAATTCTTGGTCCTTGTCTAGTTAATCGGCTCCTTGACTTTGTTAGATCCTGTATTAATTTAGTTAAGTTACTGTTGGTTAAAGGTCCCCGTTATCAGACCCTGGTGCCTGCCTTCTTTGCACCCTATAATGAGGCAGCCCCAAAGAAGTGGGGAATGTAATGCAGAACATTATTTTACCATTTAGGTAGTAGAACCCTTTAGGCCATGGAAAACTCCAAATTCCTTAGCAAGACCCTTATCTGGCTGCTCAGGCTCCAGCCCTCAGATCATATCTCTGGAAACCTCCAGATTCCTTAGCAAGACCCTTATCTGGCTGCTCAGGCCACAGCCCTCAGATCATATCTCTGGAAGCCTCCATTGTGAGAAAGTTTGCACAGCATTATGGTATCTACACAGAGGGAGAAGGGTGTCCTTGACCAGCCCCCAAAAAACCTCTTCCTCTTGCCAGACTTCAAAGATCCATCCCCCTCCCCGTCCTGTATACTCCCTATATAAACCCTAGCTCAACCCCTGATGGCTGCTGCTTGATTTGGATGTGAATATCCCTGGCAGCTGCGCGCTAATAAAGTCCACAATTTAAAATTAGCTTGGGTCGTCAACTCGCTCATTTCTCGGTATAACACTAAGTCTTTCTTGCTTTTTCTATATAATGTTATCATTATATAAATTGTTTTAGTTATGCTCACTTCACTCTGTATCAATTCACAGAGATCTTCCAGTTACTTCTGAAATTGTCCATTTCATCATTTCTTCCGTCACAATAGCATTCCATTACATTCATTTACCACAATTCCCCAATAGGAGGATACCCTCTTAGTTTTCAATTTTTGACTACCACAAAAAGAGCTCTAAATATTTTTTGTACATACATATATTTATGTATATGTGTATGTGTGTGTGTGTGTTGTTTATGTGTGTGTGTGTGTGTATATCTCTTTTTCCTTTTTCTTTGAAGTATAGGCCTAGCAGTGGTATAACTAGATCAAAAGGTATGTACAGTTTGGTAACTGATCAATTCAGAGTTCCACTGATAGCATACTAGAGTACCTGTTTTCTTACAGATCCTCCAACATTTGTCATTTTCTTATCTTTACCAGTCTTTGAAGTAGAACCTCAAAATTGTTTTAATTTGGTTAATGTGTTCTCTAAGAGGGAGCTACAAATCTGAATGTTCTGCTTTCCTCCTTTCCCACCACCATTTTTGAAAAAATGTCACCCTTTGCTAATACTTATTTTTTTCCCCTGGTTTACCAGATATGCATTTTAATGTTTTCTTGTGTCCTTCCAGCCTACTACCTTCTTCTAGGTTTCTGCTTCCATCAGTTCATTTGACAAAAATAAAAGACTTACAGTATGTAAAATAAGAGACACCATTAAGCCAAATCATCCCAAGGACATTTATGGATGAAAATAGGAGGAAAATATTGATGACAGAAAGATCTATAAAGATGCATACAACAAATACTTTTTTCCATACATAACAGTGGAGCTGCCACATTTGGATTATATTGTCACATTCTGCATACTACATGAAGAAGTAAAAAAGGTGCTAAAGGAAGAAAAGATGGAAAGAATATTGTCTAGATCAGGGGTGGGGAACCTGCAGCTTTGAGACCACATGGGCCCTCTAAATCCTCATGTGTAGCCCTTTGACTGAATCCAAACTTCACAGAACAAATCAGTTTGGATTTAGTCAAAGGGCCACACTTGAGGCAGAAGGTTCCCTACACCTGGACTCTAGACTGACTATACTGTGAATGTCTCTGATAGAGGTGACACAATTTTGAGGGTATTGAGGGATCTTTTCTTGAAATGTTTTTAAAATAATAATAATAATAGCATTTATATAGTGTTTCAAGGTTTGCAAAGCACTTTACAAATATTAACTCATTTGATCCTCACAACAATCCTGGTGGTATTGTTATCCCCATTCTGCTGATGGCAGAAACTGAGGCAGGCAGAGGGTAAGAAACTTTCACAGTTAGGAAGTATCTGAGGCTGGATTTGTGCTCAGGTCCTCCTGACTCCAGGGCTGATGTTCTGTCCGTTGCACCACCTAGCTGCCCCTTGAATACCGTCTTGAAATTATACTTAATTTTTTGGATCTCTGTAATTTCTTTTTCTTTTTCTTATATAATTTATTTTAGTTTTCAACCTTTACTTCCACAAGATTGTGAATTCCAAATTTTCACCCCATTTTGCCCCTCCCCCCACTCCAAGATGGCATGCATTCTGAATACCCCTTCCCCTAGTCTGCCTTCCCTTCTATCTCTTCCCCCCCTTCTCTTCTCCCCTTCCCCTTCTATTTTCCTGTACGGCAGGATAGATTTCTGTACCTCATTTCCTGTATTTCTTATTTCCCAGTTGCATGTGAAAACATTTTTTTTAAACATGTGTTTTTAAAACTTTGGGTTCCAAATTTTCTTCCTTCCTCCCAACCCACCCACCCTCATTGAAAAGGCAAGTAAGTCAATACAGCCCATACTTGTGCAGTTATGCAAAACACTTCCATAGTAGACATGTTGTGAAAAACTAACTCTATTTTCCTTAATCCTATCCTGCCCCCCCATTTATTCTATTCTTTCTTTTGACCCTGTCCCTCCTCAGAAGTACTTCCTTCTGATTACCCCTTTCCCAATCTGCCCTTCTCTCTATCATCCCCTGCTCTCTTGTCCCCTTCCTCCCCTATTTTCCTGTAGGGTAAGACAGATTTCCATACCCAATTGAGTGTGTATGTTATTCCCTCCTTAAGCCAAATCCTATGAGAATAAGATTCCCTCATTTCCTCTCACCTTCCCCTGTTTCCCCTCCACTGTAAGACCTTTTCTTGTCTGTTTTGTGCGATAATGTACCCCATTCTACCTCTCCCTTTCTCCTTCTCCTAGTATAATCCTTCTCACCCCTTAATTTTATTCTCCAGATATCACCCCTTCATCTTCAACTCACCCTGTGCCATCTATCTATCTATCTATCTATCTATCTATCTATCTATCTATCTATCTATCTATCTATCTATCTATACATACAATTTTTTCCCCTCCCACTACCCTAATACTGACAAAGGTCTCATGAGTTATAAATATCATCTTTCCATGCAGGAATGTAAACAGTTCAGCCTTAATAAGTCTCTTATGATTTCTCTTTCCTGTTTACCTCTTCATGTTCCACTTGAGTCTTGTATTTGAAAGTCAAATTTTCTATTCAGCTCTGGTCTTTTCATCAAGAATGCTTGAAAGTCCTCTATTTCACTGAATGACCATTTTTTCCCCTGAAGGATTATACTCAGTTTTGCTGGGTAGGTGATTCTTGGTTGTAATCCTATCTCCTTTGCCCTCCGGAATATTATATTCCATGCCCTGCAGTCCCTTAATGTAGAAGCTGCTAAATCTTGTGTTATCCTGATTGTGTTTCCACATACTTGAATTGTTTCTTTCTGGCTGCTTGTAATATTTTCTCCTTGACCTGGGAACTCTGGAATTTGGCTACAATATTCCTAGGAGTTTTCCTTTGGGGATCTCTTTCAGGGGAGATCGTGGATTCTTTCAATTTCTATTTTGCCCTCTGGTTCTAAATATCAGGGCAGTTTTCCTTGATAATTTCTTGAAAGATGATGTCTAGGCTCTTTTTTTGATCATGGCTTTCAGATAGTCCAATAATTTTTAAATTCTCTCTCCTGGATCTATTTTCCAGGTCAGTTGTTTTTCCAATGAGATATTTCACATTGTTTTCTAATTTTTCATTCTTTTGGATTTGTTCTACTGTGTCTGTGATTTCTCATAAAGTCACTATCTTCCAATTGCTCTATTCTAATTTTTAAGGAAGTATTTTCTTCAGTAAGCTTTTGGACTTCCTTTTCCATTTGGCCAATTTTGCTTTTTAGGGCATTCTTCTCCTCATTGGCTTTTTGGACCTCTTTTGCCATTTGGGTTAGGCTATTTTTTAAGGTGTTATTTTCTTCAGTATTTTTTTGGGTCTCCTTTAGCAAGCTGCTGACTTGTTTTTCATGATTTTCTTGCATCACTTTCATTTCTCTTGCCAGTTTTTCCTCTACTTCTCTTACTTGCCTCTCAAAATTCCTTTTGAGCTCTTCCAAAGACTGGAATGGATTCATATTTTTCTTGGAGGCTTTGGATATGGGAGCTTTGACTTTGTTGTCTTCTTCTGTTTGTATGTTTTGATCTTCTTTGTCACCAAAGTAAGATAATATAGTCTGACTCTTTTTGCAAGGTTTGCTCATGATCCCAGCCAACTACTTGAGTTTTAAACTCTTTGTTAAGGTAAAAGTCTGCTTCCAATGTGGAGAATGTTCTGTCCCAAGCTTTGGGGGTTTGTATAGCTGTTTTCAGAGATACTTCTAGGGACCTGTAAATTTTCAGTTCTTCCAAGGTGGTATGATAAGGGTTGAGGTGTTTACTCTTTTCTTGGCCTGTGCTCTGGTCTTGGAGTGACTGGCCACAAGCAGTCTTTTCTCTCTTAGAAGGTTTCCTCTCTACCGCTACTACAAGCTCCACGGTACCAGCTCTCCTCCTCACCCCAGGACCACCACCCAGAACTGTGACCCAGATCCAAGCACGGGCAAAGCAAAAGATTCCTGCCTCAGCACTGGCAAAGAGATCCCTGCAGTCCCCCTCTGATCAGCCACTTGTTTCCCCCTCAGTCTGTGGGCCGGAAGCTCAGGACACAGCCACTGCCCTGAAGCCCGTGCTCTGTGCTCTGTGCTCTGGAACTGGCTCTGACCTAGCTCTTCTCTCACCGAAAAACACACTTTTCCCATTGACCTTCCAAGTTGTCTTTGGTGTTCGTGGATTGAGAAGTCTGGAAACTGTCACACCTGCCTGTGATTCATTCCTCTGAGGCCTGCTCCAGGTCTGCTGTGGCCTGCACGCCCATGCCAAACTGCGCTCCTCTTTTCGCCTGGTGTGATATGCCTTTCCGATCTACTATCCAGGCTGTCTTGGGCTGGAAATTTGTTTTACTCTGTCTTTTTGTGGGTTCTGCTGCTTTAGAATTTGTTTAGAGCCATTTTTTTACAGGTATTTGAAGTGGTTTGGAGGAGAGCTAAAACAAGTCACTGCTTTCATGCTGCCATCTTGGCCCTTTCTTGAAATTTTTGAAGAGAGGATACTAAATGCTTAGAAAAAATTTCATATTTTGTTGGAAAAATTCAATAATCTACTGGCTCATGACTAAATTTCTATCTCTGTAAATCTTCATGAGAATAACATATGCACACTTTTTGCTGAGGTTTGAGAAGGGAATAGACAGGCTTTTACAAAAAATATCTCCAGTGGACCATGTCTGTAGAGTCTCAGAATTGACTGAAAGATATAGGGAATGAGAAGTACCACTGTGTTTATTTTGTTTTTTGTTTTTAAGTTACAAAAAAAAAAATTGATTCCGAAGAGTAAAAATCATGCCTTTAAGGCTTGGTTCTTATGCATACTTTTAAACCATACAAAGACAAAAGAACAAAGCTCTTTGTTTGATAACTCTCTGATTATTAATATCAAGCAAGACATAAACCTCTCACCAATCAAATGAATCTGGCCTAACTACATACAGACGGAAAAAAAGGATAAAGAACAGCTAATATCCATAATAGGTAGCTGGATGGACAATCCATAGACCTTGTCCATCAGTCTATCAGTTCCCCAGTAAACAAAAAAGGATCTCATGATGGAAAATGCTATCCACATCCAAAGAAAGAACTATGGAATTTGAATGCAGATTGAAGCATACTATTTGCTGTTTTTTTTCTCTTCTGTTGAGTTTTGTTTCCTCTTTCTGGTGGTTCCTCCTATTGGTTCTAATTCTTACTTACAACATCACTAATGTGAAAATATGTTTAACAGGAATGTATATGTATAGCCTATATCAGATTGTTCAGCATCTTGGGGAGGGTGGTGGGGAGGAAGGGGCAAAATATTTTAAACTCAAAAGCATATGGAAGTGATTGTTGACAAATCAAAATAAATTAATAAAACAACAACAACAACAAAAGAGTATCTAGTTCTTTGTCTTCCCAGCACAGTGGAAGAGGAGTAGAATCAGATTATTCATGCATGGCAGGGTATAAGAAACTGGTGTTTGTATCATTCTTTGCTTAGTCACTTCTCTCTTAATTTTAGTACAGCAGGGAGCATTGACTACTCAGAAACTAGAACCTGAGGACATTCAGGCCAGGTTCACGCCACCCCTGGATCTACTTGTATCTCTTCCATCTCCATGATTTCTTCTGTACCAACCTGATTGTCACAGCTTGTAATCTACATACTCAGCATGATTTAAGCTTGGCTGTCCTGTGTTGCCTCTGCCCCACCTGCCAACACCCACACCTCTCAGATATGTCACCATCTATATCTTACCCCTCCCAAGTGCCTATGGTAGCCTCTTTTCAATGGCCTCCTGGTTGTATTCTTACCTAGACTCTGTCCTAGGTGATATTACAATGTGGCAGACTTGCACACAGCTTTCTGGGAAATGCAGTTGCAGGCTACTTATTGAATTTACAGAGCAGTGAGCCTTTGGGACTTTTGAGAAACATCTCCCCTATAATTTTGGTCCTGGATTCTCCCTGGTCATTCCCACTGGCACTTTATTGAAAGAACTAAAGATAGCTAAGTAATAGTGACTGGGGTGGCCCCCAAAATAAATTTACTAGTTGGGAGCTTCCATTGGTGCCTCCTGAAGGACGTTCCCCCCTTTACTACTGCCACTGCATATTGATGCCTTCATCTTTCCCTTCTTATCCCATACTACATAAGTACATTTTCTAGTGTTTAGCCACAAAGGAAAATAGCATGCAGAAATGTCAAAAAGAGGGCTTCAAGTAAATGAGAGTACATCTAATGGAAACTATTCTAGCTTATAGTGTAGTAGTATTCAAACTTCTAAACCATTTTCTAACTAAAATAACTATCTGATACTAGAGCTATTCTCTAACTAAAATCCCTGAATTTCACTGTTGAGGCTGCCTACAAGGCTAATTTGTTGGCTCAGACTCTTAGATGGATGGAATCTTTGGGGAGGGGCCATTATTTGTGCTGGCCTATGAAAGGAAATCATCAAAGACTCAGTGGCATTTTTTTTCTTTTGCCTTTTTCCTTTTCTACCTTTTATTCAGGGACACCCTGAGATTATAGCATTGTTTTTTTTCCTAACCCCCTGAGATGAGTCATTAATGGTTTCCTTGTGGTAGGGGTAGGCATGTTTTACCCATACGTGGTAAATTTGTGGATAAGGTCATTTTTGAGCCTAGTCCTTCTAATTAGAGGAAGAGGGTGGTTTCCTAGCCTAGATGATATGTTCCCAGAATGCAGCCTTCTAGTTAGAGAAGGGGGATTTCCTTAACAATTCTAGCCTTGGGGTTTGCCTTGTGAGTAAGCTCAAGTTTGAGAGTTCAGGTATCCAGTGGAACTTTCTGAGCAGTATGTCTTTTGGTAAAAGAAGATGTAATGTATAAGAAGCTTGACAGAGATAGTTTCTGAGTAATTAATCATTTTATTAATCATGTTAGTGATAATTAATAAAAAGGTCAGTGGCACTCTCAAATACCAAAAACCCTTCATAAAAACCACATAAAACCAATCAACTCTGATTGGTTAACAAGTAATGACAGAATGACTATTATAGTGAGAGGTGGGCTTATTCTAATGAGGGTCTATGGGATGTGACTGATCACTCAGTCTTGGCTATTACCATAGAAGAGAAATAATCATTTCTCTCCAAAGATAATACTGTATATGAAGAAGAAGTAGAAAAAGTTTAAAGTCATGTTATGAAATTATAAGGGATTTAGAATTTGCACTCCATTATGTTGATATATTCTAAAGGTAGAGGTCTAATGGGAAAAAGGTTTTCTGTTTTACAGTCCCAAGTATCCAGGGGGATCCATGCAGGAATTCAGCAGACTACTGGGGTATTTTCTGAGTAGAAGCCCAAAGTTCAGCACCCTCCAGGGAGGAGTCCAGACCAGGGTGGGTATGGGTGGGTGGAGTAACTCTGTAGAAATCTTTGGACAGACAGAATTCACTAGAGTGTTGGGGGGTTGCCTGTGGAGTGACTCCAAGTTCAGTTCCCCTTTGAGGGTATTCAAACCACAAAGTAGCCAATACAAATCTTGTTTGTTTTTTTGGTTTTTTGCTAGGCAATGGGGTTAAGTGACTTGCCCAGGGTCACACAGCTAGTAAGTGTTATGCATCTGAGGCGGGATTTGGACTCAGGTCCTCCTGACTTCAAGGCCGGAGCTCTATCCACTGTACCACTTAGCTGCCCCTGGCCAATACAAATCCTGATGAAGTAGAAACCTGTGGTGAAGTGGGACTCACTAGAATATGTAGGTGGGTTGCCTATTTAGTGACCTCAAGTCTGACTGTCTGAAGGTAATCTAAATCACAGGGTGTCACTAAGTCTGGAGGACTTTAGAACCTCATGGAAAAGTGTGACCCACTGGACAGGAAGGAGAATTGTTTATGGATAATCATGAGTACTTGATGTATTTTCTGCATTTGTTTATGGATTCCATGAATCCTTTCTGTTTTGCACAGGGGGTGAGATAAAGGCTATTCATACTTGAGTAATTGGCTGTTACATTAAGTACTTATAAAGGAGCTAGAGATTCTACTACCCACATTTTTGGAAACCTGGATACAAGCCATGTTCTGAAACTTCCCAGAATAAACTCTTGGTCAGGAAAATTGTAGCCAAAGATATATGTTAGGGATATATGTTAGATATGTGCTTCTAGTCCCCAGAATCAAGCCTAGACTGTGTAAGCCTAGAGCTTGAGGGCTGTGGGTTCTGAAGTGTGGATTCCACAACTGGAAAGCTCTTTCTCTTAAAGAATTTTGGGAATATTAAGTCTGTCCACAGACATACCCAGTTACATATACACGTGTGTGTGTGTGTGTGTGTGTGTGTGTGTATCCTAGGTGGGAATCTTTCTTGCTGCTGTTTCCTCTCATGCTTTCATTCCTATCTAATTTAGCTTCTGGACCCTATCTCCAACTTTCTATTAATCCTTTACTTCTTAGCACTGGGATTTGTGCAACCCCTTTTCTATCATGAACAAATTTTCATTTTCGCACAGGGTGCTCATTAGGCTTCCTAACACAATTGAATTCTGTCTTCCATGATAATTTGACTTCTCTCACAATGGAATCTGTTTTTTCAATTCCCCCCTTACTCATATAGTGAGGGAAAAAGGAGCAATATAGACTTTACTTCCTACTTTGACTTCCAACAGTTGCTACCCCATAATGACTAACTACCCTTTTGAAATTCAAGCAGTAGGCCTTATTGACCGTGGCAGTTTCCCGTGGTCTCCCGTCCTTCTTGGAGACTGATTCAGAGGACTATAGTCAGGCCTTGGCCTAGGAGTTTTCCTTCTTTTTCTCTAGTCTAAACTTCAACTGGAGTTACGGTGTCTGACCTTGTTGATCCTTTAATCTCAACTCTGTGGGTTCAGAAAATTTGCCACACTTAATTACCTTTTCTCCTTCTTCTCTTGTTATTGT
Organism: Phascolarctos cinereus; assembly: GCF_003287225.1. NCBI lineage: Eukaryota > Metazoa > Chordata > Mammalia > Diprotodontia > Phascolarctidae > Phascolarctos > Phascolarctos cinereus. The sequence continues at coordinate 486,605,156 of NW_027555847.1, read as the reverse complement.
ACATTAGAGCTCAATTTTAGTTCCTTTTCCCTCTTTCTTTCTTATTCCTGCTGCCAAGCACAATTTACTATATGAGAATACTTTCTAGTGCTTATTCACAGAGAAGAATAGTCTGCAGAAATATAAAAAACAGAGCTGCAGCTAATTCAGAGTACATATAAAAGAAACTGTTTGGCATATTACTACATGAGTAGGAAGAACCTAGACTTCCTGAGCTCTTTTCTAGCTAAAGTTCTCTGGGTTCAAATTGGTTCCCATGGTCAGAGCTGTAGAAATTCTGGCACTCCAGCAAATTCAGTTTGGTTAATTGAAATTACTCTGTAAGAAGGCCCGTCCTCCCATGAGTCTAGTCATGGATCCCATTACAGTTGATGGATCCCTCAATCCCTATGAGAGCACAGTGGTGGGAAAAGGAAGGCCATAGGAGATGAGAAAGATCTTCAGAGGTGGTGCTACATTGTACAGGGCCCAAAGAGGATTGCGAAGTGTGTAGGAGGCCAAAAAAGAAGTGTGCCTCTTAGATATCGGTGCCTTAGGTAGAGGCTTCAATTGCCCTGTTTTAGTTGTGGTTATGGTCATGATTATCTCCAGACTTAGAGTCCGTGTCACAGCATGCTACTCTCTTCCCTTTTCCCCAAAAGAGACTGGCATCTTCCGTCCCAGATCATGCACTGTGCTGATTTGGAATTCATCTCCTTGAGTGCTCTTGACTGAATTATTTCATGCCTTCTATGATTATCAAACAATCATAGAAGCTATTGATCATAGGTTAGTCTTTGATGTTCTACTCATATTCTTACCTAATTACTTGGACTATTAGTGATCTTACCTTCTTCTGCTCAAAGAAGGGAAGGGATAAAAGTAGCTAATTTAATCCAATTGTCACATCATTCTCAGAGTTTACAAAAAACAATTTAATTATACTCTTGCTATCTTTGTCACTTTCTTCTACTGATCTCCAAGAGTCCCAAGATACTCTTTCTTAATCTATTTCAGTGCCTGGTTCAGTCTTCTCTATCCTATTCCCTATCATCATCTTAATATTGCTGATTCTAATAATTCTAATCTCTGGACTCTACTTAATTCTAATGACCTTTATCTCCACTTAATTTCAATTACCTACACCTTATACTTCATTATGCCTTGAAAGTGGTCAGTTGCCAGTGTCTATAATGCTTAAATTAGAATGAGATCTTCCTTTCTCTCTGCCTATAAATATTCTTGGATCTCCCCTATCCTAAAAATTCTTTACTTCAGCTAAGGTATTCTCTCAAACTACTGTCTTCTTTCCCTCCTTCCTTTCATTGCCAAACTTAACTTAAAAAAATATCTAGCTATATCTGATACTTTTACTTTTCCCTTGCCCTCCCAACTCCCCTACTACTCTATTGAAACTACTTTCTTAGAGTTCTGAGACCTACTTGCCATATCTAATGGCTTCATATCCTTAGAGACCTCTTCATAATATTTGACATAAGTGACCACTCCTTCCATCTTGAAACTCTTTCCTCTCTTGGCTTCTGTGAAAATATATTCCCATGGTTCCCCTCCTACCTTTACCTTCTTTGTATCTTTCACTGGTAACTTTTTCCTCCTATTCCCTTAAATGTAGACATTATCTAGTGTTCTTTCTTTGGCCTTCTCCATATTCTCTCCCTTGGTGATCTCATTAATTTTCATTGGATCCATTATCATCTTTATGCAAATATCTTCTAAATCTGTATGCCTGCATTGCTCCACCCACCTCACTCCCCGGCACTTCAGACAATGCGGACAAACATTTCCACGTGGAAATCCTGCCAGGATCTCATACTCAACATGTTGAAAACTCATCATCATACATCCACAACAGTTTCACCTCCTGCCTTCTATACTTCTGTGAATATTAATTATAACTACTAGTTATAACTTACATTTGGATAATTCATAAAGTCCTAGACATGAGGAGAGGAGAAGTAAAAGATCAAAGAGCAAGTTCAGGCATGAGTGAGGTGAAGCATGGCTGGGATCCTTCCTAAAATGGGAGGACAATTGTTTAAATAATCTTTGTTTTTAAAATTTCGAGTTCCAGATTTTCTCTATTCCTCCCTTCCCACTCCCTCATTGAGAAGGCACACAATTATACATGTGTGGTCGTGCAACACATATCCACGTTGTGAAAGAAAACATAGACAAAACAAAACAAAAAAACTCAAGAAAAATAAAAAAGTTTTAAAAAAGTGTGCTTCAATATGTATTCAGACACCATCAGTTCTTTGTTTGGGGATATATATCATTTTTCATCACAATTCCTTCAGAGTATTGCTAAGAATAGCTAAGTCATTCATAGCTGACCATCTTACAATATTGTTATTACTATGTACACAGTACATTTCACTTTGCATCAGCCCATGCAAATCTTTGCAGGTTTTTCTGACAGCATCCTGCTCATCATTTCTTATAGTACAATAGTATTCCATCATAATCACATACCACAACTTGTTCAGCCATTCCCCAATTGATGGGCATCCCCTCAGTTTCTAATTCTTTGTCCCCCAAAAAGAGTTGCTACAAATATTTTTGTGCATATAGATACTTTTCCTTTTTGTTTTTTCTCTCTCTTGGGATACAGACCTAGTAGTTGTATTGCTAGATCAAAAGGTATGCATGGTTTTATAGCCCTTTGGGCATGGTTCCAAATTGCTCTACAGAATGGCTGAATCAGTCCACAACTCCACCAATGGTACATTCATGTCTCATTATTTCCCACATCCCCTCCAACATTTGTCATTTTCCTTTTCTGTCCTATTAGCCAATCTAATAGGTATGAGGCAGTACCTCAGAATTGTTTTAATTTGCATTTCTCTAATCAATAGTGAATTAGAGTATTTTTTTTCATATGGCTATAGATTACTTTGATTACTTCATCTGAAAACTATTCGTATCTTTTGATCATTTATCAGTTGTGGAATGGCTTTTATTTTTATAAATTTGACTCAGTTCTCTATATGTTTGAGAAATGAAGACTTGCTTCAAAATTTTTTTCAGTTGCTATTGCTAACTCTATTTCCCTCCAGTCTATTCTCCCCCCATTTATTCTATTCTTTCTCTCCTTTCACCCTGTCCCTTCTCAAAAGTGTTTTGCTTCTGACTACCCCCTCCCCCAATCTGCCCTGTCTTCTATGATATCCCCTCTCCCTCTCCCTTCTCTTATCCCCTTCCCCTCCTACTTTCCTGTAGGGTAAGATAGATTTCTATACCCAATTGAACATGTTATGTTACTCCCTCTTTGAGCCAATTCTGATGAGAGTAAGGTTCACTCCCTTTCCTCTCACTTCCCCTTTCCCCTCCACTTTGGCAGTAAGCTCTGCTAAGCTAGTGCTCCTCCTTACCCTGGGACTGCCACCCAGGACTGTGACTCAAATCTGAGTATAGACAAAGCAACAGAGTCCTGCCTCAGTGCTAGTAAAAAGACCCCTGTAATCTCCTTTTGAGCAGTTGTTCGATCCTCTTCCCATCTGTGGGCTGAGTTCTGGAAGTGGTTGCTGCTGTCTTTGCTGATTCAGTGGCTTCCAAGGTCTTCTCCTGGTTTGCTGGGTCCAGGGCTCTGCTGGCATAGCCTATGTTGGACTGGGCTTCACTCTCATCCTGGTTCAATGGATCTTTCCTGCCAGTCTTGGGCTGGAAATTTATTTCATTCTGTCTTTTTGTGGGTTCTGCTGCTCTAGAATTTATTTAGAATCATTTAAAAAAAGTATTTGGAGGGTTTTTTTTGGAATGAGTCACTGCCTTTAATCTGCCATCTTGGTTTGGCTTCCCCCCCCCCCCCCCCCAGCTTTTTGCTTTTAACCAGTGTGAGTTCTTTAGTACTTTTGGAGTTAACAGTGGTTGCAAAACCTCTGTGACTCTGGTCATTTGTTATCAGAGTCGACAGTTTGGTGGCAGGGGTGCAAACCAAAGTATGGTACCTACAGAAGCCTTTTGAGCTCCATTGACCTGTACCTGGAGAGTGGGCAATTTTCCTTCTCTGATTCTAAAGCTTCTGTCTTTGGTCAAGCTCTGCTCCCTTGGAGGATTGAAATTTTGGTTGTCACACTTTAGACAGGTTTTGTTTGGCCACTCCCTGGGAGGGGTTTTGGGTTTCTGTCTCTTACAGGGAATTTGTTTCAAAATACATCTGATGATCTCTAGAAATGGGTACCACTTTCTTTCAGCCATATAAACAAAGGTGGATGACAATGTGCCTCAGAAAACAGCAGCCTAAAGTCTGTATCATGGGCCTAAAACCTGTAGGTTTGTAATTAATTGGCAGAAATTGACCCAAGACAGCTTCTGTCACCACTAACCAACTTGGGGTTCTTTTGATTGGGATAAAATAAATTACCTTAAGAAATGTCTTGATGAAGGTAGCAAGAAAATTAAATATCCCAAATGTGATGTTTTAAATAAATGGCTACTCAAAACCACCAAGGGGAGAAGCCTTTTGTAACTTAGATTCCTTTAAGAAAAGCTTAGATAGAATTATCCTGTCCATGTGTCTGTCTTACCATTTTGTCTGTGTTTGTGTCCCAGTAAGAAGGACTAACTCCCACTTTAGGCTTTCTGAGGGCTATTAGGCTATAAGAAAAGAGAAAAAAGAAAAAAAAACAACCACCCTGCAAAACACTTCATTTTTGGCTTTGGCCCCGTTGGAATGACAGAAATAAAGCCAGATAATCAAAGTTTGTGGAACTGTTAAAAAACATCTTGGTAGATTTTGGAGGTTAAGGAGATAAATCATTAAGGAGTTTGAAGATTTATAATTTTTAAAATTGCAGGGAGGAACTCTGCGGATTTTGGGTAAATCCAGGAACCCACTGCCTTCTGAAATATCTTAGTAAGTTTTGGGGTACCACTCTGCAGAATTTGTTTCAAAGAAGAAATCAGAATTAAATCATATAAAAGTTAAAATGGCATTTGAACTTCCCTTGAAGATTGATAGCTTCATTGTTTTAGCACAATGAAGGAAAGTAGCTAGTTTAGAAGTGATCCCAGAGTGAGGATAGGTGTAAGGTTAGCACTATATAGCCACCTCTTGTTAACCCTTCCTTGACCATGAAAAGAGAAAAGATTGTTTAAACCAAAGATCTCCTGTGATGACTTCCCCTCCCCTCCCCCAATGTAGAGACCTTCTCCCTCTTACCCTGTTAACCCCTCTCATCTAAAATCAGGTGTCCAAATACAGGTATTAAAAGAAAATGCTAGAAAAATATAGGGAAACTTGAATTACATTCCGGTTGCAGAAATTTGTTACCTGTGTAATCTCAAGCAAGTTATCTTACCTCTGCCCCAGTTTCCTGATCTGTAACAATGGTACCCACTTCCCACGGTTGTTGTGAGGATCAAAATGATAAAATGATTGTAAAGTGACAGGTGCAAGCTAAGTACTATATTACTGCATTTCTTTAATTAAATCTAATTGTTACAAATCTAAAGTGGGTTTAAAAATGCCAAAGGTAATAAGATTAATGATGTTTTTATATGGGATAATCTGGAAATGCAATTGGCTGAATGGTTGTCTCATGAAATTTTGTTTCAAGTTTTAAATATATGATATTGTTTGTGTTATTATTGTATTTTAAGTTCTCTTGTGAAATCTGAGAGACCATTGTAACAGAGATGCTGTTAGACAAAACTTCCCTTTTAATTGGATACTGTTAGACTATGCACTGGGCTTTTAAAAGGATGTAAATGTAAATATTTGAAAACTTCAGTATTTAATAAGGCATATTTTATTATAAAACAGATGATGATAATGATAACACTGTTTACTAAAATACTGAGTTTTCATTTGAAAAATTTTGGCTGTTACGATTTTGAATTTATAATTGTGAATTTATGAAAAACTTTATTGCACTGTTTGAACCTAGCCCTGCATGGCTGGGAAACTGAACCATCTCCATGTGCTCTTTAGAGACTCTTTACCAAGGACCTTTGTTATGCTGACCAGAAACATAGATCCAAAGACTGATGCAAGGAGTTTTCTCACAACTGTACACCTCAAGCAATTTATATGTCTTATTTGAAAACTGGCCCCATAGTGATCAATCAATTGTTGTTTCTAAGAGCCCCTACCAGGTCCTTCTGACTACTCCCACAGCTGTCAAATTGTGGGTACGGACTCCTGGATCATCTGAAGAAAGCCCCCGATCCTGAGTGAATGGCAGAACCCTCCAGGGACCTTAAGGTTCATCTAATACAGACCCAGAAGCAGCCAACACCTAGATGAGACAGCTGTGCCAAGATTCTGGATGAATGCTGAGTATACTCTCCTTTTTTTTCCCCTCTTCCCTTTTGTTATGTGCCCAACCACCAAGACCTTGATTCCCTATTGGAAGTTTCTCAATGATACCTAGCAGACACGTCTCCAACAGGTTCCCCAATGGAACTGTCCTCCTGGGATAAAAAAAGCCATTCCATCATGGCTAAGGGGGACGGCCTAATTGTTAGATTTGCCATCTTAACCCCTAAGCTTCCGAAGCTGCCCTTAACTAGATGCCTTGTCCTGGCCCAATTGGCCTCTTATGGCCTCTTGGCTTATACCTGCCTCTCCTTTATTGGTTAGAAGGTGAGGGGTTCTTTCAGATCCCCTCCCTTTGACCAAAAGGGGGAAATATTAGGATCCAAGTCCACCCTTCTCTTTTTACTTTTAGGAGACACCTTGTTTTCCAGAGCCAGAAAGACCCAGCAAGAAAGCTGTGCCCTGAGCTTGGCATAACAACAATCCTTTGCACTCACTCTCTGTACAATCTTCTCCTGATTCTGCTCACTTCACTCTGCATTAGTTCATGTAAGTCTTCCCACGTTTTTCTGAAACCTTCTTCTTTGTCATTTCTTACAGTACAACAGTATTCCATCACAATCATATACCACAGCTTGTTCAGCCATTCCCCAATTGATGGGCATCTCCTTAATTTCCTTTTTTTTTTTTTGCCAGCACAAAAAGAGCCACTATAAATATTTTTGTATATATGATTCCTTTTCTTTTTGCTTTGATCTCTTTAGAACACAGACCTAGTAGCAGCATTTCTGGGTCAAAGGATATGAATAGTTTTAAAGCCTTTTAGGTATAGTTCCAAATTATTCTTCAGAATAGATAGACCAGTTTATAGATCCACCAACAGTACAATTACATTAGTATACCTATTTTCCCACTCCCTATCTAGCATGTTTTTTTTCTTTTCTGCCATGTTAGCTAATTTGATGGGTGTGAGGTGGTACCTTCGATCAACATTTATTAATTATTAAGTTTCTGACAAACTTATTCTGTATTCTTCTCTTTAGTGCATACAACTTGCCCATACTCAGCTACCTCACTGTTTGTAGCACAAAACACCCTGGCTCCTTTGGCTGCACAAAATTGGTGCTGCTTTCAAAACAGGCTGCCTTGATCTTGTCCCAAAATCTTCACCCTTCAGGAGAGGTGGTTCTACTTACTAATTTATCTTCCAGTATTCTTGTACAACAGATGTCTCGAACACGAGTTCAAGTTTATGACTCTTCCACCCTCTCTCTTTGACCACCATTTTGGAATACTGTCCTTAATGTTCACTTATGGACAGAACTCATGGATACCCCTGGGAAAAATACAATAGATTTTGTTTTTGGCTAGGCAATGAGGTTAAGTGAAAATACAATAGATTTTCACAGAGTCCTACAGTCCTTTGTAAAAGTATTGGTAGGCTAAGGATCTGCCATTGGGACCATCTTTACTGATGGTGTACCAGGTAATACCTGGCTGCTGCTACTTGCCACTGTGTTACCAGCTGCAGAAAAAGTTGTGGCCATGTTACAACATGTTAAGGATGGTATTGCTTTCCTCAGCAGATCCCTTACATTGTCCTTTCATCATTAAAGCTTTGGACTTGTTCATTAGCTCCTTCTTGGCAGTCCAGGGTTTACTAACTAGTTTCTAAGAAGCCTAAATGACCCATTTTAAGACTATTCACACAATACAACTACCACTCCGTCTTCTTTACAGAATGACTAATTCAGTATGTGACACTGCCCCAAAGTGTCCACAGCATGGTATGGTCTTTTCAAAATCATAATTGTCATTATCCCAATCGATATGTCTCCAACCAAAGATCTTCATTAAGGATCAAAGCCTACCTGTTCCAGTTCTCCCATAACTGAATTACTATGGCAACTATTCATTCAATACACAAATATACAATGTATGAGAGTTCAACAAAGGGACTTCAACACTCACAATCATACAGCATATTTCAATGAAATTATATTTCATTTCACTAATGTTATTTTAGCACAGAATATGTCACTTCAGTAATAAACCAAAATAAAACAAGGACACTTTGACATGTAATGGTAACTTGAATCAATTTGTCTGGCTTGGAACTATTTGCACTGAGAAAAAAATGGCTTTCAAATTATGGCCTAGAGACTCTGGAAGAAAGGGGAGAGGGAAGAAGAAGATTTAGCAATGAAAAGATTGTTGCTCATTTTGGAAAGAGAATTTTAAGCTGCTGTTGAGGAATGAAACCAGATTACAAATAGGTGAGAAGTGAGTGGGATATAAGAAAACAGAAGCAACTTATGAAGACCTTTGGAATGTCCTAGTAATAGACAATTAGGGGTAGTCTAGACAGAAGGATGAAGCCTCAGGGTAGTTTAACAAGAGACAAAGTTGTTAGAAGTACAGATAGGTAGGTAGAAGGTATTGAATATATCCATTCGTGAAGAGCAAAGAGGTGACTCAGAAGGCATATACACATATGTATACACAAATTTATGTATATGTATGTATGTATGTACATATATTAAAAAGAAGGGACTTTTAAAATATATGCTGTTTCATTAAATATTTCCCAATTACACATAAACATTTTTTAACATTAATTTTTAAAAATTTTGAGTTCCAAATTTTCTTTCTCCCTCCTGCTCCTTCCCACCCATTGAGAAGGCAAGCTTAATATATTGATTATACATGTGAAATCATAAAAAAAATTTTCCATATTAGCCATGTTACAAAAGAAAACACATACACAAGCCCATGAAAAATAAAGTTTAAAAAGTATGCTTCAATCTCCACTCAGAGTTCATCAGTTCTCTCTTTGGAGGTAGATAGCATTTTTCATCATGCATCCTTTGGAACTGTCTTGGATCACTGTCTTGATCAGAGTAGTTAAGTCTTTCACAGTTAATCATCATTACAACATTGCTGTTGCTGTGCACAATGATCTCCTGGTTCTGCTCACTTCACTCTGCATCAGTTCATATAAGTCTTCCCAGGTTTTTCTGAAATCATTCTGCTTGTCATTTCTTATTGCATAATAGTATTCCACCACAGCTGGCTTAACCATTTCCCCCAAGTGATGGGCATCCCCTCAATTTCCAATTCTTTGTCACCACAAAAAGAGCTGTTATATTTTTGTTCCGATAGGTCCTTTTCCTTTTTCTGTGATCTTTCTGGGATACAGACCTAGTAGTTACATTGCTGGGTCAAAGGGTAGGCAAAGTTTTATAGCCTTTCAAATTGTTCTCCAGAATGGCTCAGTTCACAACTCTACCAATTTTTGCCCCAATCTTTCCATACCCTCTTCAGCATCTGTCATTTTCCTTTTCTGTTATGTTAGCCAATATGATATAAAGGTGTGTGGTAGTATCTCAGGGTTGTTTTAATTTGCATTTCTCTAATCAATAGTGATTAGAGCATTTTTTAATGTGACTATTGATGGCCTTGATTTATTCTTCTGGAAACTGCCTATTTATATCCTTTGACTATTTATCAATTGGGAAATTGATTTGCATTTTTACAAATTTGGCTTAGTTCCTCATATATTTGAGAAAAAAGGCCTTTATTAGAGAAATTTACTGTAAAATCCCCCTAATTTCCCATTTTCCTTCTAATTTTGGATGCATTAATTTTGTTTGTGCAGAAACTTTTTAATTTTATGTAATAAAAACTATCTATTTTACTTCCTGCCATCCTCTCCATCTTTTGCTTGTTCATAAACTCTTCCCTTATCCATTGATGTGACAGGTACATTTTTCCATGCTCCCTAATTTGCTGATAGCACCCTTCAAAGCATACATACATTCATAAAATATCATCATCATCATCATCAACAAAAAACTATTAAACTAGTTTCATTCTTAACACACATAAAGTATTGAGTAAAATGCTAAATATGGCCTTAAAATTCAACACAATTGAATTCAATTAACATTAAATTTATATTTTGTGCTTAGGTGCTAGGGTTGTAAACACAAAAATGAAAAGGTCCTTGCCCTCCATGAGCTAATTTTCAATTGATATTTTAACTACATACATTTTTGTTGAAATAACAATACATATCTTAACAAAATAATAAAAACTTATTTAATGGTCAAACAATAAGTATCAGTGGTGGTATCTGAATCCAAGTCTTTCAGACTCTATGTCCTGCACTCTAAGTACACCTTGTTGCTTCTCATAGTAAGCTTCAGTATTTAACCAACAATTACTTAGATGTTAAAAGTGGTGTAAAAGATGTCATAAAAGACACATTTGACTGGAGAAGTTATGTCTGTCATGTAGTAAAAGTGAAGGATAACAGATGAATAGCTTATCTGACACAACAGTATCTAGAAATATTAAAAGAACCAGCGAAAAGCCTGCATTGAACAGATTCTCTATTAGACTGTAAATTCCTTGAGGGCAAGGACTGTCTTCTGCCTCTTTTTGACCCTGAAACTGTTCCCTTATAACTGACCACAAGTACTCCTCCCCTTCCAATTGCAACCTAGAACTGAGTATGGGCATTAGAGTTGCTAATAAGCACCACCTGCACCCAGTGCCAGCAAAGGGTCTTCTGTAATCTCTTTCTCCCCAGTTGTCCAACCCCCTTACCATCTCTGGATGGAGAACTTCCAAAGCTCCAGCTTCCTCAAAGCCCCACAGCTGATGCTCCTACCTGCTTTGGCCTTTGCCCACTGTAGTGTTACAGACCTCTCCCTATGGACCTCTTAAGTTGTCTTAGGCTGGAAAAATGTTTCCCTTCGACTTTTTGTTGGTTCTCCTACTCCAAAATTTGATTTGAAATGTTAAAGTTATTTGGAGGGGAATGTTGGGACAGTTCAGCTGGGTCCCTACTCTGCCATCTTGGTTCCCTATCACAGACTTTTAGAGAGGCGTAATCCTAGAGATCATCTAATTTGTTGTTTGCAAGGAAAAAAATAACTGGCACTTGATTTAGTAACAGACTTTGGTTCAATTCTTGTTTTTGCTACTTACTACCTTGTACAAATTACTTAGCCTTTGAAGGCCTCAGTTTCCTTATCTATAAAATGGTAGTGTTGGACTTTCCCAGTTATCTCTTCTCTAAAACTGACTGATCCTTTGTAGACCTAGCAAGGGGACTAGTGGGCCAAAGGTCATGATCAACTTTGTGACTATTTTATGCTACAGAGTATTCCTCAAAAAGCTTGCCAACAATATAATAGAGTACCTGTCTTCCTTGAAGACACTTTTTAAAACAATTATTTTTATCTATCTTTGTCAATTTGATATGTGTAAGGTGGTGCCTTAAAGTTTTTACTTGCTAGTTTTTGATTATTATAGAATTTGAACTTTGTATCTCTCCATTCTGGGCACCTAGTAGCTTCTTGGACAAAGTAGGTACTTGATACATTTTTTGCTGATATAAACTTTTAAAGTGGCTATTAACAATATGTATTTTTTATTTCAAAAAAGATCTATATGGCCATTGAGTATTTCTCCACCCTGTTATATATCTAGGGCTCTCAAACTCAACTTTATAGTGATGGGGCAGAGTGTCAAAACAATCACCAGATCAAAAGTTCAGTCTGGTTGGCCAATATGACAAAACAGGAAAATTATAAATGTTGGAAAAGATGTGGGAAAACTGGAATACTAATGCATTGTTGGTGGAGTTGTGAAATGATCCAACCATTTTGGAGAGCAATTTGGAATTATGCCCAAAGAGCTATAAAAATGTGCATACCCCTTGACTCAGCAATAGCACTTCTAGGGCTGTATCCCAAAGAGATCATACAAATGGGAAAGGGACCCACACGTACAAAAATATATATAGCAGCTCTTTTTGTGGTGGCAAAGAATTGGAAATTGAGAGAATGCCCATCAATTGGGGAATTGCTGAACAAGCTGTGGTATATGAATGTAATGGAATACTATCGTGCTATAAGAAATGATGAGTGGGTGGACTTCAGATAAACCTGGAAAGACTTGTATGGACTGATGCTTAGTGAAGTGAGAAGAACCAGAAGAAAATTGTACACAGTAACAGCCACACTGCTAGATGACTAACTTTGACAGATTTAGCCCTTCTCAGCAATGCAAGGATCTAAGACATCTCCAAAGGCCTCATGATGGAAAATGCTATCCACATTCAAAGAAAGAACTATGGAGTTTGAATGCAGATCGAAGTACACTATTTATTTTTTTTTTCTGTTTTATTTTGTTTTCTCTTTCTTGTGGTTCCTCCTATTGGTTCTAATCCTTCCTTCACTAATGTGAAAATGTTTAACAGAAATGTATATGTATACCCTATATCAGATCACAGGCCGTCTTGGGGGAGGGGAAGAATTTAAAACTCAAAAGCTTATGGAAGTGATTGTTAATAAATAAAAATAAATTAATAAAACAAAATTCAATCTGGGCTATATATAAATGGCTTTGTCACAGCCTCAAACCCTACTGGACTGGCATACCACTAGGAATGATACCAAATGCTGCCATGAGAAATCCAGAAAGATATCTCCAATACACAATTCTCTAGCTGTTCCATGCTAGTTGAGTTTCTGGAGAAGTGTAGAAACACTCACTTAAGAGAAACTTCTAGAAAGCTAGAATTACCCTTCTCATCGAACTCTAGAGGATTACCTGGGTCTAACCTTCACTCTGGAATACACTCAACCTACCTTGAGGTACCAAGAATGTGGCAAGCATACTTAGCTACCTGGGAACAGATCTTCCCACATCTTAAATACCCCTGCCAACAATGGCTTCTGTGTGCCTCTGAGATTCTATATTTCATCTGGTCCTACTGCTGGAGGAATTACTGTAAAAAACAGGATCCCTAAACAAGAACCTAGGCATCAGGGACATATACAGACTATGTGATTACTGGAGCTGAGGTATGAGATAAGGAGTTTGCTGAAAATAAAGAAGGTCCAAGTACTACAGCTTGGCTAAAAGTTTAGCACAGAAATAGTAACAAGGCTGAAGAGATGCAGTGTGGTATGATAGAAAAATCATTGGAATTGGGAGTGAGGAAACTTGGATTTGAGTACCAGTTCATGAAAGGGAAAACCAGCCAGAGTAGTCTGGGTAGAGATAGATTCTTTTGTCCAGATTGATGGAGGCAGCCCAGTTTCATGATCAGGTCACTTTGTCAGCAGGAGGAGCTGAAGACTTTTTGCCCACCTCTTCTTTAATATGTCCACCCCCCTCATTGATTGTTAACCAGAGTTGATTTCTACCCTCAGGTACACACCCCTTTTCCAAAGGCTTTTTTAAGCATTTAATGTTCTGGGGGTGGTCTTTGGTTTACATGAGAAAGCCACTGACCTCAATCTATTAATTATTTGCTAGCTAAAATTAATAGATTATTAATTATCCAGAAACTATGTTTCTCCAGACTTTTCATTTGTAATAAGTTATACCATTTACTCTGTGAATGAGGAAAGTGTTTTATAAACTTAGAATCACATCAAGTAAGCTATCTGAGATCAAACCATTTGAATTATAGATTCAGAAGGCCTTTTTTCCCCTTCTGTACAGAGTCTATTTAGCTAGATAGGTTTCAAAGGGTGGTTTAGAGCTAAGTCTCTAAGTGAGTGTTAAGTGGCCCTAACTGGGGTATTTAAGAATAGAGAGTCAACTGGGTCTCTACATATATAGCCTGTGAAGGACATTAGTCAAGTTAAAAGGTATTTATTAAGTACTTATTATGTGCCAGGCAATATGTTAAGTTCTAGATATAGAAAAAAAGGGCAAAAAACAGTTGTGGCTCTGAAGGAGCTCAGAGACTAATGGCGAGACAACAGGCAACCATAATCTACCACCAAGATATATGTGGAGATAATCACTGGAGGAAAGGCACTATCATTAAGGGGATATGGAAAGGCTACCAGTAGAAGGTGGGTTTTTATCTGGGAATAGAAGGAAGCCAGGAGGCAGATAGGAGGAGGGAGAGAATTCCAGGCACAGAGAATATCAACTGAAAATGCCTAGACCCAGGAGATAACAGTATCCATAGCAAGGTGGTCAGTGTCCAGCTTTGTTCAACAGCACATAAGTAGAAGTGAAGGGGGGCAGTATTTCAAGGCTAAGACCTGGCAGGGCAAGAAAGGAGAAAGGAAAAGGTCTGGAGAGAAAAGGACAGTGTAGAGTTGAAATGGTTTACCAAAGGATCAAGACAAGAGAGCAGAGGTGAAAGTAGTCAATGCAAGGATGAAGGCATGGGGAAGAAGTGAGAAGTGGAGTGATTGGAGGTCAGATGAAGGGACTGGAGGTCAAGTGACCATAAAGAACTGGATTGAGGTTGTAACTCTGAGGAAAAGGTGGAAGGACCAAAGATTATCAGATAAAGGAATTTCAGTGTTGATGAATAGGTGAATAATAATGATACAGGAATTTCAGAATCAGCATTTGGTTTGTTGGTTAAGATTCTATGAAACTGAAAGTTTAATAATAATTAGCCTATGTTAAAAGACAATACAATTTTTTTAATGATATCCATAGAAGCTTTATTTACTCTAGTAATGAAAACTGGGCATAAAGATTCAATCATTGAGAAATAGCGGAATAAATTGTGGCATATATTAGCATAACAGAATATCATTGCAACAAATATGAATAATACTAAAAATTATGGGAAGACATAAGAGATGTAGTGAGAAGAAAGCAGAATTAGAAGAATATATACTAAGGCAATACAATTTCACCAAGAATGACTTATTCATTCTTCATTTAAACATTTATGTACAATCCACTGTGATAGATGCTAGTGGAAAATACTGAGTTATTGGATAAGACACCATCTTTGCCCTCGCAAAACTTACTTTCTAGTAGTGGGATAAGGCACCAACTATAACACAACATACATAAGTGATTACATACGTGTTAAGTGATACTTTTGGAGTTATGATCATTACGATGTATTTGGGTAGAAAATCAGGGACGACTGGGGCGCAACATGCTAAAAGAGGGACTTTAAACAAGGATTCCGATCTTTAGGTAGAAGCTGTAGTTGTTAAAAAAAATCAGATTAAAAAAATTTTTTAAAAAAGCATCAGATACTGCAGTATGGTAAGAACCTTTAAAAAAAAGTTATAGCTACATTTAATAATCTAGCGTCTTAATTTTCAGATTGTGAAGGGCAGATACAAATACTATCAACAGGACAAGATTTAGGACTTTTGTGCGGAGCACTAAAGGGTCAGGCACGTGCCTCTAAAGCGTATTTAGGATTAGATACCAACACACCACCTCCCAAAGCAACCTGTGTGTCTTGGGACTTTAACTCTTAAGAAGCAGCAGCATCCCTGGTTGCGCTCCAGGTGGCTGGGCGCCCTTTTCCCCCTCTCTCCTTGACGCCATACAACTAGGTAGAAAAAGCTATTCTTCCTT
Organism: Phascolarctos cinereus; assembly: GCF_003287225.1. Taxonomy (NCBI): domain Eukaryota; kingdom Metazoa; phylum Chordata; class Mammalia; order Diprotodontia; family Phascolarctidae; genus Phascolarctos; species Phascolarctos cinereus. The sequence continues at coordinate 486,589,522 of NW_027555847.1, read as the reverse complement.
ATCAGTTAGGTAAAAGTTAAGGGGCTCCCCTACATGGGGCGCAAGCCTTTCCCCCTCTCCAGCTTTCTGGGCTTCCTCTAGCCCCTAGGACCCGCCGTTCCCACGGGTTCCTTTGTATCTCCTCGCCCCTCCCCCTCCGGGCATCCGCCAAGCTCGGCTTCGGGGGGCGGTGGTGGGGTCTGAGTTCCCTTGGGTTCTTTGTATCCCCTCCCCTCCCCCCCCATCCCCGGTCTGGGCAGCAGCTAAGCTTGGCTGGGGGGAGGGTGGGCTCGCCTTCAGGCTCTGCATCTTCTCTGTCTCCCTTCCCCTCCCCCCCACCTGGGGACGTTAACGAATCTCGGCCGTTGGGGGTGGGGTATCGGAAGTGGGATGGTGGCCGAGGCTTCCACAGGGTAAAGATACGAATTGATAAGAACCAGTCCCAAAACCCGGGGAAGGTCATCTCACCCGCACCGGGAAGGCGACGGGTAAATGCTGCGGGGAGTCGAAGGGGAGCCCAGAGCCGGGAGGAGGGAAGCTGTCGGATCCGCCTCATTCGAGTCAGTTGGAACCCTGGGGGCGGCGGGGTAAGGGGGTGGGGGCCGGCAGGGCAGGCTGCGGCGCGCGCGCGCCCGGAAGTGACGCCGCATGACGCGGCGGGGCGCGTGCAGGGCGGCAGAAGTCCCGGCTTGCAGGAGAAGATGGCGGTCTCCACAGGTCTGTTTTCGTGCCGGTTTTCTTCACTTTTTTTTGCTCTCCGGCCCAGTTCTTCTCCCACCTCTCGTACTGTTGGTGGTTTGGAAATGGGAGAGAGGGCGAAGGGTTTCCTTCTCATGAAGACGTGGGGTTTCCCGGTCGGCCTCAGAGCCGTGGAAGGCGGCCGGCGGCTGGTCCCCGGGGCCGGGGTGAGGGGCTGAGGAGGGCTGGGGGGTCTGGGGCGTTGGGCCCAGGAGAACGTCGGAGGAGAGTCGGGGCCACCGCCACCGCTCCTGCGCCGCCCCGTGGCTTGCGATCCCGGCAGCCTCGACCCTGGTGGCGATGGGGGGTTGGGGAGGGATGGGCCCTCGAGACCCACGCACTCTAGCGGGGACAGAGCTGGGGGTGACGGGTGGCCGCTTGTCCTTTCGCCCTTTTAACGGTAGAACTTGGGGGAGAGCAAGAGGGAGGAAGGAAGCCATGGAGGACCTGATTCCTGGTTGGAAGGGCCACGCTGGTGTCAAGTGGAGGCTGTGAAATTAAGGGGCACCTGGGATTTAGCAGAGGTGGTTTTTTTTTTGTACTTTGGTTTCATAGAAATGTTGACACTTCTCAAAACAGGAACTTACACATTTTACTGAAAGCCTATTAGTGTTATATTTCTTTTTGTTTTGTAGCAAATGGCTGTGCAATGCGAGTGAAATATTAGCTGAGCAAGATAAATTTGTTTTAAGAAGGCTAAAACCAGTTATTTCTTTGATGACCTGTTAAACTTCCTTCCTGCCTTGTGTACATTTCAGCTTTCTTTAAAGAAACAGATATCGAAATTAATAAATTTGTTAGTATTAACAGGGTGGTGATGTTTTAAAAAAATATTTGGTGTAATGTTTTTAAAAATTGCTTTGTCAAGCAAGACTTGGTTAATAACCATTTACACACACACATATGACTATAAAACTCGTTGAAAAGAACATTTCTTCTATCATTCATTTTAAATGTAGTTATGAATACTTATTTGAGCACATAAGGGTATGTGATAGATTTTATTTTAAGGTAATATCTCAGAATACTGTGCAAATTGCTGAACATCTGTGGGCCTCCTAATCTGTAGAATGAACTAGATGATCTCTAAGGTCTCTTCAGCTCTAAATCTATAAACTAGTGATATATTAGAAATAATCATTGAATAATGTTTTAAGTCTCATTTTCATTTCATTTACCATGCAAGTGTCAGTTGATTTATTATTTGTTGTTAATGTTATATACTGTATAAACATCACTCAGGTCTAGTGTTAGAAATGTCAAAAGCTCGTTAATATTTGTTACTGTCTCTGTGACCATTTTTAATATTGAACCAGATTTTTTTTTTCAGTATAACTTTTTGAGTGGCCCCTTTCTCTTTTTAAAAAGTTGAGTATAACTACCAGCAAGAGGAGGGGGACTGTCTTAAAGTTTTATAGAAATTAATAAAAGTATATAATTGAATTTTCCAGTTTACTCTTTTTTGCTTTACTTAATTAGGGCAATAGCCCTTTCTTAGGTAATAACATATATGAGAGAATATTATATATTTTTTCTACTAAAATAGCTAAGATTATGAAATCATAGCTAATAGCTAGCATTTATATAGTGGCTATATAGTGCACTTATTTAAGTGCCTTAAATTTTGCAAATTACTTTGCATATGTTATCTCATTTGACCCTCACATTGACCCTGAAAGGTAGGTGTTATTAATATCCCCATTTTACGAATGAGGAAACTGAGGCACAGAGTTCATGAAGTGACTTTAGAGTCATAGAGTCAGAAAATGCCTGAGGCCTGATTTGAAAAGTTGTGCTGTCTCTGAGTCTAGCATCCATCCTATCCTGTGCTTACTAATTGTTGTTAATATATCATTATTCTTTTAGTGTTTTTGAAGCTTATGTTGTCCAGCTCTTATTTCAAATACATTATTTTAAAAGAAAAAAAATGCTGTCAAGTTTATTCTTATTGGTGGGTTGAAGGCTTATTTATATTCCTGGATTTATGGAATTTGAAATGATTTAAAACCTTTGTGTGATTTGGCGAGGGTTATTATGTTTTGTGAAAATATGGAATTCTTCTTAAAAATCATAAAGCATATTTTAATTTTCTTTTCAGTGCTTTCCCTCCTTATCTCCAATTCTTGGTTTAAGTTGCAGCTAAAATCCCACCTTCCATAGGAAGCCTTTTCCAATCCCTTTTTAATTCTTCTGGTTTCTTTCCTATGTTAATTATTTCCTGTTTCTCCTGTATACAGCTTGTTTTTACATAGGTTTGCTTGTGGTCTCCCATGTTACCTTTTGAGCTTCTCCGTTGCAGGATCTGTCTTTTTCCTTTCTTTGTATCTCCAATTCTTATCATAGTGCTTGACACATAGAAGGCACTTGAATGCTTATTGACTGACTGAATATAGCATGGGTAAATTCCAGATAATCTGAATGTTAGGTCATTCTAGGCATTGACAGGGTTGGACCTGAAGTGAATGTAGAAGTAGCTTTTTTTTTTGAATGGCCCTGCAAAGGTAAACATAAGTTATTTTTTCATGTCTCCAGTCAAGTGTGTAGAAAACCTAAAAGTTAACTTAAAGCTGTAATCTTAAAATAACAATCATTTATGCTTTCAACAAATTAAAAATTGGACAAGTATGTAATGTGAAGTGATATAATTTATAATGTATACATAAATGCTAATTTTTATTTTTATGCAGATATTTAGACCTGACTACACATGGAATTGTCTTTGAAACTTAAATATGTGATTCCATTTTCGTGTTTCTAGGAGGCAATTTCAACAAACATCTCTAATTATAATGAATTTGAGGTTAGAAGAGCATCTTGAATTAAAGTATGAATGCTTTCATAAAAGTGAAGTAGTTTCATGTTTTTCTAGAAGAACTCCAGGTCTTTGCTTTAGAGAAAACATCCTGATGCCTTTTTTTGGGGGGGGTGTGATTGATCCAATATTTCATTATTTTTCATTCATTTAAGAAGCATGGAGGCAAAAAGGTGAAAATAGTCTTTGCCCTCAAGGATGTTCTTATTCTAGTGGAGGTGGTCTTATTTTAGGAGCGCCTAGCAGTTTATTAGTCATTTTAGCATTATTAGCAAGAATGTTGGAGGATTGTAAATAATACTTGTAATAATACAGCAATAACTCATAAAGTATCTTGTTATGTTACCTTTTTATACAAAACTAGGTATTAAATCTTATCCCTCCAAGTACATAGTGATGTATATAGTACATCCCTATCATTGTAACATGCTTTTATTCTCATCTCCTGATATCAGTTACAGTGTTACAGTGGGGTTCTATTGCACTTGTATGCTAAAATGAAGAGATTATTAAAATGCCTTTAAGAGTGTAGGGGATCAAGAAAGGTGGTGGATATTTTTTTTCTTTTGAGATGTGGAGCATCTTTTCAGGGTTTTTGAAATTTGTCTACCATGTGGAAACTTCATCCTCAAAAGTAGGTGAGGGATACTGTTACAAGTGATAATTTGACTTCAGCCCATATTCCCTGCAAGTAAAGCTCAAAAACTAAGGGAAAACTTGCTCCATAGTTGTCCATTGTATCTTTCCTTGAGACTATCAGAACCAGCTTAGATTTTCCAGAACAGGTCTTTGCTAGCAACTTGAAGCAAATTATAGATCTTAATATGATGGAATTATAATCATCAGTGTATATGGACACATCGAACTGATAGTTACCATTTCATTATACCCCAAGCTGATCTGAATAGAAGACTAAAATGAAATTTAAAAGGGGAAAATATACATAGGAACACATTGAAAACTAACACTGATTATTGGCCTCACTCAGGTTTTATAAGCAAGCCAAAAATTAATGGGAAAAGTGTGACCTCTCTTTCAGGCAATATAGTGTTATGAATATGAAAAACACCTTTTTGTATGATTGCAGTGTTTTTGAAAAAGTCTGCGTGTACAATGGAATATAAATAATTCTAATAAAGTGGATAAAAAGTATGTAGACTTAAGAGAAAATATAAGGAAATAGAATTATAGCATGTGTATGTATGTAAAATTAGAGTTAAGGATATTGATTTTCCTTAACTGAAATTATAAATAATTTTGGCATATTATCTAATGCCTTCCCATTCCAGTGTTTGTTCAGTTGATTAAAAAAAGCCCAGGTAATAATAGACTTCTATTAAATTTCATCTTAGATCTGGCCATCATTCAAGTGTCTCTAGATTTTTTACTTGACATTGTTATTCAGTATATTAGCTGTTCTAAAAAAGTTCTTGCTTTTAAGTTCCTTAGTTTATTTAGAAAATTATTCAGAAAACGTAGTAAGATTATGAATATATTAGTTAAAGGAAGGCCTATACAGATCTGTGTTAATACATGAATTTCATATTGTAAATCCACGCATAGTATGGTAAAGTATTCTGTTCCTTGTATTTAATGTATCTTAATTCTGGTTAGCAATTATTTTAAATTATTGGTTCTCATACTAAGTGAGTGGGTATGATCCTTGGGAAATTTGGGGTTTATGGAGGTTGACATATATTAGGAGTAAGGTCATGGTGTTACTTCCTAAGTCTTTGTTTCAGCCCTATTTATGTCCCTTCTATCTTTTTCTTTACTTTTGTACCTATTACCTGGGTGGGGCTGATGTGGAGATGGACAGATTAGCTTCTTTTGCTACCCTTGTCCTCCTGCTTCTCAGTTGCTTTTTTCAGTAGCCCTTTGCAGACTCTCTGGGTTTGCCAAGTTTGTCATAGTTCCATAGATTACAAAGAAAAACTCAGTGACTTCTCTCTTTGTGCTTATTGGGTAACAATATAATGAGCTAGGTAACACTAATAGGAAGTGATAGTGGATTTCCTGAAAGTCTAAAACTGACAAACCTAAGCTTTATCTGAAGTTGCAACATTTTATTCCTCCAGGGCTTTGATTCTGATGGTCATTTGCCCTTGTGTGATTTTTGTCCCTACAGGAAATCCTTCTTAGGTACAATACGTTTCTCTGATCTTTTTTCTTTCCTTGAAAAATTCTATCTTGTAGCATATTGAACAGTAGAGTGGTACAATGAAATGATTATTGGGGCTGGGAGATAAAGGATCAATGTTTGAGTTATACTTAACTCTGCCACACTTAGCTGTGTGATCTTAGGCAAATGACTTAAACTCTCTGAATCTTAATTTCCTGTTTTTAAAATGAATGGTTTGGACTTAGATGATCTCTAAGGTAATTTTCAGTTATCAAATCTATGATTCTAAATATTTGTGTATATACCTCATCTTTCTGCAAAATTATAAACTACTCAAATTCAGTGACTTATTTTAGTAATCATTGTATCCCCAGTGTCTGCTATGTAGGCACCACATAATAAGTAAATTCTGATGGAATCATTGGTGACCCACCTTTGTGACTGATGGAGTTTTTCGTGTAGGCATAGATTTCAAGTAGATATCCACTGTAAATTGGATATTGAGTTTTTGTTTCATGAAATGAAGTTATTTTGCATTAGCCTTGTTTTCTTCTACATAGTCCTAACCAAGTCCTGAGCTTGTTTCAAGATGGTTCATGAACACAAGGAGTTGAGTCTAAGTTTTTGAGGGCTGTGTCAGCAGAGTGCATAAGATGTATGCAGAGCTTGTACTCTGCTGACATAGCCTTCAAAAACTCAGGTGTTGTTCTGGCAAGAGACCAAACCAAATCTGCTTCCTGAGAACCAGCTTGACTAAGTATGAAGAGGGTCATCACCAGTAGGATGGCCACTTGGATGATGAATTCTTTGGCTAAGCAGTTCATGAAACAAAGAAAAAACACAAAATGCCCCTCATCTCTGTGCCATTCCCCATTTGTGCTGACTGTGGCACTTATGGAAAAGGGGCAGAGGATTCCCAGAATCACATAGTTTTCAGTTTGTTTATAAACATCGACTTAGCCATGGGTATTCTAAATATGAGATCCTTATTCAGTGACCAAGTAGATAGAATACTGGGAAATTGAATCATAACACTTTTGACATTTTTGTTGTAAATGAAACCAGGAGACAGAAGGAAGTTGTAGCTGAGTAGAGGGAAGTATGGCTCACAGGTACTCCTTAGAGAGAAATTGACTTTATCATATGGAGAAGAGCAATAAGAAGCAGCATGGGGCACTTAATCATCTTGTCAAATAGTGGTGATAGAAATCTGGGAGTGATACCATATAATGTATGGTAGGATTCAAAGAGAGCATTGGATCAAATAGAATAAAGATCAAATTTAAAGGCTTACACTTGGGTTAAAAAAATCAACTTTGCAAATATACAGTTGGGGAGCATGGCAAGACGTTTGTTTGGAAAAAAGATCTAGGAAGGGACGGCTAGGTGGTGCAGTGGATAGAGCACTGGCCCTGAAGTCAGAAGGACCTCCGTTCAACTCTGGCCTCAGACCAAACGCTTGACACTTACTAGCTGTGTGACCCTGGGCAAGTCACTTAACCCCAGTTGCCTAAAAGAAAAAAAAAGATCTAGGAATTTTAGTGGAAAACAGGCTCAATTTGAATCAGCAATGTGCTGTGACAACCCAGCTATCTAAAACTATCATAGGCTATATTATGAAAGGTGTAGCTTTAAAATTAAAAAGAATTTTTTTCACTTAACAAATTTACTTCATCTTTCAGTCCTCTTCAAAAAGAAAGGAAAACAAAACAAACATGTCTAACAAACATGCATGTCAAGAAAAAACATTCCCACGATGTCAGTGTCCAAAAATATCTCAATCTAAGTTTATCAACTCTCTATCAGGAGATGGATAGCAATTTTTATCATGAATCCTTTGGAATTGTGGTTGGTCATTAAATTGATCAGAGTTCTTAATTAAGCCTTTTGAAATTGCCTGTCTTTACAGTATTATTGTATATATGGTTCTTTCTGCTTACTTTATTTTGTACAAGTTCCTGTTTCTCTGAAACCATTCCCATCACCATTTCTTATAGCATGATAGTTTTACATTCATTTACCATAATTTTTTCAATCATTCCCAGTTGACAAGTATCTCCTTAGTTTTCAGTTCTTGCTGTCACAAAAAGAACTGCTAAAATATTTTTATACATACGGGACATTTTCCTCTTTATTTGATCTCTTTTGGGCATAGGCCTAGTAGTGGTATTGCTGCATCAAAGAGTATGCACAGTTTATTAACATTTTGAGCATAGTTCCAAATTGATTCTCTTCCAACAGTGTGTTCATGTACATGTTTTCCCACAGCTCCAGCATTTGTCATTTTCCTTTTTTTTGTTCAACTTTAAGAAAGGTGTAGCATCAAGGATTAAAGTAATATGGTAGTTCGGTTGTACTTTGCTGTGGTCAGACCATATCTGAAGTATGTGTTCTGTTCTGGGTACCACATTTTAGGAAGAACGTGGACATTGTCCAGAAGAGGGCAAGCAATATGGTAAAGGTCTGAATTCATGCCATCTGAGGATTGTTTGAAGGCAGTGGGTATCTTTAGCCATGATAACAAAGATTTAGGGGGAATAACCTGATAGTTATCTTCAAGTATTTGAAAGGCTGTCACATGGAAGAGGCAGGATAGGAAACTACTGGTTTTACTCTTGTGGTAGTCATTTCTGAATTGGCTATCTTTGTACAGTCAGACCATCAGGTTGAGCAGAGATTAACATCAGTGTGTAAATCACTTGCCACAATGTAGACTAAAAGAGCTTAGTAAATGTCATTCAGGCAAAGCTGCCAAATGGAGAGAGATGACGGATGAGGGAAATGCCAGTTTTGAATAGAAATTTGTATATAAAGTCTTAATGTTAAATTATGAATGACAACCTTAAAAAATAGTGAGAAGTAGTGGAACAAAAGTAAAGTTTACAGAACCCAGTTAAACTAGATGATATTGAGTATTTAAAATTGAACTTGGAAGGAAAAAAAGTCTGTCAAGATTTCTATAACAATCTTTTTTCCATCATTAATAGTAGAAGGAGTAATCATTTGGACTCTAGCAATGTAGTTGGACCCCAATGTATTACATGAGGATGCAACATATAGAGTGTTAAACATTTTTTTGTGGAGCAAAATGAAGCCTTAAAGACTACTGCAACAAATTGTTTTCCCATGCCTGTTAACATCATACAAAATTCCTTGAAAGATGCAACAAGAGAAATAAGTTCATTTGATCCTCTGATAATAATTGAATGAGGCCATCAGTTAGAGACTTATGCTTGGCAAAGGTATTGCCCTATAATGTTTAGCACAGAGTCAAAAATGAAAGAGGGTAAATTCTAACAAGATGCTCCTGTTTTTGGATGGCAGTATACTAATTTCATCAAACCCCCCCAAAACTGCAAAGTATCTTGAATGAGATCAATAATCTCTCAGAAGAATTTATCCTAATACCATGTGGGAAAAACCAAGTGGTTAAAGAATGCCTCTCAGAGGATTTTAGCTTCATGGAATTAGAATTAGATGAGACCTAAGAAACCATCTAGTCCAAACCCCTCATTTTATAGATGAGGAAACTGAGACCCTGAAAGCTTAAGTGACTTGCTTAAGGTCACACAGAAGGAATCAGAAGCAGTATTTGAAATCAGGTCCTTCTATTTCTAAACCAGTACTCTTTCTGCTGTACTGTGCTGGATGGACAGCTTATGGAGCTGGTCCTTCATAGAATCATAGGCTTAGAGCTGAAAGAGACCTTAGAGTTCATCAGTTCAGCCCCTCAATTTATAGATAAAGCAGTTGAGGCTGAGAGAAGTTAAGTGACTTGCCCAAAGTCAGTGCATTTATTAAGCACCTAATATGTATCAGGCAGTGTTAAAAAAAGGAAATGTAGAAACAGTCTTTGGTGTCAAGGAACTTGAAATCTAACGGGGGAGACAACATGTCAATAGCTGCATACGCACAGGGTATATACAGGATAAATTGGAGTAAATCTGTGGGGGAAGGCACTACCATTAAGGGGATCTGGAAAGGACTTGCAAAAGGTAGCATTTTAGACTTGAAGGAAGTCAAGGAAATCAGGAGTAAGAGATGAGGGAGAGAATTCCAGGCATAGGGGACAACCAGTGCAAATGCTTGTAATTAGGAGGTGGAGTGTCTTGTTAAGGAATAGCAAGCAGGCCATTGTCACTGGTCACATAAACTAGCAAGTGACAGAACCATTATTTAAACTCAAGTCTTGCATATAAATCCATTGTCTTATGAACTATACCATATTACCTCAGCATTTATATTTTGGACATGTACTGCAGATTAACAATTAAACTAGGTTCAGCATTGAATAACAGAGAAGAAATAGGCTGAATTGCCTTTCAGAAATTGTACAGTGGCTTTTAATGATCCCAATTTTATTTCTTTTTTTTAAAGGCAAATCTCTTTTACATTAACATTCCTCAAATGATGCTATAAAATTCTGCATCATATCCTTCAGTTTCTGAGGAATTAAATATGTGAGTTTCCCAAAGGACAGTAGAAGGTGCATGGTCAAGTGTGAGTAGGCTGATACATTACCTGCAGAAAACTGCACAAGAGAAGTGCCAAGGATATCATTAGAGAAATGTATGACCAGAAAAGAAGTATGGAGAATGAGGAATTATTGTTAGACAGCCTGCATTCTACATTGGTATCCATGAAATGCAAGAGCTCTATGCTCTGGAATTTAGAGGAAGGTCCTTAGTTGGTTGTTTGGCCTGTCTGTGGATGATTTAGTGGATATTTTGCTAGAGAACAAATAAACAATTGGGAATTCCTGAATTGAGGACTTGGGAAAGAATGAAGCTCACATGGCTAGGGTGTGATGATCTGTTCCATTGTAGGGAGCCCCACATTGATGAAATCATGAGGCAGTTTTATTTGAGGTCATCTTATTTTTCATCTCAGATTGGTATTATAAGTTTCTCATCTTGTCACTCCGTAAAAAGACTATTAACACCAGCAATATTAAGAGAATTTTTAAAGTGATTATTTGTGATAACATTATCAAGAAAGCAAGAATAAGAACTCCCAGATCCTGAGTTTCTAAATTAATGACTGCTTGGAGATTTTGTTCTTCTTTCAGATATACTCCTTTAAGTAATAGAAAAATGTTCATCATATTGAAAGTACTTTAGATTTTAACTCCAGCAACTGGAATATTTTTGTGTATGCCAGTAAAGTCCCTAACTTTCATAATGAGAAGCAGCATGATATAGTGCAGAGGTATTAGAATGGGCCAAATTAGATTAAAATGCGATTGGGAATTGTTTAACAACAACAACAACAAAAAGTAATAGGGGTCAGCTAGGTGGCACAGTGGGTAGAGCTCCAGCCCTGGAGTCAGGAGGACCTGAGTTCAAATTTGTCCTCATCCACTTGACACATACTAGCTGCGTGGCCCTGGGCTTAACCCCATTGCCTAACCCCCCCCCCCAATACAACGTAGAAAATGTTTGTGGTTTTCCGACTTAGCACAGATATGTTTCTGTTTGATTTTCACCCCACTGACTTAGTGGTTAGAGGCTGCCCTTGGAGTCAGAAAGTTGGGTTCAGGTTTTGAATTTGACACATACTGGCTATGTGATCATGGACAAATGCTTTAAACTCTCTATTCCAAGATAATCTCTAAATTATAGTTGAGTTGCTGATCTGCATTGGTAGAGGGAATTTCCATACTACTGTTTCCATATACCAGTGAAATCATTGGTCTTGAGCACAACAAAAGCATAAACCTGTTACACAATACCAGACACTATTCACAGGTGTTCTTGCCATTTGATACTTTAGTTATAGGATCGTATGGTCGTGAATGAAGAATTGGGAGTGACTGAATTTGTCATCTTGTCCAGCCCCCTCGTTTTACAGATGAGATAACTGAAGCATTGAGAGGTTAAGCGACTGGTGCCAGCTCACACATGTGGAATTTGAGCCCTAGTTCATCCATAAAATGGGCACAACAGCATTTAGGATTGTCGTGAGGATTAAATGACATAATGTTTTAAGTGTTTTGCAAAACTTAAAAGAGCTGTTTAAGTGTTGTTAATTATTAATAGTAATAATAATAATAATAATAATAATAATAATAATATTGATTTAATGTTTCTCTGACTCCAGAGACAATGCTCTTTCCACTGAAACATGTTTCTCTTGGAATCTCTTGATTCCAGAACTCAAAACCAACCTCCTTATTTAATAAATTTATTCACCCTAAGTTGATTAAAATCTTTCATTTACTTATTCCAAGTAATCATAGGATTTAGATCTGGAAGGAAACTTGAAGATTAACTTGGACCTAAGAGGCCAGTACTTTATTTTACAGGTGAGGAAACTGAGGCCCAGAAGGGCAAAAATGTCTGCCAGAGGTCAAACAGTTAAGTAATACTAAATAGTACTTATATTCCACCAGAGGAAATACTGAAGCTGTTGGAAAATCTTTGATTAACACATTTTGTGTTTATTTTTTAGCAACTGTTTGGTGAAAAGTTTATTTTGTTGTAAAATGTTTTTTTCTTACTAGAACAGCCTTGAGATAATCATGTTTGTTTTGGGTTTTTTTTTTTAGTTCCCATGGGATAGTAACCATGCAGTATCCTGCAGGAATCCTTTATGTAGAGCATTTCACAGAATTTACTTATGTCTTTATTTTAGCTCTTACTATTTATTTGATAGAAAAGGTTTTAAATATAAGCAGCTGCCACGTATCTTGTCTGGAACACCTAGTCATAGACAAGTAAGCATTTGTCATCCTTTGTAGTAGTCTTGTTTCTATATATGGTGATATATTTGGTATTAGACTCCATTAAGATTATTGGAAATCATTAGCACCAGAAAAAGGTATTCTTTTCTCTGCTCTGTAATGTTTCTGTGTTCAGTTTCTGTTTCTCTACATTGCAGCATTTCACTAATAAGCTTCCCTTGGAGGGGTGTGTGTGTGTGTGTGTGTGTGTGTGTGTGTGTGTGTGTGTGTGTGTGTGTGTGTATCTGTGTCTGTGTCTGTGTGATAGCAGGAAAGAAGTAAATTATATTCATACAAATTCACTTCTCAATTTGTTTAAAAACAATTAAATGGAAGTAAATTATTTATTTCTCCTTTTATCTGTTTGGGAATGCTACTACTTGTCTTTAGGGTTATGATTTTATTACCTTGACTGTATCTTAAAGAGTATTCCCAGTGGGATTTATTTGTGAAGATATTCTTAAGATAATCAAACTATTTTCCATTTACTGAGACAGTTTGTAAATTTTTAAATTTTGTATGTCTTTTATTTGACAGGAATATTACTCTGATTTTCTGTTTTCCTTTTCTAAATATCTAGGGTTAAAATACAGTGTGACCAACAGTATTAAGTCAGTGGTGTCAGCTGATATTTTAGCTATTCCATAATGTGATTATGGTGATTTTTATAATAGTATTTTTAAAAAATTGTGTTTATACAAAGCTACTGACCTGCTGTCTGTTTTTGTTCAATGTGTTATTTTTCTAATAGTGTAATTGTAATCTACACTTAGTAAAGATGGTGTTAAGGATGTGTAAAAAAACCCCAGTGATTATAAGTTTTTCCTTGTATAAAGCTGTGCAGGTATCTAATCAGTGACCTTATTAGTTATCTTATGATGATATAATTGACCCATAACAGCAATTCTAATTCTTGGTTGTCCAAAAATGAAAACAATAGTATAGATCAGAAAAGGCAAATTCATTCCCCAACTTGAACTTGCTAAATCAGATTAGAATATAATTGGGAAATGTTTAGCAAAATAAAAATATAATACAATATAGAAAATTTTAATTTGTGATTTTCTAAGTCATATCACTTTCCTCCATTTTTCTTTTTTTTTAAATAAGTTTTTAGTGAAGACTTCTGTTTCTTACATTATGATGGTTATCCCAACTATTCCTCTCCCAACCCTTTCCAGAAAGCCATCCTATATAACAGCTTTTTTTTTTTTGGGCAGTTGGGGTTAAGTGACTTGCCCAGGGTCACACAGCTCGTAAGTGTCAGGTGTTTGGTCTGAGCCCGGATTTGAACTCAGGTACTCCTGACTTCAGGGCTGGTGCTCTATCCTCTGCGCCACCTAGCTGCCCCAACAATTTTTTTAATGGAAAAAATCAGTATAACTAATTGATGCGTTGAAAAATTCTGAAAACCTGTGCAATGTATAATACCTGTGGACCTCCCATGTCCACAGAGGAGTGGGTTGGTCATACCTCTTCATTCAAATCCTGGTTGATATTGTAATTTTGTTACATTTACATTTGAATTTTTGGTGTTTTGTTTCCCCTCTCCACTTTTCCTATTTAAGTTTGACACCACTGGTGTAGGTAATCCAAAACAGAGGATGTTAAAAAAATAAATGGAAAAAAACCTTTCCAGTTCAGGTACATTTGACTATGATGGTCTGAAATTTTGCTTCATAGTGCTTCAAATGACATAATAAAGATAACCTGTGAGTACCCCAACTTTGGATAAACTGTCCTTTTGAAATAAAGGCAAGTTTTACTTCAAAGGGCAGTGGCCTTTTTGTAAAGAAGTGAAGATAACTCCTCTGCAGTTTTTTTCCCTTAATAGTATTTTTTTCCAATTACATGTAAAGATAGTGTTCAACATTCATTTTTGTAAAATTTTGAGTTCCAAATTTTTTTCCCTCTCTCTTTCCTTACCTTTCTTCCCAAGACAGCAAGCAGTCTGATATAGTTTATACATGTACAATCATGTTAAACATATTTTCACATTAGTCATGTTGTGAAAGAAGAATCTGAACAAAAGGGAAAAACCATGAGAAAGGGAAAAAAATGAAAATAGTGTACTTCAATCTGCATTCAGACTCCATAGTTTTTTCTCTAGATGTGGTTAGCATTTTCTGTCATGAGTCTTTTGGAATTGTTTTAGATTATTGTATTGCTGAGAAGAACTAACTCTGTCATAGTTAATCATTGTGCAATGTTGCTATTGCTGTGTACAATGTTCTCTTGGTTCTGCTTACTTCACTCAGCATCAGTTCATGTCCGAATTTTTCTGAAATCTGCCTGCTCACCATTTCTTATGGAACAGTAGTATTCCATTACATTCGTATGCCACAATTTGTTTAGCTGTTCCCCAATTGATGGGCATCCCCTAAGTTTCCAGTTCTTTGCCACCACAAAAAGCTTCTGCAGTTTTTGTAAGCTGAAAATAGGCAGTTTCTAAAAAGTGAAAATGGAAAGTTTTTCCTTTCAGTTCTTCTTGTAAAATAGGCAGCTTGTGGAAATAGCTCAGTGGAAGAAATGAGAAAGGCCATAGAAGAGTTGAGAGTAGAGCAGCTGCATTGTGAGAGTCAAGATTTTTTTTGGGGGTAAGCATCTGTGATAACTTTATAGATGTTTTTTGAGAACCAACTATGTTTGTTATAGTTAGTGTCTTTATTCAGTAGTAGAAGTAATTACTTTTAGTGTGGAGGCCATCTCCTGTTTCAGGTAACCTTTTGGTATGTCATTAACAAGTATAGTTACATTTTGGGTTCATGTAGTAGCTACTACTCATTATATATATATTTTTAACATGACAGTTCTGCCAAGATGTCTTTTTGTAATTGTATGTAGTTATTATCAGGTATTAAATAATCACTATCACATATTATGAAAAAAAATGGTATCTTTTATGTATCTCAGTGTTCTATATTTGTATTTGCAGAAGGGAATATTATTATCCATTTCCTAGTACCATGAACTAAGATTGGTTTATTTTCTAGTTACTTAATGCATTTCATTGAGTGATTTAACTAGTCAAGAAGGCTTAATTTTTTTCAGCAAAAGTACATTTTTACTTTATATTAAACATTCACAAAATAATATCATTTTCATCTTAAGACACCACATATTTTAAAACAGTGATTTATTTTGGTATTTGCATAGATTAGATTTGTATAAAAGTCTATTGTCGTGCAGATACTTTTACTAAAGTATCTGAGAAGTGAATAACCTGATGTTTTACTATGTTAATTAGAGCTATTTAAGGAATTTTTCTTACATTGTGTTACTATCAACTGGAAAAGTAGATGTTAATATTTTATTTTATTTTTGCTTTTTTTGTGAGGCAGTCGAGGTTAAGTGACTTGCTCAGGGTCACATAGCTAGTGTCAAGTGTCTGAGGCTGGATTTGAACTCAAATCCTCCTGACTCCAAGGCTTCAGGTCTATCCACTGCACCACCTAACTGCCCCCGACGTTGATATTTTATTGAATTAAATAGTAGCTTTATATATGAGGAATATTTTTTCTTCAATAACAGGTATTCAAAAATGTTTTAACCAAACCTCTCTGGAAGTTTTATTTTTGTGAAACATAATTTCAGTTAGGTTTAGCACAAGAATTGTAAACTGGGTAATGCATCTAGTTTGTCTCTATTTTTTTTCTCCCATTTATAGAAGAGGAAAAGAAAGATAATTTTGTGGGTTTTTAAAAAATCTCAACTGATTTCTTAATTTAAAGGAAATTATTCCAAAATGAAAGAACATGTACCTGCATTTTTTTTAAAAAAAGCTACTGCTATTAAAAATTGAGATTGTTACTTCAGCACACTGAAGAATCTAGATATTTAAGGAACTTCCACTGGGGTAACTTTTTTAAAAACATCAGTCAGCAAACATTTAGGTTCCTAGTATGTTCCAGACTCATCAACATGGCTTGAATGATTTCAGTCCCTAACCCTAAAAATAGAATCACATAATCTCAGCATTGGAATATATGTCACGGGCCATTTAATCCAACCTGTACCTGAGCATGAATCCCTTTTACTAAGTCTACCTCACAAAGGTCATTGACCTTTTTCTTGATGATCTCCATTGAGAATCTACTACTTCCTAAAGCAAGAGGTTCTTAACCTGGGGTCCAGGGACAGATTTCAGGGAGTCTATGAACTTGAATGGGAAAAAAAGTATATGATTATTTTCACTAACCTCTGTAGCATTCCCTTCTGTTATGAATGTAGGCAACAAACATTCTGAGGAGACCACCAGACTGCCAACATGGTCCATGACATCACAAGGGTTGAGAACTTTTAAGTTCTTAGTTTTAAGGCATCCCATTTCACATTTAGATAGGACATTTTTCCTTGTATCAAATCTTACTTTGCCTTTTTACAACTTCTATATATTGTTTCTAATTATTTCCTCTTAAGCAGAGCAGAGCATATTGAATCCTTCTTTATGATGACCCTTTAGATATTTTAAAGGCTTATCTCCCCATGTTGACTCTTCTTTGGGATAAATATTCCCAGAATGAACTTGAGGGTCTGTCCTGAATTGCCCTACTTTAGATACTCTGCAATTTATAAATGCCTTTACAAAATACAGCACCTAGAATTGAGTGTTGTCTGACCAAGCAGAGATCAGAGAAGTACTCTGCCTCCTTTCTTCCTACACTGATTCTTTTAATTCAATCTAGGATTGCATTAGCTCTTTTTTATTTTTTGGTGCCATATCATTGTTGATTTACTCATATTGAGGTTGTAGTGTGCTAAGCCCCTCGATCTTTTTGTATCAGCTAGCCATACCTTCCCTGTTTTACATCTCAAATTTTTTTTAATCAAGTTTTTTGAAATTTAAGAAACTTCTCAACTTTGAGTTTATCCTTATTAAGTATCATCTTACTTGATTTGTCTCGGTGTTCTAGCTCAGGGGTTGACAAATGATAGTTCACTGGCCACATATGGCCTGCCTCCTGTCTTTGTACTTACTGCCCATGAGCTAAGAATAGTTTTATATTTTATTTTTTTGAATCTTTTTAAAAATAGTATTTTATTTCTCCCCCTCCCCAATTACGTGTCAGGACAATTTTTAGTATTCATTTTTATAGGATTTTGAGTTCCAAATTTTTCTCCTTCCAGATCAAAAGGAAGAAAACACAAAAAAGAATAAAGTTAGTGAAAAAAGTATACCTCGATATGCATTCAAAATCCATCAGTTTGTTATCTGGCCATGGTTAGCATTTTCCTTCTGTGAGTCCTTTGTACTTGTCTTGGATCATTGTGTAGCTGAGAAAAGCTGAGTCATTCATAGTTGATCTTCACACACTTGCTGATACTATGTATACAGACAGAGTAAAGGTAAAGGGCTGGAGCAGAACCTATTATGCTTTAGCTGAAGTAAAAAAAAAACTCAGGGGTAGCAATCCTGATCTCAGATAAAGTAAAAGCAAAAATAGACCTAATTAAGAGAGATAAGGAGAAGGAATCCACATCTTGCTAAAAGGTACCATAGACAATGAGGCAATATCAATACTAAACATGTATGCACCAAGTGGTATAGTATCCAGTTTCTTAAAGAAATTCAGTAAGTTATAAGAAGAAATAGACAGCAAAACTATACTAGTAGGGGACCTCACGTGTCCCCTCTCACAACTTGGTAAATCCAACTGAAAAATAAATAAGAAACCAAAGTGGTAAATAGAGTATTAGAAAAGTTAGATATGAGAGATCTTTTGAAAAAAACTGAATGGGAACAAAAAGGAATGTACCTTTTACTCAGCAGCGTATGGCACCTACACAAAAATTGACCATGTGTTAGGGCATAAACCCCTCAAAATCAAATGTAGAAAGGCAGAAATATTAAATGTATTCTTTTCAGATCATAATGCAATAAAAATTACATTCAACAAAGGGCCGTGGAAAGATAGGCTAAAAATTAATTGGAAATAATCTAATTCTAAAGAATAAGTGGGTCAAAGAACAAATCGTAGAAACAGTCAGTAATTTCATTAAAGAGAATGACAACAATGAGACAACATACTGAAATTTATGGGGTGTAGCCAAAGCAGTACTTAGGGGAAAATTTATTTCTCAAATTCTTACATCAACAAAACAGAAAAAGAACAAATCAGTGAATTGGGCATGCAACTAAAAATACTAGAAAAAAAGCAAATTAAAAATCCATAATTGAGCATCAAATTGGAAATTCTGAAAATCGAAGGCAAAACTAATAAGATTAGAAGTAAAAAAGAAGCTATTGAGCTAATAAATCTAGGAGCTAGTTTTATGAAAAAACCAGTAAGATAGACAAGCCATTGGTTAATTTGATTAAAAGAAGAAAAGAAAACCAAATATCCAGTATCAAAAAAGAAAAGGGTGAATTCACCACCAATGAAGAAGAAATTAAAGCAATCATTAGGAAATATTTTGTCCAGTGATATGCCAATAAATCTGATAATCTGAGTGAAATAGATGAATATTTCTGGAAATGTAAATTACTCAGGTTAACAGATCAGGAAATAAATGCCTAAATAACTCCATCTTAGAAAAAGAAATTGTACAAGCCAGTGATGAACTCCCTGAGAAAAAATTCCCAGAGTCAGAAGGGTTCACAAGTGAATTCCACCAGACACTTTAAGAACAACTAATTCCGATAGTATATAAACTATTTGGAAAGATAGGTGAACAAGGAATCCTACCAAACACCTTTTATAATACAAATATGGTACTGATACCTAAACTGGGAAGAGCTAAAACAGGGAAAGAAAATTGTAGACTAGTTTTCCTAATGACTGTTGATACAAAAATTTTGAACAAAATACTATCAAGGTGATTACAGCAATGTATCACAAGGATTATACACTATGACCAGGTGGGATTTATATTAGGAATACAGGGTTGGTTCAATATTATGAAAACTATCAACATAATTGACCCATATTAGTAACAAAACCAACAGAAATCGTAAGATTATCTCAATAGGTACTGAAAAAGCTTAGTAAAGCGTAGGAATAAAGGGAGCATTCTTTAAAATAACCAATATCTCTCTGAAACCATCAGCAAGCATTAATTGTAATCGGGATAAACTAGAAGCCTTCCCAGTAAGATCAGGGATGAAGCAAGGATGCCCATTATCACCACAGTTATTCAGTATAGTACTAGAAATGTTAGTTGTAGCAGTAAGAGAAGAAAAAGAAATTGAAGGAATTAGAATAGGCAATGAGGAAACAAAACTGTTGTTCTTTGCAGATGTTATGAGGGTATACTTAGAGAACCCTAGAGCATCAACTAAAAAAACTACTTGAAATAATTAACAACTTTAGCAAAGTTGCAGTATATAAAATAAACTCCACATAAATCATCAAAACTTCTTTTTATGAACAACAAAGTCCAACATCTACAGATAGAGAAATTCCATTTAAAATAACTGTAATATAAAATACTTTGGAGTCTACCTGCCAAGACAAACCCAGGAACTGTGTGAACATAATTACAAAACACTTTTCATAGAAATAAAGTCATATCTAAACGATTGGAAAAATATCGGTTGCTCATGGGTAGGCCAAAGCCAATTTAATAAAAATGACAATTCTGCCTAAACTAATTTACTCCTAAACTAATTTACTCATTTAGTGCCATACCAATCAAACTACCAAAAAATTGTTAGAGCTAGGAAAAATAACATGAAAATTCATCTGGGAGAACAAAAGATCAAGAATATCAAGGAGATTAATGAAAAAAAAGATACAAAGGAAGTTGGCCTACCAATACCAGATCTCAAACTATATTTTAGCAGTAATCAGCAAAACTATCTGGTACTGGCCAAGAAATAGAGTGGTGGATCAGTGGACTAGGTTAGGTACACGATATGCTCAGTGACCATAGTAACCTAGTGTTTGATAAACCCAGAGACTACAGCCTTTGGGATAGGAACTCACCGTTTGACAAAAACTTCTGGGAAAACTGGAAAACAGTAGGACATAAACTAGGTTGTAGACCAACATCTCACACCATACACCGAAATGAGGTCAAAATGGGTGCATGATTTAGCCATAAAAGGGTGATAGCTTAAGTAAATCAGAAGAGCAAGGAATAGTCTACCTGTCAGATCTACGGAGAAGGAAAGAATTCATGACTGAACGAGATAGCATCATGAAATGTAAAATAGATAATTTTGATTGTGTTAAAAAGCTTTTGTATGAATAAAATTAAGATTAGAAGGAAAGCAGAAAGCTGGGAAACAATATTTACAGCAAGTATTTCTGATAAAGGCCTCATTTTTCAAATATACGGAGAACTACATCAAATTTATAAGAATATAAGCCGTTCCCCAATTGATAAGTGATCAAACAATATGAACAGGCAGTTTTCAGATGAATATATCAAAGCTATCTGTAGGCATACGAAGAAGTACTCTGTCTAAATCAGTGCTTCTTCAACTGTCGGTTGGCAGTAGTAAAAGGTTTCCAAATGAGCAGTTACCAAAAATGACCTAACTTGGAATGAATCCTAGGTGTTTCTGGCACCCCTTTCCTGTGTTGCATGGAGCAACTTCACTGCAGCCTTGGTTCTGAATACAAAGCATGTGTACTTTGCACTGTGCATGTCGTCAGGCCATTCAATGCCAACCCCTCCCCAGTGGAAAAACTTTAAGAAGTCCTGCTCTAAAATCACTTTTGATTAGAGAACTACAAGTTAAAACAGCTCTGACGTGCCTGCCTCTCACCTATCAGATTGGGTAATGTGACAAGGAGAATAAGTGTTGGAGAGGATGTGGGAAAATTGGGACATTAATGCACTGTCAGAGTTGTAAACCAATCCCAACCATTCTGGAGAGCAGTTTGCCCTATGCTCAAAGGGCAACCAAACTGCATACTCTTTGATTCAGCAATAACACTGCTAGATCTGTATCCCAAAGAGATCCTAAAAAAAGGGAAAAAAACTACATGTGCAAAAATATTTAGAGCAGCCCTTTTCGTGGTGGCAAAATACTGGAAATCGTGGGGATGGCTATCAATTGGGGGAATGGCTGAACAGGCTGTGGTATGTAAATGTAATGGAATACTGTTGTGCAGTAAGAAGTGATAAGCAGGCAGATTTCAGAAAAACCTGGAAAGACTTGTATGAACTGATGCAAAGTGAAATGAGCAGAACCAGAAAAACGTTGTACACATTTTTATATTTTAAAATAAAAATTCATTAGAACAATTGCGACAGATTTTATGTGATGCTTTCATCACTTTGTACTGCTGCTCTTTGCACCACGAATTGCCATGATGGAGTTAAAAACTTAGTAACATTTTAAGTGCCGTACATATTGCTGTACCAGGATATTTCTTTTTTCTTCCTTTTTTTAAGAAGAGAAAAAAAAAGTTTAATTAGCTGTTACTGAAGACTTAATGTTTCTTAATGAATTCAACCTAAAAAAAAATCACAAGGCAAAACATACTTATATGTGAAACTTAGATTGCAGTACATTTGGCAATAACGTCACAAGTGAGGTTGAATGACACTTCCCATTCTGTTGGAGTTAAAACAAGCAAGCTCTCCAATCCCACACAAATTTATATCAGATACATTTTCTGAGCTGAGACTATAGTTATAGCAGTGTTTTTTAGACCTGTATGCAAGTACAAAAAATTTCCGTGTTTTAAAATCCATTTAACTATGCAATTTAGGAGCTTCCACCTAACCTCCCATTGGAAGTGCTTAATGTGCTGTACTTTTAATTTTCAGAGTTATGTGTAAAATCACATTACAGAATAGCATTAACAGATAAACATTTTTTGATAAGAAATACTAACTTTGAACTTGAATTAAGCAAAATGTTACCTTAATAAAAAAATTATATTTTTCTTATTATATCTTTATTACAAATATTGTACTTAACTATTATAAAAATTCTTATGTTTTGAATTTTGTCAATAAAAATGTGTAAATTTGTTTTCTTTCTTGTTATAAAAGTATGGTATTCTTGATTTTGCCTCTTGGTCTATAAGGCCTAAAATATTTGCTGTCTAGTTTTTTATAGAAAAAGTTTATTAATGCCTGTTCTAGTCTGTTATGATTTTTTAAATCCTGATTGTCACCCACTTTGTTAAGCATTCTTTCCAGATTTATGTTGTCTGTAAATTTGATAAGCATACTACATATGTACTTAACCGAATCATTCTTGTAGTACTCCTTTGGAAACTTTTCAAGGGCTTTATCTTGTGCTGGAGATTTCTGCCTCAGTGAAAACTCTGTGTCCAGAGTGGGTTGGCTACAAGAGAAACTATGGACCTTTACCTGCCCTATGGAAGAGGAAAGGAATATTATTCTGCTATTCTTTCAAGACTAAACACTGACATGTTCAAAACCAAATTCCTCATTTTTCCTAACTCATTTTGTAATGTTTTTGTCCCGGGCATCTTTATCCTTCTAATCACTTAGATGTGCAACCCAAATCACCCAGAATTCTTCTGCTTCCTCTTGCTTACTATTTGCAGTTGCTAAGTCTTCTCCGTTCTTTGTACGGAACTGCTGTCCCATTCACTTATTTCTCTCCACTCGAACTGCTATTACCCTCATCAAATCAAGTCCTCATCAATTCTTTCCTGGACTGACTACTGCAATAGTTGCTTAATTGGTTCCTCTGCATTCACTTTGTTATGTAATCTGTCTTCCACTGAGCTACCAAAATAATAGTCCTTATAGCATTTCTACACCCAGAAAGCTTCAGTGACTGTTTCCTCCGGGATAAAATATAAATTCCTTTGGCATCTAAATTCACAATCTGGCTTTAACCTGTTTTGCCCGCCTTCTTTCCTCACACTATACTTGTTATTCCCTTTACAGGAAACAGAATCTTCCACCTTTGTGTCTTTAAAATTAAAAAAAAAAATTAAAATTTTTTACAATCAACAAAAATTGGCTTCTCTTTTCACTCCCACTGAGGAAGAAAGAAAAATGAAAACTTTGTTTCAAACGTGTATAGTCAAATAAAATAAATTCTCACATTAGCAAGGTCCAACAAAAAAAGTTTCAATTTGCCCTCCAAGCCCATCACCTCCCTTAGGACGTGGGTTTCCTGCATTGATCAGAGTTCCTAAGCTTTCAAAGTTATTTGTCTTCACAGTTTTGTTGTTAATGCATAAATTGTCCTCCTACTTCTGCTCACTTCACTGTGTATCATTTTGTACAAGTGTTCCCAGATTTCTCTGAAACCATTTCTTTATCATTTCTTATGGCATACCAATATTCCCTCATACTCATGTACCATATCTTGTTCAGCCATTCCTCAGTAGATGGGCACCCCGTTAGTTTCCATTTCTTTGCCATGGCAAAAAGAACTCCTCTATGTATTTTTGTACGTACGTTTTCTTTTACTCTTTCTTTGACCTTTTGAGTATAGACTTCTTATTGGTATTGCTGGATCATAGGGTATGCATGATTTAAATAACTTTTTAGGCCTAATTCCAAATTGCTTTCCAGAAGGTCTAGGCTAGTTCTCTTCTCTACTAACATTACATTAATTTACCTGTTTTCCTGTACTTGCTCCAACGTTTACCATTTTTCTTTATCAATCTGATGGTTTTAAGGTTGAACCTTAAAATTGTTTCAATTTGTTTCTCTGATTATTAGCAATTTAGAGTATTTTTTTTTTTGGCAATTGAGGTTAAGTGACTTGCCCAGGGTCACACAGCTAATGTTAAGTGTTTGGTCTGAGGCTGGATTTGAACTCAGGTCCTCCTGACTTCAGGGTTGGTGCTCTATCCACTGCACCACCTAGAGTATTTTTTTCATATGGCTAATAGTTAGCCTGAATTTCTTCCTCTGAAAACTGTCTGTTTCATATCCTCTGTTTATCTATTGGGGAATGACTCTTATTCTTACAAATTTGAATGAGTTCTACATATATATGTTAGAAATGATATCTGAGAGATGCTGCAAATATTTTACCCCCATTTACCTGCTTCTCTTCTAATTTTAGTTACTTTGGTTTTATTTGTGCATTCAGAGTCATGACTGTTAATTGTGTATTTCCTTCCATCCTATTCTTACAGTCTTCCTTCTCTTTGTTTCCTGCTCCCCTCTTTTTAAAGAATAGGGTGGTGAATGAGAAAAGATGAGTTTAATATCATTTAGTGAAATCTGCTTTTGTTTCCTTGTCACTCTTCTCTTTCTCTCACTTAGACCCAGATCATAGGTTCTTATCTTTTTTTTTTTTTTTTTTTGCTTTTTGGTGAGACAGTCGGGGTTAAGTACTTGTCCAGGGTCACACAGCTAGTAAGTGTCAAGTGTCTGAGGCTGGAGTTGAACTCAGGTCCTTCTGACTCCAAGGCCACAACTCTATCCACTGCACCACCTAACTGCTCCCCCTTATCTTTTCTTTTAAACTCTTTGAGAAGCCACCCTTTTTAATTTGTTTAGAACTAATAATCCCTTCCTTAATCTTCCCTCTCCCACTTTCCTTTTTATCCTTTTCGTCTTTGTTCCCCTGTTGAATGAATTGTATTTATGTACCCAAGTCTGTGTTTATATTCTTCTCTTTTAATTTTTTTCTTTTCTTAAAAAATATTTATTTTTTTCAACATTTACTTTTATAAGATTTTGAGTTCTAAATTTTCCCCTCTCTCCCTTTCGCCCCACCCCAGCGGTGTGCAATCAGATACAGGCTACACATGTGCAATCATATTAAACATATTTCTACATTAGTCATGTTGTGAAAGAAAAATCAGAACAAAAGAAAAAACCATGAAAAAGAAAAAACAAAAAAAGAAAATAGTATGCTTCGATCTGTATTCAGATTCTGTAGTTCTTTCTCTGGATGTGGATAGCATTTTCCATCCTGAGTCTTTTGGAATTGTCTTACATCATTGATATCTTAGATCATTGCATTGCTGAGAAGAGCCAAGTATATCAAAGTTAGTTATCGCATATTCTTCCCTTTTGAAAAAAAAAAAGGTTTTTTTAAACCAGTTCAAAGGAGCATGAGGTTCAAGTGCCTGCTGGTTGTTCCCTTGTTTGTATAGTTTTCTACTTACGCACTCTGATTATGTGAGATAATTTTCCTCCCTTCCTCCCCTTTTTAATCTTATAATTTTTCATTCTTCTCTTAAGATCATCTAGACATAACAGAACCACTTCCAGGCCCTCCCTCTCATTAGATTTTCCCTGTTGACCATTGATAACAATAGAATTCTGAGGTGACACATTATCTCTTCATATTAGAATAGATGCATTTTATTCTTGTCCCTGATAATTGTTCCCTGATATTTACTTTTTTGTGTTTCTCTTGACTCCTGTGTTTGTATTTCACAATTTCTATAGAGCTCTGATCTTTTTGTGATGAATGCCTGGAAGTCCTCTATTTCATTCAAGGTCAATTTATTCCCTTGTAGCATTATACTCAGGTTGGGTTTTTTTTGGCAAATTATTCTTGGCTGTAAGCCTATATTCTTTTGCTTTTTGGAATATCATGTTCTGAGTTCTCTGTTCCTTTATAGTGGTAGCTGCAAAATTGTGGGTGATTCTGACTGGCTCCTTTCTTTCTGGCTGAATGGAACGTGCAGAATTTTTTCTTTGACCTGTAAACTTTGGATTTTGGGTATAATGTTCCTGGGGTTTTTCATTTTGGGGTTTCAGGAGGTGATGGGGATTACTTCTATTTCTACTTTGCCTTTTAGTTCTAAGAGATATAGCCAGTTTTCTTTTATGATTTCTTTAAATTTCTTTAAATTGATTTCTAGGCTTTCTTTGGTTGTGATTTTCAGGCAGTCCAATGATTGTCAAATTCTCTCCTTGATTTTTCTTATATATCAGTTATTTTTGTTATATTTGTTATGTTACATTTTCTTTTTGTTTTTTCAGTCTTTTGATTTTGTTTTAATATTCCTTGTTGTCTCATGTGTTCTTTGGCTTCTGTTTGGTCTGTTCTAATTTTCAGAGAGTTTATTGTGCTTGTAAGGATTTGTACCTCTCATTCCAGTTCTTTTTTTCTGTACCTCTCATTTCTTTTTTAGTTTATCCTCTGGTGCTTTCATTTAACTAAAAAAAAGTTAAATTCTATTTTTAATTCTTGCTTTATCTCTTCTGGGAATTCTAGTTGAATTTGTGCCCAAGATGTATTTTTCTGTGACCTTGCATGTAGATATTTTGAAGTCATTCTCTTCTGAGTTTGTATTTTTTTTTTTAACTTTTTGTTAGGCAATCAGGGTTAAGTGACTTGCCCAGGGTCACACAGCTAGTAAGTGTCAAGTGTTTGGTCTGAGGCCAGATTTGAACTCAGGTCCTCCTGACTTCAGGGCCAGTGCTTTATCCACTGCACCACCTAGCTGTGCCTATTAGCGCCCTTATTGTTTAAATTCTTCGATTCCTAACCTGGGTTTGGGTCTGGAAAACACATCTCTGAGTTTGCCCTTGAATGGTTCAAGTCTGTTATTGCTGGACTTGGTCACTATTATCTAGCTGGAATACTCTTCTGGTTCAGCGTGACAGAGCTTCACATTTCACTTTGGTCTGACCTAGTTTTTCATCTACAGGCTTCAGACTGGGGCTGAAGGCCAGAGCTGAGACCATATCCTACTCTTGGGCTCAGAGACACACAGCTTCTGAATTTGCTCCTTGCTTATTTCACATAGCCTGTGGTCTGTGGCCTCTCTCTTCACCTTGGAATGCTACTTATAGGATATGGTTCTGTCCTTAGTCTGCCATGGATCTGTGACCTGGAACTGGATAGTGGTGACAGCTGCCAGTTGACACCTGTTTTTATACCTTGCATAAAGTCACTTCCTTCTTTGTGGCTCTTCTTTCCCTGGTACACAGCCTTGGTCTTCTTTCAGTCCCTGTGCTATAGTTCCAACGCAGCTATTCCTGGCTAGATCCTGCTGTCTGTGACCACAGACCTCTCTGTCTCTATCTTGACCTGGGCTGAGAAAAATTACTGACGGTGATTTTTTTCCCTTGGATTTCCCAATCAGGAATCTGTCTGGTGCATTTTCTAGAGCTTTGTGGAGGAGTTGTGGGGGAGAGCTTGGCTAAACAACTATCTAGCTATTCCACTATCTTGCCTCTGCCCACCTCTGTCCCTTTGTATATGTTTTTCCCCATGCCTGGAATGTTCTCCCTTATTACTTCCACCTCTTTCAATTCCTAGGACACTTTAAGTCTTGGTTTAAGCGAAAACAATTTGAAGAGTTCTTTCCTGGTTCCCCATTTAGCGTGCTTCATCCCCAGTTTTTTTCATGTTTGCTTAATATATAATTTACTTCTCCGTGTACAAGTTAAACTTCATTATAATGACTGTCACAGACCCTTTAGGATAGGATCTGTTTCCATTTTTGTCTTTGTAGGTACTTAATAAGTGCTTATTGTATAAAATTGAATTTCTACTCTATAATACACCTTCTCCCCCCCCCCACACTGTTCTTGGCTTTACTTGGTATATGATTGCAATGGAATATTATTTTGCTTATAAGAATATTATTGTGCTGTAAGAAAGGACAGGCAGGATGATTGCAGAAAAACCTGGAAAGACTTACATGAGCTGATACATAGTGAAGTGAACAGATACAGGAGAACATTGTACACAGTAACAGCAATATTGGTCAATGAAGAACTATAAATGACTTACCTATCTTCAGCAATATAATGATCCGAGAAAATCCCAAAGCATGCTATCTGCC
The DNA here is from genome assembly GCF_003287225.1 of Phascolarctos cinereus. NCBI lineage: Eukaryota > Metazoa > Chordata > Mammalia > Diprotodontia > Phascolarctidae > Phascolarctos > Phascolarctos cinereus. The sequence goes on along the minus strand of NW_027555847.1, from coordinate 486,561,497 downwards.
TCCAGAGAAAGAACTGATATTGTTTGAATACAGATTGGAAACATGCTATTTTTACTTTTTTTCATTCCTTTTCATTTATTTGAGTTTTGTAGAGAATGACTAATGTGGAAATGTTTTACATGACTATACATATATAACCTATATCTGCTCATTATCTGGGCGGGGGGGAAGGAGTGACATATAATTTGGAACTCAAAACTTTAATAGGTTTTAAAACTATTTTGACGTGTAATTGGGGGAGGGAGGGGCAGCTAGGTTGTGTAGTGGATAGAGCACCAGCCCTGAAGTCAGGAGGAGCTGAGTTCAGATTTGGTCTCAGACCAAACACTTGACACTTACTAGCTGTGTGACCCTGGGCAAGTTACTTAATCCAAATTGCCTTTAAAAAAACATGTAATTAGGGAAAAATAAAATATTAAAAATGGAAAAAAGAAATGAAGTATTTTTAGTTGAGTATTCTGATTAATTGGTATTCTGCCCTGGTCAGACTACATTTTTGGGAATTGTGTTTAGTCCTTGGCACTACATTTTATTTGATGTAGAATTATTTTAATTTTTATTGACAATTACAAGTATTCAGATATACAAGTAAAAATATAATTCTATTTCTTCTCTTATTAGTTGTTAACCCCATATATACATCTTTCAGATAGGGGTTAATTCATAAATAACAGAATAAATGTAATATCTTGGATGCTTATTTTTCTTTTTTCTTTCTCTTGAAAATCTGATTTTATCATCTTTGAACAGTGGTGTGTATACTGCTTCATTCCCAAAGTTAAGAAGTTTTGTAATGATAGTAGTATTCCTTTCAAGATTCTACTTATTTTGGATAATGCTCCAGGTCACCCTCCTCATCTGGATAATTTTAATGAAAATGTAAAAGTGGTCCACTGCTTTGGATGCAGATAAGGGCTTGGCATTGCGAGATTTCTGGAAGTCCTGCAATGTTTAACCATGCAGTGCAGAATATTGCTAAGGTATGGGAAGATGTAACGAAACATGTGAAGAGAATTTGGAAAAAGTTAATTCCAGTTTTAATGGGTTTGACAAGGATTAAATGTTGGAAGAAGTGAGTAACAAGATTATAAAATTAGCACAAGAATTGGAGCTAGAAGTAGATGAGAATGATGTGAAGGAGTTGATTGAGTCTCTTGGAGAAGAACTGTTGATTGAGGATCTGTAGCTGCAAAGACTGCAGAAGAAGAAAGGGAAGCTTTGGAACTGAGATTGGCAGAAGCATTTCATCATTTGAATGATTTTTTTCTTGTATTGAAAGGATAGATCCAAATACTTCAAGATTTTTAAAAGTTCAAAGAGTGTTTGAGGATAATATTGCTTGCTGTACTTAGATATATGAGGGGAAAAATAGAACCACTGTTTAAACATTTCTCAGTAGCTTCATAAAAAAAAGTTGTACAGCCAACCATCAATGATAAAGGCTAGGTACTGTGGATGGGGAAAGGATAACATACTGCACACCTACATCAACTTTACTGTGTGGTACTGTGCATACTTTATCATGGTACAGTATTTAATATGTTTGCATTTTAGTACAATATATGATTTGTGTAAAGGTATTATTTTGTGCATGCCCTTGTTATATAGGCTAAGTGGGTAAGGGGAAATTCGCATTAGTAAAAATTGCTTTCTGTATGTGTGTGTTTGTGTGTGTGTGTGTGTGTGTGTGTGTGTGTTAAATAAGAAATCATTAGCAGAAGGAAGGCGCTGAATTTAAGAGGAGTTGGGGAAGGCTTCCTATAGGGATTCTAGATGGACTTAGAGGAAGTCAGGGAAGTCAGTAGCAGAGTGGAGGAGGGAGAGTGTTGCAGGTATGGGGGGACATCCAGAGAAAATGCTCAGAGCTGAGAAATGGAGTGTCTTGTTCTGGAACAGCCAGGAGGGCAGTGTCATTGGATTAAAGAGTATGTGTTTGGAGGGGAGTAAAGTGAAAGAAGATTGGAATGGGAGCAGGAGACTAAGTTATAAAGGGTTTTGATTGTTTTTGGAGGGGGGCTAGATACTGGGGTTAAGGGACTTGCCCAGGATCACACAGATAGTAACTGTTAAGTGTCTAAGGCCGGATCTGAATTCAGGTCCTCCTGACTCCAAGGCTGGTGCTCTATGCACTGTGCCACCTAGCTGCCCTTATAAAGGGTTTTGAACGCAGAACTGATCATATTATGTATTTGTTCCTGGTGATAATAGGAAGCCACTAGATTTTATTGAGTAGGAAAGAGGTGACGTGACTGGACTTGGCATTTTAGGAAAATCACTCAAGCTGCTGAATGGAGGGTGTTTTGGAGTGTGAGAGACTTGAGGCAGGCAGACTAAGCAGCAGGCTATTGCAATAATCAAGACACGAGGTGATAAGGCCTGTACTAGTGTGGTGAGTTAGAGGAGAGAGGTGGGCACATTAAAGAGATCTTTCGAAGGTGAAATCACAGGCTTTGGTCAACAGAGGGGTTGAAAGATTTTGAGAAATGCAGGATGAGAACTGAGGGATTGGGAGGATGGTGTTGTCTTATGCAGTAATAGGGAAGATGCTGGTGGAGGGGGTGGGGAAAGAGTGTTTTGATAATTAAATACCATAGCCATTTCCTTGTTTAACTTGTGAACTTCTCAGTAAACCCGAAACTCTTCTTTAGTTTTGTCAATCTAGCGCTGAGTATGGGGGAAAAACAATTCTATATATCTCTTTGGTTCATTTATGTATTTTTTTTTCTAGTTCTTTGTGTGTGTATACCTCCTTTGTTTAAGGTATACCTTCTTACTAGAGTGCATGTGCTATGTGGGATTGGGTTTAGATATTAATAGTTAGCTATTAATAATGTTCTACACGTAGTTGATACTTAATAAATATTTGTTGACTTTAATTAGGCTTTATTTGACAAAAATCATGGTTGGCTTGAAAGCCCAAACTAGTTTTGTATTCCTATGGACTCTTTTTCCTTTTTTTTTTTTTTTAGTTAATTTATTTTAATTTATCAAGAGTCATTTTCATAAGTTTTTGAGTTTTAAGTTTTTCTCCCCCTCCCCAGGACTGCCTGCAATCTGATATAGGCTATACATATACATTGCTATTAAATATATTTTCATATTAGTCACGATGTAAGGAAGAATTAGAATCAATATAAGGAACCATAACAAAGAGGAAACAAAACACAACAGAAGAAAAAAAAACAGCAAATAGTGTGCTTCAGTCTGAATTCAAACTCCATAGTTCTTTCTTTGGATGTGGATAGCATTTCCCATCATGAGGCCTTTGGAGATGTCTTAGATCCTTGATGCATTGCTGAGAAGAGCTAAGTCTGTCAAAGTTAGTCATCAAACAATGTGGCTGTTATCGTGCATGACGTTCTCCTGGTTCTGCTCACTTTACTCAGCATCAGACCATATAAGTCTTTCCAAGTTTTTCTGAAGTTAGCCGGTTCATCGTTTCTTATAGCACAATAGTATTCCGTTACATTCATATGCCACAACTTGTTCAGCCATTCCCCAATTGATGGGCATCCTCTCAATTTCCAATTCTTTACCATCACAGAAAGAACTGCTATGAATATTTTTGTACGTGTCCTTTTCCCATTTGTTTGATCTCTTTGGGATACAGCCCTAGAAGTGCTATTGCTGGGTCAAAGGGTATGCACATTTGTATAGCCCTTTGGGCATAGTTCCAAATTGCCCTCCAAAATGGTTGGATCATTTCACAACTCCACCAACAATGCATTAGTGTTCCAATTTTCCCACATCTTCTCTAACATTTATCATTTTCCTCTTTTGTCATGTTGGCCAATCTTATAGGTGTGATGTGGTACCTCAGAGTTGTTGTGATTTGCATTTCTGTAATCAATAGTGACTGAGAATTTTTTCATATGGCTAGATATTTTCCTTTTAAAGAAGCTTTTTATGTATGTTTGAATATTTTACTCTTTTGTATAGCTAGTCTATGTATTGCTAAGCAGCTTTATTTACTGCAGCTTAAATTAGTTTTGGTTTGGATTGGTTTAGAAATGACACAGTCTCAAGTTTGATTTGTGTATAAGTATATAGTAAAAGTATTTATTATTAAGATAGTAAAATAAGATTAAGATTAGTAAGTAGAATAGAATTAGAGTTAGTAAAGTCCCAGCAGGTAACAATAACATACTTAAGTCTCAGTTGGTATTAAATCTTGCCACAATCAATCATCACCATCAGGGGAACTATCTACATCTGTATCACATGGGTGGGGGAGTCCTGGTTTTCAGCTTCCAGAATCCCAACGGGAAAATCCTAGGCTACATGTTTACTACACCTCGGGGGAGACTCCAGAGGTGAAGTTGGGGCTACCTGCTATTAGTAGTTCCTTTTAACAGAAGGCACTTTGCCAAAAAATATGTCATCTGTGGGAAAAGAGCTGCTGTCAAAACTATCCTTGAGAGTATTCCTGTTTATGAATATCCAGTTCCTGGAAGGGTGGCCAACCCTTCCTGGGAGCAAATACCATAAATTGTCCTTCCGTGTCTAACTAGGAATAAGATTAACATGAACTAAGAGTCAGGGTCAAATTGTGGGCATACTGAGTGAGGTCAGAATGTCTTTTTTGAATTCATTCATCACAGTTTGTTAAACTTGTTTGTAGTATTTTTGTAATTGCAGCTAAAAAGATTCAAATTATAATGAAATATTGAATCAGATACTAATAGATAATGTGTACTAGTCATTTGATGCAGATCTTGCTTAGCATAACTGATTTTATATGATGTATTAATATCACTGTACTCGTGTCTCACTATACTTGGTGATCTCATCAATTTGTTTAGGTTCCATTAGGATCTCCATGCAGATGGAGTATTTTAGCCTTTTCCTAACTTTTTCTCAGATTTTCGCCTCATCAGAATAAAAACAATGTATCACTTATTGTATAAAAAGCTTAGCCTTCCCTTTTTGTGACAACACTGTGTATTTGACTAAATGAAGGTATTTGTAGCTTTAATGTTACTAGTATTGGATTTTCACTCATCTAACAAATATTTATTTAATGCCTCCTAATTGCAGGGCATTGTGCTAGGTCAGAGGTGGACAAATGTTCTGTGAAGTTTGGATTTAGTCAGAGGGCTGCACTTGAGGACCCAGAGGGCCACATGTGGCCTCAAGGTCACAGGTTCCCAACCCCTGTGCAAGGAGCTGGGGATACTAGTATAAAGGATGAAACAATCCCTGTTTGCAAAGAGCTTATATTTTTTTTTGTTAATTTATTTTGATTTATCAACAATCATTTCCATAAGCTTTTGAATTTAAAATTTTTCTCCCCCTCTCTCCCCAAGATGGCCTGCAGTGTGATTTAGGCTATACATGTATATTCCTGTTAAACGTATTTTCACATTAGTCATGTTGTAAGGAAGAATTAGAACCAATATAAGAAACTACAAGAAAGAGGAAACAAAACACAGCAGAAGAAAAAAATAGCAAATAGTATGCTTTGATCTGCATTCAAACTTTCTTTGGATGTGAATAGCATTTTCCATCATGAGGCTTTTGGAGATGCCTTAGATCCTTGCATTGCTGAGAAGGGTTAAGTCAGTCAAAGTTAGTCATTGAACAATGTGGCTGTTACTGTGTACAGTGTTCTTCTGGTTCTGCGCACTTCACTCAGTATCTGTCTATACAAGTATTTCCAGGTTTTTCTGAAGTCTGCCGGCTCATCATTTCTTATAGCACAATAGTATTCCATTACATTCATATACCACAACTTACTTGGTTCAGCCATTCCCTAATTGATGGGCATCCCCTCAATTTCCAACTCTCCACAAAAAAAAAATGCCATAAATATTTTTGTACACATGAGTCTTTTTCCCATTTTTTGATCAAAGAGCTTACATTCTAATGAGGGAAACAAAAATACATGTCAAGTCAAGTCTGCAAAGCACTTATTAAGTTGCCTGTGCCAGGCACTATGTTAATCTCTGGGGATACAAAGAAACACAAAAACATAAGGCCTTACTCCCTAGGAGCTCATATTCATAATGTGGGAGACAACATGCAAAAACTATGTACAAACAAGATATAGAAAGGATAAATCGGAGATCTTTAGCAGAGGGAAGGCACTAGCATTAAGGGGAGTCTAGAAAAGCTTTTTGTAGAAGGTAAGATTTTAGCTGGGACTTGGAAGCTAGGGAGATAAGGAGGGAGAAAATTCTACACATGGAGGACAGCCACTGACAATTCATAGGGCTGGGAGATGGGGTGTCAAGGAACCCCAACTAGGTCAGTGTCACTGGATTGCAGAATGCTGGAAGAAGGTGGGGAGTTAAGGTGTAAGAAGACTGAAAAGGTAGGAAGGGGTCAGGTTATGAAGGTCTTGAAAAGCTAAATAGGGTTTTAGTTTTGAGGTATAGGGAATTACTGGAGTTTAAGGAATAGGAGACAGGTAGGCAACAATAATTTATTAATTGTTAACTATATGCTAGACATTGGAATGACGTGGTCAGACTTGAGCTTTAGGAAGATTAGTTTGATGCCTGACTGGAGGATAAAGTGCAGTGGTAAGAGATTTGAGGCAGGGAAAGCAGCCAGCAGGTTATTGCAGTCGTACAAGTATGAGATGATGAGAGTCTGCACCAGAGTGGTGGCAGTGTCTGAGGAGAGAAGGTAGTGTAGATGAGAGATGTACTTAGTTTTCCTGGGTAAGTTATTCTTGATTGTATGTTTATGTCTTTGCCTCCAGAGTATTATATTTGAAGCTCTCCTCTTTATAGTGGCAATTATTAAATTATATATGATCTTGACTCAGGTTCAGAAGTACTTGAATTATTTCTTTTTGGCTTCTTGCAGTATCTAGATTTTTCTTTTCTTTTACCTGGAAGCTCTGGATTTTGGCTATAATATATCTGAGAGTTTTTATTTTGGGGTTTCTTTCAGGATGTGACCCGAAGATTCTTTCTGTTTCCACTTTATCTTCTGGTTCCAAGAGATCTGTGTAGTTTTCTTTTTAAGATTTTTTGAAATGTATTGGCTAGGCTTTTTTGGTTGACTTTCAGATGGTCCAGTGATGTGTCAGTTTTTTCTCCTTGATCTGTTTTCCAGATGAGTTATTTTTGCTATGAGATACATTTTCTTCTATATTTTAAGTCTGTTGAATTTGCTTTAATATATCTTCTTGTCTCAGGAGTCATTTTTTATTTGGTCCATTCTGATTTTCAGGAAGTTTGTTGCTTGGGCAATGATGTGTACCTCTTGTGCCAAACTGTTAATTCTCATTCCATTTCTTTCTTCCATAGTTCCTCATTTGTTTTTCCAAAATTTTTAAAAGGTTCTCATTTATTTTATAAAAACATTTTAAAGTTATTTTTTCAATTCTTGCTTCATCTCTTCTAGGAATTCTAGTTGAATTTGCACCCAGGCTGTATTTTTCTCTGAGACTTTCGTTGTAGATGTTTTGGAGTCTTTCTCTTCTGAGTTTATGTCATAACCATCCATTTCAGCATAATAGCATTTTATGATGGGATTCTTTTTTCATTTTACTCATTCTTCCAGACTCCTTCCTGACTTCCAACTTGAAATTAAGGCTAGACTCTTCATACTTGTGAAGGGAATATCTGGGCTGGTGCTTGTTACTTCTTTTTTGCAATGTTGTGTTATTCTAGGATCTGAGGGCAGACTGGGCACTTGCAAGCTTTCAGTGATCCCAAAATAGTCTGATCCAGGGCAAAGTGTGATTGCTACACCTCTAAGACCACCTGACCCCTATCCCTCCCAGCTCTGTAAAGTTTTGACCTGGTTTTTGGTCTGTCAGTGCAAGAGTAGACTGCTGCTGGATTCATCCACTAAGTTCTCATGGTTCAGAGGGACAGAATTGTAGGTTCCCTTTTGGTCTGGTATTCCTACCCTGGCTTTTCCTTTGAAGGCTTCAGCTTCAGACTAGGTTAGAAACTGGAACTGAGACCCCACTCTGCTTCTAGGGTCTGATCTATATACTATTGTTGTTGTTTGTTTCTGAACTTGCTCCTTTCTACATACAGTTCCTTACCCTGGAATGACACTTCTGGGCACAGGTCTCTTCCTCACTCCACCCTGGATCTGTGATCTAGAACTGGGTAGCTGGTGACAAAGCTTCTTGGTGACACCTGTTTCCATCATCCATTAGAATGGAAGCTCCTTGAGGGCAGGAACTGTCTCACTTTTGTATTTGTATCTCCATTGTCTAGTATTTGTCTGGGCCATAGTGGGTGCTTAGTAAGTGCTATTTCATGAATTAATTAGTTGTTGATTCTACTTGATTGTCCATAATGGACATAACAAAGAAGCAAAAGATAAAACCTGAAAATGGACACAGATCATTTTATTTATATGCTTCTGAAGTAGCCTTATAGGCAGTTGGTTATTGTACAGCATGGGGGGAGGGACACTAATAAAAAGTCGGGCAGCCAGGTGGCATACCAGATAGAGCACTGGGCTTGGAATCAGAAACACTCATCTTCAAGAATTCAGATCTGGCCTCAGACACTTACTAGCTGTGTAAGCCTGGGCAAGCTGCTTAATCCTGTTTGCCTCAGTTTCTTCATTTATAAAATGAGCTGGAGAAGGAAATGGCAAACCACTCCAGTATATCTGCCAAGAAAACTCCAAAATGAGGTCATGGAGAGACAGACATGGTTGAAATGATGGAACAATAATAAAAAGCCAACTTTTTGACCACATGATTTTGAACAAACCTCTGGTTTTGCTTTTATCTTCTAAATTTATACACATGAACAACTCAGTAAAGCAGATAGGTTTTTCAGTGTACTTGTATGTTGGTGAAACTTTTTTTGTGGGGAACGAATACTGTATGCTACTTTGGAACCCTAGGATTTTATAAAACACAGCTCAAGAAATGCTGGTATATTTTAAAACTGATAAACCGAAAAACCTCCATTCTGAATCTACTGGATAGATGAGAGTTTATTGTAAGACAATTTGTCCTGCGGTTCTATCCTTATATTTCATTGTTCTGTGCCTTTTGTCATAGACTTCTAGAATTAGATGAATCTTGTCCAGCTGCCTACCTATTTGAGCAATATCCTGTACAATATCCAACCTTCATTTGTGCTCTGTCACAATACATCTATTGACCATCTAACTCTACTTATCATAAAAGGTAGTCCATTCAGTTTTTGATAGTTGTAAAAGCTCTCCCTTTGGTTATGCTGCAATCTGTCTTATAATTTCCATCAGTTGGTACAAGAGCTGCCTTCTGGAACTATAAAGAATAAGGTGAAGCCAACTTCCATGTAACAGTTCAGCTGTTCTGAATTTTTGTTTTTGTAAAGTGTATCTGCTTCACTCATAAAGTTGTTAATGTAAGTCAAAATAAGATTCCTGAGCAATTCAGGTGTATTGTATTAGCAATTAATTTTTTAAATAGCAGCATGTTAATTTAATATAATTTTTTAGGCAGTTGGGGTTTTGACTTGCCCAGGGTTACACAGCTAGTAAGTGTCAAGTGTTTGGTTTGAGGCTGCATTTGAACTCAGGTCCTCCTGACTTCAGGGCCGGTGCTCTATCCACTGCGCCACCTAGCTGCCCCTCAGCATGTTAATTTTAGAGAAAATTTATGATAACCTAGAGTTGCATTGTTTCTTTTTGCTAATATAGTACATTAATTATGGGGGGAGATGTATCCCAATATATGGGACAGCTAGGTGGCATATTGGATAGAGTTCCCTGCCCCTGGAGTCAGGAAGACTCCTCTTCTTGAGTTCAAATCCTGCCTCAGACACTTACTAGCTCTGTGACCCTGGGCGAGTCACTTAACCCTGTTTGCTTCAGTTTCCTCATCTGTAAAATGAGCTGGAGGAGGAAATAGTAAACCACTCCAGTATCTTTGCTGAGAAAACCCTTGGAACTTGGAACATAATTTTACTGTTTTAGATTGTAGAAATTTTTTTCTTTGATATTTTATTGGTCATACTTAAGATTTGTTATAGAATACTAGGTCATGAATACATCCCCTGATAGTGATAATTCTTCTTATGGGAAAATACAGCCAAATTTATGATAATCTGCTTTATGGTGTTTTCAGACCTACATTGTTTGGGAAAAAGTACTATCAATATATTAAATCTGTAGCTAGGATGTAAGAGCTGGAAAATTAAAAAGTATATAAAAGCAGTAATATTCAACATAGTCCTTTCTGTAGCACTTAGGAGCAGTTGTAAGAATTTTTCCTTTCCTTGGAAAAGAATTTAAACATTCATTACTAAAAAAAAGTGAAGATTGTTTCACTCACCAAAAGTTAAATTGAAATGTATGTGGATATTCAATAATTGTGAGCTTTTTACATTTCCATTTCCTTTGTGTAGGAGTTAAAGTTCCACGTAATTTTCGCTTGTTAGAAGAACTTGAAGAAGGCCAAAAAGGAGTAGGCGATGGTACAGTTAGCTGGGGACTTGAAGATGATGAAGATATGACACTTACAAGGTGGACAGGCATGATTATTGGGCCACCAAGGGTCAGTCTCCCAAGTTTTTTCTGTTAATACTGATCTTAACTAATAAATGACTCATTGAAAAATGTTAGTATAAGAAATAATCACTATCAACCATAATTTAAAAATGTTTCCTATGTACTAATGTTTAATCTAGATTTGCAAATTCATTTGCAATAAAAAGGTGCTTCAGTGTATTTTGCCATTATTTCAGTCATATTGCATGGTGAAGGTATATCCTTATGTCTCTCTCAAGGTTATCAACTCTTATTTTAATTTGTAGGGTTTTTTCCTGGATTGAAGCAGCACATTCCTCATTTCAAGGAATTCCCTCACTGAGGGTTAGTCATTATTTTTTGAAACCTATGATAAAATTCTTTTTGGTTTGATAAATTCAACACTGATTCAGATTTTTCCTTCATTTGGTGTACTTATTTTGATATCGAGAGGGGCATGGTGTAGTGGATAGGAAAGCTGGCCTTGAATTCTGGAAGACTTAGGTTCAACTTCCTCTTCTTACATATACTGACTATGTGACCCTGGAAAAGTCACTTAACATCTCCATGCCCCAAGTAGTTTCTGTGAGGTTTGAACTCAGAGAAATATGTACTGTTCTGCATTGGTAGAAGAAATTCCTCACTGGGAAGTTTTCTGCATTAATGAAATCATGGGTCTGCTCAGAGTAAATTTTCTTTTTACACAGTGGCTGCTACATTATCAGGCTACTAATAACAACTCTGTGTATTTACACTAATCAGTGACAGTGGTACCATCACATATAGATTTCTTAAAATTATAGTCTCTAGTGAAGAAGTACCAATTTTACTAAAGAAAAGAATAGTATCTGGCCTAGACTATGTGTATACTAAAAGAGGGTAGGAGAGCAAAGGCTTGCAAAAAAAGCAGATCTTATCAAAAAACATGTCCAAGAGAGATCATTTATGACTATCAACTTCTATGCCTACTATCCTAGTGATTGCTTGAAGAGTCTAACAGTAGGACAACTTGTCATTTCCTTTGGTTGTTGTCAGTTGGTGAATAAGCATTTATAAAGACCTTGCTATGTACCAGGAATTTTGTTAAGCCTTGTTACATCAAGCAAGGCATAAAACAAGGAAAGTGTATGCTTGCCAAAGATATTTGCTACTGTTATGAAGCTGGTTTGATGGGAGGTTCAGAGGGAAGAGGAATTCGCTGTAGTTGGTGAGGGTCCTGTAATGTCCTTTTTTGAGGATGTTGTGCTGATTTTATCAAGCCCCAGAACATTGCAGAGCCACTTAAATAAGATCCATAATTAATTGTAAAAGTTTGACCTAACTATGCATGCAGAAAAAAACAGTGAATGAATATTATGAGGTTGTGCTGTGCATTTGGGTGGACAATCCACAGAGTTTATCCATAAGTACATATATCTCAGAAACTGTTCATGGGTAAGCTGGGCTTAAAAAGTAAATAGGAGCAATGAGAATGGGCTAGATTACTTTTGGGAAATTACACATTTAAAATGACCCTAAATTTCTTTCTGAAATAGAGTCATCTTTTTAATACCACAGTTTCTAAAGAGTTTAAAGTCGAGAGTCATTCAAAAGGCAGTAGAGAGGCACGTGAGTGGACATAAGGAGGCTGTAGTACATTACAGTGAATTATATGAGAGAAGATTTGTAAAGAATGTCATCAGAAAAATCTGTGATCAATAAAGGAGAACAAAGGAGTAATTGTTGGACAGGCCATGTGTTCTATTAGGTGTTTACTCATGCAATATCAAGAGAGCTAAATGAATGTCAGCAGCAAGTTGGGTGGAACTCCTGTTGAGAATTTATTGAAGGATGGGGCAAAAGTCACATAGGATAAGAGAGAATGGATAGCTTGTAGTTTATGTTGGACTACTCTATCAGTGAGGTCACAGGTCCTTTTAAGAAATAAATCATAATGTGGCATATTAAAAGTGTATTTTATCTATTTTTGCCTGGATGGGGTAAATAACAATGTTAATTTCATGGGAGGAATATTTTGTTTTTTTTTCAGTTTTTATTTTGCTATGCTTGTGTATGTTTAAAAGTTACCAGCTTTTAAACCAACTTTCCACAATAGGTGTTAAGGAAAATCACATAAGTTCTAGCAAGGAGTATTGTTTTTCATATGTTTCTTTATCAGCTTTGCTTTACACAGTACGTATTAGTGCATATTGAGTTTGTTGAAGATAATGACTTAGGACACTTTAGTTTATAATTTAATTAGTATGAAATTAATTTTCTAGTTAATGGTAGTTAAATGTAAAAGATTTTTACAGTAAAATCCACTAGAAGTAACACTTTAAAGTATATTTGCTTCATTTTGTTAAGTCCACTGATTCTAGAACTCTTCCATCATTCCTGTGGATTCAAATCAATTAACATTTATGTAACTGAGGAGAAGGAGTTAGAATTAGAGGAAGCCTTAGAAATTATCTAGTCCAATCCCCTCATTTTACAGTTGAGGAAACTAAGGCCCATTTGCATAGTTAGTAAGTAGCAGAGCTGGGATTTGTAATCAAGTCCTTAGACTCCAGATTTGTTGCTTTTTTTTCCCACTTAATAATTTTTTCACTCTCCTAAGACAATCTGTTACCATCAGGATAAAATCTATTCATTTTGCTTTTGGTTCTCTTAGGCATCAGGGAAAGCTGCAGTGTTTGAATTATGGTCAAAACATTTATCAAATTAACCAAAGGTGCCAGTGGAGTACAAGCTCTGGCAGGTTCTACCAAACCGGAAAGGCTGCGAGTGTGGGCCTGGCGACGGACTGTCGCCTGAGGACCAGCCTTGCTCATTTCGGAGAGAGGCTCATCACCAAAAGGCTGGCCACCAGGTGATGAATTTTTTTTGGTCACAACTCATGAGACTATCTACAAAGGTGTTCATGGGTTGTGATCTGCTTTGGAAGAGGGAGTTACCAACATTGAGAAATCGCATTTTGAAGAAAGCAAAAGATATGCTACAGTGCCTTTATCCCCACTCTTCACTTCTCATACTCTAATATTTGTGAGGAATTATAGATTGTTTTTCAGATATCTGCAACTATATCAGTGGTGTTCCAAAATCAGTCAGTTACCTCATTACCATTTTTTAAAAAATGCATTCCTTTGTCTTTTAAACCTTTTGCAAAACATTAAATTATATAGATGTGAGCTATTATTATTTTCAAGTAAGTGTGCTGAATTTCAAAAATGCATACTTGAGGGGGAACCAGAAGGTGAGTGTACATGTGAAACCTAATTTTAAATTCTTTTTGTCAGGTAAGTTAAATGGTATGACCATACTCCATGAATTTCCACCCTTTTCCTCTTCCAGGCTCATATTTTGTAAAATAGGCATACATAGCTGGTTCTTTTCTCCTTAATCCTTTGACTTAGGTTTATATTATTCTTCCAGTCTTTCCTTTTCCTTCCAGGGAGTTTTTATAATTTTTGGTGCTCTTGTTCTTCAGTCATCTTTTATGTTTCTATCTTTGACTCATTCTGCTTTTGTAGTGCTACTTGTGTGTATTTTTGCAAGCTTGTTTAACCCCTAATTCAACTAGATTACCAGTTAAACACTAGATTGCCAAATAGTACTCAAAAATCCAGACAACACTTAGAACAATGTTTATGTTGGTATATTCAGTGCATTCAGGCTTCCAAACTTGGAATATCAGGATTATATCTTCTTGTAGCTTTGGCATTGGAAGTATAGATTCATACCATTTTTTTCTTGGTGTTAAAAAAAATTCTCTTAGCTTTAAACTACTAGGATTGACTCCCATGGTTGGGGGATGGCTGAGTATTCCTATGGTCGGCTGCACAGGAGAGGCGGAAGGGCTAAAGGGAATAGGACAGGATTATCTTTGAAGGGAAAATGAAGGGTGAGGGAGGGGATAGCAGATTGGATTGGTTCCAGAGCCAGTGAAAGCAAGGGGTGGTAGGATGATAGCATCCATGGCCTGAAGTGGAAGGACAGCAAACATTATAGGTAAACATAAGATACTTGAGGTTGGGACAGTGAGAAGGAGTAAAGATACAAAATCTGCTTGGGAAAGGATTGGTTCTAGTTAGAGGATGGTAAAAATATTGGGGCAAGGTTAGCATTAATGGAAGAGGAGTAGAAAGAGACAGGTAGTATTCTCCATTGCAGGGGGAATGTGTGTGGGGTAAAAGACAGGACAGAGGCCCCTCTGTTGATGAGGACAGGGAAAGTAGGTAGAGGGGAAGAAAAATAACCAGGATAGTGGGGTAGGTGTTCCCAAAGAAACATTAACAAGTTGCGGACTGCTTGTGTTTCTGAGGGATGTTAAACTCGTGGTGTATTCTGTTCCATATAACTTTCTAAGACACCCCACCCACTGTTATTCACTTTTCTGCTTTGTAGCCATTTCTTACCTTGTTTTTCTTTCCTTCTTTCCTTCCTTCCTTCTTCCTCCTCGTTCCGCTCTCTCTTTCTGTCTGTCCATCCACCCATCCAATATTTTGCTGTCTCTATTTCACAATAGCTTAGCAACAATTTTAATTCTTCTTATTATGCTTCTTGACCCTTTCAATGTATTGAAACAATTTTTAAAAATTCTGTACCTGCTTATGTCTCTACCTTTTCTGTATAAAACATATGCTACCCTCTACATACTTTCTTTTAATGACTTATCTGCAGGTAGTAGTTAATTGGCCCAAATTTAAGTCACAAGGAGGAATATAACATAGAAGTCTTTGAACTGGCTAGCTAAGTCATGAACAATTTAGAAAACTGGTACATCAGCAACATTAATTATTAAAGAAATACTAGGTAGTGATAAATCTTGCTTTTATGTCTCTAAGTGCAAATAGATAATTTAGTAAAACAAACTTAATGCATATATCAATAGAAATATGAAAAGGAAAGTGAAGTAATTTTGATCATATATTGCAAAAAATTATTGACTTACATGTTTGAACAACTGTGGCTAAAAATCTATTATGTAGCTATTCTAAGTTATTTCTATAGATCAGGGTTTCCCAAATAAACTTGAACTTTTTTTATATTAAAATATATGGCTGGAACCCATAAGTATTGATTTGAGGAGTGTTGGGTATGGGATTACATAGGATTAAAGGGATTACTAGGGAAATTTTGAAGCAAAAAATTAAAGTTTCTTTTAATGTGTGTTATAAACATGATGCATAATTTGGTATACCATAGGAAAGGTATTGCTAATTGCCATTTTTTCATGGTACTTCCAGTAATGGTCATGAGAAATAACTAGATTTCTGCAATACATAATTTGGGAAATGCTTATGTAGACCATTCTGGAATGGATGCTGTTAGTGGTAATCACTACCATGAGATTGAGAATCAATGCTGTAGTATGTAGAGGCCACATTGTGTAATTTTATGCTGCAGGATTTGTTCCATTGAGGCACTCCCCCCCACCCCCCAGCAGTTCAGTTTCCCTGGATTCTTAATGTGCAGGTTGTATCTGTATATAGCCCTCATCAGTATGTAATAAAAATAGCTCATATTTACATAATACTTTAAATATCTGACCAGTGAGGGATATAATCCAGGTCTTCTTATCTGACTTTGACAAAGGAAGAAGCTGAAGCTCACAGAGGTTGTGACTTGCCTAGGGTAGGGTCATTCAGTAAGTGTCCAGCCAATACTTGAACTTATGTCTTCTGACTTCAAGGTCAGTACTCTTTTCACTATACCATATTGGTATCTTCATTCAGTTCTTTCATGCATGAAGCCTTTGGTAGTAGAAGTTACTTTTAACATTTCATGTGAGACCAAACAGGGCTGATTTTATAGCAGAATGCTAAATTTTATCTTCAGTTTCATTGAGCCTTGTTTTAAAGAGTATTACTGATGCTAAAATAACATATATTTTAGAGGAAGAGTTGCTTCTAGAATTATTTGTTTTTGACTGTAATTTATAAGATAGTTACTCTCTCATTTTCTTATTATGACGTTGATGATTTTAACTGTGGAGATTTAATAGCCAAAAGAGAAATTCAGCCTTCTTCTCTAACGCCTTCCAAAACCATGAACTGTAAAACAACATATTTAGATTAGACATACTTCAGTGCATTTATTTGGTATCTTTTGAATAAGATTATTTTAAAGTTTTGTCATTTAAAATATCATCAGTTCTTAATAAACTATTGATCTTTTTTTTTTTACCTTCCAGACAAACTATGAAAACAGAATATACAGTCTGAAAGTAGAGTGCGGATCTAAATACCCAGAAGGACCTCCAACAATTAGATTTGTAACAAAAATTAATATGAATGGGATAAATAATTCCAATGGAATGGTAAGTTGAAATTATCTCTGCCAAGCTCCACTATAGAAGCTCTTAATAGAGTTCTAGAGGAAAAAGACCCTTAAACTTATAGCAGAAAATTTCTTGATTGGCATTTACAAATATCTTGTTTCTTGTCTTCTTTGCATGAACTTAGCTCCTCTTATACCAACAGAAATGGGGTGTTTGGGTGAAGCTTCCTTTTTTTTTTTTTTAGACTTAGACTTTTATTCAATCTTATAGTAGCCTTTGCTCATTTCAGTCTATTCAATGGAAAGGAGAAGGGAATAAGCATTTACTAAGTACCTGCTATGTGCCAGACACAGTGTTGAGCACTTTACAAATATCTTATTTGATCAAGGCAAGATACTTATTTTTCCCTTGAAAGTTGCTTTTAGTCTGAATATAGACTGCACAGTTTTCCAAATCTGACTTGTATTGAATCTGAATGCATTAGTTTATTTGTTGTATGCATATAAGTCTACACACACACACACACACACACATACACACTTTTCCCCTCTCCTTTTTTTTCCCCTTACCTCTACCAAAGACATAGTGTGTTCTGAATTTTGTAACTAATATTCAGATCTGTTTAGTATTTTCTTTTATTTAGAAATATACATGTTCTTATTATTGGTATTACATTTATAGGGAACTTATATTTAACCATAAGATGATAGATAGAAAGCTGACTCTGTAGCTAGGAAGACTTTGGTTCAACACATTTAAATAAAAAGCTCTATGACCCTGGGCAGGCCATTGAATCTCTCAGTGCTCTAGTTTACTTCTAAGGCTGTAAAGTTGCAGAAAAGGTGCCAACCTCCACTAGTAGAAGTCACCTCATTTGGCATTTAATACCATTTGTTTTGGTATTAAGTTGGTTCTCTTATTAATTCTAGGTGACCACTGGGCTCTTTGGCTTGTGATCTTATCCAGTTATTGGAAATGATTGAATTTCTTAGGAATGAGGAAGTTAGCTATGTAATATTTGAATGTCAGTAGGGCAGCTTAATACTGAAAACTTGGGATGCAAATGAAGAGAATAACTAGAATCTTAATTACATCTTCTTAAAAAGCTTGATAAATGTTGGTCAGTTTTTTAATGTCCTGATAATCACTCGGTGCATATTAATTTAACAATAAGTATAGCTAGCATCTTCTGTAATGGATTTTTTTCTCATTTTTAATGTTTAGTAGATCATGTTTTGAGACAAAAAAATGCTAGAAAACCCTCATTAAGGGATCTAGGAAAGAAATATGTTATAGGGCTGGGGAAGGAGAAACATGAAGGGGCGGGCGTGGTAAAGACTGCATTTAAAAAAATAATAGAAGAAATGTTTTAGTTAAATGGAAACTGCCCAGCTTTATATTCTCAATTGTTAAATTGTTAGTGTTTCTGAGGAATTGATAATGGTAATCTGAGTTTGGATGAGGAGGGTAGTAATTTTTAAGCATTTTGCAAATGTGTGTGGAGTATTATTCTAGCTTATGAAATATATTCAGCCATTCTTGATCTTATCATGCTTCTAATTCTTTATAAATATTATTTTCTTAATGGAGGCTTAGCTGCCTTTGCTGCTTAGCACAGAACCTTCAAGCATCTAATAATTGTTTGTTGAAGTGAACTGAATTGTCATTCTGTTGTAGTTTGGGGCAAGGTTTGTCCTTCACATCTGGTGTTTTAAAAAATAATCTTGTAAAAGAACCTTGCCTTGATTAGTAGAAGGGAGCGTGAGATGTATCTATCTGCCATCACTGCAGTCATCCCTCACCTCTCTTGTTACTGAAACCATATGGAATAAATTATTTTGCATTATATTTGTGTGAAAGAAGGTTCTTAAAATTGTGATTAAAATATCCTTAGAAAAGGCATTGGAAATAGGTCTTTTTCTCCATTTTATTTACCATGTGTACTTACATAATGGTGTTATGGATAAGTCTTATTATTATTTATGTATTTATATTTACAGGATGAGAAGCAGAGTGCTGTAGTAAATTGATAGGCCTTGGAGCCCAGAAACGCCTGGGTTCATGTCCATACTGATGACCAAGGGCAAGTCTCTTAAAACCTCCATTGACTCAGACATCCTTTAAGACTGTAAGTTAGAGCAGGCCTCCAGACTGTGAAAAATGTAGAGAAAACATCCTTTGGCCTGCTGTAAGCAGCTGCAAATTGTGCAGGCTTGAGTTAGAGATAAATTGCAGATAAATTGATGGAATAAGCTTCCATATAGGAATAGCATTTGGCTATAGATATATTTGTTCAGACCTATGATGTATGTGAGTTTACATGTGTTTGTATATTTTAGAAGTGACTTTTACTGGAAATGTAAGTACTTCTCAAGTGTCCGTGGAGAGTGGCTTTGAAAGAGCAGTTGTTTTTGAGAAATTTTATTGGAGCTTTCCTTTGAAGCCAAGGCTAAGAATTAAGGATTAGGATTTGAGATTTATAGCCCAAACAGATCGTGCTCTGCCCCCTGAGTTAATTTCAGGCTGTGTTTAGAGGCATCAGGTAGCTTTCAAAAATCAGGAGTATTAATCATTTCTGATTCTGAATCAGTTAACCTCTCAACCACTGTTATCTAGCCAAATTAGTTTATTTTGATTGAAATTAAATGAGTATAGATGTTTTAACTATAACATAACTCCATAAAGTTTTCACACCATAGGAATAACTTAGTTAAAACATTATAACCATGGAGGAGTGTAGGAAGAAGCAGTGCAGTCCAGGCTCTTCACACCTGCTTCAACGAAGTTCTAAGAGGAGTGCCAGACTGAGGAGTGATCCTGAAGTCTAAGGAGAAACTACCTCCCTGGGCCTTAGTTTCCTCACCTGTAAAAAGAGGGTTGATTTTGATGGTCCTTGGGGTCCTTGCCAGCTCTAGATCCTTGAGGATCAAATGAGAATGAATCAAGTATCTTATAAAATATAAATGTTTATATAAAGCGCATTATGAAGAGAGCATTGTAAATAGGAGGTGAGGAGACTAGACAAGGTTTAAACAAGGCCTATCCTCAAGGAGTCTTAGTCTTGCAGATCCTAGAGGCTATTTCATAGAATCATAGATGTGGAGCTGGAGAGGACCCCAGGGACCATCAAAACCAACCCTCTCTTTTCACAGATGAGGAAACTAAGGCCCAGGAGGAAGGTCATGCTAGGATTATTATCTCATTTTTACTAGTAGGTGAAGTGACAGCCTTAAGATCACATAGCTAGTAGATTACAGAGCCAGGATTTGAACCTAGTTTTTTTTTCACTTTTATATCCTGTTCTTTGCATACTACACTACACTGTGAACCTCTCAGTAAGCAAATGAGAAATGTTTGGTGAATTGGATTAATAACTTTACCTGTAGTACAAAGTGTTAACCATGCAGGGACTTTTGTTTTTGATCTTTGCATGCCTTATGCTTAAAACATGCCTAATAGTAGGTGCTTAACTGAATATTTGAACTTAACTTTATTGTCTTCTACTATGGTTCTTTGTATATACTTTTTTAAAAAAAATTTTAGGCAATTGGGGTTAAGTGACTTAACCAGGATCACACAGCTAGTAAGTGCCAAGTGTGTTGGTCTGAGGCCAGATTTGAACTCAGGTCCTCCTGACTTCAGGGCCAGTGCTCTATCTACTGGGCCACCTAGCTGCCCCCTCTACTGTGGTTCTTTGAAAATGAAACATACAGTTGTTGGCATTTAGGGTTATGTATAGAGGAGGTTGAATTCTTTATTTTTTTCCTCAATAGTAATTAAACTTTTATTTTCAGATTTCCTCTTGATGCTGTTTCATTGTATTATTGTATATTTTTAAGTACACCTAGGCACCTAATTATTTGCTTCTGATGATGCATTTTGCACCAGTAGATTTGTAATGTGCCTTTAAAATAATATGGGTCTGTGTTTATGAAAAGAGAGTAGGCAAAAATATTTCTTATGGGGATGTTATCATTGTAAAATATAAATTACAGAGTTTAAATTGCTGTGGGATCTTGAGTTTGGAGGATTATTGTGTATTATCGACTGATGAACTGCAGGTTGTATTCTGACATGATATTTATTTTCCCATAATCATCCTCCCCATCCTTTACTCTCACCAAAATCTTTATTGAGAGTTTATGAATATTCTTGTGGAGTCTGTTTGGTATTTCACGGGATTTGCAATCACTTATGTTTATTTAACTGCTATTATACAGCTGCAAGTATTTGTTTCTGTTTCAGAAATATCTTGGGTTTCTCTCCATTAATTTTATAAACTATCCAGTTATAGAGACTGTTTACAATAGTCTTAAGAAGATTGCATTATAAACACACTATATTATATGGCATTCTCCTAATTTTTAGTAACTCAAAAATTCTACAAAGAATCTCTATTCTTAGATAATTCCCACTTACTGCCTCTGTTATGCAGAATGTATTGGATTAATTGTGGACAATGGAAATAATAGAGTATTTTCCAATATATAAAAAAGATTGTTTTTAAAACAGAATTCACTATACACTAAAAATGAAAGGGACATTAGCGATCTTCTAGTCTAATACTTTCATGTTACAGATAAGATTAGGTCCAACAAGGTGAAAGGGTGTGCCCAGTGTGATTCATTTTATCTCATTGTTTTCCATTATAGAATGAAATAACTATACCTTGATAACATGTATGTGTCTATCTGTGTCTTGGGATAGAGAATGATAAAGGAGAGAATAACAGTGAATCTTCCTTGTTTTTCCAGTCTGGTAAAACAACCCTATCCTGGTATTATTTTCCTCTCTACCAGGCCTTGAATCAGTCCTCACCCCAATTCAATGATGCTGTGTCTCTTCTGCCTTTGAATCTCTTGCTCATTGCATCATGTAATATCTCCAACATTGGAAAACTCACTATCTCCGGTCTCCCTGGTTTGTTGAAGTGGCCAAATGGTGCTTAGACTACAGGATATTCCATTGATCTGCTACAAATTTGTGTTAACTGACTCTAATTGGGCTCATTGCTTTAAAGCCTTCCTGATTCATATTTCTCAAAGTGGCCATTCCAAACTTTATTCTCCCGTTCCCCAATTCTACCTCCATTCAAAGCAGATGATTTCACATCATACTTACTGAGAAAGTCAAGGTCATCTGCCATGAACTCTCACCACTCCACTCTTCTAAGCCCTTTTATGTTTTCATGTCCCCTTCCTCCTTTCCTTGTGCCTTGAAGGATGAGGTCGTTTTATTCCTTGCTAAAATCCTTCCCCCCAACATTATTCTCAGTGACTTTGCTCCATCAGTCACTGCATCTCTCTTTTTAATGTTCAACTCCCTCTGCTGGCTCCTATCTATTTAAAATGTACTAATTGTCTCCCATTCTAAAAAACCTCCCCTGGTACCTTTTACCATTTTCTACCTTTTTCCCCCTTTTCAGTGCCAAAATTCTTGAAGTAGTAGTCAGTACTACTCAACTTAAGTCATTCAGCTCTTTGTTGAACTACCTTCTTTATTTTTTAGGAAGTCCTTTTGTATGTGTATCTGTGTTTTTTGATTTGCTCTGTCCTTGACTATTTTCTCTTTATACATTTTCTTCCTTTACAATTTCATTGATTCTCCCAGCTTTCATTATCACGTCCATGACATGTCTTCTAAATCTACATCTCTAGTCCTGACTTTTGCAGAGCTCAAGGGATATATCTGCCATGTTTCTAACGTGTCCAAAATTGAATCTAACTGTTCTGTCAACTGGTCCGTATCTCTCCATCTCTACAAGATTATCAGTCATGAGAGACTTCATGAAATGCTCTGATTAAATCTAAGTACTCATCTACAGCATTATATTTTAATAACTTTTTTTAATGAAAAAGAATTGGTGTTAGTTTGAGATCTTGTCCCACTCTCATTTTACAGGTAATGCTAGCTCATAAATATAGAATATTTACATGTTTTCAGAGTTCTGTCTTTCTTTACAGTAATCCAGGTTATGTGTTTTTCCCATTTTACGGATAAGAAAACTAAAGTTTTGAGATTATACTTTTTTCCCGCCAAGGCAACATAAAATGTAGTAAGTAAGAACCAGGACTTGGATTGAAGTTTAATATGTCATGTTGCCTTTCTTTATAGATGAGGAAACTGAGGCCCTGAGAGGCTAATCATGTTGCCCAGAGTCATATAACTTAGAGCTGGGGCTAGCCACCCAGGTCTTCTGATTTTGGGTCCAGGAAAGATTGAAAGTGAAATTTTAAACTTAGAAAGTTATACCTAAAATGATTTATTCATCTTTATAGCTATAGCATTTTATGTACATTATTTATTTGTGGTCTTTTTTCTTCTAGGTGGATGCACGATGCATACCAGTGTTAGCAAAATGGCAAAATTGTTATAGCATTAAAGTTGTACTTCAAGAGCTAAGGCGTCTAATGATGTCCAAAGAAAACATGAAGCTTCCACAACCTCCAGAAGGACAAACATACAGCAATTAATTTTAACAAATCTCAAACTTATCTAAACCAACAACCTTCTACTCATGTTAATGTCTTGATTAAATCTCACAATGCAAAGCCCACACATTAAAAGAATTCCAGCTGATATACGTGACCTGGACATTTGTAAGAATATATTTAATATATGTACTCCCATTATGTTTTCAGGCACAATGGGAAGAAAAATGCAGCACAATTTTTTTTTCTCTTATCAAGGCACTATCATTTAAGCATAAAACCTGGAGTACTCCAAATGCAATTCAGGTTTTACAAGATGAAAGCATGACAAAGAAGTGTCAGATTGCTGTGGAGTAATGTGTGTTTCAGAAATCTAATTTCTCAAGAAGGAAAATTATAAATGGCATGCTTGATCCATCTTGCTTAGTGAAAGAGCTGCAATTTAAATTGTTTAAAGTAGCAGGTACAATAAATACTGTTGCTAATTTTGTTTAATTTTTGAAGAGGTGTGGGTACCGACTACTAGTAGTAACAAAGAGTATGTTCAGGATTGTTTTGATACCTGTATTTATAAAAAGGGGGGAGGGATTGAGGGAGGGAGATGGATTCCTGTTTAAAGCAGCTCTTATGTGTTACATGTAACAGACATGGTAAATACTTGTTTACAGTCTTTGTTCTGATAAACCATGAATTTAAGTTTTAAGTGACAAAACAAAGGAAATAGGTGTATGGATATGTGATTCTGAGATTAAAGTTAGTCTTAAAATGTAAATAAAATGTGGAAAGTATCTTCAGAGGCTGTGCCATTTCTATGATATTGCTGTATTATATGTACAATAACTTGCCGAAGTAGCTAAAATCAGAATTATTGTATCTTGTTGATCTCTTTTGTTTGTTCCCCTATTTTTGTATACTAGTTAATTGGACCTTTGGATAGTATTGCTAAGAAGCAATTACATAATTGGTTTTAGTCCGTCTTTGAGAGAATAGAAATCCCTTCTATCGTGTTTTAAAAACCTCATAGTTTTTAATCACACCACGATTTTCAACATCAGTCTCTTACACTCCTGTTTTTACATGCTGTTTTAGTTCTTTTAAAACCCTTTTTTCTTTAACATTTTTCTGTGAAACTTCAGGTTGTTCCCACTAAAACACTCAGTTACACGGAAGTATATAAGCATGGTCTCTTCTTTTGACTATATTGTCAGCCCTGACTGCTTATGGTACAATGCCTTTAACTAGAATGAATTTCAACCATACATCACCCAACACATTTCCAAATCATATTTTCCTTTCCTGTGGTTTTAATAATAGTTTTCACATTAGCAGCCTAGGTGTACCATGTAGTATGTTGAAATGATTTGGAATCATCAGTGGAGTTTACAGCAGTGTACTACCTTTCTTTCATCAGATTATGTAGTTCACTAGTATAAAAGATACTACTTTGGCTAAATTGATATATTTTAATATGCTTCTAACCGTTAACTTTAAAATTATTCACAAGGAAGTTTAAAATGTTACTAAATACACACATAGACACCACTACTTATGTAAAAAATGTTTTGGAATAGTTATTACTGATTTTAAAATACATTCTACTTTTAAAATGTTAACTGTTAAATGGTTGGGAAAAGAAGGAAATTGATGTGGATTACCATAAAACTTTGTAAGATGTTCAAGGAACTCTGGCAGTCTCGATCAGTGTGCCTGTGATAAGTGCTTTTTCACTGTGAGAGACTGTCTTGCCCTATGTGGAAGCTAGTAAAGCGTAGTAGTGGGAATTTTAATTATTTACTCTGGGAACGATGTATTACTTTAAATCATCTGTATGCTGTTAAATTCTTTATATATTGGTGAGGCTGAGAAACTCTGGAACTACATTCTTTTGTGTTCCTTCTTCTCATGCCCACAATTGTGTTCAAGTGTTGGTTTTCCAGCTATATGTTGTCTAAGTTAACTTAACAACGTATATTTGTCATTAATTTTGGGGGACTATGGATTTCTGCAGAAACTTGCATGCCAGTTAACAAATTTAGGAAGCAGAATCCATTTTTGCATGCTACAATTGAGCTGTATGTAGCAGTCAAAGCCATGCTGGTTGGTTATAGAAGGGGGATGATGTAGAACCACTCCTACGTAGAGTAACAACTAAACAGGGCAGTTTTTATGCAGTTTTCCCTTTGTCTCTCTCGAAAAGAGGCCAAGGTTCTAGGAGTGTATAGTATTAAAATTTTTAAGTGAACTGTACAATTGCCTTAGATGATTGTTTAAAAGGTTAGTAAGTGAAACCCTTAAAGGGTGATCATATGCTAATAAAGGATTGTAAAACACCTTCTTGTTGTCCTATTAGGTCAGTGTTCTGCTTTCTGAATTGGTCATATATTAAACTCTCCCCCCTGTGACCCAGCATATCTGAACTAATGAGATTTATATTCATGGACATACTATGATTTTCCAATGTCTTGGAACAACCATTTGCAACCTACAAATATGTAAAACCTTTGGGGTATGTTATAGGGCCTTCGTCATGACATTAAAAAATATCTAATCAATAGTTTGTGTGCTCAGAGAGTAGATTAGCTTGACCCATGTGTATTCCAGTAGGTAATTTCATAAGAAAAATATGGCATAAGGTACTTAAACTGATAAAAGTAAAGGTTCTTATTTTTTATGCATTTTATTGATAAGTGAATATTTAATTTTATTTAAATACACTAATATTTCTTCTATATAACAGAAGGAAAAGCTAGAAAACACCAATACTAGTTGTAAAAGATTTCATGTGTATGGCTTGATAATTCTGATTGAGCATATCAATCCAAAACATAAACACTTGATATCATAGAATTTGGTTTAATAGGAAAATAAAGCTAATGTTTAAAAATTATTATATTTTTAAAGGATACAAGCAATAATGATAATACCTAAATTTAGCTTAAGGCTTTGTAAGCACTTAGGAAAACTGAAATTTTATTTCCCGAAACATCTTTTATAGACTCAAATTTTAGATGTTTAATTTTGTAAGCCAGGGATAAGTCTAATAAATGCTTTATGTTGCAGAAAGATGTAAAAGGCTAAAATTACGAGTGGAATATAATCTGTTGCACTCAATTAGTGTACCACTTAGTTTATTTGAATTTTAGCTTATTTTCTTAGATATCGAAATGTCAGATTATTTTTTGTTAAACATGTACATTCTAGTATGTTTCAGGCATATCTTATAGTATTTTCACATTAGAATGGGATTCTAATACTTGACATTTTTTATTTTTATTTTTTACTTATGTCTCCTTTCCCTAATCTCATTCTGTTCTTTAGTTAACAGGTAGCCATTACTTTTTCCAAATACTAGCTTGATAGAGGTTTTTTTCCCTTCATTTTCTTTTTTTATTTGAAGAGTTCATCTTTCAGGGTTTAAAAATGTGTGTGTGTGTGTGTGTGTGTGTGTGTGTGTGTGTGTGTGAAGTTATACATGGAAAAGGAATGTATATAGTAGGAGGAGGTGCTTGGGAAAATTTGGTTGAATTATATTTTTTATAATGGTCTTTCAAATCAGAATGAATAATTTTTATCGGAAGTTATCAGATATATTAAATGGGAGTATACTTGTGATAGTGCTTCTTAGAAAATGCTAGGTATTTTAAAAAAAGTAATTCTAGAATCACAGAAAATAAAGATGACAGAATGGTTCCCATGAGACTTTTTCTAGAGGAAGCCTGATAAATAGAAAAGAAGAATCTGGTATATCAAATTAATGAAAAAAAATGGCAAAACCTTTGTTTTGAGAAGTAATGCTGTTGTACTTTTTAAAAAGGTAGATATGAAAACCCTACTACCGTTAAATACTAACTGGGATGTATGCTATCTAAAATGTTTTATTAGCATATATACCCATCACATGCAAAGTCTACTCACTCAAACCCAAACCAGGCTAATTTCTGGTTTGTGCAAGTTTTTGATGAATCTCAGTAATAAGTCTGTTTGCAAATGTCAAAAAAGACCCTGGGGTTTACCCTTTCTACAGTGAATATTTGAACAAATATGTAAGTATTGTGTAAATGTCGTATTTGTTGTAAACTGTCAGTTATGAGTCCTGAAAGAACCTAGTTTGGGTTCTGATTAAATTAATATTTATTCTTGTTTTTGCTGAGTAACTGGTGGTTACTTTCAAGATTATTCAATTAATTATCTGAGTGCTTAATATATACTGTGCTTTGGGGTATGGCAGGGGTTTGAAAGATAAAAGAAAGATCATATCCTTAGGGAGTTTACTATTTATTAGAGTACAAGTAACAAATTAATCACTGGAGTGAGTTTTTATTTTTTGTGGGATATTGTGATCTGTTGCTGGGACTTAAAGGGAGACTTTGCGAAAGAGTTGAGGGGAAGGTATTGCCAAAATCATTAGGTCCTTTTTGGCTAGTTTAAGAGAAGGGCATGTGGTGGCAACATTGAATGGAGCATTGAGGTTTTTAAAGCATGGGCAACGATGAAGCAACTAACATCTTCAAAACAAGAAGGGGAAGGGATGTAATCAGGGATGTCTCCAAAGGCTCCAGCCTAATGGTTTCCAGGCCATGTCAAGAGGAGGAGGAAGTCTATGATGCAAGAAGCTGCTCTTGGCACTTGGTACATGTTCATACCAAACCTCCCAGTTCAATGGGTGGGACTGTCCATATTCATCAAGGAAACTAAAGAGAACCAGGTATTTTATACAGGGAGGGGTGTAGTCCCACTCATTAATCTTTTGTTTTTCCACTTCTAATGAGATGCACACAAGTGAAGAAGGAGAGTGGCTAGGGCAGAGGCAGTCTGGTAGGAAAGATGTAATATGCATATGATTACATATGCTCAGTTGATATTTCAGAATGAGGAATTCTATTTCTGTAGTACAAAGTTAGTAACATGTTAAGTTTCTAAAAGTAATTTGAAGATATGCCTACATTTATCTTATTAACTCACTTCTTAACAAGGCTAAATAAAAATGCCTAAGAAAGGGAAGGTATAGTACAAAGTGTTTTAGGATTTGGAGGGAGAGGACAAATCTTGTTTGTCAGGGATGAGGGGAGCTGAAAACTTAAGTGATGGAGACATTTGAGTTGAATTTTGTAGGGTGAGTAAGATTTTGTGAGAAGATGGTAGGCAAGCATACATACCATAGTGGAATTTCCACTAGAGTTTGAGTTGGAGGACATAGATTCAAACACTTGATTACTTTTGTCATCTTGGATAAGTTTTGACCATCATGGGCCTCAGTTTCCTCATCTGTTAAATGAGAAGATTGGACTAGGTGATTTCTGAGCCCTTTTTTTAGCTCTTGATTCTTTCCTCAAACCAAAAAGCAAGTGACTTGAGGTCTATAAAGGTACTTAAGTATGTTCTTTCAGAATACATGGTAAAGAAGATTGGTAATCAAGTTAATCCTTTTTTAAAGAAAAAAAAATGAAAGCTAACTATAAATTAATGATATTTATGGCAGAAATCAGTTTCAAGTATCGAAAGATGTTTTCATTAGAATAAGTGTAGAGCAGTGGTTCTTAACTCTTGTTTGGAGCAGCCAGGTAGATAAGGAGACCCTAATTAAAATCTAGCCTCAGAAACTATGTGACCCTGGGCAAGTCACTTAATCTTTATCTTGATTTCTAAATCTGTAAGATGGGGGAAAAAATAGCACCTACCTCTTTGTGAAGATTAAAATGAGATCATATTTGTAAAGTGTTTTGCAAATCTTGTGGCACTGCATAAATGTTAGCTACTATGGATCACTTCATCAATATATTGAAACCTGTGAACCCCTTTTCAGAATAAGTTTGTTGCCTGCATTTATAAGAGAAGGAAATAATAAATTTCAGTTGATGTTAGTGAAAATAAAGATGTATTTTTTTCCTGCCGAAGTTCACACATTCTCTGACATCTATGACCCCTTTTGGGGGAGAGCCATAAGCCCTAAATTAAGAACTTTTGGTCTAAGAACCTTTTAAGGTGGCTAATATAACTTTAATTTGCAGGTATAAGTTAGAATTTTGTTTAAAAATGATCCCTGTTTATAATCAGACCTGAAGAATTAAGATTTTGTCTCTAACTCCCATGGCTCCTAGATTGATAATTTTATGTGCTGTTGTGGGAAGAGTACTATCCTATGATTCAGGAAATCTGGGTTTTAGTCCTAATTGTACCACCAAAAATAATACCTTTGCAAAATGTTTGACCTTATGGGAGCCTCAATTTCCTCAGTAAATTGAAGCTGGACTAGGTTATCTCCAGGAATCTGCCCACCTCTGCTGTTTGAAGGAGTTTGACCTCAGGGAAAGAGATTGAGAGCCTAAAGGGACAGTAAAATAGAGGTGTTTGGTTTTTTTTTTCATGGTTAGAGCAAACCTGAACATATTTATGAGTGGCAAAAGGATTAAGTAGTGAGGGCTGTAGCTTGATGTATAGGAGAGAATTCTGAACTTGTCTGGAGACTTGGATTTACATTTTGTTAGCTGCAGTTGTGATAGATTATCCTTACTGGAATACTGCAAGGAAATGTCTTTGTATGCCTTGAAAGTGCTATATTAACAATTTTAATTATAATTTTAAAGTTTACACAGAACTGTCCTTAAAACTTTCTATTCAGATTTGGTTCAGATGCTCAGTCATGTCCGACTCTTCACGATCGTATATGGGATTTTCTTGGCAAAGATACTGGAGTGGTTTGCCATTTCCTTCTGCAGTACATTAGGCAAACAGGCAGAATAAGTGACTTGCCCAGGATTACACAGCTAGTGAGTGTCTGAGGTTACATTTGAACTCAGATCTTCCTGATTCTAAGCCCAGCACGCTATCCACTAAGCTGCCTCAATCTATTGAGATAAGTAATATAAATTGCCACGTTTTACAAGTGTGGGAAACAAGTTATAAATGGCTATTGGGTAGAATTTGAACCCAGTTTTCTCGACTCCTTACTCAGCACTTTATGCCCATATTTGTGCTGCCTGAGAATGTGACTTAATATATTGAGTTACTGAACATACAGAAGGCATGATGTAGCAAGGTCCCCTGATATATAACATGGTTTTTAGTGACTAATCTGCAAAATTAACCTAGAAAATTTACTATAGTGAATTGTAACTTCATTCTTAGCTAGGAAAAAGATTAAACCACTTCTATTTAATTTTGTCTTGACTCATAATCTGTCCAATGGGCTTACTTATTTTGATACTGTGATTTGTGATTTTATTTGTTTTTTTTTTGGTTTGTTTTTGTTTTTTGCATAGGCAATGGAGTTAAGTGACTTGCCCAGGGTCACACAGCTAGTAAGTGTTATGTGTCTGAGGTCAGATTTGAACTCAGCTCCTCCTGAATCCAGGGCTGGTGCTCTATGCACTGTACCACCTAACTGCCCCAACTGTGATTTTTATTAATGTGGGTGGTTTCTCCGCCAGGGAATATTGCAACTTCTTCATGCCTTTTCAATCTTTCTGACTTTTTGTTCATGCTTTTCCAACTAGGATCTAATTAATTACACTGTTAAATTCTGTCAATCTATACTGTTTAAACCAGTGTAGATTGCACAATTTAGTCAGAAATCTTAATTGTAATAGAAATCAAATTAATATTTTTCATCAGTGCTAAAATATGAGCATTACTTTAACAGTTTATCAAGCTTGCTAGAAACTTGCTATATAAAGATGTCTGGATTAGAAGTCAGGAAACTGGGGTTCCATTCCTGTTTCTGGCACTGACTAGTGTGAATTTCGAAAAGTGACTTCTTTAGGGCTCGTTTTCCTTATTAAATTGAGGAAGTTAGGCTAATTCCCCTTCCTTTGAACTTTACTTGACATTTTAATGTGATTCTGTATCATGATATAAAAATGTTTTTGTTTAGATCTTTTGTTTTTATATCCCCTTCATTTCCTAGTATGTCTTTCTCCCCCACTTCCACATTATAAGCTATATACTATGTTCATGGTCTTCTATCTCTACAGAGAAGAGAGAGAAGTACCGTCTCCTATCTTTGTTACCAAGCATGGTTGTAGGAATTACAGTGTTTATTTTTAATTGTTGTTTCCATTTACATTGTAGTCATGTATGTCATTTCCTGGTTTTGCTTACTTCATCCTGCATCAGTTCATAAAAGTCTTCATCTATATGTAATCATAATTTCTCATGGTCCAATAATATTCCATTTGTGTATCATAAGGTGTTTAGCTATTCCTCTGTGTGGGCAATTTACTTTGTTTCTAGTTCTTTCTTACAAAAAGTGCTGCTATGAATATCTTGGTTTGTATTGGACCGTTCTTTTTGTCTTTGACCTCTGGAGTATATGCTTAGCAGTGGGACCTTTGGTTTTGAGGGTGTGAATGTTTTAATTACCTTTTTTTTTTAAAAAAAATAGCACAATTCCAGGTTGTTTTCCAGAATGGTTGAACCAGTTCACTCACAGAGTCAGGAAGACCTGAGCTCAAATCCCACTTCAGAACCACTTATTATTTGTATGACCCTGGGCAAGTCACTTAACTTCTGTCTGCCTTAGTGTTGTCATCTGTAAAGTGGGGATAATAATATCCCCTACCTCCCAGAGTTGCTGTGAAGATCAAAAGAAATAATATATACAGTACTTCACAAACTTTAAAACTATATAAATGCTATCTGCTGTTATGTTTTTAAAAAAATGTAAATCTTACCCAGAAATTCTTGGAATGATATTTGCTCTAATTGACCCTGTGCCTTTGATCATGATTACTAATTATGCTGAGTGGTCATTTTCTTTAAAAAGAACCTTATGATCTAATTTTACAGACATATTGCAGGTTCTGAGCAATATAGCATAGTTTATTTTATCCCTAATACCCTTTCTGAAGTGACAGTGAGGAGAGGCACAGTTCCTGCCTCTTTTTTTTTTTTTTTGCTGAGGCAGTTGGGGTTAAGTGACCAACATTATCTAAATTGCATTGTACTTTTGTTTATTTTGTTAAACATTTCCTAATTACATTTTTTTTTTGGTGAGGCAGTTGGGGTTAAGTGACTTGCCCAGGTTCACACAGCTAGTGTTAAGGGTCTGGTCTGAGACTAGATGTGAATGGAGGTCCTCCTGACTCCAGGGCCGGTACACTATCCACTGTACCACTTAGCTGTGTCCCCCCCCCCCCAAGGTATTTAATGTTTTTTTAAAAAATTATGTTTTATTGAAAAGGCAAGAAAAACAAAGCCCTTTACAAAATACATAGTCATGCAAAACAAATTCCTGCATTAGCCTAGCCCCCCCAAAAAAGTTTCAGTCTGCATTGAGTCCATCACTTCTCTGTCTGGAAGTGGATGGTATGAGTCTGAAGGTGTTTAATCTTAATTTGCAGCAACAAGATGTGTACTTGAAACAGATAATACAAACTAAACAGCAAAAGTTTGTGCCAAGTGAATGCTGTAGGAGTTTAGAGGAAAGATAAATATAAACTAATGATTTGGGGAAAGACTTAGAATTTAAGTAGGCCTGAAAGATGGTTGGGAAAGGAAGAACAGACTCCTAGGTGGGAATGAGTATCATATGCCCTGGGGACATCTGGGAAACTGGCCTGCGTGAAGCATTTATTTTGGGGAAGTAGTATTTGGATGCATAGGGTTAGATCAGATTGTAGAGAATTTGGAATATGTAGCCCAAGAATTTAGATTCATCCTGTAGGTGATAGGGGTATTAAAAGTTTATTGAACAGGGATGTCATGTTATGAAAACATTTGTAGAAGAATCAATCAGTTTTAGCCACAGCCAAAGATATTCTACTTTAATGGGGTAGTACTTAGATGGTTAGGATTCTGGTCATGACCAAGAGCTAACTTTGAGAAGAGCTAACAGAGAAATGTAGAATCATGACTAGAACTTTTACTCCCAGCCCGGTTATAGTCTCTCAGCCTGTTTCATTTTACATATGATTAAAAGTGAGAGGGACTTTATGTGCCAGTCAACAAACGTTTAAGCACCTCCTATGTTCCAGATACTGGAAAATAACAAAAACAATAAAAAAAAAACCCCGTCACCACCCACCCCCACCCCCACCCCCAAAAAAGGGAAGAAAAATTCAGTGCTGAGTCTTACAGGGAAGGCAACGTGCAAGCAACTATGTACAAATAATAAGGAAGATAAATTGGAGACAATCAACAGAGGGAAGGCAGTAGTAGCACTGAGAGGAATCAAGAAAGGCTTTTAATAGGTGGGATTTTAGTTGGGACTTGAAGGAAACCCATAGGTAAAGAGGAGAGAGAATTCCAGGTGTGGGGGACAACTAGTGAAAACGATGGGATTTGGGAGCAGTGTCTTGTGCCAGGAACAGAAATGGGGCCAGTGTCACTGGATGACAGAGTCTGGTGGGAAGTAAGGTGTAAGAAGATTGGGAAGTTTATGAAAGGCTTTGAACATCAAAGAAGATTTTACATTTGACCCTGGAGGTGAGTGCATACCACCACAATTTACTAAATGGGGGAGAGGAGACTAGGAGTGGTTGGGACATGGGAAAGAGCTGTGTTTAGGAAGACCAGAAACTGAATCTTAATATGTGCTTAATATTAAGCACATAGTAAGTGCTTAATAAATACTTGTTGATTGACTGCCACATAGAGTCATATGTAAAATGAGTTGGAGGAACCAGATGATCCCTTCTAGCTCAAAGATTTGACTTTGAACTCTTTCCACTAAACTGCTTAAACTTTTAGTAGTATTGCCTTTG
The DNA here is from genome assembly GCF_003287225.1 of Phascolarctos cinereus. NCBI lineage: Eukaryota > Metazoa > Chordata > Mammalia > Diprotodontia > Phascolarctidae > Phascolarctos > Phascolarctos cinereus. The sequence continues at coordinate 486,527,661 of NW_027555847.1, read as the reverse complement.
GTGTTTGTTATCAGCAGTCTGAAGTATAGTACTGGTGCTATGTATATCATGGTTTAATTTATACTTAAAATTTCCCATTTCAAACAGTGTTTTATAAGCCTTTGCTTCATCAGCTGGTGCTAATTTTTTTTTGTCTGACATTTCCATGGGACTTCATAATAGCCAATAGTCAATATTAGTCAGTAGTCAACAATTAAGCACCTATTACATGCTTGGCCCTGTGCTAAGTGCTCAGGTTATGAGTACAAATAAAAATAGATGTTCTGCCCTCAAGGAGTTTCCAGTGTAAAGAAGGAAGACAACATACACCACGAAGCTGAAAAGGTGGGAGAGGAGAGAAGGTATCCATGTGAGGCATAATGGGAGTTCCAGAGAAGTCTAAAAGCAGTGTAGCTAGTGGGAAATGGAGGGAACTGGGCTGAACCTCCTCCTTAAATATTACTTTGATTATTTTAGTATTACTTCTTTCTCCTACTGTAAAGATAACGTGTCCGTAACAATCCTAACTATTGCCTCCCGTTTAGGCAGCAAAGGTAGTTGGGAGCTGTTGATGGCTGGAAAACAAGATCAATTAATTGAGTACTCATATATACGTTTTAAAAACAGATTTTTAAAAAGTATATTTCCCCCCCAGTTACATGTTAAAACAATTTTTAAACTTTTTTAAAAAAAATTTGAGTTCCAAATTCTATCCCTCCCTTACTCTCTCCCCTCCCGTCTCTCTAAGACAGTAAGCAATCAGATATAGGTTATACATGTGCAATCATGTAAAGCATTTCCATATTAGTCATTTTGTACAAGAAGACTCAAACGAAAAAGAATGAAAGAAAGAAAGTGAAAAATAGCCTGTTTCCAGTCTGTATTCATACAATATCAGTTCTTTCTCTGGAGGCAAATAGCATGCTTCATCATCTTGGGATTTTCTTGGATCATTATATTGCTGAAGATAGCTAAGTCATACACTATTCTTCATTGAACGATATTACTGTTACTGTGTACAACATTCTCCTGGTTCTGTTCACTTCACTTTGCCTCAGTTCATGTACCTCTTTCCAGGTTTTTCTGAAATCATCCTGCTTGTCCTTTTTTATAGCACAATGATATTCCATCACAATCACATGTCATAGCTTGTTTAGCCATTCCCCAATTGGTGGGCATCCCTTCAATTTCCAATTCTTAGCCATGATGGAGAGAGTTGCTATAAATATTTTTGTACAAATAGGTCCTTTTTCCTTTTGCTGTCTTTGGGATACAGACTTAGCAGTGGTAGTGCTGGATCAAAGGGTATGTATGCACCGTTTGGTTGCTCTTTGGGCATAGTTCCAAATTGCTCTCGAGAATGGTTGGATCAGTTCACAACTCCCCCAACAATTTCTTCATGTCCCAGTTTTCCTATATCCCTTCCAACATTTGTAATTTTTCTTTTTTGTCGTAGTACACAATCTAATAGGTGTGGGTTGGTACCTCAGAGTTTGTTTTAATTTGCATTTCTGTAATCAATAATGATTTAGAGCATTTTTCATGTGACTGGCTAGCTCTGAAAACTGCCTATTCACATCTTTTGACCATTTTATCAGTTGGGAATAACTTGTATTTTTATAAATTAGACTCAGTTCTCTATATATTTGAAAAATGAGGCCTTCATCAGAGGTACTTGTTGCAAAAAATTTCCCCCAGTTTTCTGCTCTCCTTATAATTGGTTGCATTGGTTTTGTTTGTGCAAAAAATTTTTAATTTTATGTAATCAAAATTATTTATTTTACTTTTTGTAATGCTCTCTATCTCTTCTTTGGTCATAAATTCTTCCCTTATCTATAGATCTGACAGATAAACTATTCCATGCTCTCCTTATTTGCTTACAGTATCTACTCACGGTGTATGGTATGAGATGTTGGTCTATAGGCAATTTCTGCCATACTGTTTTCCAGTTTTTCCAGCAGTTTTGGTGAAATAATGAGTTTTTGTTCCAAAAGCTTGAATCTTTGGGTTTATCATAACCAGATTACTATGGTCATTTACTATAATATAATTTGTAGTTAATCTATTCCACTGCTCCACTACTCTGTTTCTTAGCCAGTACCAGATTGTTTTGATAGTTGCTGCTTTATAATACAGTTTGAGATCTGGTACGGCTAACCTGCCTTCCTTCACATTTTTTTTTCATTGATTTCCTTGATGTCCTTGGCCTTTTGTTCTTTCATATGAATTTTGTTATTATTTTTTTCTAGCTCTGTAAAATAATTTTTTGATTGTTTGGTATAGCACTGAATAAATAGATTAATTTAGGTAGAATTGTCATTTTTATTATATTGGCTTGGCCTACCCATGTGCAATTCATATTTTTCTAATTATTTAGATCTGACTTTATTTGTGTGAAAAGTTTTGTGGTTATATTCATATAGTTCCTGGGTTTGTCATGGCAGGTAGACTCCCAAGTATTTTATATTGTCTACAGTTATTTTAAATCAAATTTCTCTATGTCTTGCTGCTGGGCTTTGTTGATCATATAAAGAAATGCTAAAACTCAGATTTTTAAGCAAGTTTTTGTTCAACCTCTCAACTTGGCTTAAAAATCTATATGAGGATGAAAATGCTCTCTGCTTCCAGAGAGAAAATTGATTAACTCTGAGTGTAGATTAAAACATTTTTGTTTTATTTTTCTTGCTTTTTAATTTTTTTTGCAAACATGGTGAACATGGAAATGTGTTTCTCAAGACTTCACATATATAATAGGTGTCACATTGCTTGACTTCTCAATGCCTGGGGGAGGGAGAGAACTGGAAACTCAAAAAAAGAATGTTAAAAACCAAATCTATGTGGATACTCAGTTCATTGAGCTTGACAACCTGTGGGAAACTCTTTCCCTAAACTCAGATCATTTCCCTTGATCTAAAGGTAAACAGCTTTGGTTGATTTTGTAGGGTCTCTTTTTAATATTCCTCTGTCTTTTTGGTGCTCTTCCCCTACTCCAGGTCTGTAGTTAGGTGGTTTGCCTGTGGCCCTTGGTCTCACATGGGAGAACCCAAGCACTGATACGAAATTATTCTCATGGTGAATCATGCCTTGAATCCTTGCCTCTTACTCTTTAGGTTCTCAGTTTGCACATCCTCAATTTTGAAAGACTGCAACCCACATTATATTGTCAGCCCGGCTGTTGGCCCTTTCTGGGTCCAGGGCAAAAGGGAACGGTATAATTGTGTCATATTTAAAGCAAATTTCTGTCTTTTTTTGGCCCAGTAGCAGGCACAGAATGTATTCTAGTAAAAGCAGAGTAAGGCAGTTACATAGTAATTAGGCATTCCTCCAGGAAAGGGGTAGAGTTCCTCCTTTGTGAGGAAAAAATGAATGGCTTTAGGTCAGTGGGAAGCCCCTATAGGGGGGCATCCAAGAGTTTCCTAAACACACTGGATTTGGCAGCCAAGCTACTGATGTGTAAGAGAAGCAGAAAAGAATAGTGGAAAATGTAGAGAGAATCAGAAAGTACTCAGTTTGATTCCTGCCTTTGCCACTTAGTACTTGTGGGTGGTTGTGGGTAAAATCACTTAACCTTTCTAAGTCTGTTTCATTGTGTGTGAAATGGGGGTAACAATACTTTTAGCACCTACCTCATGAGGATTTTGGGAAGCTCCAATGAGATGCTGAACATATGTCAATTATGTGAAGAAAGTGAATTTATAATGTGATTAATATTGAAATATAATGACTCAAAGAACCTTATGAATTTGGGTCACAAAGTGGCCAAGTGCATACACATTTTATAATTGTGAAATATTTAATTTGCTCAAACTTTGGCTAAAAAGCCCCACAAAAGCTGAGAGTTGTAAGGGAATCTCAGAGGCCTCTTAGTTTCACCTGTATTTGAGCAGTATCCATCCATCAAACTTTTACTAAGCACCTGGTATGTTCTAGGCACTGTGGACGGTGCACACGTTGTGGACAGATGACCCATCCCTTAAAAGAGTTTACATTTTATTGAGGAAAACCTACAGATAAGCGTGATTTTCAGGACAGGGGAAGCACTAAGAGCTATTGGGACAGGAAAGGCAGCAGTGTTTGGGCAGCGAGGTGGCAGAGTGGATAGAGTGTTGAACTTGGAATTAGGAAGATTTATCTTCATGAGTTTACATCTGGCTTCAGACCCTGGGCAAGTCACTTAAAAATGAGCTGGAGAAGGAAATGGCAAACCACTCCAATATCTTTGCCAAGAAAACCCCAAATAGGATCACAAAGAGTAGGATACGACTGAAATGATTGAACAACAAAAGGAAGGTGTTTGGCTGAATTTTTAAGTTAACTAATGATTCTAAGAGGCAGAGATGAAGAGGGAAGCATTCTAGGCATGGTGGACAGCCAGTACAAAGGCTAAACAGATGGTATGTCAAGGACAGAAGTTGCAGCGTCATGTACAAGCTAACAAGAAGGCCAGTTTGGCTTGGTAGTTTGAAGTAGGATGGAGTTAAATTGTGGAGAGTTTTAGATGCCAAACAAGAAAAATTTGTATTTGATCCTCTAAGTAATAAGGAACTTAGAGCCTACCACCACCTTCTGTTGACTGCCTCAGGGCCTTCTCCAGCTCTGGGCCCTTGTCTACTTTCTTCTTATTCCCACCAAGATCCTACCACCCACTTCTCACTTCTGTGATCTTCTCCAAAACCTGGCTGTGGTTTTTAGACTCTCTAGAATGGTCTTTCTGTCTCCCATCCCCCAGAGCAGACAAGATACTATTGCCCCCTGACCTAGCTTCTGTACCTCTTGCTTCTTCATGTTCTGAGTTGGGTCTCACAGGACATAACATGAAATTGAACTTTGAGGGAGGACCACACAAAGTAATCACAATTCCCTCAACAGACTTCTTTCCAACCACTGATACTATGCCTGGACTTATTCTTCAAATGTTGGCATACTCCCGCTTCCTTGTACTCTCACCATCCCAGTCGTTCTGAACTCCAGCTGCCTATATATAGACCCTGTCCCCTATCTCTAACTTGGATACTCCATCCATTCTCCTCCTCCAGTGTCCCACTCCAGATCTGCCTTTCCCTTCTGTGATGCCCTTTGGGATGCCTGCTACATAATCAACAAAGTTCCTTTCATCTTAAATCTCTTCCTTTTTCACTGCTATTTTTTTGGGGGGCAGTCTTTCTCTTTTTAGATCTTTATTATTTTTTTCTATTTAGAATTTTATTTTCCCCCAGTTTCATGTAAAAACATTTTTTAAATTAATTTACTTTGATTTATCAACAATCACTTCCATGTGCTTTTGAGTTTAAAATTTTTCTCCACCTTCTTCCCCACAACCCTCCCTAAGATGGCACACAATCTGATATAGGCTATACATATATATTCCTATTAAACACATTTTCACATTAGTGATGTTGTAGGTAAGAACTAGAATCAATAGAAGGAACCACCAGAAAGAAGAAACAAAACTCAACAGAAGAAAAAAAAATAGCAAATAGTATGATGAGATCTGCATTCAAACTCCATAGTTCTTTCTTTGGATGTGGATAGCATTTTCCATCATGAGGCCTTTGGAGATGTCTTAGATCCTTGCATTGCTGAGAAGGGCTAAGTCTGTCAAAGTTAGTCATCAAACAATGTGGCTGTTATTGTGTATGACGTTCTCCTGGTTCTGCTCACTTCACTCAGTATCAGACCATACAAGTCTTTCCAGGTTTTTCTGAAGTTAGCCGGTTCATCATTTCTTATAGCATAGTAGTATTCCGTTACCTTCATATACCACAACTTGTTCAGCTGTTACCCAATTGATGGGCATTTGCTCAATTTCCAATTCTTTGCTGCCACAGAGAGAGCTGCTATAAATATTTTTGTACATGTGGGTCCTTTTCCCATTTGTATGATCTCTTTGGGATATAGCCCCAGAATGATATTGCTGGGTCAAAGAGTATGCACATTTTTATAGCCCTTTGGGCATAGTTCCAAATTACTCTCTAAAGTGGTTGGATCATTTCACAACTCCACCAACAATGCATTAGTGTTCCAATTTTCCCACATCTTCTCCAACATTTATCATTTTCTTGTAAAAACAATTTTTAACATTCATTTTTAAAACCTTAAATTCCAAATTCTCTCCCTCCATCCCTCTCCCCCCCATTGAGAAGGCAAGTAATTCGACATAGGTTATATATATGTCGTCATGGAAAACATATCCATAGTTGTCATGTTGTGAAAGATAACGTAGACAAAGAAAACTCAAGAAAAATAAAGTAAAAAAAGTATGCTTCAATCAGACACCATCAATTCTTTTTCCAAGGATGGATAGCATTTTTCATCAAAGTCCTTCAGAGCTGTCTTGGATCAGCCGATCATCTTACAATATTGCTGTTACTTTGTACACAGTACATTTCACTTTGCATCAGCTGTGCAGGTTTTTCTGAGAGCATCTTGCTCATCATTTCTTATAGTGCAATAGTATTCCATCATAATCACATACCACAACTTGTTCAGCCATTCCCTAATTGTTGGGCATCCCCTCAATTTCCAAGTCTTTGTCCCCAGAAAAGAGCTACTATAAATATTTTTGTACATATAGATCCTTTTCCTTTTTGTTTTTTAATCTCATTTGGGATACAGACCTAGTGGTGGTATTGCTAGATCAAAGGGTATGCATGGTTTAATAGCTCTTTGGGCATAGTTCCAAATTGCTCTACAGAATGATTGAATCAGTTCACAACTCCAGCAACATTCACTACTATTTTCTACCCCACAATGAGACATTACTGCCTCTTGGTGATACTGCTAGCCTCTTAACTCTTTTTAGTCCTAGCTACACTTCCATGCTCTTCTTCTCACTGGTCAGGAAAGGGAGTCAGAATATCCTTTGTTGCACACTGCCACTTCCAAACTCTCCCTCTACCACCTTCATTCGGCTCTCTCTGCTGCTTTGAGGTTAATGTCATCCAAATTGATCCAGATCCTGGTGGTTGTTACCTACTGATCCCCCAGGACATTCTCCTTCCCTCAATTAGTTTCACTCATTCCATATAACCAATCCAATGCCAAAACTTGTCATCTCTACCTTCACAACATCTCTGTACAGTTTTTTCTTTCCATTCACAGCTATCACCCCAGTCCAGGTTCTCATCACCTCTCACATTGACTATTGTAGTTGCTTTCTGTTTGGTGTCCCTGCCTCACATCTCTCCATGCATCTACTCAGCTGCCTAAGTGTTTTTCATAAAACCCAGATCTGACCATATTTTTCTCCCTGCTCAGTAAATTCTATTGGCTCCCTATTACCTCTAAAATCAAATATAAAATCCTCTTTTTGTTATTTAAAGCTTTTGATAACTTAACCCCTTCCCACCTTTCCAGTTTCTTATACTTTATTTCCCTCATATGCTCCATGGTTCTGCTATGGAGGCCTTTCCTCTGACTATCCCTTATGCCTAAGAGTGCTCTACACCAGTACCTCAGCCTCAGCTTCTCTGGCTTTCTTCAAGACTCAGCTCACTCTAGCTTTCTGCGAAAGGCATTTCCTATTTCCTCCAGCTGCTAGGGCCTTACCCTCTGATACCTTTCATCTGTAGTATATATAACTTACATGGACCTAGTTATTTAATGTTGTCTTCCCTGTCAGAATGTGAGCTTCTTGATGGTGGAGAACTCTTGTTTTTTGCCTTTCTTTGTGTCTCCAGCACTTAACAACAGTGCCTGACACATAGTGCTTAATAAATGCATTTTCATTTACTCATTGCTTCATTCAACAGAGAGCCCAACATGTTCCAGGGGACATCACTGTAATTTTTGAAATCCCTATGTATGAGGGCAGGCATTGAGGTGGAGTGGAAATTGAGAGTCAGATACCACACTTCTTGAAATAGTGAGTTTCCTTCCTTTCTTCCTCCTTTCCTTCCCAATACAGTCCCTTATTCCTATCATTTCCATCTTCTAAGACCATACAAGGTAGAAACTGCTTTAAGTCTGATTCCGTTCTCCTCAGGGACCGAGATAAGGGAGGGTATGACCTGAGGTGCTGGAGAGGGGGGATGCTTTATCAACTTTTGTTCTGGCCATAGCTTTGTAGAACATATTGCTGTGGAAAAGCTCATTTATGTTAATTGATTAAGTGAAACTGGGATACTAATCACTGGTGGTTAACATTGGGAGAGAACACACTGGACTGGGGCTTTATAAGAGCTGAATATTAATATAGCACAAGTTTTTTTTAGCCATTGTCTAATTGGGGGGCATATATTTTATTTTCAACTTTATTTATTTATTACAAATAATACTGCTATTATCATTTGTGTACATATGAGTACACCTTCATTCGGCTCTCTTGCTGCTTTGAGGTTAATGTCATCCAAATTGATCCAGATCCTGGTGGTTGTTACCTGCTGATCCCCCAGGACATTCTCCTTCCCTCAGTTAGTTTCACTCATTCCATATAACCAATCCAATGCCAAAACTTGTCAGCTGAGGCTGAGGTACTGGTGTAGAGCACTCTTAGGCATAAGGGATAGTCAGAGGAAAGGCCTCCATAGCAGAACCATGGAGCATATGAGGGAAATAAAGTATAAGAAATTGGAAAGGTGGGAAGGGGTTAAGTTATCAAAAGCTTTAAATAACAAAAAGAGGTATAGGACCCAATAGTTGGCTTTTAGGTCAAAGATTATGAACAATTTCATAACTTTTCCTATAAAATTCCAAATATTCCAGAAAAATATTTGAAACAGCAGCTCCATGAGCAGTAAATTAGTATACATCTTTCTACAGCCTCACTATTTTTTTCTATTTAGAATTTTATTTTCCCCCAGTTACATGTATAAACAATTTTTAAATTAATTTATTTTGATTTATCAACAATCACTTCCATATGCTTTTGAGTTTAAAATTTTTCTCCCCCTTCCTCTCCACCACTCTCCCCAAGACGGCGCACAATCTGATAAAGGCTATACATATATATTCCTATTAAATGTATTTTCACATTAGTGATGTTGTAGGTTAAGAATTAGAACCAATAGGAGGAACCACCAGAAAGAGGAAACAAAACTCAACAGAAGAGAAAGAAAAATAGCAAATAGTATGCTTCGATCTGCATTCAAATTCCATAGTTGTTTCTTATAAAATTCCAAATATTCCAGAAGATTATTTAAAACAGCAGCTCCATGAGCAGTAAATTAGTATGTGTCTTTCTACAGCCTCAGTAACATAGAATTTTCCCATCTATCCATTTTGATGGATAAGAGGCAATACCTCAGAATTGTTTTAATTTGCAGCTTTCAGATAAATAGTGATTTTTAAACAAATTTTCCATGTTACTTGTAGTTTGCATTTCTCCATTTTATATCTTTTGACCATTTGTCTATTGGGAAATATATAGAAGCTCTCTTTTTTATTTCTTTTTAAAATTATTTTTAAAAATTTATTTTTGACATTTAAAAAATTTTGAGTTCCAAATTCTCTCCCTTACTCCCACCCCTCCCCACTACCCCTCTCTACTCATTGAGAAGGTAAGCAATATCAAATCTATTTCTTTTGACTCCAGATTCAGTGTCATCTTTGACTCTTCACTCACAGATCCACATCCAAGCTGTTGCCAAGTCCTGTTATTTTTACCTTTACAATAATAATGATAGCATTTATATAGCACTTTAAGGTTTGCAAAATACTTTACAAATATTGTTTCCTTTATATCCTCACTATAACTCTGGGAAGGAGGTGCTATCCCTGTGAGTGTCCAGGATCATAGAGCTAATAAGTGTCTGAGACTAGATTTGAATTCTGGATTTCCTGACTCCAGGTTCAATGCTCTAACCATTGCACCACCTGGCTGCCTCTCATCTGTGTTGTCCGTGAAATTCATAAGCCTGCATCTATTTTGGTCAGTAGGATATACATATAATGATGTTTGTATATTTCAGACCTAAAACTCACTAGAATGAATTATCAGAACTACATAATGGGATACTTCTACACTCCGGTTATTTTATTAAAGTCTTTGAACATTGACCTAACCAGCTAAAGGTGAATCTACTAGCCAGTAGTAAGAGACCTGATAGGAGCTTGTCTGCTTATCTGTCCTTGGTAATATTGTCATGTTGATTGAAAGCTCCTTCAACTATTTAAAAGGGAGCTATAATAATGCATTCTTTCCCCACAAGCTCTAGCCAGAACAATTGGACTTTGAAAAGGATTCAGTGATAGGTCATATGATTGGATTGAGGGCTAGAATTCTTGGGTGATAGTACATAGAATAAAAAACCTAAATACTCTGCCACTGTTGTTGTTTGTACCTAAAGGAATGATGTTTATACCTTGTAGTTCCTCCTAGATTGTTCGCAAGAAATTCAAATTACGCTATTGTCCAGGGAGGGAGCTAAGAAGGATGACTGCCCTAACTGGTCCTGATGAAATTAATCTGAACCATGATAGGAATGTTGGGGTTCCTGATCCAAAAGAACAGGATTTTCTTGGTCCAAAACTGACCTGTTGACATTTTAGAAAGCTGACATGTATATGGTATTTTAAGGTTACAAATCACTTTATTCTCTTCCCTCCTCTCGTCCTTCTCTTAGCTTTTCTGGTTTCCTTTAAGTTTCAGCTAAAATCCTACCTTCTAAAAGAAGCCGTTCTCCATCTCCTTTAATGCTAGTGGTTTTCCTCTGTGTATTATGTCCAATTTATCTCATCTGTATCTTATTTTTTACGTGGTTGTTTGCGTGTTGTCTTCCCTGTTTGACTTTAAGCTCCTTGAGAACAAGGGACTGTTTTTTACCTTTCTTTGTATCCCAGTTCTTAAGCATAATGCCTCGACAAAGTAGGTGCTTAATAAATGCTTGTTGACTGACTGACATAAATTACCTTATTTCAGATGGAGGAATCACCACTCCCTTTCTACAATGAACCTCTCCCAGGTTGAGCTGAGTAACAGGCTGTGGAGATGTGAAAAAAAAGGGTTAAAACCAAGGAAAAATGAACATAGGATTTCCTCTCTCTATTTTCTTGCAGCCTGGTTAGAAGCCAAGTTACCCCTTTCTTTTTTGAATTCCTGCCAGAAGCCACATCACTTTTCTATTCTCTTTATTGTCTTTTGTTGACACCAGAGGCCACATTGTTCTCTCTGGGTCTGGCTCATAGCCAGGCTTAGCTATGGCTCTTTATTGTCTTTCTGTCTGGGCTTGGAAGAAGCTATGATTTGTATTCTTCTTACATCTTGTGTGCATGAATGCTTTTGTATTTGTCTTTTTAGGGTTATTGTTAAAAATTACATTCTTAATAGATAGAAGTTGTTTTTTGAAAGATTCACATCCTTATACTGAACTACAGAAATGTCCCCATGTCCATATTTTGCCAATTCCTTATGAAATACTCATCCTGCTTTCCGAAAGTGTGTTCAAAATATACTGAAGGAAAGTTTTTTGTTTTTTTGTTTCTGTTTTGTTTTCAATTGAGGGAGAGCCAGATAGCCCTACCCTCTACTGGCAGGTAACTAAAAGATTCTCAGAATTTCTGCTTGGAGAGAGAATCAGTTGAACCCTGATGTTTCTCCCCAAGGCAGGGTTCAGGTGCTAGAGAATAAAGAAACAGTGTTCACAACAGGCCCCCTTTTTTCTTTCTTAAACACTCCTGTGTGGACCAGAAAGTTGGTTGACAAACCCCAAATCATGAACGGAGTTTTTGGATGGCAGTATGTAGAGGAAAGGACCTGGAGCATTGTGACACTCTTTCTTCTGGTACCTGGGTCTCTATTTCTTGTAGTGTCTCCAAGACTTCTGAATCTTAAGTTTAAGGATATGAAATTATACAACTGACCCATGGAAGACACTGGAAAGGTTTTCTATTGGTTCAGCTCTAACTGGTGCTGATGAGACTAATTGGAATCCTGGGGAGAATCCTGGGATTCCTGACCTACAAGATCACTCACTCAACTAGCTGAAATTGGAGCTGGTGGAGAAATACCTGATGGTGAGGCAAGCAAATAAGAAAAATACAAATGAACCTGTCTTTCTTGTTCCATTGTTGCTTAATGATAGCATGAACCATGTGGAGAGGGACTATTCAAGTAAGTATGGGCCAAGGTGAGTAATAGTATTGTACTTCTGTCATTTGGTAGGTATCTGAGCACACTAATAGCTTCATTTGGTGATCCTCAGGTTGATGGATTGCTTGCTAAAATCCTGTCTGTAGTCCTGTCCTCTGACTCATTTGACATAGCCGCCAATGACTAAACTGGTTTTACAATAATCAGCAAGCTCAAATCCAGTTGATGTGATCCAGTCTGTCTAGAGAGAAAAAAAATGTGGAAGTATACTGATTCTGCTGCCCCCATTCCCTTTTGAGGCTAAATATTACAAAATAATTTAAATGAATATTACAAAATAGTCTAATGTCCTTAGTCTGAATGAGAAAGTCTTTCTTTAACTGTCAATTCTCAAACAATGCATGGCACTGAAAACTTTTTACATCATTTTTAGCAAAGGCTTAACCACTTTCTTTGAGGAAATGGGAAAAGTTTAAAAAGGAATGCTAAGCATCTGGAAAAATGGATTAAGGTGGTAACCAATGTAAACAGTGTGTGCCCATGTATAGTTATGCATATGTCTACATGGGTTTGTCTAAATGTGACTCAGGAGGAGACTTCGATATCTTGTCTACCCCTTTCCAAGGGAATCCTTTGATTCCTTCCTGGAGGGAAGCAAGATAAGTGGCCATGAAGCTGGCTTCTCTGTTTTCCTCATAGAAGAAGTACTGGATGAGAATATTTATCCACTTTCTAAATATTCCTAGCTTAGGGGACTTAATTTCATTCTTAGGTTCATACTACTTTTGCTGGTTGCAATTCCTTAGAGATGAAGGGGTGCTTCAAGCTTATATCCAAAGACTTCCAACCAAATGCCAGTTTCACAAAAGACCATCATAAAGAGTAAATAGCAAGTAAACCTATTTATCCAAACAGATAGCAAATACGAATCAGAGAAGTTACATAGATTAGAATATATTAGACAAATATATAGAGTATGAATGAGTTCTCCCGCTGGTAGTGAGAGATCTCAGCTTGAGTGAGGAGAGGAGAGGAGAGAGAGAGAGAGAGAGAGAGAGAGAGAGAGAGAGAGAGAGAGAGAGAGAGAGAGAGACAGCCTAATTTCACCCAAAAGTAAATTCCCTGAAGCTTCTAGGGAGAGAAGTTGGAAATCATGGACATGGTAGGGAGCCTACTTTCTCCTACATTTCTGCCTTCCAGTCTATTCTCTTTCTCATTGGGTGTCTCTCTAAAGAAGGTCTGGAACTCCATGTTATCCTCTCAGAAACAGAAAAGAAAAAGAGCTTCTCTCATGTCCCAAGCTCTGCTGCCAATCTTGTCCCTCATACAGGCACGCAGTGTTGAGTTATCATTCTCTCCACCAGTGAGGAGGGTCTTATGCAAATATCCCAGGCTTGAACTCAGGGTTACACTAGATTCAGAGTAGAGTGGAGTATACCTTAATCAGGTTAAAGTCATTACCTATCTCTCCACTTAAATGTACTGAATGGTTAGGAAAATGATTCTTCAGGATTCAGGACATATTAAGCGACTATTTTTTTTTTATGTGATGAAGCAATACTTCAAGCGTTTTTGACCTGAGCTTTGTTTTATCTTATTTTGGAATTTTGTCTTTTTAAAAAATTTTATTTTAGTAATATATAAATTATGAATGTGGAAATGGTTTGTGTCAGGGAGAGATTTTGAAAGGCAAGATGAATTCCTATCCCTTTTCAGTAGCAGAAATACCTAGAATTAGAATAATTTAATGTATTACAAATCCATCTTTGTCAGCCTTGAGCCCAAAATAATACAGAATTTTTGCTTCAATAGAAACATAGTTTAACTTCTATATAATGCATTTGTCACTTCCAAAGATTTCCTTTTGTCATTTTAGAGGCTCATACATCTTGTTCTTCTGGGATTAAAAATATCATAAGTGGGTTTGAATAAGTGAATTGTCCTTTTAAAAAGTCTTCTAACAGAAACAGGAATGTTGTTTAGCAAAATGAAACTTGGGAGTTTTGAAATGAATCTGATGTATCTAATGACATTGGGAAATTGTAAAATGAGGATAATGGGAGAGTTTCTGAAATGAGAATTCCCCCCAAAATATTAGCACTGGGGAAGGCAGAGTTCATTGTTGTTATTGTTGTTCAGTCATTTCAGTCATATCTGACTCTTTGTGACCCAATTGGGGTTTTCTTGGCAAAGATACTGGAGTGATTTGCCATTTCCTTCTTCAGCTCATGTTACAGATGAGGTAACCGAGGCAAACAGGGTTAAGTGACTTGCCCAGGGTTACACAACTAATAAGCATCTGAGGCCACATTTGAACTCAAGAAGAGGAGTCTTCCTGATTCCACATTTGGCAAGCTATCCACTGTGCCACCTAGCTGCCCAGAAAAACTTCCTAAAAATTAGGACTGAGGCCAAATTCAAATTCAGCTCTAACCTAGTGCTCAATACACTGTACCACTTAGAAACCTAAGGAGAAGGCAGAAGGATTATTACTATTAAAAGCTATGGGCCTGTTGGTAATACTTTTTTGCTGCAGGAAACAGAGAACATGTTTGATCTATGAAGTAGGATGGATTTAGAATCTGAGGACTGAGGTTTAAATCCCAGCTCTACCACTTACTACCCATGTGATGTTGGGCAAATTACTTCATTTTTGGAGGCCTAACTTTCCTCATTTGTAGGATGAATGGTGGCCTCAATGACCTATAAATCCTCTCTGCTAGCTTGAGATCTTTGGTTCAGGTGGCATCAGATTTACAGAGTGAGGATGAATGGGGGTTCTGAAACAAACCTGCAAAGGGGGGGGGGAGAAGATGAGGAATAAAACATGAAATCCTGGCTGTCAAGGAGTTTATCATATAATAGGAAAGATAGGCATGTACTTAAAATTTCTAGGCTATAAAGTAATGAAAATGAATTTAACTCACAAGGGACTAATATCTTAAAATCTGAAAATTGCTGGTAGATATTATTTGATAGAACATGGCAAATGGCCATAAAACATTGTTAGGTTAAAGAATTGATTTCCCTGGGGGTATGTTTTAGTTTTTAATTTTCACCTTCATAATCAGCATTGATTTTCTCCTCCCCCTTTTTAGAGTTTTTTTTTTTGTGAGGTTGATCAAGCCTGTTGCTGCCAGTCCTGACAGTGCTTTTAGTCTATGTGATTTAAATAAAAGGACATTCTGATGCACACTGTCTGGTGCTTCTTGATTGTTCTACAGGGTATGGAAAACATTAGTTTTTGGGACATAAGAAGCCAAAAGAGAAATGTTGTATTTTCATTTATTTACTTTGGGAAAACTGTATCTCAGAAAAGACTCTTTTTTAAAAAAAGTATTTTTATTTATTTTATTAAATATTTCCCAATTACATGTAAATCTTTTTAAACAATAATTTTTTAAAAAATTTGAGTTCCAAATTCTCTACCTCCCTCCTGTCTTTCTCCCTTCCTCGAGGAGGCAAGCAATTTGATATTTGATTATACATGCAAAACATATTTCTATATTAGCCATGTCGCAAAAGAAAACAGAAGCAACACAAAACAATAAAAATAAAGATAATTTTTTAAAAAGTATGCTTCAATCTGCATACAGAGTTTATCAGTTTTCTCTCTCTGGAGGTGGATAGAATAAATTCTTTGGGATTGTCCTGGATCATTGTGTTGCTGAGAAGAGCTAAGTTGTTCATAGCTCTTCATCGTACGTTTCTGTTATTGTGCATAGTGTTCTCCTGATTCTGCTCACTTTACTTTCTATCAGTTCATGTAAGTCTTTCCAGGTTTTTCCGAAATGTCCTGCTTGTCATTTCTTATAGCACAATAAAGTATTCCAACACGATCATATGCCACAACTTGTTCAGCCATTCCCCAGTTGATGGGCATCCTCTCAATTTCCAATTCTTTGCCACCACAAAAAGAGTTGCTATAAATATTTTTGTACAAATAAGGTCCTTTTCCTTTTTCTCTGATCTCTTTGGAATACAGAGCTAGTAGTGCTATTGTTGGGTCAAAGAGTATGCAGTTTTATAGCCTTTTTGACATAGTTCCAAATTACTCTCCAAAATTGTTGGATCACTTCACCACTCCACGAACAATGCATTAGTGTTCCAGTTTTTCTATCCTTCAGCGTTTGTCATTTTCCTTCAGAAAAGACTCTTTAAAAAATTTTTTTAGCAAAATGGTTTTTGTTTCATAAGTTTGTTTCTTCTGGTTTTTGCCTTTGGTCAACTATTAGGTTGTTGTGGTGTCCTCTTTTTAGCCTTTTCTGACTTTTAGTTGAGGTGAATAAGTCAATGAACAGCTATGATTGAACAAAACAAGGGCAAGGTTACCTGAAGTACCTAGAAAAAAGTTTTCAATCTTGTCATAATTTTTGCCCATAGAATCATATATTCAAAGTTGTCAGAATCCTTCAATGTCATCTAGTCCTTCATTTTACAGATGAGGAAACTGACACCCATAGAGGGTAAGTGACTTGCCCAATGTTGGACAAAGTGACAGAGGGCGAGATAGGATCAGAATTACAGAATCACAGAATTAGAATTGGAAGGGCCTGTAAGAGTGGCCTTGTCCAACTCACAGAATTAGAATTGGAAGGGCCTGTAAGAGTGGCCTTGTCCAACCCACTATCTGAAAAAGAGTCCCTTTTACAGCATTTATGACAAGTGGACATCTGATTTTTCCTTGAGGCAACCCATTCTGCTTTTGGATAACTCCAGTTGTTAGAAAGTTTTCTAATTTTGTTTCTTTGGCCATAAGCCAAAAGAACAACTCTCCTCTCCCAAGTTCTTACCAACTCCACACCTTATACTGGCCCTGAGCCACAAGTAGACCGTTCTCTCCACCAGTGAGAAGAGTCTGATACAAATTAGGCTTTAACCCCAGGTCACATTAGTATTCTTGTAAAGATAAATAATACCCAGTATCTATGTTTAAGGAACTTAAAACCAATCTAGATGTACTGTATGGTCCTTTTTTTAAATCTATAATTTAAATTTAAAAATCTATAATTTTAAATCTATAATTCTATGATCCTATTAAAATATATCTAAACCAAGGTTATATCACCATTTGTGAGCCCATGCCAAAGCTTGGCTAGTTTTTAGGGGTTGTCTATTTAACATTCCATAGACATTTAAGGCAATGTGTTTCAATCTGTGCTAGAGTAAAGTGTATCATTCTGTGTCAGAGAGAAGCACTCGGCCTGATACTATTCTTCCCCTGAATACTAAAATTTCAGTCTCCAAGGATCCCAACATTAGGGATGGATGACTCAGTTGATTTACTGTAATTGTTCATGTAAATTCATTTCTAGTGTACTTAATATGGAGATCACCAAAGGAACTTTGGTGCTTTCTCTCATCTATCCTTACAGATCCCACTAATGCCCAAATCATGAAGCCACGTGGCTCTTTTCTTGCTATCACAATACTTAATACACTTGGTTTGGTTCATCTGCCTCAGTCAGTAAATGTAGGCCTGTTTCTTACACTGTAGCCATGGGCTTTATTTTTCTTCTGTTGACTATGGGACTGTCTGTGTTACTTTTTGTCAGAGTCAAAAACTAATTTTCTAAATGTTCTAAATGAGTTCCAGCCAATAACATTTTATTCCCTTATCCTTTTCAGCTGGTGAGTCACCCCACCTCCTCTAATGCAATTTATTGTTTGAAAGCACGTCAGTGTGCCAGGTGATTTATGAAACCTTTTAGAGGGTTTTTCTTATTGAGGACTTCACAAAAGTCTATCTCCAATGACTCATCATGGTGTGGAGGCTGACTTGGATTCCAGAAAGGAAGCTAAGGAAGAGGAGCATAAGCTCTGACAGATTCTACCTGCTGAGAAAGCCTTAGTGTATGAGGCTAATGACAGGCTGCATCTGCCATCCTAATACATTTGGATCTTTTTCTATATGGTGGAGAGCATGTATGTTTCTACTAATTGGTTCAGCAGGCTGAATCCTGACACTTGATATTCCATCACAGATTCAGCTGCTGCTGTCTATTGGGCTTCAAGAAGGGACGATATGGGAGGGCATTTGACAACATAGTTCCATTCTCCATGGTTGACATATGCTTGACAGCATGTGATTCTCATGCAGCCATTAAGCAGTCCTGGGTATCCCTGCTCCACACACCCCTAGTCTCCACTCCAAGACCCAGGCTCAATCTTTGCTTTGTTGAGATAAATGAATTAAAAAAAGAGAAAGGCTCCCTTTTTCTTTTTAAATAAGCCAGGACAAAGAGGGTAGCTCTTCTTTGGGGTATTCAGGGCGGACTAGCTCCTGTGGTGTGAGGGCTTGCCGAGCTCTTTTCTTTTTTAGGCAATTGGGATTAAATGACTTGCCCAGGGTCACACAGCTAGTGTCAAGTATTTGGTCTGAGGCCAAATTTGAACTCAAGTCCTCCTGACTTCAGGGCCGGTGCTCTATCCACTTCACCACCTAATTGCCCCTTGTGGAGCTCTTTTCAAGGCTACTCATCCACTTTTGGTGTCTATCTTTCACCTATGGCTCCAAGAAGCTGTAGCATGAACAGCAGCCATACCCTTGTAAAACTGTTTTGGCAGACAGGCTAAACCAGGTTGAGGAGGGTAACCAACAGGCCTCAAACCAGTCGATGAGTTAGGAGAATGTCTACCCAAGCAAGTAAAGACTTCCGCTGGGGAATGGGAAGATGAGGACAATTTGTTCCAGTGGCCATGAAAATGGCTGAAGCAGGTATTGTGGAGTGAGCTTTGCCAGACATCAAAAATGCCACGGTCATCTACTGCAGGCTGTGCCATCACCATTTATCTTGACTTTTTTTTTGCCACTGGACTTTGATGACTCTAGAAGAGAAAGTGAGGCTGATAACATTGTGTAACTCTGCTTCATTTAAATCCATTTCACACAGGAGTCAAGACATCACCCTGTGATGTCATTAGTCCTCTTCAAAACCAAGGACAAACAACCAGTTCATCTCACAACAGTGTGTCAACCTTTTTATCCTGAAGGCAGTTCCATCAGTGAAACGTATTCTTCAGGAAGCATCAAGGGACTAATTCGTACCCTCCATTGGAAGGAATTCTCACCACCCTGTAAGCTTAACAAGTTGAGAAGGAAACTCCACTAATCAGCCCCCTACACTCAAATGATAGCCTTATAAGGTTAGAAATGTTTATTTTTGTTTTGAGGATGTTTGTTTTTATTTTGAGGAGGATACTATAATGAATACCTGCCTTTTCCCACCAGCTACTAGTCCAAGAACCCACTATTTGTGCCTGACCTGTGATAGAACGTTCCAAGCTCATATTGGTCTGATCAGCCACAGTCAGACACATTGTAACTTGACTCTGGTATAGTGATGTCATTTTGGTCCTCTTTGAGAAGGAAGGACAACAATGAATAAATCCAAGAACAAAGACCTTCCTGACCACTCCCTTCCCCCTTTCTCCAAATCAGGAGGAGATAAGTTATTCAAAATTGGAGTAAGTCTTGGGGCAGAGCTGACCTGGCTGAGAGTACCTCAAACATTTCACCCCTTTATGACTAGCTGCTTTCCAGGGATCTACTGAATTCTATCTTGACCATCAGGCAGGATCAGGGACTGGACAATTGTTCTCTATCATGAACTTCTCCCCTCCTTTCCCCTCCAACACTTCACTTCTTTCAGGGATTGATAATCAAATCAACATGGCATTTGTTCTTTGAAGGATATGATAATTTACTGTAGGATCTATTGGAATACCAATAGCTAACAGTTATATAGCATCTTAAGGTTTGAAAAGTACTTTTGTATACAGTAATTATCTCATTTGATCCTTAAAATCTCCCTGTGAGATAGGTGCTACTATTATCCACATTTTACAGATGGGGAAACTGAGGCTCAGATAAGTTGCCCAAGGTCACATAGCTGTTAATCATCAGAGGGAAGATTTTTCTAAAATTACATTTTTTTTCCAATCAGCAAAAATCTGCCTCTTCCCCTTACTCCCTCCTGGTTGAGAACTAAAGAAAAACAAAACCTGTTACAAACATATATAATCAATCAAATTTGGAAGATGGCCATGTCCAAAAAATTTTGTTTCATTTTGTACTCTGAATCCTTCTATCTATCCACAGGTGGGTAGCATGTTTCATCATTAGTTCTCTGAAATGATAGTTGGTCACTACGCTGATGAGGAATCCTAATTCTTTCAAAGTTGTATGTCTTTACCATATTCTTACTGTAGAAATTGTTCTTCTGGTTCTGTTCAATTTCACTCTCCATCAGTTCATGTAAGTCTTCCCAGGTTTCTCCGAAATCATCTCCATCATGTCTTACAGCACAATAATATTCCAGTATATTTCTATACCATAACATTCTTCCCAATTTATAGGCATCCTTCAGATTCCCATTCTTTGCCACCTCAAAAAAAAGCTATGCATTTTTGGTACATTCTTAGAATTTGCTTTGCTTAGGACTAATCCCTTACATAATTTATACTTTCTTTAATTCCCCCTCCCACCCTTTCCCTTTCCTTCATTTTTTCCTGTTGAGTGAAATGTATTTCTTTATCCCAATGTGTGTGTTTGTGAGTGGGTGTGTATATTATTCCTTCCTTTTAAACAGTTAAGATGAGAATGAGGTTGAAGTGTCAGCCTATCCCCTCCTCTTTCTTTATATAAATGTCTACTCGTGCACCCTGATTATGTCACATAATTTTCCTTAACCTTTCTTTCCCTTCCCCGTAATGTACTCTTTCCCCCGCCCTTCCCTTCTTCTGTTAAGATCATCAGGACATAACAGGACTACTCCCAGACCTGGTCTAATTATGCTCCCTGTATGATCTCAGATGATAGGGTTCTGAAGTTGATAGTGCTGAGAGGTTGATTATAGGGGCCAGGGGAGACACATGTATCATCTCCCTATATGTGAATGTAGTCTAGTCTTGTTTAGCTCTTATCATTATTCATTCATGTTTGACTTTTTTATGTTTCTTTTAACTCCTATGTTTGAACTTCAAAGTTTCAATGCAATGCTATTTTTTTTTCCAATCAGGAATGCTTGGAAGTCCTCTATTTCATTAAAATTTCATTTCTGTTTGTTCCCCTGTAGTATTATGCTCAGTTTTGCTGGGTAAATTATTCTTGCCTGTAAGTTCATATCCTTTGCCTTCTGAAACATTGTTTTCAGAGCTCTCTGCTGCTTTATAGTGGTTGTTGCTAAATCTTGTGCGATCCCATCATACTCCTTGGTAGTGAAATTTTTTTTCTTTTTTTTTAGCTGCTTGCAGTATTTTTTCTTTGTCCTTTGGATTTTGGCTATGATATTCCTGGGAGGCTTCATTTGGGGGTTTCTTTCAGGAGGTAACTGGAAGATTCTTCCTATTTCCCACTTTACCTCATACTTTTCTGTTCTTACCCAATATTAGCTTAAGCAATGAACTATTTCATAATATAGTTTGAAATCTGGTTATGTGTGAATGGACAATTTTAAAAATTACTATGTGATAAGTACTCTAATAAGTATTGGAGATTCAAATAAAAAAGGAAGATATTTCCTGCTCTTAAGACCTTACATTTCTCATTGGGACAGAGAAAATGTATAAGATCTATCTATTTAATCTATATTGATAGATAGATATTAGTTTAACTGTAGGGCAGATAGAAAGGCTTGAGAGTTCCAAGGGTTCAGCAACTGGGCAAGTCCCAGGGATCAATACTAGCTCCACTGGGGAGTGGTATAAGGACATCATGAGAAGAAAGAGGGTATTGTAGCACCAGAAATATGAGTTGTCAGTGTATTCTATATGTGCGCACACTTTTCCCGGGGACACTAGGTCCAATTGTGGGAGAGCACACCTCAGATTTTCTGGAGGAATGTTTTATGGATGTCATAATAATAAGGCCTAAAATTTGTATAAAACTCTAAGGTTTACAAAGTGCTTTACAAATATTAACCTCATTTGACCATTATAACAACTCTGAGGGGTAAATGCTCTTATTTTCCTGATTTTATAGTTGAGGAATTGAGGCAGGCGGAGGTTAATTTATTTTCCCATAGTCACACTTCTAGTAAATTATTAGAGGCTAAATTTGAATCCAGGTCTTCCTCACTCCAAGTCTAACCACTGCACTAGTGGTTTATCCACTATCTTTATCATATTATCAGTAACTGCCTTTGCTTTGGACTAATTATGTTAGCTGGCTGACAATTAATGGCGAATCTACCAATGGGGATCCATGAGCTATAATATTAAAAATGTGGATGCACAGAGTATCTGGAATATAGGGTAATTGCTACTCATGGGACCCAAACCTTGAGTGCTACTTCTGTGTGTGTGTGTGTGTGTGTGTGTGTGTGTGTGTATTCAAGAGGGAGAATAACAAAGGGTACAAGAGGGGAATAGGTAAGACCATTCCTTAGTTTAGGGGAAAGGTAAATAAGAAGTTTTAGGACCTCCCAAAAAGGATGATTTCCATGCCCAAAGGTGGGTTTACAAGTAGCTAATGATATATTACATAGAAGAGAAAGGATGATTGGGGGGGGGGTTAGATCATGGGAAGATTATAGGTAGGAAAGAAGAGTAGTTGTTTGTGGGAGGCATCTAAGAAAAAAATGAGATTTTGTTTGGAACCCAAAGAGTTGAGCTAAGTTTTGTTGTGCGTACTCTTGATGGGCCCAACGTTTAGTGGTGATACCAAGTGTGCTACCAAGTGCTCTGCATTCCACAACTATAGGAGTGGGGGACTGTGAGAGACTACAAAACCTGCTAACATTGAGAGCTATCCAAAAAGTGAAATGGATTACCTAGATTGGTTCTTTGTTATTGGAGGTCTTCAAGTAAACTCTAGATAACCACTCGTTTAAATTATTGTAGAAAGAATTCATGTTTGAGTATTCCTTCCTTCAAAATTTAGTTCAAAGGCAACCTACTGTACTCATAAGACCTTTTCTGATCCTGCCCTACACCAGCCTTCAAGCTATTAGTACATCCCTTGGAAATGACCTTGTATTTACTGTGTACATATTTTGTATATACTTATTAAATCAATCAACAAGCATTTCTTTTTCTTTTTTAAATGATATTTTATTTCCCCTCCAATTACATGTCAAAACTTTTTTTTTAACATTCGTTGTTTTTTTTAAAGTTTTGAGTTCCAAATTCTATCCCTCTCTCTTACCCCCCCGATAGTAAGTAATTTGATATAGGTTATGCATGTGCAATCGTATAAAACATTTTCATATTAGTTATCTTGTGCAGAAATACTCAAACAAAAAAGAGAGAAAAAAACAGTATAAACAATAGTATGCTTTAGTCTATGCAAACAACATCAGTTCTTTCTCTAGAGATGGATAGCATTTTTCAATCATGAGTCCTTTGGGATTGTCTTGGATCATTGTATTGCTGAGAATATTCTTCATCATACAATATTGCTGTTACTGTGTACAATGTTCTCCTGGTTCTGTTCGCTTCACTACACATCAGTTCATGTAAGTCTTTCCAGGTTTTTCTGAAATCATCTTGTTTGTCTTTCTTATAGCACAATAATTTTCTATTACAATCTTATGCCACGGCTTGTCCAGCTATTCCCTAATTGCTGGGCATCCCCTCAATTTCCAGTTCTTAGCTACCACAGAATGATCAACAAGCATCGTTTTAAGGCAGCTGGGGTTAAATGATTTGTCCAGGGTCACATGGCTAGTAAGTGTCAAGTGGTTGGTGTGAGGCCGAATTTGAACTCAGGTCTGCCTGACTTCAGGGCCGGTGCTCTATCCATTGCGCCACCTAGCTGCCCCTCAACAAGCATTTCTTAAGTGCTATGTTCTTGGTACTGTGCTAGAAGGGGAAGGAAATGCAAGGAATAAAAGTATCTCTAATCTCAAGGACTTTACTTTCTAACATATTTACGTATTGTATCCCTTGACAAATATTAAGTTCCTTGAGGACAAGATCTCTTTTATTTTTGTTTTTGTAACCCCAGTAGATTTTTAGGAATTCCTGATAAACAAACAATAACAGAAAGCAACTAAAAGATGAGAATCATCTAGTTTTTTTTCCTCCCCTTCCAGAGCCCAGTGGTATTACTTGAGAATGGTGGTGAATTACAGTTATCCCTTCCACATTGTGGGGGTTAGGGGTGTAGCACTCTCCTGTGATCTGGAAAATCTGTGTAAATTTTTTTGGCTTTCCCTTCATACCAGAGAAGTCTGAATTTTTTCTTTTTTCTTTATGGGGTGTTTATGGTATCTTATTGTAAAATTTGGGTTAAGTATCTCTGTGTTATCTGCTGGCCTTCATGTGGTTTCCGCAAAACTCCCCAAAAATTCCCATTTAATTGCTTATGTTGACCTGTGATATATAGGATTACTGTATTGCTTGGCTAAATTAAAAAAATATAAACATATATTTCTATTTATATATGACATACATGATATATATAGCATATATGTGACATATAATTATATATAAATAGATAATATATTTACATATATGTAATTGACTTCAGAGGAGAATGGTATATAGCAGAAGGAATTGGAGGAAGAAGGATGGGAGGAAACAAACATTTATTAAGCACTTACTGTGTGCCAGGTACTTTACAAATATTATCTCATTTCATCCTCATAATAACCTGGGGGGTGGGTGCTATTACTATCCTCATATTGTGGTTTAGCAAATTGAGGCAGATGAAAGTTAAGTGACTTGCCCAGGGTAACACAGCTAGTAAGTGTCTGAAACTAGACTTGAACTCAGGACTTCTTGACTTCATGTCCTGTACTCTATCCAATATATCACCTAGCTGCCTGAATTGAATTTGAGGGTGATTTAGAGTTTCTTTGGATTTTTGAAGAAAGATAATTATTGAATTTTGGAAGGAGAAATTTGGGAGAATTTGAAGAAAAATTAAGGGAAAATGATTACAGTTGAAGAAAGAAGGGAAAGAAAAGGAGACTTGGAAAATAAATAGCTGGTTAGTAGAATGGTGTTTGAGAACAGGATTTGGATTTTTGGACCATCGTTTGTGCAAGAGAAATGACAAGCTGTTGGCCAGGGATAGTGTGCGCCTAACAAAGGCTGCTTGGATTATATTCCCCTGATATCATGCAAGTCCAATCAACAGAAAAGATTAGGGAGGAGGAAAACTGGCCATTGTGGAAGCATCAAGACCCTGGGACCATTTTATTTTCTCTATTAGAACAAAATGCCAAGTCTATAAGAAATGAAAGGTCATTGGAGGCCCTCTGAGGCCAAACTGCTGACTGAGTACTTACACAGCATGTACTTTTCTATTGTATTATTCCTCTCTTTTATGTGACAACCAATGTTCAGATAAGTTACAAAAATATATCTAAAAACTGCATACTCTGTCCTGATCTTTCCTTTTATGGAATATTGATTGCACTCACCTCTTGTAACTCAGCTGGCCATTGATTTATTTCTATATTTTATGGTGTATATGCTGGATGCAAAATGCTACATTCAGGGCTCCTTTGGCTAAGATGGGGATGTTCTGTCTCTCGGTCTAGTCAACAGGCTTTCCCTTCAATTGCTTGTTCTGCAATTGCTTATATAGTCAATAAAGTGTTTTTGACTGGTTTTTAATCTAAGTGCAGAATGAAGCTCATTTTTTTTTCTATGCCATGTATATTCACCATGCTAGATACAACAGAGCAGTAGTCTTCAAAGTGGGGGCTGGGGTATAATTCTCAGGGTGTTGTAGCCCGACCCAAGGGAATATGTGATTAACCAGGGAGAGGATAGAAAGATGAGTTGTATCTCATTTCCCTCATGATAGCCAATTATGGCGCTTATTTCTAACACAATCACATCTATCCTCATCCCCCAACACTCCTCCACTGTGCTCCTTCCTTCTGCTGTGCAATCCCAATCTCCCCACTTCTACAATTATAACCCAAACATCACCCAGTCACTAAGAAGTGGCAGCTGCTTCTCAAAGCCGTCGAGATCAGCATATGGCTGTAAATTTCTACCCGGTTTGAAAGTAAGCTCCTTGATAGAAGGGTCTTTTTTTTTTTTTTAATCTTTCTGTGTATGTTCAGCACCTAGCACAGTGACTGGCACATTGTAGATACTTAATTAATGCCTGTTGATTGACTGAGGCCTGGAGGGATCCTGGAATCATAAGATAATAAGGGAAGGGGTCTCCGAGGCTATTTTGTCCACCCTCTTTATTTTATAGTTGAGAAAACGGAGGCCTAGGGAGGTTAAGAAACAGGTAGCAGCTGTAAAGGTCTATCCGTATTGGGTCTGACTTATTCCCTCACGGGCACAGGAAATTTTTTTGGAACCCAACTAGCGACTTTGGAATTTATAGTCTTCCCAGGCTAGGAAGATACAGAACTATCGCATGGTTTGAACTGGAGGGTAGAGTTATGGCAGCCTGGGAAGTTTTTAAACTGGTTTACAAAGGGATGATGAGAACTTAGCTACAACAGTGGGATTCGGGAAGACGACAAACATTTATTAAGTACTTATTGTGTGAGGCAGCTAGATGGCTGGGTAGATTAAGGGCAGGGCCTGGAATCAGGAAGACTGGAATTAAAATCTGGCCTCAGACACTCACTAGCTGTGTGACCCTGGACAAGTCAGCTTTAATCTACTGGAGAAGGAAATGGCAAACTACTCTAATATCTTTGCCAAGAAAACCCCATGGACAGTATTAGTGTGCTATGGTCAAGAAGAGTCAAACACAATTGAACAATAACAACAATATGTCAAGCACTTTGCTAAGCAAAGTGGGGATAAAAATATAAGCAAAGAAAAAGACAGTCCCTGCCCTCAAGGAGATTATAATCTAATTGGGGAAGACAAAAATAAAAAGGCATAAAAAAGAGGGAGAAGGTACCTAGATGGGAGCATGTTGATGAAATCTGGGAGTCAGAAGTACCCTGGCAGAGGAATGAAGAATGGCTGGCCTCAGGATCCCCAAAATGGAGGCCCCAGAAGGAACTTGCCAAGGAGAAAAAGGCACCAGCATGGTGGAAGAATGTTCTAGGGTTAGAATGCTGAAGGAGTTGAGGAAAGTTCCAGGGTGAGAAGGCAGCTGAGTAATGGTGGCAGTCCAGCTAGAAGCACAGCTGGGAGGACAGATGCAGAAGCAAGAGCTTCAGCAGCAAAGGAAAATGCTTGGCGTGAAGACTGACTGTCGGCATTGAATGGCTGGAGCCTCATCTTTTTAGGCTTTTTTTTTTTTTGGTGGGGCAATTGGAGTTAAGTGACCTGCCCAGAGTCACACAGCTAGTGAGTGTTATGTGTCTGAGGCCAGATTTGAACTCAGATCCTCCTGACTCCAGGGGCGGTGCTCTAGGAGTCTCATCTTTTGTTCATGTTTCTCATTGAAATAATCTGGCTGAGAGGGGACTGAACTGCCTTTCCCTAAAAGAACACTGAAATGTGGTTAGTTGCCTTACTCCCCTTCCCCCTTCTGATTTATTACCCAACTAAAGGCAAGAATCTTTATTGTTTACCTATTAAAAAAATATTGTGTTGAAGCTTTTAGTAGTATTTTAAAACCAGAGATTAACTCTGACCTAGCAGATAGAAAGTATTCTGGCCCGGGGTTCTGAATTTTTATGATTTCTTATTTTTTAAAAATGTTTTTATTGCTATTTGCTGTTTCTTATATCACCATATAATAAACAGTACTTTTTGGATAGGAAAAGGAAGAAAAAAGATCAGCACAGCTGATTGATACATTGAAAAAATCCAAAACCATGTGCAATGTGTAATATTTATGGACCTCCCACCTACATGAAGGGGTAGGTCAGGGGTATCTACTCATATATATATTCATTGAAGTTCCATTCTGTCCATAATGCCCTCTGCCCACCTCTTCATTGTTACCTCTACCAGATTTCCGCCTTTACCCCTGTCTCCTTGTATACTTTTAGAATGAAGTCTCTTACTAATCTCTTTGTTGTCATTTTGTTGTTCTTACTGGACTTGCCTGCTTCATTTATTTACTCTTCCTGCATTTCTGTTGTTTGAAGTGTTCAAGAGGCAAATAATGTTTTCAGTGTTGGTTTTCTTCCTAAAAATGCTTCAAATTTTTCCCTATTATTGAACATCCATCTCTTGTCCGGTATAGATAAGTGCAGATTTTCAGGATAGGTCACCATGGACTACATCCTAAGCTCCATTGCTTTTTGGAACACATTGTTCCATTCTCTCTTCCTTTTTCTAGAGGATGAGATGTAGTTTTGTGTTATTCAATTGTTCTTTCCTTTGTATTTGAAGGTCTTTCTCCCGATGGCTTGCAGAATCTATTTCTTAATTGACTTATTAAATTTAATCATGTGTCTTGGAGTTTGCAGCCTTGGGTTTTTTCTCTTGAGGTGATCTGTGAATTCTTTCAATTGGAATTTCATTGTATATGTTCAGAAGTTTTAGGCAGTTCTCTTCTATTGTTTCTTTCATTATGGTATTAATTTTTTTTTCTTGTCGTTTTCTTCTGGGAGATGTATGGTACTTAGGTTGTCTCTGTGTATCCTGTCTTGGAGTTCAGTATGTTTTGTTTGCATAGTGGGTGTATTTTCTTTTGATGTTGTAGTCTTGCTTCTCTTATTCTGAATTATTTTTCACTTTCTTAAGCTCTCAAATTTACATCCCAATTTATTATTTTCTCTTGTTACTTTGGTGAGACTTGCCATTGCAGATTCAAGTTTTTCTTTCTTGTTCAATGTTTTTGTTGTGCAGGGCATAAATCCTGCTCTTATACTTTTTATTTCTCTTTTAAACCACTCAGGAATAGCATGTTGTGTTTACATGTTCTCCTCAAATTCCACAGGGTCCTGTCTCATTAAGTGCTGGATTATTTTTCTTTATTTGGTCGTATTTATTCACGGATACATAAACTCACTTACTAGATCTGGAGGCCATTATTTCCTTCTGCTGTTACTGTTTTTCATGTTGATTTATCTGTTAATGTTCAAGGTCTTTGCATTTTCTTTTTCTTGAAATCTTTGGTACTTTTAGTTTCTCCCCCACTTTATTTTCCTTATCACTCACTCCTTGTCTCCCTCCCTTCTGGTTGTGATTTCCTTTAGAACTAAATTCCAAAGTGTTTTAGCCTCTTTCCACACTGAGCAATTCAAGGTTCAACACCCTAGGCCTCTGCCCCAGTTGACTTTTGAATGGTCAGAGTAGCGCTAGCTGGATGTTGTGTTCTTTCCTTCAGACTCAGTAGAGTGCTGCAGAAGCACCCTACCCCCAACCCCTGCCTACCTGCAACTCATGGTGTCCTATCCTGGCCACCTGTCCCACTGCCCCTGATTCTCTGTTCTCTGGTCCAGCACCAGCAGTTCAGAGCCTGTCTTCCCCAGACCTTTGCATTCTGGTGCTTTGCAGGTTGCCACCACCATCAGTGTGGCTTTTACTTCTGAAGGGCTATGACCCAGCTGACTACCAATCCGGGGTCTTGCAGCACTGGAAAGAGGAAGGGATGGGGACCAAGGGTACCGAAGTGGGTTTTTATGTAAGCCTGTGTTGTGTCCTTGGGTCTATTAGCCCAGTCTTGCTTCTAGTAGCATGGGAGGTGGGGGAGGGGTGTGGAGTGAGCACAGGATCAATGAGTACCAATTTCTGGTTTTGGGTTTTTTTTTAAACCTTTTGGATTCAGGGTGTCCTGGACCATGGAGACCACTAAAATGGCTTTATCTTTGGCACATAATTTCTGATTTGGAGAGATTTGAGAGATCATCAGAATTGGAGAAAATACCAAGTCCACCACCTTGTTGCTCATGTGATCTTATGATTTCTTATTAATAAACTGTATTTCTTTTTTTTTTTTTTTGGTTAGGCAATGGGGTTAAGTGACTTGCTCAGGGTCACACAGCTAGTAAGTGTTATGTGTCTGAGGCCATATTTGAACTCAGGTCCTTCAGAATCCAGGGCTGGTGCTCTATCCACTGGACCACTTAGCTGCCCCGTAAACTGTATTTCTTAAGCTCCTAAAAGGGTAGAGAAAGGAAACTATGTGAACCTGGGGTTTACTTTGCTCCTAGACTAAATTCTGGGGCTGATCCCTTTGCAGCCAGTCTGGGTCCCTTTAAATGAATGCTGGTGCTTGAGGAAAGACTCTGAAGCCTGGCCTTATTGAGGAGAAAAAGGAGAAGGTGAAAGGGAATAGAGGGAAGTGACCATAGCAGAGGTCATATGCAAAAGCTAACTCCTTGGGAGGAGATAGATGTGGTATGGGAAGATCAGCCTCTCCTCTGAGTTTAGAGGAAAGAAAATCCTCCTTAGACATATCCTGCCCTTCAAAGACACTTCTGCTGGTGTCTTCTCCCCCCCCCCAAAGAATTACAAAGCTACGTTTAATACTTTGGGGTAAGCCCTGTAGGAATAAAAAAAAATACTGGGAGAGGGTTGCCTCCTACCCCCAGGAATGTCCTGGAGGACAGAAAGGCTGACTAGAGGGAAGGATGCACAGAGAGAGCTCACTGCAGACCCAAGGTGAAGGGAAGATCATCAGTTCTGGGACTTGTGAGATGTGCTTCCAGGCACATGGTTGATAAGCAAGAGAGATGGGCATGAGCTATAGAGTTACTTGGGCTCTTCTTTCTTTTCATTGGCCTTTTGGTTGCATAAGCATCGGTCAGTCAGTCAATAAGCATCTATTAGGATTATGCTGTTGAGATACAAAGAATGGTCAAAGCAATCCCTGCTTTCAAAGAACTAACATTCTCTGGGGGAGACAACATGGAAATAGCTGGGTACCGGCAAGATCCATACAGAACAGACTTTAGCAGCTGGCCTGGGGCGCTGGGGAAGATCTTCTGTAGAGGGTGGCACTTGAGCTAAGTTCTGAAGAAAGCTGGGGATTCTAAGAAGTAGAAGTGAGGAAAGAGAGCTTTCTAGATACTGGGACAGCCACAAGAAGGTACGGAAACCTGAAGTGTTGTGTTCAAGGAACAGAAAGGAGGCCAATATAGGTGGATTACAGGGTATGTGGAAGGGGCTGGGTTGTAAAGAGCTTTAAAAGCAAAGCAGTGGATTTTATGTTTGTTCCTGGAGGCAATAGGGGGCCACTGAAGTTTATTGAGTAGGGGGATGACATGATCAGATCTGTGTTTTAGGAAGATCACTTTAGTAGCTGAGGATCAACTAAAGTGAGGTGAGACCTATCTCAAGGTTATTGGAATATCCAGGCTTGAGATTATGAGGTCCTACACCAGGGTAATGGGTGCAGCAGAAAAGAAAAGGAGATATGTAGGAGACATGAGAAGAAGAAAAGACATGTTTTGGCAATGGAGTGGATATGTGGGGTGAGTGACAGCGAGCCATCAAGGAGGACATCCTGGCTGTGAGTCTGGGTGACTAGGAAGGTGGCGGTGCCCATGACAGTGATAAGGAAGTTCAGATAATGGGAAAATGGGAGTTCTTTTTGAATATGTTGACTTTGAGATCTTTATTGGATGTAATATAATAATAATAATAACTAGTTTTGATATAATACTTTAGGGTTTGCAAAGCATTTTATATAAGTTATTTCATTTGATTCTCACAACAACCCTGTGGGGTAGGTGCTATTATTATCCCCATTTTACAAATGAGAAAACTGAGGCTGGGAGAATTTAAGTTACTTTATAAAGTCATATAGCTAGCAAATGTCTGAAGTAAGATTCAAACACAGGACCTCCTGACTCCCAAGTTCAGCACTCTGTTTACAGTGTTGCCCATTTGCCTAAACACTGAGTTCAAAATTTGCAATAATTGACAGTTGGTGATAATGGGCCTGCAGCTTGGAAGAGAGAGTAGGGGTCAGAGATGAGATTTGAACTGAATGTCTTCTATCACACCAGTTATAAGTATCTTAAGAGGGAGAGTGGCACCCTGTCATTGCCTGTACCAATAATAAGAATTTAGAATATTTTCAGAGCATCTGGAAGCTCATCCAATGCCAGCTTTTCAGGGAATTATTTTTTCAAGTAGGTTCAACTTCTTATAACTTACAGAAATCATATTCTAGAAATTCTGTTATATTCTAGAATGTGGCAATCTTTGGGCAGAAATGCTCTCGTGAAGATCAGAGTTTGGACAATTTGTTGATTAACTACTACAAGACCTACTCCATCTGATCCATTAATGCCTCATCTTGGATCTCCAAGTCAACATAAAACTTGCAGTTGAGGGACAGTCAGTCTGACTCTTGCCCTTCTGGATATAGCTGTAGATTTCTCCTGGCCAGGATGATGGGGAGATTTTTTTTTTCTTGACCTCTGCTTTGACAGGCTAGTAGTAGGTCTTAGGGACCTGTAGCTGCCAAGGCCATGAGTGTGACATGATATTTGCTGTTATTTCAAGTCCAGTTATCTTGGATCTTGGACCCTGTGGGGAAGCGGGGAGTTTTGTTGCAATTCTTCCCATCGCTCCTCTTTTTCTGGGAGGCAGTAATTCTGGGCATCATTGTGTCACTTTTGTGTGATACATCGAAATGTATGATAACATTTTGACAGACACAAACATCCTGATCAAATTGCTCACATCCAGAATTCCAATCCCATTTTAAAAAATTAATTTATTTTGATTTATCAACAATCATTTCCATATGCTTTTGAATTTAAAATTTTTCTCCCCCTTCCTCACCACCACCCTACCCAAGATGGTGCACAATCTGATATAGGCTATACATATACATTCCTATTAAACATATTTTCACATGAGTGATGTTATAAGTAAGAATTAGAACCAATAGGAGGAACCACCAGAAAGAGGAAACAAAACTCAACAGAAGAGAAAAAAATAGCAAATAGTATGCTTTGATCTGCATTCAAATTCCATAGTCCTTTCTTTGGATGTGGATAGCATTTTCCATCATGAGGCCTTTGGAGATGTCTTAGATCCTTGTTCAAATCCCATTTTTTGATGCTTACTATCTTTGATGCTTAATGTCCCTGCGCCTCAGTTTCCCCAAAAGTAAAATAAGGGGGTTGGATCAGATAGCCTTTGAGGCCCTTTATAACTCTAGTTCTCTGATCCTAAGCTCCCTGGTGCTAGACCCCACACCACTGCCAAGGCTTTCCACCTATTCCTACAAGAAATTTTTTTGCTCTGTAGTCTTCCCTCTCATATCACTTCCCAATAAGATTACCAGGTTTGTTTCCCATTTCTGGATGGCACTGTTCATAGTCTTCCAAGGAAAGATTTACTTTTTCAAGGAATATCATGCCTAATCTGATGAGTAGACAGAGCTGTATCTCCTCCATCAATATGGCTGGATCACCCTATCGCATACTGTGGCATTCTGTTCTAATTCCTCAGGTCACTTGTCCACACATAATGTGTCCTTTCTTGTGAACTATGTCATCCATCTGTAGCTTTTCTTAGCACTTATCCTACCCTACATACAAAACCCTTCAAGAGTGATAACAGCAAGCAAGTAGGAGGCTGATCCAATCCAAGTACAATGCAACCCATGAACAGTCTGTACAAATAGGTTTGCTCTCTCTTCTATACATCCACTTGTCCCTGTGACAATGGATTCATTTCAGCCCTGAACTACAGACACCAAATCTTTGCCCCCTACCAGTAATTGTGTGAAAAAAGAGCAATATATAATCTAGGAGATCCTAGACTCACAAAGGTAATGCTTTGAAGTATTACCTCCTCTACTTAGTAGGGTATGGCATGGACCCAAGGAGAGAACATGAAAGTTATGTTCAATGTGCAATCCTAGGTATATCCCATGAAGAGAAGAGGAAGGACCTGTGGTAATGTACATCTCAGGATGCTCTGGGACACCTTTTTAGGCACAATTATGTGGGCATGCTCTTTAAAGGCCTTCTTTTTAAAAAAATTTTATTAATTTATTTTTATTTATCAACAATCTCTTCCATAAGCTTTTGAGTTTTGAATTTTTCTCTCCCTCCTTTCCTCCTCCCTCCCCAAGATGGTGCGTAATCTGACATAGGCTATACATATGCATTCTAAAGGCCTTCTTCCACCAATGTTATCCTGAAAAGCTACAGTCTTGAGCCCCAAGTAAATGATTGAGGGTTTAGGATGGTGTCCCATGCCATGACAGAACCAATTTGACATACTAAGGCCACATCCAAGCAACATGTGAAGAGCAAGTGTGGTCATGACACTGCTAGCTTGTAGGAGTTTCTCTCTCTCTCTCTCTCTCATGCTCGTGCATGTGTGTGTGTGTGTGTGTGTGGTGTATTCAGAGAGACAGAGACTTCCCCATGGGGAGTAGGGTAGTTACAGGATCATAGATTTAAAGCCACCCAGGGTCAAATACCTGGTAAATGGCTGAGCCAGGATTCAAACTCAAGTCATTTAAACTACCACATGACCCATGTCTCTCGTTCCCTCTTGTAGTATGTCCACCTTACCTCTGAGCTCACTTTCCCAGCTTTATACACTGTTGTTTCATTCTCCAAATCCTGCCTCCCATCTCATCCACTGAATGTGACAAATCTGGGGAACTTTAACTTTGGCCTCTGTTGAGTGCTGCTTCAGTCTGGACATCTCTCTGACCTTGGATCCCTGGTGATTCCTCTTAATCACCCCACCCACTGGCTAAATTTCCTAGAGTGGGCTGGGATAGGACAGCTTTTGCTTTCTTCTTCTCTGACTGTTGCTTATCTCTTAGAGTCAGCTTGGGGAGGTCATTCTCCATAAACTACAGATAAAAGGCCAGCTTGTCATGCTGCTGACAATGGTATTTGGAGGATTCCTTTCTTTCCCCTAGGGAACCTTGGCTGGCATTGAAAGAAGATGGTTAGCAGTCTTGTGCTTTGTGGCATCCTTACCATTCAAGTGGGGAGCAAGATAGCCCCTGGTGACTGAGGCCCAGAAAGAGGGGAAATGTGAGAAGCTAAACATTCTTTTCTCTGCCCAATAGTATAAGCTAGAGCTGTGTGAAAGAGTCCCTTGAAAGCCAGAGAGCAGACCAGACTGCCACCCATGACAAAGAATGAGGTAACTGAGAACTATTCTTTGGTGAGAGTTTTCTTTTTCTTTCCTTACTTTCTAAGTAAGGCAGAATGATGGCTATCCTGATGCCCATCCTTTAAATCACACACACACACACACACACACACACACACACACACACACACACACTTGCAGGTTCTTTAATGAATACAAATTTTTAAAATAATCTGTTACAAAGTTTTGGAAATTATTTATTTTAATTCTAAGGCGATGAGAAAGAAGAGGAAGAATATATTAATTTGTGGATGATTATGCTTATCTATACAAAACTGCAAAAATGAGAAATTGAGCTAGATTTTTAAACATAGTGTTGGCACATCACTGAATTTAAATTTATTGCTGATTTGTGCCTTTTTATTACTAAAAGGCATTTAGTGTTAGAGACTATGAGAGACATTTAGTAACAAGATCAAGGGAAGGAGAATGAGTCTCTAAATTTGCTGTAACACATTGCTCCAAATTCAAACTTGGCTTTATTCTGAGGGTCACCAAATCACAGTATCTCAGAGTAGAAAGGGATCTCAGAGGTCATCTTGTCCCATCTGTACTTTCACAAGAATTCCCTCTATAATATTACTGACAGTCATCCAGTCTCCACTTAAAGGCCTTCAAAAAGGGGGAACACATTATTTCCGGAGGCAGTCTGTGCCTCTCTTCTGTACTGGTTAGCTGTACTGGTTACCATTAATTGTAATAACAAAACAAAACAGAAAGAGGAAAAAAGTAGTTCAGTAAAACCAACCCTTACACTTCAACAGTGTTTGATGGTATGTGCAATATTTCACGCTCATAATTCCCTACTTCTGCAATGGGAGGAGAGAGGTGCATTCTCTCAACTCTTCTCCAGAGACAGTCTTCTTGGTCATTATACATGGAATTAAAAAAAAATTTTATTTACATTGTTGTCATTGTGTATATTTATTTCCTGTTTCTGCTTCCTTTATTCTCTCAGTTCATATAAGTCTTTTTATGCTTCTCTGAATTCTCCGTATTGTTCATTGGGATGAAGTCATACTCTCCTCCCCATCTAGGGTCCTCAAGAGCAGAGTTGGCTCTAGGGTAAAATATGAAATGAAGAAAGTTTCAGTCTTCTACATTGTTTGACCTTTCATCCCTTTAGTGGTACCACCATCCTCTTCCATGTGCTCCAATGACCTATTTTCTCTAGCTTCTCCTTCCTAACCTCCCATAAAAAGTCTTTTCAGCTAGTTGTCTTGTTGGAAATGATTTGATAAACTTTATCAAAAAATTTACATAGATAAAGATATTTTGTATAATCATACTAATCCTACGTTCATGTACAATTGTTTAGGGTGCAAAGATTTACTAAAGAACAAAAGAATGAATCTCTATGGTTGTTTTTTAGGTGTATAACCTTAAAATCACGCATGAGAAGATACCTGCTTATTGTACATACAAAATGTACCTCTCCCCTACCAATTAGCATATGCATTTTCTCAGTGTTCCTCTGAAGGCAGTGTCTTCTGACTTTCCATTCTGAGCTGAAGGAGTGACTGTAATGGTGAGGATATCAGACCAGATGTGAGAGGAGGACACCATGGTAGGCCAGCAGGGGGTTTTCACAAGATTGGGTGGTTTTGGCATCCAGTGGAGGGCAAAAATTAAAGCTTTCCATTAAAAAATTAGAATGGCAGTGTATTGTAGTAGAAGGAGCCTTGGACTATTCAATTCAAATAAGGATGTTTATTGAATTAAAATGAATTAAATAGACGGGTAGTATGTGATAGTGGAAAAAAAAATAGCTGCGTTATCAGAAGATAACTCCATACTGGGCTGGGTCAATGGTACTTCAAACTAGCTGAGAATAAATTAATGGTCAATCAGTAGTTAGTGAATAAATATTTGTTAAGCACCCATTGTGTGCCATATACTGTGCTATATTATGAGGATACATAGGAAGGCAAAAAGTAGCACCTGTTCTAAAGGAGCTCACAGTTAACGAGGGAGACAAAATGCAAACAGCTCTTTACAAACAAGATCCATATATGTTATATTTGTATGCATATGTACATGCACACACATTGAAAAGGGTCAGAAAAGGCTTCTACTAGGAGGTGGGATTTTATTGAGGACTTGAAGGAAGCCAGGAACATTAGGAGGCAGAGATGATGAGGGAGAGAATTCTAAGCATGGAGGACAGTCAGTGAAG
The DNA here is from genome assembly GCF_003287225.1 of Phascolarctos cinereus. Taxonomy (NCBI): domain Eukaryota; kingdom Metazoa; phylum Chordata; class Mammalia; order Diprotodontia; family Phascolarctidae; genus Phascolarctos; species Phascolarctos cinereus. Next base: position 486,490,558 of record NW_027555847.1, on the reverse strand, counting down.
GTCAGACCTGATTGGAGGAAGGGCTGAATGTGGAGTGCCCAATGGAGTTAGTGACAGTTAGGCTGGGGGTTATAAACACCAAGAAACATACCTTTTGGGTGTGGAGGATGCTGAGAAGTACAGCTGATGAGAATTCCAAAGTTTTGAATTATTGCTAGATCTATGAGAGGCAAAAGAGGGGAAGAGGGGTCTGAGTGGGGTTTCTCTGAACAACAGAGGTTATAGCATCTGGTTATGGGGAAATGGCTTTTACTTAGCTCATTGACCCAATGGTCTGAAGCCAGGGTGGGGAACCTGCAGCCTGGAGGCCACATGTGGCCTTCTAGGTCCTTGGATGCAGCCTTTTGATTGAATCCAAGTTTTACAGAACAAATCCTTTTATCTTTTTTGTTTGTTTGTTTGTTTGTTTTTTTAGGCAATTGGGGTTAAATTACCTCCCCAGTGTCCCACAGCTAGTAAGTGTTATGTCTGAGGCTGGATTTGAACTCAGACCCTCCTGACTCCAGGGTTCGTGCTCTATCCACTGCGCCACCTAGCTGCCCCTACAAATCCTTTTATTAAGGGGATTTGTTCTGTGAAGTTTGGATTCAGTCAAAGGGCCACACTTGAGGACCTAGAGGGCCACATGTGGTTCTCCATCCCTGACAGCTTCCTTTGTAGGAGTGCTGGCCCCACCCCAGAGGGCAGAACTAGAAATATTGAATGGAAGTTGCCAAGAGGCAGGTTTAGACTTGAAAAACTTTCCAATAATTCACGCTATCCAGATTAGAATGGGTTATATCAGGAGGCAGTGATTTCCCTATACTTGAAGTTTTCAAATCAACTCTGGATGAACACTTGGGCATGTTATAGAGCAGGGATTTTTAACCTGGGAGGCTTGAACTTTCAAAAAAATGTTTTTTATAATTGTATATCTTTGAGGCTTTACTTGTAGATGTTTTCAGGTCATTCTCTTCTGTGTTTGCTTCTTAAATTTCCTTGTCACTATAATAGCTCTATATGGTGGTTTTTTTTGGTTTGCTTATTCTTCCAGTCTTCTTCTTAACTTCGGACTTTATGTTAGTGCTGGGCTCTGTGCACTTCTGAGGGGCTGGGGTGTGTGTGGCCTCAGCTTCTGTCCTTTTGGTCCACCTGCTGCTTTAACAGCTTAGTCTGGAGACCTTTAAACTTTCAATGCTCCCATGGTGGTGTGATCCAGGGGGAGGTCCATTCACTGCCCTGCTAAGTCTGAGCTCTTCAAGTCTGTTGGCTTGTGTGTGGTTGAGAGTTTCAGTAGACTGCTGATGGATTCAGTCATTGTTTGCCTGCTTGGAGGCTTTGCAGGTTTGGAGAAATTGAACTGCTGGCTTCCTTTGGTTTGGGATTCATTCCCTGATTATTATATTACAGGTTTAGATACAAGGGGCCAAAGGCTAGAACTGAATTACCACTCTGCACCTGGGATAAGAATAACACAGTTATATTTCAGGAACTCATTCCTTGCTCAGTACACAGATAGGTCCCTACTCATGATCACTCTTTGCCTAGGATTTGTGCATTGGATCTGGGTAGTGAATGAAAGAGTTGTCAGATGGTACCCATTTCTGCACCCTGCTCTAGTTCTGGGATCCCCTGAGATCTATTTCTGCCCTGCTCTTGTGTCCCATCTAGGCTCTTTTTTTTTTCTGTTCCTAGGTGCTGAAATATTCACTTTTGCTATCACCATGTATAGTCCAGGCCAGCCCTTATAACCAGTGTCTACAGAACTCTTTTCCTGTCTTCCTAAGCTTCCCGGGGATGGAAAAAGGACTTACTGTGACCTTTTTTCTTGGTTTTCCCAATAAGAATTTGGCATGATGTGTTTTCTAGGTCTTTATGGAAAAGGGATAGTGGTAAGTTAGGTTCCACCATTTTGATTCTGCCTCCAACTATTTCAATATAATTGGTTTCTTTTGTAACCCTATGCATTTTAAAAACGTTATTTTGAGAAGGGGTTCATAGCCTTCGCTGGACTGCCTAAGGGATCTGGGACACACATACAAAAGTTAAGAATCCCTAGTATAGAAGGATTCTTATTCAGAGTCAATGGAGTTGGAGTTAATGGCCTCTGAATTCCCTTCCAACTCTGAAATTCTTTGTTTTTGTGATCCTGGTTGCTTTGTAGGGATTTCAAAGTGCTGACTCATTTGCAACTTTTGCACTTTTTTAGCCTCAATTTCCTTAGAATAATGTTAATATTATTTTCTGTAAGATGGGGATAATAATTCTTGCCCACCTACTTCACATTTGTTAGAGAGGATCAAAAGAGATCGTTGGACAGCTCTTTTTTAGCCATAAAGGGCAACATAAATGTTAGCTATGGTTATTATTAACAGAGAAGTGGTTAAAATCATTCTTAAACCATTGAGAATTTCCATTATTTTGAGTTTTTGTGATTGACTTTATTCATGTCTTTCCATTCTTTCTAACCATAAGATTAAAAAAAGAAGTATAAAAGTATAAAAATGTTAAGACTAAACCTGAAACTCATGGCACTGAAGTACCATGGCATATCTTACAGTTCTTGTATTGGCCTGCTAGGATATTTCATTTTTAAATGTTTGTATCTTCAGCCCCCACCACAGTGCCTGAAACAAAGTAGGCGCTTAATAAATATTTGTTTATTGATTGATTGGTAGGATCCAAATTCTGGGCACAGAGTTTTAAAATAGGATCTCAGAAGAAGGAAAGGTAAGAGAAGAGAAAGCCAGGGGTGAGGACTAGGAATGAACTTAAACAAAATTTATTTGCTATCTAGGTGTATACATTTTCCATTTCTGCTATGATTGGAGCAAAATATAGTACCAGAAAAATTGATGGGTCAGTTACATAGTGAGGGAAAGAAGTAACTGGATAGGCACATGCTCCATTAATAGCATGCAAAGTGAGGAGGACTGGAGAAAACCCCCAGCATGTTGAGTGATTGACCCTCTATCGTGGGTTTATGAGGGAACATGAACGTGAGTTGCAGGGGATAGGCAGATGTGGATGGGCTACAAGTTGCATTGATGGAGGAAGTACCTACATCATTGGGATTACATAACCATTGAGGCATTGAAATGTTTCTAACACATTCGTGTAGGGAAAGAGCAAGATTTTACTCTGGCCATCATATGCCACAAAAGCAAGAGTTTTTAATTGCATTATAAAGGCAAGAATATGAACCAAGAGGGTAGAGAATGGTGCTCTGGCTCTTTTAACCTAGATTTTGTTCTGGTTTGATTTCATTTATATTCCCTCTGGAGAGGATCTTGAGAGGGAAGTTGACTTCCCCCCATGCTCCAGACTTCTCCAGTTCTTATATGGCTTTTTGGTGGGAAGAGTCTCCAACATGAGTTTAGAGATGTAGAAGTTAAATGGAAACAACAAATAATTTTCTAAACTTCAATTGTCTGTTAGGTTGTCTGAGAGGATGGACTTCAACTCCAGCTTCGACATGGGGAGCAAAAAAATAGATTTAATTTTAGCCTGGAAACATGCTTGCTGGCTTTTGTTGTCTGGCCTTTTGCTAGGAGTAATGATTCATAGTGTTGGCTCTGGACTAAAAGATCTGTTAGCCTTGTTAGGGAGAGGCTTTACATCTACATTTCTAACGATGACCCTGAAAAGGTGAAGACCAGAAAATGGTAGCTCAGTGACCACAAAATGAGGAGAGGTGCCAAGTAGAGATCAGCAGAGATTAATATGGTGACATTACCAGAGTACATCAGCAGTATTGAAGGCATATACCACATATACTTCCTGCTGAGTGTCTTCCTTTTATTCCTTAGTCATGTGTGTGTGTGTGTGTGTGTGTGTGTGTGTGTGTGTGTGCTCTGTCCCCCACTGGTAGTTTGGTTACCTTTGGGAAACTGTATCCCATGTTTGTACGGTGGAGATCTTTCTCTTTTTTTTTTTTGCCATACTACTTGATTAGATTTTTTTTTCTTCTGAATTAAAGTATAAAAATATTGATTGGGATGGATTAGCTGTGGTTTTGATTGTGTACTGACCCAAAGAGAGCTTTGAATATTGGGCAGACTATCTAGGAACCCACGTGTGAGAGAGGGCACTCCAGTTACTGTACTCAAAACCAAAATAAAAAAAAAGAGATCTTAATCTGTGTGCAGTGAATGGGAGTGGACGGGGCATGGATTGTGTTTTGGTTGCTTTATACATACCCAGACACACACACACACACACACACACACACACACACACACACACACACACACACACACACACACCCCCTCCACTGTTAATAATGTTATCTGCAAATGATAGTTGATGTTCTAAAAAAGAATTATTATAATTGCAGGAAGAAACAAATTCAGTTACATAATGATGTAATGCCATGAATAGGAAGGGGCTATAGAGAAGTTTAGAGGGCTTTATTTAGTATCATGCTAGACTGCTTTGCGAAGCAAAATAAAGTACTGAGGAAATGATTACCTCAGGGTTAAAAAAAAAAAGAATAGCACAAAAAAGCCAAAAAAGAAAGAAAGAAAGAAAGAAAGAAAGAAAGAAAGAAAGAAAAACATCCACATTCATTGAGGGATTTAAAATTGGTTTTTACTGTGGACTCCAAGGATAAAAAAAGTATAGGATTAATTAAGCATCCACATGCATAGAGGGATTTAAAAGCGGTTTTCAGTGTGTACTTACTGTAGTTGAGAAATAAAGCTTAATCTTGGAAGACAATAGCCACAATCACAGGAGAAATTTTTAGGCAGCCAGCATTAGAGATGCCTTCTTGGATGCATAGATGATTTACAACCCAGGAAAGCAAAAACAGAGAGAGTTTAAATAAAGATTGTAACTATTATAATGGTCTTAACTACAATGGCTTTCTCTTCCTAGTACAATCAGAACCACAGAATTTCAGGATTAGAAAGGACCTCAGTGTGCACGTGATGCAACTCATTCCTAAGAAGGAATCTCATTTCTGACATAATAGAAAAGTGGTCACACAGATTTTATTTGAAGATCTCTAATTAGTGACAACCTGCCTCCTCTTGAGGCAGCCCATTCCACCTATGGATAGTTCTAATTGTTATGGATTGTTTCCTGACTATAGCTTCAAGGCTGTGGCCTCACTCTCCCACTGCTCACTCCACCGGCAGGTTGAATTATCGAAACTTGGCCACTACTTCTCTTCTCTTCTCAGGATTCTGAGGGTAACTGAGGGTTCGAAAATGGTTTTCTAGTATTGTTTGTAAGCCCCCCCACCCATTTAAATGTGTTTCCTCCAATATTGCTTTTTTGCATCTCTTCAGTATCATTAACCAATTAATGTCAATTAGCTTTTCTAAAAGGATATTTATTGAGAAAGTATAGCAAAAAATGAAGTATAACAACCTCTCACTCTACCCTCTAAACACCTTGACCCCTGAGGAGAGTGGGTTCCAACTTAGAGTGAATTGCTACGAAACATTTTTCCCCTCTGCTTCCCCAAGTTCACTTTTATGTGTGGTATAACCAATAAACATTGCTTCCTTATTTACAGGACACAACATCTTGGCTGCCAGGTCAATTTACTACTGGGTTGGATCAAGCAGGTTGCTCATCATGGCTGACTCCTTACTGGACTTAGCTGCTTCAGTGATGTCAACTGGGTGAAACTCATCCCTCAAAATGCAGAGGAGTCCAAGCTGAGTTGAAAGCAGAAAAAGTTTTATTGGGAGGAAAATCAGACACTAGTGGTGTGGCACTCCAGTACAAAGTACAAAGGAGCCCACAGGCCAGGAGAGGCAGGGGCAATTTGTTTGAAAACCACAAAGGGGAGGTTCAGGAAGGGGTTAGGGTAAAGAATGGACAGTCTTTCCCAGGCACAGGTGTGACACAGAAGCAGGATGTTTTGCAGGAGCAGCTAACCACAAGGCTGGTTTAGGCTGGTTTGGAGTGCACAGCTCAGTAAGGTCAGCCAGTAAACACCAGCAAAGGCATTTGGGAGTGAGCAAGACTTTGGCTCACTGCAGGCTCCTGATTGGCTCCTTTTGGCTAATAGGCTTACTCTATGTCCAGTGCACCTGCCTGGTAAGTAACTTGTAGAAAACAGACATCTTAATCTTGGGGGTTAGTTGTCATCCTTTGTTCTTGAAGAGGACCAAAATGACATCATTATGTTGGAGTCAAGGTACAGTGTGTCCGACTATGGCTGATCAGACAAGTATGAGCTTAGGAACATTTGGGGTAGATTCTCTAAATTTGCTTATCTCATGTTTCTTTTGAGCTATTGCAATTCTGGTTTGCTCATACAGCCCAGCACCTTCCTTGACATGGGCATGTCATGATGGGTGGTCCTTTGCCAGTATTTCCCATGTCACACAATCAATTCCAAAATTCTACAGAGAGACTTTGAGAGTATTCTTGTATTGCTTCTTTGAATCACTATGTGAGCACCTTACTTGCATGAATTCTTCATAAAATAATGTTTTAGGCAAATGTACATTTGGCATTAGAACAACGTGGCCAGCCCAATGGAGTAGAGTTTGAAGCCTTGGCAGTTTAGCTTGAGAAAAGGCCTCAGTGTCCAGTACCTTACCTTTTTTTTAATTAAAAAAATGTTTTTTTCTTTAGGCAATTGTTAGGGACCTGTAAGGATGTAGAGGGCCACAGGCTGTTCATGAGGTCTCACTGATGGGTGGAGGCCCCTCTCCGGTGCTGATCTATGAGCAAAGATCACCTAGTTCGGTGCTCCATTATATGGATCTTTAACAATCTTTAACTCCCCTGGTTATTGTATGGTCATTAGCAGTTTATCTGTGATTGGAGTCAGATAAGTGCACAGGATGTGCATGCACTGTCCTTAGCACAGCATGAGCTCTATGTCATCATGACTTGAGAAGAAGTTCCTGTTACTTTACTACTTAAGGGAATGCTTTGTTAAAATTAAATGGAGTTGCTTCCATCTTGTCTCCCACCTCATCAATGCGCATTCGAGATAGAAGGTTAAGCTGGTCTTATCCCTTCAAGGTTAGTATAGGATCCTTGCTCTTGTGGTGAGCTGAGCTATTTGTGACAGGCAATTAGGATTAAGTGACTTGTCCAGGGTCACACAGCTAGTAAGTGTCAAGTATTTGGTCTGAGGCTAGATTTGAACTCAGATCCTCCTGACTTCAAGGCCAGTGCTGTATCCACTGTGCCACCTAGCTGCCCCACCAGTACCTTATCTTGTCAGATGATTTTCAAAATCTTCCTGAGACATTTCAAATGGTAGCCATTCAGTTTCTTGGCATGGCACTGGTAGACTGTACAGGTTTCACAGGCATACAAGTCAGCACAGTGTCTCTGTTAACCTTTAGTTTGGTAGGCAGTCTAATACCTCTTCTCTCCGACACTTTCCTTTGGAGCCTCCCAAACACCGAGCTAACTCTGGCAATGCGTGCATCAACCTCATTGTCAATGTATACATCCCTGGAAAATACACTACCAAGGTAAGTGAACTTATCCACAGTATTCAAAACTTCTCCATTTGTTGTAACTGATGACTCCATGTACAGATGGTGTGGTGCTGACTGGTGGAGCACCTGTGTTTCCTCGGGGCGTATGCTCACAGTGGCTAGCAGACTCTGTTACCAATTGTGGTGCTTCTGAACTTTTAAAGCCCATGAAGTTGTAATCTGGTCCATCCCATCTCTAGTACTCATTCCTCCAACATGAGGAAGTATAGACACAATAGATACAAGAAACAGAGGCACCATGTGTTCACAAACACAAGGGGCCTTTTGGTTACTGGGGAGAAAAGTCTTCAACCAGAGGTCGATAGCAGTTCTTGCCTCACTCACTAACCAGAAAGAGATATTTCTTCAAACCTTTTGTATGGACATCCGGTTTCAATTCAGCAGCTAATTAAAAAGGCTTTTTTGTTGCCACACTGTAAGCCACAGGAAACAGTCAGAAGATATTTGTACATCCTCCAAAGCAGGAAGGAAAAGGGCCCTTCTATCACACATTCCAGAAACAGGTTCAAGCCTGTTGGTGGGATGGTAGCAGGCAGAGCATATTGCTTATGTTTTAGGGACTGGACCCTCCATTATACTTATTACTCACCACTACATCTAAATTTTGCATCTTTGCTATTTCTACCCATTATACCCAATTGTGCTCTCTGGGGCCAAGGAGAAACAAGTGAATTTCTCTCCCATGTCAAATACTGGAAGACACTCATGTTTTTTAAGTCTTTCCTTTGTTGGTTAAATATCCCTAGTCCTTTCCAGCAGTCCTCATATGGTACAAACTAGAACGCCTTCACGATCCTGTTTGCCCTCCTCTGGACACTTTCTAGCTTACAGACATCCTTTCTAAAATGTTGTTGAATACAGTACTCAATATTATGGTCTGAACAGGGTAGATGTAGGAGTATTATCACTTCCCTGTTCCTGGATACTATACCTCTCTGAATGAAGCCTAAATTCAAGTGATCTTTCTTGGTTGTATCACACTGTTCTCATGTCCCTGGTACTGTTCAGGGTGCAGAATTTATAGTACCTTAGTACTTGGGAGGGGTTCAGTGTAAAGACATAAGTGGGAAAGACCTTAGATGCTGTAGAAATCATTTCACTGTGGACTCAGTCTATAAACATGAATGGAAACTAACTGCCCAGGCATGTTGAGGGAATGGCAGTTCCTCCAGGTACCATTTTCACATTTGGCTTGCTCAGGCCCTAGAAGTGCTTCCCCAAATGCTTTCTTCCAGACTTTGGGCTAAGAAGTTTCATTGATTCTAAATATGGCAAGTGTGAAGTGAAACAAATAAGTTGGGATGTAGGAGTGGAGAGGACACAGATAAATCCAGGCAGGGATGGCTAAATCTGCTAAATTATGTGAATCAGTGGGATTTTAGAAGAAAGGAAAAGTTTTTCTTTTTTCTTTTTTTACTCTCTGATTCCTGAAATTTTATTCTTAGAGCTTCATTCTCTCCCCTTCCCACTTAATAGTATTTTATTTTTTCCAATTACACGTAAAGATAGTTTTCAACATTCACTTTTATACGATTTTGAGTTCCAATTTTTTTTCCTCCCTCTTTCCTTCTTTCCCCCCTCGCCAAGATCACAAGCAATTGGATATAGGCTATACATGTACATTCCTATAAACATATTTCCACCTTAGTCATGTTGTGAAAAAAGAATCAGAACAAAAGGTAAAAACCACGAAAAAGAAAAAAACAAAAACAAAAAAAGAGAAAATAGTATGCTTCAATCTGCATTCAGATTCCACAGTTCTTTCTCTGGATGCGATTAGCATTTTTCATCATGAATCTTTTGGAATTGTCTTGGATCATTGTATTGCTGAGAAGAGCAGTCTACCAAAGCTGATCATTGCACAATGTTGCTATTGTTGTGTACAACGTTCTCCTGGTTCTGCTCACTTTACTCAGCCTCAGTTCATGTAAGTCTGTCCAGGTTTTTCTGAAGTCTGCCTGTTCATCATTTCTCATAGCACAATAGTATTCCATTACATTCATATACCACCACTTGTTCAGCTATTCCCCAATTGATGGGCATCCCTTCAATATCCAATTTTTTGCCACCACAAAAAGAACTGCTATAAATATTTTTGTACATGTGGGTTCTTTTCCATGTTTTATGGTATCTTTGGGATACAGACCTAGTAGCAGTTTTTCTGGATCAAACATCAGGCACATTTTTATAGCTCTTTGGGCATAGAGGAAAAGTTTTTCAAAGTCCTGTTTGCTTGAGAAAAGGGATTTTAATATCTAGGTCAGGGTCTCTTGTCTCTGTCCTAAGCAAGAATTCGTAGCTTCCTTCAAGGTTCAGCTCAAGGGTCACGTCTTACATAGTATTTCCCTGATCTCAGTTGTTGGTACTTTCCACTCTCAAATGGATTTGTATTTACTTTGCAGTATGGAGTGCTCCTTGTTTCTCAATCAATAGACTACAATCTCTTTGAGGGCAGGGGCTATTTTGTTTTTGTCCTTATATTTTCTGTGTCTAATACAATTTCTGGCACATAGTAGGTCTTAATAAATGCTAAATGAGTAAATGAATGAACCAAAAAGGCCCATCAGTGGATTTTAGCAAAATCACAGAAGCTTTCTAAAGACTGAACTATGTAAATTTTTTCTTTTGTGTCAAAATACTGCTGCTTATATATCACCAATGGAATCACAGTCAGAACAATGTTAAATGATTTGCAGCTAGCAAATGAGATTTGGACTCAGGTACTTTGAATCCAAATTCTATGTGTTTTCCACTGAACCATGATACCTTTAAGTTTTTTTTTCTTCCTAGACACAAGAATGGATTTGACAGCCATTAGCATTTTGTACTAATTAAATGAGCTATTTGTAATAGAACATCAAAAGAAATTAAAGCATGCAGTGATACTAGCTCAGTTGGTTAGAACAAGGTGTTAATGTGACCAAGGTCAATGGGGTCACTTCCATTGAGGGTAATATAGTCTGGTTTTGTTCCATGAAAAATATAATTAAATCTATGTGCAAAGCGCTCATTGACTTCTGCGGCTATGTAGCCACAAAAAAGTAAGACTGTTGGTAAGTTGCTGCTACTCTGTGTTGCTGTTATCTGGGACTATAACCTGAGGCCCCATGAAGAAAAAAAATCCGTAACAGAGCCCTTTCACTATTGACAAAAACAAGGCTTGTTTCATTTTAAATGTCTACAACACCAAATTCCTTTGGCATTCTATCCCCCCCAAAAGTTTTTAAATTTCATTTCATCTTCAGTGTATGGTAAAAAAAAATGACAAGGAGAGCATCCACTAGAGAAAAGTTTGAAAGTAAGAAAAAAGACTTCCAAACATAATTTTCACTTCTGCACGAAGGCAAAAACTTTAATTTAACACTGTGGCTTTTAGATGGCTTTGCACGCCACCTAGATTTTATTATTGGCTACTCTTTGAGAGGGGCTCCTTATCCACTTTGGTAAGTTCTGGAATTGACTTGTTACTGCGGCAATTTCTCCTTGGAGGTCTCGACCTCCAGATTCCCCACATAAACAAGACTTCACATGAGCCATCTGTTGTTGGAGGGATCCTACACACTGTTCATTTTATGTTCCAGTACCCCTGAGTCCACCCAGAGGTACCATAGTTTTAGTTAAATGCTGGTGTATTTTTCAGCACTCAGAATATAATCAAAATACTGTTTATGGTCTTGTTTTTGTTTTTGTTGTTTTTGTTGTTGTTTTGAATATATATGTGTGTATATATGTGTGTGTGCATGCATGCATGGGCACATTTGTCAAAGGAGGGGAACCACAAGATGTTTGTCTTAAAAAAAGTTTATATTACATGGTTGAATTTGACAAGGAAACAAAATAATGAAGGCTAGAAGTTAAGACCTTCCATAAGAAGTGGCATTAAAAGTAAATGTGTTTTGAGGTCTGCTTGAATTGTTATTTATAAAGTGGGGTAAATGTGTGCAGGCCTTCCGACATGCCATTTGGTAAGCAAAGAACTGAATAAGTCTTTCTCTAGGGAACTTTTATAAGCTGAAAGTAAAAGACAGTATGACTACATACTAAATTATATAGACAGCTTTGATGCAGGCAAGATGGGAAATGGTGGGTGGTCATGATGGTGGGAAATCTGAATGTAATAGCATTTGGAGGCAAACAGAGAGTAGGGTCTTAGTCTGCATAGCATCCCACATGTTTTGGATGTTTGTATATTTAATCAATCCCACCTTAAGAAATGACTAAATAGCTCTATTCCTTATTTTCTCTAGAAAAGTGTTAATAGGACAGTGTAATAATCTAGGATTTTTATTCCTATGAAATTATAGGAGCATGACAACTTTATGGATCTAGTATGTTTTTCTGCTTCTGAGTCTTCTAGCCTGATTCCATCGTCTTTTCTCTGTGGAAGGATCAACTGTAATGAGAGATCTGTGTTTCCCCACAATGAGGCAGCAAGATGATCCTTTTATACAGACACACATTTCTCTCGTATATATGTATATGTATATATACACACACACATGTATACATATATATTCTTTCACATATGTATATAGGTGTGTATTTATCTACTTATACATATGTACATAACTATGTATATATATTATCTATCTATATCATCTCTGTATGCATATGAGAGATTCCTAGAGTAGAAACCTCCTCTAGTAATACAGAAAGGCAACTCATCTATAACTTGCTTTTGATCATATCAAGAGTTCCTTATACAAATGAAATTACACATCTGGAGGGTAAAAAAGGCCTGCTAACTTTGGCAGATAGGCACATTACACATATGTAAATATTCACATATATATCTTTTACACACATGAAATTATAAAAATGAAATAGCTAACCATTAAATTCTTGACCATCATGTCTAAGAACATTTTAAAATTTAGCCCAAAAATTCAAGGAGAAATTCAAGTCTCTTAAGGTCACACAATAGAGTTCAGGCAGGGCTTTGCTTCCTGGGGTATCAGATAGTGATGGATGATGATAAACTCAACTGAAAAACAGACTTAGTTGCCTGCAGTTAATTAATTTCCTGTATTATCCAAGATCTTTTCTTCATTCACCTGGGAAATGATGTAGAGAGGAAGGTATTTTGGGGAGTACATTTCAAAATAGCATGCATCATGTTTTCTTTTATTTCTTCATCTTCTTTTCCCCTTTTTTCTCTTCCTCTTCTTCTTCACCTTCACCTTCTTCTTCTTCTTCACCTTCTTCCTTTTCCTCCTCCTCCTCTTCTTCTTCTAATTTGTTTTGCTTGTCTATACCTGTTTCTAACAGGTTTTATGCTTCTTTCCTTCTCAATGAATGGGGCAAGGGAGAGAATTTGGAGATGAAAATAAGATAAAATTGAATTTTAAAATCATGCAAATGCAAGGTACTTTGCTTTGTGAGCCACTTATTTGTTCAGACTCTAAGTATTTAGTGATTATTGGTCCAATATCATAGTCTCCATATTTGGAACTTATTCCAAATTTATATATACATCCCATATTTGGAATTTATCTTTGTTAATAGCATGCTATTTGCATTAATCTTGGATTGACATTCTTAACATGAAAAACTGCTTGTGAAAATTTGGTTTCATTAAAGCTGTAATATAAGATTATCTTCTTAACCCTAGCCAGGAGAGAGGCCTTAACTGAGAACAAATTAAGATTAAAACCAAAAAGCCACTCGTTTTTCATGCAGCACTTTGCACTGAAAACATAAATATGTGCAGAAGTGAGAAAATGAAAGTTCCCACCATAAAGGTAACCAGACAGCCTTTATAGTTTGTGATACCTGATGCTATAGTCAAAAACCTATCATTTCTTTGAGTGGAAAACTCATAGTCCTGTCAAAGATTGACAAATCATCTATATCTCAATAGATAAGGAATAGAGAGTTGCCTGAGTCTCAGACAAGTTGTAATTTGTTCATGATTATACAACTTGTTAATGTCAGAGATAGAACTTGAACCCACATCATTCTGTCTACAGCCCCCATGATTTGTATACTCCTTCACATTGCCTCTCATCATTGTAGGTTATTAGATTTGTGTCTTAATAGGCATCTGTATTGTGGTGAAAAAATTTTTTTTCAGGAGTAGAACTCCAACTTGGAAACCAATAGATAGAGCTGTCCAAAAATGGACTGGGCTATTTTGGTAAGTAGTGAGTTCTCTGTCACTGGACTTCTTCAGGTAATGTTGGATGACCGCTCTTTGGGTCTATTTTAGAAGGGAAGTTGAGGTCCTTTCCAATCCTGAAACTTGGTGAACTTTGACTTCTGTAAGTTTTTTTTCCATGTCTAATGGACATTGCATTAACTTAGGGGTTTGTTTTAGTTTTTGAGCAGCATTATGGATTCTGAACGTATGCTAAAAATGAAGATTTTATAAATTTTGTGTAATTAAACAAAAAACATAAAAATTACTTCTCAAAATTACTAAGGAAAATTGTCTATTGCCTTCTCTTAATTATCCTTAGCTTTTCAATCACTGAAAGTTCTTTTTGAGAGGTAGCATCAGAGACATTTAAGTTTGGCTAAGTGAGCATTCATTCCTTTGGGAGACTTAATTCACTTAACAAGTTCATACATTTTAAAGTTATCCATCTCTAAATTCCTAAAAAGGAGAGGGGAAATGCCACATTTTAATAATTTCCTCATATGGAAGTAACTCAGAGGTGTTTTCCTCTAGTGCCCCCAATCCCAGTGTGTTAGAGAGAGACATGTCCCTTAGAGAATAACACAAGTCATGATAGGGCCCTCAAAATCAAAGCTCACATTTAAAATGCTTTATATTTCATCATTGTGATCTGAGGAATCGACTTGATTTGTTAAATTTTTCAGGAAATTGCTTTCTCTCACTGTATGTTTAGTGGTTGAAGTGACTTAATTTTATAACCTCCTTAAAGATAAGGACAGCGTCTTACTTTTCTTTGGATCTCTTAGATCTTAGCACAATTTTTTAAAAGTTGTTGCTCATTTGTTTTAGTTGTGTCTGACTTTTCATGACTGAGTTTGGGGTTTTCTTGGCAGAATGGAGTGGTTCACCATTTCCTTCTCCGGTTCATTTTACAGATGAGGAACTGAGGCTAACAGGGTTAAGTGACTTGCCCAGAGTTACACAGCTAGTAAGTGTCTGAGACTGGATTTTTAAAGTAAAGGTAGCTTAATGTAGCACAGAGTACAAGAGTCAGAAGCTCTAGGTTCAAAATTGGCTGGTAACACTTAGCTGTGTGACCCAGGGCAAGTAATCTAACCAATCCTCAGTCTTCTTATGTGTAAAATGGGGATAATAACTACTTCATAAGAAAGAGCTTTGTAAACCTTAAAGCACTTATGTATTTTTTTTTTGTTACTTGTTACTAGATGTTCTTTCCAAGGTTACCAATGATCAAATCATAAGATCTTAGATCTTGAACTAGAAAAGACCTCAGAAGCTATCTAATCCAACCATTTTACTTTAAAGGTGAGGAAAGTGAGGCTCAGGGAATTTGGGGGCTTGCCCAAGGTCCTCTGAAACATTGCTCTTTCTACTGTATCATGGAGCATTTGACATTATTGAATACGTCTTCCTGGATATTCTCTGTTCCTTAGGATTTTATGATACAGTTCTCTCCTGATTTTTCTCCTGCCTGTCTGGTTGATCTTTTTCAGTTTCCTTGGCTGGATCATCAGATATGTTCCATGTCCTACAGTGGTCAGACCCCTGTATCCTCTTCTCTTTTCACCGTACACACTCATGATCTCATTAGTACCCACAGGTCCTGACTCATAGTGATGACTCAGGTGACTTCCAGATCTCTTCATTCTTCCCTACTATATCTTTTTGAACGCCTGTCCCGTATCACCAAATGCCTACCCATAGACCTCAAACTCAACAGGTCCACAACAGAACTCATTGTCTTCCTTCAGTCCCTTAAGCCTTTCCCTCTTCTGAACTCCTCTGTTTCTGTTGAGGGCAAGTAACTTTCAGTTACTCAGATTCATAAACTTGGATTCATAAACTTTCCTCTTACTTACCTCCCTTATTCAGTAAGTTTCCAAGTCTTGCCTCTCATCTCTCCCACCTCTGCTTTCAATATTGCCCTTCTCTTCAGTAACATAGTCACTAGGGCAGCTAGGTGATGCAGCGGATAAAGCTCTGGGCCTGAAGTCAGGAACATCTGAGTTCAAATTTCATCTCATACACTTACTAGTTTTGTGACTCCGGGCAAGTCATTTAATATCTGTTTGCCTCAGTTGCCTCATCTGTAAAATGAGGATTATAATGGCACTTACCCCCTATGGTTGTAGTGAGGATCAAAGGACCTAGAAATTGTAAAGCACTTAGCATACATAGTGCCTAGCACATAGTGGATACTATATAAATGTTAGCAATTATTATTATGATTCAGACCCTCATCACCTGGACTATTAATAGTTCTAAATTGTTCTTCCAGCTTTGATTCTCTCTCCTCTCTAGTCCACCCAACACAATTTGCCAAAGTGATGTTTTTAAAGCATAGTTCTGACCATATTACTCTCTTACTCAAGAAGCCGCAAAGATCTCACTTTTGCCTGTAGGACAAAATATAAACTCCACTAATGAGTATCCCTTCATAACCTACCTCCAGCTTACTTTTTCAGGCCCTATGGCACACTGTATTCTCATATATATTCTACTTTCTAGCCAACTTAACCTTCTTGTTGCTCCCTGTATAAAATATTTCCTGTCTTGGTGCCTTTGCATAGATGTGGTATGGACTCCTTCCTGATTATTTTTGGTGCCAGGGCAGCCAAAATAACCAGTGTAAATATCAAACTGAATTCATGTAAACGGTATTCAGAATGAATGAAGGTGGTAGTTCTGAAATACTCCGCAAAGCCATAGCAGTGCTTCTCTGGCCCCTAGTGTCTGAGGACCAGGTCTACTATTTCAGCCCTCCCCAGGAGAGGAGGTTGGAGGGTCTCCTTCCTCTCTGCAATTGGCTCAAGCTCCCACCCCTTGTGTTCCTAAAATTTTAGGGGTCCAAGCACCCCAGTTCCATTTAATAATTTGTAATAGATTAGCTTTTACAGAGGAGTATTTACTTTAAAGGTAGAGCCAGAGCACACATGCAAACATGTCCCCGAAAACCTGGGGGGGCCTTAATCCCCCTATGCTACCTCAGTCTCTAGTTTGGTTATAGTTTTTTGGAAATGTAACCAGGATGATGATGGGCCTCAGTCCATGCCACATGAGGATTTGTTAAAGAACTAAAGGCAAGTTAGCCTGATAAAAGAAAACAGGGTTGGGGAGGGGGAAGACAACTGCCTTCAAGTATTTGAAGAGAAGTCATATATAGAAGAGAAATTACACTAATTTAGCTTTGTTACAGAGGGCAAAACAATGAACACCAGGCAGAAGTTGCAGAGAGGCAAATTTTTGCTTGATATTAAGAAAGCCTTCTGTTGTGCACAGCTAACTCAGCTCACCACAAGAGCAAGGATCCTATACTAACTCTGAAGGAATAACCTTCTATCTCAAATGTGCATTGATGAGGCAGGACACAAGATGGAAGCAACTCCATTTAATTTTAACAAAGCATTCCCTTAAGTAGTAAAGTAACAGGAACTTCTTCTCAAGTCATGATGACATAGAGCTCATGCTGTGCTAAGGACAGTGCATGCACATCCTGTGCACTTATCTGACTCCAATCACAGATAAACTGCTAATGACCATACAATAACTAGGGGAGTTAAAGGTTGTTAAAGATCCATACAATGGAGCACCGAACTAGGTGATCTTTGCTCATAGATCAGCACCGGAGAGGGGCCTCCACCCATCAGTGAGACCTCATGAACAGTCTGTGGCCCTCTACATCCTTACAGATCTCTAACAGCCTTCTTAACTGAAGTTGGAATAGGATAATTCAGGAGGCAGTGAATTCTCTATAACTGCAGTTAGTTAAGTAATGACTTGTCATGGTGGTTTTATAGGGAGTTTCATTATGCCAACTCTCTGCTTTTTTAAATTTTGCAGGGAGAAAGCATCAGAAAAATTCAACAAGATGCTTGTGGAAGTTCTTATTGTTTGTTTCATTTTTGAAGAGGACCAATGACATCGTGGGGTGATGACATGGCTCTGTACGTGAATTGGATTTAAGTGAGGCAGAGTTGCACAAAGTCATCAACTCTCTCTTCTGGAGTCATCAAAGTCCAGTGGCAAGACAAAAGTCAGGATAACTGGTGATGGCTCAGGATGCTGTGGATGACCTTGGTATTTTTGATATCTGAACAAGCTCTAAGTTCTCCACAGCACCAGTTTCAACTGCCTTTGTGGCTATTTGAACAAATTGTTCTCATCAGCCCATTCCAGTGGGGACAGAGTCTTCACTTGTCTTCACTTGCTTGGGGTAGACACCCACCTAACTCACCAATGAGTTTGAGGCCCACTGGTTACCCTCAATCTGGTTTAGCCCATCTGCTGAGATGGTTTACTAAGGTGTGGCTGCCACAGGTAAGAGTTGAGTGCTAGGTGGGCACCAAAGGTGGATGATCAACTCTGAAAAGGGTGTGGCAAACCCTCGCACCAGAGGTGCTAGACCTGCTTGAACATCACACAGACCCCAGGAATTCTAAGGGAACAGCCTCTTTTTGGTTGTAGGCAAATAACCATTTTCCTCTCCTCCTAAAGATCTATTTCTTAACGTTAGAGCCATAGAGAGGTCCTAATTTGTCATGCCTCAGGGTTGGTTCTGGTAGAAAGAACATTCAGTCAACCACAGACTTAAAAAAAAATTACCACAAATATAAGTAGAAGGACAACTAGATGGTGCAGTGGATAGAGTACTAGGCTTAGAGCCAGGAAGACTCGTCTTCCTGAGTTCAAATCCCACCTGAGACACTTACCAGCAGTGTGACCCTAGGCAAGTCACTTAACCCTGTTTGCCTAAATTCCTTATCTGTAAAATGAGCTGGAGAAGGAAATGGCAGACCGCTCCAGTATCTTTGTCAAGAAACCCCCAAATGGGGTAAGGAAGAGTCAGGCATGACTGAAAAAGAACTGAACAACAAATAAAAGTAGATTTTAACATTGTTGACACCATGATCATATGGACAAAATCAGTCAGTCAATAAGCATTTATTAAGGCCCCATTATGTACCAGGCACTGTGTTAAGCCTGGGAATACAAATACAAGCAAAAATAATGACAGTCCCCGACCTCAAGGAGTTTACTTACCTGTGTAATCTCAGTCTCAAAGCCCATTGGTATGAGGCTCTCCTGATTGGTGGAGATCAATAGCCCACACCTGTGTGAAGGGCAGGGTGGAATTAATTGGCCAGGAAAAAGGAGAGCTCTTCAGTTTTTCTTTGGACCCTCTTCCAGCTTGATAGTCTTTTTCAAGTTCTCTTTAAGTTTCGAGCTCTTTTTAAACTTTGAGTCTGGGAAACTTAAACTCTGGGAAGACATGACAAGAGCTGGCAGGCTCTCTCATGTCCCTATCCCCAGTTTACCACATTAGAGACTTTGATGAACTTCCTCTAGGGTTAGAGCTAGAATTCTCTCTCAGCTGAACTGAGTTGTCTTGTTCCCAAGGTAAGAGCACCTCACTCTGTATTGTCTGGTATCTGTTTTCCTGTGTATATTGTCTCTGATTTTCTGTTTTGCTATTCAGTTGGATAAATGGATTTCTTTGCTATTCACTATTTGTGCTCATTCTGGAACTGGTATTTAGTGGGAAATGGTCAAACTTCAGTTATAGAACTTGGGGTCCTTCTGCTGCAATATTGAAAGAGCAATCAGAAATTAGCTTGCACCTGAAAACCGTATCCCCTGTAGACTAACAATATTTAAGGGAGCAGGTAGATATAACCCTAACCCACTATTCCATTAATTCAAGAAGAGCAGAATGGCCTTGCTCCCCAAAGCTCCTGCTTACCCTCCTGGCAGGAAATAAAATCTCCCTCTGAGAGGGGTGGGGGAGATGTCTAGTTTGCCTCTCTTCAAGCCACACAACACCCTCACGCTATACATGAGGGGACAGCTCTCCTGACACATTCTAAAAGAAGACGAAAACACATAAAAGCAAACTTCAAAGGGAATAAGGGAGGTACCCTGTTTGAGATCTGGATAAAGATCTGATAGGGTAATGATAGAGGACAAAGTGAGTTAGTCATCAGCAAATCCAATCAGAATTTTGATCAACCAGTTTGTGTGATGCCTAATTATCATAGGCGATTTTAACTTGACCTGACCCAGATCTGGAAGGGGCCTTACAGATCAGCTACTTGAATCTCCTAATTTTACAGATGAGATCTCTCTCTGTCTCTCTGTCTCTGTCTCTCTCTGTCTCTCTGTCTCTGTCTCTCTCTGTCTCTCTGTCTCTGTCTCTCTCTGTCTCTGTCTCTCTCTGTCTCTCTGTCTCTGTCTCTCTCTCTCTCTCTCTCTCTCTGTCTCTCTCTCTGTCTCTCTCTCTCTCTCTCTCTCTCTCTCTCTCTCTCTCTCTCTCTCTCTCTCTCTCTCTCTGTCTCTCTCTCTCTCTCCCTCTCTCCCTCTTTCCAAAGTTGTTTTTGCACAATAGGTGGAATGCTCACCCTGGGGGAGAATCTGTGTTCAAATCTGGCCTCAGGCATTTACTAGCTATGTGACACTGGGTAAGTCACTTAACCCTGTTTGCCTCAGTTTCCTCATCTGTAAAATGAGCTGGAGAAGGAAATGGCAAACCAGTATCTTTGCCAAGAAAACCCCCAAAGGGGTCGCAGAAAGTCAAATATGACTGAAAAAACCACCACAACATGACACTTTTATTTCTCATCCTCTTGTGAAACATCATCTAGCTCATTAATATATATTCTTCTCCCTCTCCCTCTGTCTCTTTCCTCCCTTTTGCTATTCCTTCTCCTTCATTAGCATCAAATGAATTTCATTGTTTTGTCTGTCTCTCAGTGTGTTATTTCCCCCCCTTTTCCTGCTCCAGATAATTACCATACTCTTCCTCCTTGACTATCCTTTTATTCCCCAGTGCCTCACCATATTTACCTTTTTGTTGTGCTGCCCTAGGTAAGAACCATTTTCCATTTTGAGGGGTTTCCAGAGATATAATACTTCTAGAACTGCATGGTCTGAGTCCTGCATTTCAGATTCTTAGATATCTAGTGCTTTTTTTTTTTTTTTTGCTGCTGGGATCTACTATATGGTAAGCACTGTGCTAAACACTGAGAATATAAAGAAAGGCCAAAAAAACCCAGTCCCTTTTCTCAAGTAGCTCACAGACTAATAGGGAGATAACATGAAACAAGATAAATGCAGGATAAAATGGAGATAATCTCAGATAATTTCACTAACATTAAGGGAGTTCAGGAAAGACTTCCTATGGTAAATGGGATTTTAGCTAAAATCTGAAGTAAGACAGGAAAGCCAGGGGGAGGAGAGGAGGAAGAAGAGAATTCCAGGCATGGCACAGGGACAACTGGTGAAAAAAACCTAGAATCAGAGATAGAATTCCTCTTGGGTGAGGAGCAGGAAGGCAGTCAGAGTCCTTCGATGGTAGAATAGGTGGGGGTGTAAGGTGTAAGAAGGCTGGAAAAGGTATGTCTACATATGCAGGAAGGTCATGAAGGGCTTCACAAGCTGAACAACATTTTATATTTGATCTTGGAGGTAATGGGGGAATGACTGGAGTTTAATGAATTTATGTGTGAAACATGGTCAGACTTATGCTTTAGGAAGATCAATTATGTATGTCAATATGAATTGACCAGTCACTTAGGAAGCAAATTATTAACCACTAATGTTTTGGCACTGTGCATTAGTTCCATAGCTTCCCTCAGTTCTCTTCCCTAGAACCATCCTCCTCCACAAAGTTTGAATTGTCTAGGAGCATATTTCAAGTTGAACCCAGTCTAAAACCAATCTTTGAAATAATCTAGATCAGTGGTGTCAAACTCAAATAGAAACTGGCCACTAAATCTTGTCTAAGTATTCCTGCCAGCGGCATATTGATTAGAAAACCACATGTTAACATTGTCTGTGGCCCATTATATTTTTATTTATTTAGTTAAATATTTCCTAATTATATTTTAGTCTAATTAAGACTTTTCTCAGGCACATTGGAGCCACAATGCTGCCCAAAGGCCACATGTTTGACATCTCTGATGTAGATGAATTTTCAAGATAGTAAGAGGTTTAGCAGAGTTAGCTGGTTCATTCATTGGTACTATCATAGTATTCAAGTACTATCATAGTATACAATTACAACAATGACTTATATTTCTATAGTGCCTTAAAGTTAGCAATTAAAAAAAATATTAGTTACTCCTCTAGTTCGTTGCTTTCCTGGCATTCTTGTTCCACGTCAGATGTTCTTCGGTGCCTTGTGAGAGTAGGAAGAATCGGGAATTGGTAGGAGAACCCACATTAATGAGATGATGGATCCGTTGATCATAGGGTCATAGATAAAGAGCTGGAAGGCCATTTAGTTGAACTCTTTCATTTTATTTTACGGATGAAAAAACTGGGACACTGGGACCCAGGGACCCAGGCCAAGTGATTTGCCCAAAGACATACAAGTATTAAGCAACCAAGGTATGAATTAAATGCAAGTCCTCTGACTTCAGAGCCAGTCTATTTTCCAATTTGTTCCAATGGCCGCGAAGGCATCTGAAGCCTGTGATGTGGTGTGCTTAGAGCCTGGTTAGAAATCAGACACCAGGGTCATCCATTTCATTCTGGGTCATCACCAGTCATCTTGACTTTTGTCTTGCCACTGGACTTTGATGATTCTGGAAGAGAGAGTGAGGCTGATGACTTTATGCAACTCTGTCTTACTTAAATCCAATTCACACACAGGTCAAGATATCACCCCATGATGTCATTGGTTCTCTTAAAAAACAAAGGACGAACAACAACAATTTCTCACTATATGATGCTGCCTCCCAAGTACTGAAGTATTTCTAGTTAACCCTTACCAGAATTTTGCTGATAATTCATTATGATATGTGGATGGCCCAGGTTATCAAAGGCTACACTGGAGTAGTACAAGATCTGGCAGCTTAGGGAGCTCAAGTTGACTACTGTCATGGAAATGGACTGTATCTGTCCACCAAGGCCTACATTTACTCAATTTTGAGGAGAGGTTCATTCAAAATTGGTCACAACGTAAAGAATTATTTAGCCATGGTAGTTGAAATTTTGAGAGGTTGACCTCCGCAACAGTGGAAGGAGCATTTATACCAATGATATTATATATCTTTCAAAATATTCTTAGACCAACAGAAGTGGAGTATTGGTCTTATTTGACTTACTGAAACAACCTGGACCCTGCATGACATTAATTTTCCTTAATTGCCTAGATAATTAGTTTAGGTACTTGGCCAGAAGTATATTACTCTAGGGGCAAGTTAATTAATTGCTTTGTGTTTCAGATTTCTCCTTTTTAAAAGCAGGATACCAACCTACCACAAAGGACACCATGAGAATGAATGAGTTAATATTTCCAGAGTGTTCTGAAATTCTTGGGTGAAAGATGCTATATAACTAAAGAGAGTTATAATTATTATTTTAATGCCTCCAGAGGCCAAACCAGATAGAATTACCATGACCACACTTTCAGCTGGGGTTCCTCAGAGTCTGGCGATCCAGCTGTTCCAGATAACCAGAAATGTTTTCACTTCAGTAACTGTCAGACTCCAGGGAATGGCATTTCTTTTATGTTTCATGGCATTCACCAACTAAGTTTACATTAAATAAACTCTGAATTGAAAGCTCATGGGTAGTGTTTCTCAAGAAAAATATTTGTTTTTTTCACTTTTGTTCTATTTAGTCCAATGTTTCAGGAGGAATGGGCTATACTTCGTCTTTCTGTGAACCTCCAGTTTGTTTAAGGAACTCTTAAAACTAACTTAGGCTTTCAGAGGAATGTTGAATTTTGCTGTTGTTTGCTTGACAGGCAACTTAGAGCATTTCGGATTTATCTGTTTTCTCTTTAATAAAGCTTTCAAAGGGTTTAGTTTAGAAAGAAATTACAGAAAACCTTTCATAAAAAAAACTTGGCTCTGGTAACAAAATTAGAGAAATCATGGGGATATGCTGAAATGCTGAAATATAAAGTATATCAAATGGGTTGTATTTTGTGAAACAGACTGTATCCTACATTTAGGGCTTGAAGAGACCTTTGAAATTATTGAGCTGGATTTTTTACAGATGAGGAAACTGAGCCAAACAGAAGTTGTATGATTTGCAACTAAGTATCTGAGGAGGAATTTGAACCAAGACCTTCTTGAGTCCAGGTCCAATGTCCAGTTCCCTACACCACATTACCTCTCAGCTGTTATTGGTATTATCTACATTTTCAATACTTTTAATATTTCAGTGGATCCATGATCTTACTGAGGTGCCTGTTCTCTCCACTGGGGCAGACGATAAACTTGTTTACCTTTTATTCCTTGTGGTCCTTGTCCACATTCTTCTACAAATCTTTCTGAGTATCTACTCGAATGTTCTGGAGGCCTTTTGCTGGTTCATTTGATATTTTGTGAATGCCATGTAGCAGCTGTTCTAGCTCAGCTCATTCAGCTAAATTGTACATTGGACTTGGAGTCAGGAAGCCCTGAGTTCAACCCTGCCTCAGATACTTGCTACGTTTCCCTGGGTGATTTATAACCTCTCAACTTCAGTTTTCTCATCTGCAAAGTGTGGTCTCAGTGCAAATAATAAATACTCTGAAGTAGTTTCATGTATTTGGATTTAGTACTATTTGAGGTTATAATTAGGGCAAAATGGTCATTGGTTCCAGCCCAGTGGAAATACAGAGTGTGAATTTGATTCATTGGGACCTAGCACCTACCTTACAGGATTAATAGCATTTTCCTTACAGGATTATTGTGAAGATTAAATGAGATAATATTCTTAAAGCACTTCATAAACTTTCAAGTGAAGTATAAATGCTAGCTATACTTATGCTAATAGTCATGATGATAATAATTATTATTTGGCTGTACTTTTCTGATCATATACATTCTTGATAATGTCTTTTATTCTACTCATCATGAGCTAGCTATTGTTGCTAATATGTTATAAATGACTTATGACTCTTATGTGTCTTTCCATTGCCCTTTGGGTCTCTCTTGCACTTCATTTTCTGAGATGGTGGTACTTTGTGATTTGTAGTCATATAGAGTCACTAATGGAATATATGTCACTACTTCAATGGATCTGGGATCTTACAGATGTGAGCATTTGCTACAATTGTGCAAAACTGAACTCATCTGTGCTTTCTTGTCATGTACACCTGTTGCTCATGTCTTTCCTCCCTGAAATCTGCCTGATGGACTCCATCCAATGTACTGGAAGCCTTCTTTGTCTTGACTTTTTTACATTAGTTGGGTACCAGTGAAGGATTGGCTGTCTCTCAGTTATTCCTTATTGTTGCTACATGACTCTCCCACCTCTTGTCTAATCATCTTTCTTTTGAATGATATTCAAGATTATGCCACTAAGGCAAAATTGGAGTTAAAAAAAATGTGCTGTTGCAGTAGGGAGTAGCTTGTGATCATTGAAATAGCTTTGTAATTTCCTAAATAAAATCCAGTCCAATTTCCTCTCCCTGTTCAATCTTAGAACCTAGTTTATTGCCTGTCTGCTGTGCTTGTCTGAGATGTAAGTACTGGTGTTCTAATTCAATGTACTGCCTTGCCAATTTCATGTCATAATAGAGGTAATACATGTTCTTCAGCTATTTTTCTTTTCCTGTGTAGATTTCAAGGCTGATCTCCTTTGTGTGACCATGGATTTCCTTCAGAAGGACCTAGAGTGTTCTAGATCTCTGTGAAATCATCAGATTGGCACCCACAAATAGGAGCACTTGGAGAATCTCACCATTTATAGAGATCTTTCCTATTTGATGTTGCACAGGACATCCTCCATGGCGCTGATGAGCACCTTTGTCAAGCATCTTTCTCCCTCTTGTATGCCTCCTTTGATGTTGATACTCAGAGGATCTTTGCATACATTTGTTTATCACTGTGGCTGTTCTTATCAAGTAATTTTGTATAATCTGAACACGTGCAGAAATGATATTTTGTTGGAAGAAGATTTTTAAGGCTGAATTTTGCTTGATTAATTGAATTCTGCCCCCACCTCCTCCTAAAACTGGATCTTCCTATCACATTGAAGCCAGAAGTATAGTAGCTTTTCATGTGCCTGATACCGTCACTGAATGTTAACCTCTGTTTCTGACATGGGCTGGTTTGTCTCTCCTCTGGCAACCTTGGTAGCTCACCATATTGGTGTAACAATAGAGGGTACAGTTCTCGTGATCCGCAAATATATTAGGGAGAAATGACACATAGAAATAACTATAATATAAAATAATATAATTTATAGAACCAGGGATATTGTAATATAAAATAATTCATGAAAAATGAATCTAAGAAATCCAGACAAGATGCTATGGAAATTTCTGTGGAGGAATTGTTAAAATAGGGGGATTCATATTGGTGATAATATTTGAATTGAGATTTAAAGAATATTTAGAATTTTTAACAGGAAGGTGATGAAGATGGAATTCAAAACCTAGAGAATGCTGTGAGCTCAAGTATGGAGGTAAGTCAGTACACAGTCTTGCTTATTTCAAGTGTGGAGTTTGTGGCAGGGAATGGTACAAGTCTAACCACAAGGTGGCTCTAATTACCATTCTCTGGGGAGTCCCACACTTGCACTGGTGGCTTTTACATGCCCCACTATGGAAGAAATATTAAGACAATATCATGCTTTCTAGGGCTACCAGAGAGTCTGAGACCTGCTATTCCTCAAATTCACATATTTCTACAGGGGTATCACTTGCTGTCTTGGTGTGTATCTCTGTGTGTGTGTGTGTGTGTGTGTGTGTGTGTGTGTATGTATGTATGTATGTGTGTATGTAATGTGTATTTGTTGGTCTACCAAGTAGAATTCAGGCCTGAGCCCCTACCATTGACTAACCCCACCCTTTAGAACAGGGTGTAGTGCTGGTCATGTGAATTTGGAATAATAAAGTTGGTTCCTACAGACATATATGTGGGAATGATGCATTTAGCATTTTCCCTTTTTGCATAGAATTGCTCAATAACTAAACAAACAGTACTTAGTAAGTAAATTGATGGTATTTTCCTTTGTTAGTCCATCAACTGTATTATGCTCCCTAATTCTGGGTCTATCTAAATGTTCTGTCTTAGGATCTCTTCTATTATCTCTTTATACTCTCTTAACTGGTGAGATCAATCAAATCTTATGATTTAGTTATCATCATTATTTAGCTATTGAGGTAGTATGGGGTAGAGGAGAGTGCTGGTTTTGGAATCAGCTGTTTGTTTCCTTATTCACATCTCTATTTATGACATTCCTTTCCTCAAAACCCTTTTATGGTTCCTTATTATTGACCAAAAAATGTTTAAACATCTAAACCAAGTAGTTAAGACCTTCTACAATCCAGCATTGTTCTACCTTTTTGTCTTTCGAGACATCTGGTAATAAAGGCCTTTAGAGCAGTGGTAATAGAAACAGAGAGAGAGAGAGAGAGAGAGAGAGAGAGAGAGAGATCTATGATTTATTTTTAAATATTAATTAAAAAAAATTTTTAATTCCAAATTCTCTCTCTCCCACTCCTCCCCTATCCATTGAGAAGGCAAGCAATAGGATATCAATTAATCATGTGAAGTCATGCAAACATATTCACATATTAGCCATGTTATTTAAAAAAAAGCAAGAAAAAGAAAGTGAAAAAATTATGCTTCAATTTGCGCTCAAAGTTCATCAGCTGTCTCTGGAGGTGGACAGCATTTTCCATCATGAGACCTTTGGAATTGTCTTGGATTATTATATAGATCAGAGTAACTAAGTCTTTCTTAGTTGGTCAACCATTACAATATGGCTCTCCCTGTGTATAGTGTTCTTCTGGTTCTGCTTATTTTACCTTGCATCAATTCATAAGTCTTCCCGGGTCCAGAAATCATCCCCCCTATGATTTCTCATAGCACAATAGCATTCCATCATAATCATATACCACATCTTATTCAGTCATTCCTCAACTGATGGGCATCCCCTCCATTTCCAGTTCTTTGCTACCACAAAAAGAGCTGCTGTAAATATTTTTGTACAAATAGGTCCATTTTCCATTTCTTTGATCTCTTTGGGATACAGACCTAGTATTGGTATTGCTGGGTCAAAGGGTATGCTTAGTTTGATAGTCCTTTGGGAATAGTTACAAATTGTTTGAGAAGAGAGATTTTTGAGATTGATTTGACAGGACTATCTAAAAGTGAAATGGGTTTCCTTGAGAGGTAGCTAAGTCCTTTTCACTGGAGGCTGGCTCTACTGAAAGCTGGCTGAGTATATGTTGAGTATGTTGTATAGGGCATTTCTGTTCAGGGACAAATTCTACTAGATCACTTCTGATTGCTCCACAATTCTGAGATTTTGTGACTCCATGGCAACACAAAGCTCTTGAGGGAGGGAAATAGATAAAACACTCTGTTTCCTTGAATGCTGACTCACTAGTAAGCGTGCTGGGCGAAACAGAGAGACTCATTTTAGAAAAACTCAGGAAATTTAGCCACTGCACCCGTAGGCTTCTGGAGCCAAGAAGCTCACCTGGGTCCCACCATTCCTCTAACTCAAACCTAACTAAAGGCAGCCTTGTTGCTTTCTCAAAATAGTGAGTGTACTACTGCATTTTTAATGTCCAGCACTTCATCTAATACTAAAGCTGTTTGCTGTTGCAGTTATGGTACATTTACTCCCAATGTGTTTCATTCATTTCCTTTGGGGCTTTTAAAATTTCAGGTTTAACACCTCTGTACTATGAATGAAAAAGAAACTGTTTCTAGAACAAATTAATAGTAAAACAATAATAATTTATACAGGCATATTCTGCCTTACATAAATAATTTAACCAGATTAAATGAGAGATAAGATGACATTGTTGGAAACTCTTAGTTTCATGATAACTAAGTTATTGACTGAGCTATGTTCTTGGGTGGCCAAAATTCAGACTATAAAAGTTTAATGTAGGTAGCTCTTTATAGAGAATTGAGACTGCATAACCTTTATGATGCTAATAATAGTTTCTTCTACCCACAACTTCCTCTTTCCCTACCCCAGAGACCCTGAGCTTCCTATATGGCAGGCAGGACCCAGGGAATGACTCCCTCAAAAGCCTCTTTATGATTATGGCGGACCTGTGGAGGTGAGGCAGGGGTTAGGGTGGAGAAAGGGCCCTCTTGAAACCCTGCCAATCTTGTGCACACTTTTGTACCTTCCTTTTGCAGCTTGCTTTGTCCTGTAGGAACAGAAGTCAGTGGCTGACTACTACTGGCTACGCTTTCCCATTACAGGTGTCTAGTGAGAAGTTGGGGAGGTAGCAGATAGGCTGGTGATACCAGTGACTTGGCAATCCTGTGGTGGGATTTTTGTTTGATATCAATATGAAGGCCCTGGGTTAGCTACTCTGTATTGTTCTCCAACCATAGGGTGAAGGAGATTTGTGTTTGAGGGGAACTATCACTTGCTGTGTAATTTTGCTCTCTTATGGAGAAGTCTATTTCATAACCAGAGAAGATTATTAATATGACCACCAGGGGGCGAGGAACACCGTACACTTTCGATTATGAAAACCCATAGCTGACAATAGCCTTTTAGTTTTATCCTTTTAAAAAGTTGGTTAAAGAATGAATGGACTTGGAAATGGTCGTGAGAAGTTACATTATTCATCCTCCGTCTTAAACTAGCCCAGACAGGTGAACGTATTTTCAGAAACATCTAGAAAAGAATCTCTTGTCTTATAAACTAATTCCAGTGTTTAGCAGTCCTTGCTGTCTGGAAGTTCCTCCTGGCCATCTTTGTCCTTTAACACTGTGGCTTTGTTTCCTATAGAAACACATTTTCTTAACATTTCTTAGTTTCCCTTAAATCAGCTAGCATGTATAGCAGGATTTCAGCAGGCGATCATGTGGAGTCTCTTGTTTGCTTATAGTTCAGTTTATGTTTATTTCACATTCTAAGTCTGGCTCCTATTCACAGCCAAGGTTCTCTTTTCCAACATATCTCTCTGTGTTCACTTCCTTTTGTATCTGGAGATAACACTATCTACTAGCCATGGGGAAGGAACATGTGAGCATAGATCGTAGATCTAGCAATGAGGGCCATCTAGTTCAATCCCTTCATTTTACAGATAAGAAAACTAAGATCCAGAGATGTCACTTGACTTGCACAAAGTCACAGTGATAATGAGGAGCAGAGGCTGGATTCAAACCTGGGTCCTATGCCTTCAGCTCAGTGCTCTTTCCATTGCATGACATTGTCTGAGACAACTTTGACTTGTCTTTTTGGGTAATGCTGATCAATCTGTCCTCATACATTTCTCAGACTTTGCCTGGTTTCCAATATGACCAATAACATTTACTTGGAATATTACAGTCAACCAGAGAAGAGTAAAATAATCTTAGAAGGTGATGGGTTTCCCCTCATGGCATTTGAGCAGAAACTGGTCTATAAGAATTTCCTTTGGGGTATATATATTAATTGAACCACTAGGTGGCACAAAGACAACCCTCTGTCTCAGTTTCCTCCTCTGTAAAATGAGGTGGAGAAGGAAATGGCAAACACTCCAGTATCTGCCAAGAAAACTCCAAATGAGGTCTCAAGATTTGGGCATGACTGAAAAACAACTGAACAATAAATGTATCAATTAAAAAGATCACTGAGGTCCCTTCCAACTCTAAAATTCTGTAATTCTGGAGTTTCAGCAGTGAAGGGTTTTATTCTGTAGCATAATTCTACATTAGATGATATGAATTTTTAGTGGACTCAGCATGGTTGTGCAACTTCTTCAGCTGTGTTTAGCAGCATGTAAGAGAAAGGAGGGAATAAGCATTTATGTAGCACCTACTGTGTGCCAGTCACTTTTTAAAAAAACATATATCATTTCATTTGATCCCTACAACAACCCTGCAAGGTAGGTACTGTTATTATTCCAATTTCACAATTGAGGAAACTGAAGTTAAGTGACTTCCCCAGGGTCACACAGCTAGTAAATGTCTGAAGCCAACTTTGAACTCAGGTCTTCCTAACTTCAGGCATAGTAATCTATCCACTGTGCCATCAGATGCCTTGAGAGAAGGAAGAGAGAAAGCTGATAGTGGTGGTGAACCATGGTTGAAGACTGGTGTTCGTGAAGAATAGAAGGACAAGGGGGCAAGGTTGAAAGAGTGGAGGACAATGCATAGTTAAACTAAACAAGTTAACTGAGCAGATCAGTACTCATAAGGTGAGACCAGAGCAGCGATGATAACTGAGATAACATGGAAGGAACAGAGGTTGGAACAAGAACAAAGAATAAGTCAAGGAGGAGTGGTATAGAGGGAGCTATGGAAGGAGAGGAGATTATGACCAGACAGAAACTTCAGAGTTCAGGATCATGGAGATGGCACAGTTTGGGATGATGGGGAGAGCTATGTTATGGACACTGAGTTGGGTTACTGAGGGAAGTGACACACAGGTCACAGAAATTCAGGAGGCTGATAAATAGTGAGGTCAGGGTGGTCAGGATGTTGTTGGTCAGTCATTTTTCAGTCATGTTCAACCCTTTGTGACCCCATTTGGTGTTTTCTTGGCAAAGATACTGGAGTGGTTTGCCATTTCCTCTCTACCTCGTTTTGCAAATGAGGAAACCAAGGCAAACAGGGTTAAGTGACTTGCCCAGGGTCACACAGTAAGTGTCGGAGGTCAGATTTGAACTCAGAAAGATGAATCTTCCTTTCCTAATATCAGTACTCCACCGTGTCACCTACCTCCTCCTACCTGCATGCA
This sequence comes from Phascolarctos cinereus, assembly GCF_003287225.1. Classification (NCBI taxonomy): domain Eukaryota; kingdom Metazoa; phylum Chordata; class Mammalia; order Diprotodontia; family Phascolarctidae; genus Phascolarctos; species Phascolarctos cinereus. The sequence goes on along the minus strand of NW_027555847.1, from coordinate 486,459,316 downwards.
TTTTGAAGTCTGGAAGTATAAAGACAGGGGCTTGGGCAGAAAGAAAAATTGAGTCCAATACTAACATCCTTGAGGAAGGAGGTAATAGAATATGATCACCCAGCAGATGACAGTAACAGGAATCTGGACCAGGTGATATAAATGGAGGGAGTGAACCTCAAAGAAAAAGAGGTTATAGGATGGTGGCTGTAAAGGGAAGGTCTGGAATTGGTAATGGGGAGCTCAAGGTGTTGTGCAATATGAGAGAAGGATTAACCAGCACTGGGGGTGGTGGTGAATGGCAATGAAAAGTCTCTCAGAGAAAACGGAAAGAGCGTGACAGGAAGAGATTTCAGATGAGGGGGAGCTTGTTAATCATAGTGCAAAGGTCCCAGAGGCCACAGCAGAAGAGAGGGCAGAGAAGAATAGAGACTTGACATGAGAGTGAAGGGTATGGTAACAAGGGAAAGGGATTTTTTGCCTTGGCAGATAGCTTACTTTAATTCGTGATGGTGAAGGGAAAATGAGGTGGAAATGGAAATTTAATAACCAGATGACTTGTGGATCAGGGCCCTCACTTTCTAGGGTCATGATTCCATCTGTCTAGTGTGAAAATCCTTTTCTGCCTGTTTATAACTTTTCCAAGAAAAAGGCTGCTTTCCTCCATTTGAGTTCATAGCAAAATGCTTCCTTTCTTTTAGTGACAAAACCAAGAAATGAAAGGCAGTTAATTGCACCCGTGATTTATGTCTAAAGGGCCACCTTTTGAATTTCTAAGATTGAATAATGTTTACTAATTTTTGGTTGACTTGTTAGCTTGCAAATCACTCCAAATTCTCCCTTCAGTCAGTTCTGCAGAAATTAGCCTGTAATTTGTTTCCTTAGTGACTATTCCAGGCTCCATTTGTAGTGGCATTAGAAATGTGGGTGACTTTTGAGCATTTAGAAAAAGGAATGATCACTAAAAGCCAGAATGGCAAATAGAGACAAGTTATAGATCTATAAGCTATGAGCCATGTCCCAATAGACAAGTAGTCAGAAAATATGAACAGATCATTTTCAAAAGAAGACAAGAATATGAATAATCATAAGAAAAATGTTCAAAATCACTAATAATAAAAAAGAAATATGATATTAGTGGAATTGGAATCAGGTGAGAAAGGTTACTAATCTGTTCATACCATTGATTTGACTATCCCACTCTTGTGTTTATATCCCAAGGAGGTCAATTATGAAAAATAAAATATGAAAAAATAATTAAAGCAGCCCTTTTTGTAGCACTAAAAAGCTGGACACAAATGTGCCCAACAAGTGGAGAATAGCTCAATAAATTATGGTATATGACTGTAACAGAATATTATTATACAAGAAGGAAAACAAATATAAAGAATGCTGAGAAATAGAGAAAGACTTGTAAGAACTGATGCAGAGAGATGAGAGCACAACCATAAAAACAATATATACAATGGCTACAGTGGTGTAAAAGGCACAAAATCAGACCAAATACATTATACAAACTTGTTTCTAAATGAAAAAGTGGAAACACACATCCTTCCTGTTTGCAAAAATAAAAGTTGTAAGTCCTGATAGTTGTAGTTACTACGTTAAAAAGTTTTATTTAATTATTTTTAAATAAGAAGGTCAATAGTATAGGGGATGGTTTATTGACTATGTCAATGAGATGTCAAAACAAAATGTATCAGAAGAGGTAGGAAATGATGAATATGAGGAGCTTATAATTTGGAGAAAAGAGGGAAGATTTATATGAATGCATTCAGAGTAAAATAATTCAAATTAAGAGAACAGTAGAAACAATAACTACAATAATATAAATGGAAAGATCACTACAAAGATGTTGAATTCTGAGCAATTGAAAAATCACTGACGGTTCTAGAGACAATATAATGAAATATACTATAGTCTCCCTACTTGGTCCCATAGCAAGAGACAGAGAAATTCTAGGGTGGAATATTGTATATATTTTATACATTGTTTAATTGTTTTTTTTTAATCTCAAGGAAGAATTTAATTGGGTGTTGAAATGACGATGATATAAAGAAACAAGACATGAATTGTTTTTTTTTTTTAAAGAATAGATCATGCCAGATTAACCTTGTTTCCCATTTTGATAGGGTGACTAGACTGGCAGGTCAGTAATAGCTGGAGACATACCTAAATTTTAGCAAAAATATTTGAGAAAATCTTTCACTCTATCTTATAGACAAGATGGGGATATATGAATGAGATAATAAAATTAGATGGATTCAAATTTGGAGAGAAATCTCTACCAGAGATCCTTAGGAATCTGTCCTTGGTCCTATTCTATTTAGCATTTTTATCAATGACTTAAACAAAAGCATTGCTAAATTTGCCGATGGTATAAAGCCTGTATGTAGGCTTATATTTAGATTTCCCCAAATGAGTGGATTAGGGTTCCCAGATCCCATATAAGTACCCCAGGAACCAAATGCATATAGAGAATAGGACAGCCTTTATATCACTTAAAAATAAGGTATGCAATATAAAGGACTAAAAAGAACCCATAAATAGTTATAGATGAAGAATTTCAGAGTAGGATTTGGTGCTGAGGAGGAGTAAAGGATAAAGTTAAAATATAAAAGAGCACACTTGGACCATTGTGATTTATGGGGATTGTGTGAAGAGAAATCTTGAACATTTTCTCTTCCAAGGAGTGGAGAGATTAGTTGTTTGGAAGATTGTAGAGGGCCATTGTGGAGATGGGGCTCACAGGAAAGGGTAAGAAAGTTGTCATGTATTTATGGGTTTGGGTCAATCAGTCAGGCAATAAGCAGTTATTAAGAGCTTACTATGTGGCAGGCACTGTCCTAAGCAGTGAGAATGCAGATATGAGCATAAAGCAAGAGTCCTTTCTTTTAAGGAACTTAAATTCTAATGGGAGAAGCAACATATAAAAAGAAGTAAAAAAGGTATATGTGGGAAATGAAAGTACCTGGCAACATGGTAAAGAAAGTTCAGAGTGTAGCCTGGAGAGGAATGAGACAGTTGACTGGGGTTATTTCCTTTAATGAGGTTCTGGGAGAAGAGAGGCTGCAGGGGTAGAGTGTACTTCCAAAGTGTGAATTCCAGGCCTAGAATGAGTTTCCTAGATGAAGTTTCTGGGGCATGGTAAAGTCCAGAGGTCAGCCTGGAGTGGAATAGGTATGAATCCTTTGTGTTTTGCATTTTCTGTTGAGCAAAACAAACCCTGTATTTAATATATTGAATAGCTTAAGTTCAAGCCTTTTACCTTTTTTTTTTTTTGGCTAGGCAATTGAGGTTAAATGACTTGCCCAAAGTCATACAGCTAGTGAGTATCATGTGTCTGATATCAGATTTGAACTCAGGTCCTCCTGACTCGAGGGCTGGTGCTCTAGCCACTGTACTACCTAGCTACCCCTGCTTTTACCTTTTTCTATAGACGTATAGAGGCAAGCTATATTCTGATGTTACCTGGGGGAGACCCTGGATGCCAAAGAGTGATTTGTGAGATGCTTTCAAGATTGGACCTATCTAAAGTTCACTCTGAATTATAAAGTAAATCAATCAAGGATCTATTTAATGAGTAAGGAATAAAAAAAACCCAAACAACATTATCCAACATGGTAACATGCACTATGGAGCAAAATAATGTCTGGAAAATTTCTGGACAGTTACCTAAAGCTCAGTATTGGACTAGCATATGCATGAAAGAAAAATCCTTACCCATGTCTCAGCCAGAGATCGATTTATTCAGAAAATATTTGGAGGAAACCCATTGATTTGTTTCTCAGAGGGTAGTTGTACTTGTATTTGAGAAGCTCTTTCTTCCCTCCATTCCCTGCCCCTCCCCCCTCCCCACCATTTAGCATGTGGAGAAGGGTTTGGAACATGAATGAATCTTTGAATGAAGATTCAGAGATAAGCATTTTCTTATTGCCTCGGTCTTCTTCACTGATATGGTCTTTAGTATGTGAATTAAAACAAAAATTCAGGGTCAGCATAAGTAAGAACTTGGAAGTCTTACTGGTTGGTTATAGGGAAAGTCTGGAGAGTAGGATGGCGTGTCTTCTTTAAGATTAGGAAACTCAACATGATGTAGCTCTTGGATTTCCAGATGGTGGATGCAGCTAGGGGTGCTGTCTTGCAGGTTGGTGGGTGGTAGTCTTATGCTTTTATATCCTAAGGTTGACTTTTCATGCCTTTGTAGTTTTTAGCCCAGGTAACATCAAAGTGCCTGCTTCATTAAAAGACTATTTTGTAAAAATAATACCCAAATAACTGGGCTTAGTGGCACACATGCCTGTAAGCCCTGCTATGGGGGAGGCTGAGGCTGGTGGATTGCTTGATCTTGAAAGTTCTGGGCTACAGCAGGACTAAAGCTACTCTGGTGTCTGTACTAAATCCAGATGTGGCCCAGATCAGACACGGAAAAGGTGAAAGCTGCCATGCATATCAGCAGTGGGGTTGGGTCCATGAGTGGCTACTGTTCTTCTGAGCTGGTTGAGACAGCGTTATCCCTTCTCAAAAACAAAACGAAACAAAAATCCCCAAATTTCAGCTGATACAGTGTGCAGCACCTTACCTTTGCAAAAAGTGATTACATGCCATTGAAGGCTTGCATTTTGTATCATAATAGTTTATGTAGAGCTTTAAATTTATGTCTATTATCTCATTTGATACTTACAACAGCACTGTGAGGCAGGTGGCTCAGCATAAAGGGCTCTAGGCCTGGAATCAAGAAGGCCTAAGTTAAAAATCCAGCCTCAGACACTTACTAGCTGTGTGACCCTGGGCAAGTCACTTAACCTTTGCCTGCCTTAGTTTCCTTATCTGCAAAATGACAATAATAATAATATCATCTGTTTCCCAGGGTTGTTGTGAAGATAAAATGAAATATTTGTAGAATGCTTTGAAGAACTTAAAGTGCTACATAAAAGCTAGCTATTATTATTATTATTTTTATTATTGTTATTATTCCCATTTTATGGATAGAGAAACTGATGTTCAAAGTGGATAAGAACTGGTGAAGCTGAGATTTGAACCTATGACTTCTAACCCTAAGTTTGATACTCTTACCATCTATACCACACTCTCCTGATTTCCTATTCACCTCTGAGCACAACTGAATTTTATTTAACTTTATGCAGTTTAGTTTCCTATTTGTTCACATCTTTAAAAAAAAAATTTGTGGCAACTAAGATTGTGGTTACTTAGCTTAGTTGTTTAGAATGTTGGCCTGGTGAGTCCATAGTCACTGCTTTGGTATCTCCTTCTTTATGATGTCTGCTCCAATAGCATCATCAATAGTAGGAATAACTGGATATAGCACGTTATTGTTTGCAAAGTAGTCTATATACAAATACATCATGCCACCTGAGCTTCATTAAGAGCCCTGTGAAGTAGGTGCTGCGGGCATTATTACCACCTCCATTTTACAGATGAGGAAACTGAGCCTCAGAGAACTAAAAGAGAGGTAAAAAGGGTAGAGGGGACTTCCAATATGTGAATTCCAAGCCTGGAGTGAGGCCAGGATGAAGAAGTTTCTAGGGCATTAAATCCAGATTTCAGCCTGGAAAGGAATAGGTTTGAACGAATCCTTTGTGTTTCCTGTTGGGTAGAATAAAGCCTGTATTTAATGTATTGATAGTCTAAGTATGAGCCTTTTACCTTTTCTGTAGACACATGAGGCAAACTATAGTCTGACATTCCCTGGTGGAGGCCCTGGGTAGGGATACATATCGAAGGGTGATTTGTGAAATGCTTCCAAGATTGAACCTAGTCTTTATAATCCAGAGATTTGGTTCTGAGTTATAGGCTAAATCATGAAGGATCCATTAATGAGGAAGGAATAAAAAAGCTGTGTTCCCCAACATGGTAACACACACTATAGAGCAATGTAGCACCTGGAAAATTTCAGGACAATACCTAAAGCTCAGTACTAGATTAGCATATGCATAATAGAAAAATCCTTACCTGTGCCTTGGCCATGCCCATGTTCACATAGCTGGTGTTAGATGAACCATTTGAACTCAGAAAACTTCAACTCTATGTTCCACGCTCTATCCACTCCTCTGCTTCATAAAATGAGTCCTCCTTACTCTGAACCCAAATGGCTTCTTGGTTGTATCTCTTAGGTACTTCACATAAACTGTTTTTTGCTGTAGGGATTTGTGTACCTGTCTTTTCTCCTCTATTCGATAGTAAGTTACTTGAAGATAGGAACTACATCTTATGTATTATAATACCCTCTTCAGTGCCTTCAGTGCCTTACAGAAAGCAGGCACCTAATAAATGTCTGTCTCATGAATGAATGAATGAATGCCATGTACCACTTCACTTTGCATAGAAAAGAGCTCTGTTCCATGGCCCTAGCCAAATGCCTCCTGCATGTGAGCTATTAACTACAGTGGGGCATGGGAGGGAGAGCATAGAAGGACTTGTTTTACTGGATGGTAGGCCAGTAGTATTATCTCTCTAATATATAATTGTAATTGCAGGGCAAAGGCTGAATTTAGCAATCCTATCCTTTTCCTAGAGCTGCAGACCATTTAAGTGCCTGGCTGGCATAGGCCCTTAATAAATGTTTATTGATTGATTGACCACTGATACATAGCTTTATCTTTTTTGGATCTAGTTTACCCTCAGGGAGGAGAATCATATTTACTGCTTGGAGTGGATCCATGTTGTCTGTGTTATTAGAAGGTTCCTTTTAGATTGCCTTTTTTTTTTTTAAAGCTGCATATAAACATTTGGAGACCTTGGAAGGCATGGACTGTGCATTTCAGGAATTGAAAAATTACATTAAAGAAGTAAACAGAGGTCTAAACAGCCATTATATCAATGAGTTTTGGAACAGAGTTGTTTCCACATTCAGGAAAAGTAGCGTTTGATGTCTCCATTGTTAAAGGAAACTTTTGCCAGATTGAAGTCATGCATGAAGGACAATTACAGCACAGAAATGAACTGCATCATGTTTGTTTGGTCTGCCGAATCAGTTTATAGTAATAAAGTTTTATTTTATTTTGAAAACAATAGAATCCCTGTCACTCCTTGAATATTATAATTTAGCTAATAGCTCCCAACTTTCTGGACTACTATTGGCAAAGGAACTCTTTCCTTGTGAAAGACTCTCATTTTTGCTACAAGGCCTAACCATTTTCAAATGTCATTTGAAGAAAAAAAGGATTTGGTTTCCTTCCCCACCTGACCCCTTCCTATCCCTTCCCTTTTTCCTGTTTTCGCTGGCCAAGCACCATATTGGAAAATTAACAGAAATTATGGTCATTTAATAGGGCTCCCCCAAGATCCCCCAGGCTTATCTTTGGACCAGCAGCCATTAGATGATCCAGTTTTAGGAACCATCATGTCTGATCTGTTTTGAAATTTCAAACTATGCCACCAGAGAAGTGGGAACTAGTGGTAGACTTCTAAAAAGATTGAAAAATACACCTCAGAAATGAACTTGGATATCCTACCTCCTAGATAGGAGACCTCTCACTCATTCAGCATTGTTCAATGACCCTTGGAGGTTTTAGGGACTCTCTTCATTCCATTTCCCTCTTCATTTTTTGGTCCATCCATAAGCTTCATCTGAGATCTGGGTAAGTCATGCAAATTAGCCTTTGGCTTTCTCAAGAAAACAACATAAAGTGGAGGAGAGACAAAAATAGTGGCTGTTCCCATTTCAGGAACTTGGGGGAGAGGGGGAAGAACTGCTGACTGCTTCCTATGCCATTTAAGGTGGGCAGAGTGACCTTACCACAATGTGAATATTCATGTCTCTGATCTATAAGATAGATTCTGTATGATTAAAAAATGTTTTAATAGGTCAGACTAAATGTCCACTCAGTATTTTGTCACTGATAATGGTCCCAAGAGTTGTGTAATAGAGGACTGGCCAATAAGAACCCGGTCTTCAGGGACAATGCATAGTGTGGGTTGTCCCACAGTAAATATCTGATAGGTCTGTTTTCCAGCATGCATAAAGGAGGGCCTTGCTCTCCATGTCAGAGCATATATGTAGGGAAGCAGACTTATCAAATATCCGCTGGAGGGATTAACTCCCCAATATGTTGTAATTAATTCTAACCATGACAATACACGTAGATATTGCCAACCTTGGGATATTGAAGCTTGCTCATTACCTTCCTTTGTGGGGAGCAGTAGTATGCCATGTGGAACTCTCATATTTAAAAACCTTTGCTCTGCCTCCCTATGCTGTGAGTACTTGATGTCTGCAGCAACCAAAAACCACATTTGATTTTATAGAAAAAGAGGCTTTCCTGTGACTTCCATGGCCAGGCTGGCCAGACCCAGACACTGGGATATTTAAGCAAATCTCCACACTCTTAGCTGTAATATGTACCTCTCCAGATCGCCACACTGTGCAACATCACAGATCATCCACCGTATTTCAGTTAACTTGGAACTAGTACCAAGATGTCTTATGTTGTAAATTTTCTTTTTTGCCATGGGGAGGGACAAGGGCAGGGATTAGCTGTCTTTGTTTTTTTTTTTTCCCCTTTCCAGAAAGCTGCCAAAATCATTTTGACTCCCTCAGATGAAGTAAGTCTTCTAACTGTGGTTCTCCTGAGGTTCCTTTGGAAGAAGACAGAGCAATTCTGAGAAACCAGCGGTGGGAGATGCCAAGAAGCTCCGTTTCCTTGGCACTACAGCTCCTGTTTCATTGCATTAGGGTCAGCAATGGAACAAAACCACAGATTGTGAGGAATTGGAAAGGGCTGTTGAAACAGTTGTCCTCATTTACCTAAAAGCCTCCCAGCCCCAGACAGCATTACTGATCCAAATTACTGATTGTAATCCTAATCCACAAGAACTGTTCTGGTGATTGGTGCAGGAATTTGGCGTCTCTTTTTCGTTTCCTCTGTGGAAGCTGCTGTGCCCCTCACTGAGCGGGTTAAGAGGAATCATGCTTCTTAACTTCCCTGGGTCTCAGTTTCCTGTCTGTAACAGAAAATTGTTAATATAATGAGAGAAATTATTAATATCAAATGCAATATGGACTGCCACTCCCTAAATCATCCTCGTAGTATCCATATTTGGGTAATGTTCTTGCATTCCTACTCTTAAGCTATTTACTCTCGATTAGGTTGAGCTGAACCACATCTTAATTCCCCCCCACCCTGAGATTTTACCTTCTAAAGGAACCTAGCTTGGATTGGATCTCAACTCTTGATGTCCTTCCCTCCTTCCTTTGGGATTCATGGCATGAAGGGCAAAACAGCCAGTATGGAGTGGTTTTCCTTGGGGCTACTGGAGTCTCATGACCAGGCCTTACTACCTCACCTACCTCCTCCCCCTCTACTCCTAAAACTATAAAAAAACCTTTTTTTACAGTTGTCTTTGGTTGGGAAATTCACTAGATATCCTCCAGGGTGGAAGGTCTGCTACCCTGTTGTCTCAATTAAAGATGCTTTATTCCTCAACTCATGGCTTTGTTTTATTTTAGGACTGGACGTATGTAAAATGAAGGGGTTGGACTGGAGGGCCGTTGAAGTCCCTTCCAGTTCTAGAGCTTGGCCGTGTGATTGTCTGTGCTTATTGAAGCTCAGAAGAGCTTGGATGGTCATCCCTGTTTATAATACACTAGGACTCAACTGTCTTGTTGGTCTGTAGGTCAGTACCTAGTGTAGGTACCCAGTGACCTGGTGATCCCCAGGCTGGAAACATTCACTCTTCATTCTTAAGTTTCCTAGTGGACCCTGTGTTGAAGGATAAGGGATTTGGAAACTTAATGACTGTTTGAACAGAACTGGCTGACATAGTTTTGGAGCATTTGGTGGAGAGAACTCCTAGAATCATGGACTCAGAGCTGAAAGGAGACATTAGAAAGCATCTAGTCTCTTCATTTTACAGACTCTTCATTTTACAGACGGGAAACTACAATCAGGAGGGTTGGATGACTTGCAGTTAGTGGCAGCACTGGGAATTAAACCCAGTGTCTTGACTTTTCATCTAGTATTCTTTGCCTTGCACAAAAGACCTCACCATTTTTTGAGGGATGAGGAAAGATCAATGTGAGAATCAGAATTTTAGAGGTGGAAAGGATAATCCAGAAGGATCCTCAGCCTGAGTATTAGGGGGCTGACTCTTGATAGTGATCGGCAAAAGTTAATGTGACCCCCCACCCCCACCCCCTTCATGCCTACCCCCACCCCCTCTAATCATTAAACAAAACACCATTAGGAAGGATTAAACCTAAAGGTAAAACAGCCAATAGAAGCTCACTTTGTTTTCAAAGGGGCATGTGTTGATAGTACTGCTTTATCTCATTGGTGTCTGTAATTCACAGACCACCTGACATCTCTTTGCCCCACTTATGGAACCACATTCTCTGCAGATAAGGGCTCTGGCTCCTCAAAGGACATATACCTTTTGTATTCATCCATCTCTTCCCTTAACTGCTTAAACAAATTACCATCTGGGGCTCAGAAAACAGATGTTTTTGGATATGCAATGATCCCTAGATTAATAAAGTCCGTGAGAACAACGTTCCTTTGTGATGAAATTGACAAATTTAAAAAAATCAGACTGGCAAGCAGCATGAGTGTTTGCATCATAGGACTCAGTGAAAAGATTCTTACTAAACCACGGCTGTTGGAGGCAAAAATTGCTCACACACACTTGAACATAAGCTGGTACTACTTATGGCAAAATTGTGAGAATAGCAACATCCGTCTTTGTTGTTCCTAGACTCCTTTTTCTGTGCCCTTGTCCATCCACTCTCACTTACCTTGTGTTCTGCTCTCCAGTTAAACCCTCTTCCACTTACTGAAACAGGAAGAGAGATGTCATTTCCATTTGTTGACTGACTACTTGCTTGGGGATGAGTTTTTGTCAATATGTCTCCTCAACAAGACATTTTCATTTTATCACTAATTAAGGAAGGAATGACTTTATTCTTTCTAAAAAGAATTTCAGGTGTTAAGCTGACAGGAAAAATTGATTCTTTTGAATCATGACTTTGGTCTTGTATGCCCCCAATCAGAGTTTACTCTGGGAAGTCTCCTATATGTTCATACATAGGTTTCCATAAGCATGGGTAACAAGGTCCTCAGCTCCCGTACAAACTACAAGAGAGATGCCACAAGATTGAATAAAGGCTAATATTGTTCTGAGCATAAAAAAGAGGAAGAGAATAGAATCTGAAGCTATAGACCAATGACCTTGGCTTCAATTATTGGGCAAATTCTAGAATGGATAATTAAGGAAATAATTGGTGGGCACCTAGAAAGGGAAACTGATTAAAAAGAATCAGCATAGCTAAATCAAGAACAGGTCATGCCAGATTTTTCTCATTTTCTTTTTTTATAAGATTACTAGACTAGCAGATGAGGGAATTGCCATGGACATTGTTTTTATCTGGATTTTATCTAATATGTTGCTGAAGTTTCTCATGCTATTCTTGTGGAGAAGATGCAGAAATATGAGCTAGACAGTATGACAATTAGTGGATTCAGAATTGGTTGGATGACTAGAGAGCAGGCATGACTGGTTTAGTGTCACCACGGTAGGAGTACCCCAGGGAGTACTTTACCATAGGAGTCCCCTAGGCATCTATGGTTGGCCCTATGTTGTTTAAAACGTTATCAATGATTTGGATAAAGGCATAGATGGGATACCCATCTGGTTTGCAGATGACACAAAACTGGAAGGGATAGATAACACACTGAATGACAGAGTCAAGATCCAAAAGAATATCGAGAAGGTAGAGCATTGGACTGGATCTAATGAGATAAATATAAGGTCTTATATAGGATCAGAAATCAACTTCACAAGTACAAAATGAAGGAGACATGGTTAGGTAGCAGTTGTTCCAGATGGGATCCTCACTCAAGGGTTGGGTACTAACTTGGTAATGTTTTGTTTTTGATCACAGCTCATGGAACTCATGAAATGATGTACTGCATGAAAAGATGGGAATTTACATCAATGGGGAAAAGACCCACACCAACAAAACCATAGCATGAAATTACACTACCTAATATTTTATAGCACTTACTATGTGCTGGGCATTGTGCTGTGCTTTAGAGTCATTATCTCATTTGATCCTCACAACAACCTTGAGAAGTAGGTGCTATTATTATCCCCATTTTATAGATGAGGAAACTAATGCAAATAGAGGTTAAGTGACTTGCCCAGGATCACACAGCTAATAAGTGAGGTCATATTTGAACTCAGGTCTTCCTGACTCCAGGCTCAGCACACTGCACTGCCTTTGCAAGCCTGGATTAGAATGTAGCCTAACAAAATGATTGTTTGGGTTAAAGAAGCTGCTCCTTTCTTGGATCTAGTATGTAGCTCCTAGCTACTGGCTTCCAGCTAGTAACAAAGGATATTACTGACCTACACTGAATTTTTATTTACTGAGAGATCCTGTATCTCAAACTGATCATAAAGAACCTTGTTCCAGATGACCATGGTAGATGTTTCTTCTTACAAGATGATAAATTTTATAGCATACAGTATGCCAGTCCAGTATGTGAACTCCTTGTGTGGGAAATGAAACCACAAACTCAGTGCAGACCAGGTGGCCAATACTGCCTTCTTGAAAGATCACACTTATAGATGCAGATCATCGTAGCCAAGCCCAGTAGCCTGTCAGACCTACAAGTGAAAAATTTATGGGAGTGTATTATATAGAGTACAGATTTTAGATAGCTAAATAAAGTATTAAGCATTGACTATGTGCCTGGTACTGTGTCAATTGTTAGAGATACAAATACAAGCAAACAAGGACAGTCTCTGTTCTCAAAGAGTTTATATTTTAAAGGGGGAAGTTAACATCTAAAGGAGAGCTAAAAAGGGATAGAGGTGGAGATAGTCAGGGAGTGGTGTGGACCTTAATTCAAGATGAGTCAAAAGCTCATCTATCAGACCCTGGTTTCCCAAATACCAAGTTCAAGTCTCCAGTGGAGGGAGATAAGATTGATGGCCAGAATAAAGGTATGGTGGTAGGAAATCCCTAAAGAGGGAGACAATATATTTATCTTTTACTGGGATTTGAACTGTAATCACATCCTAGGCATTTCAAAGTCAGTATGTCCAAAACAAAACTCATTACTTTCCCCCCCAAACCTTTCCCTCTTTTGAACTTCTCTGTTATTGTCAAGGATACTGCCATTCAGGTTTATAACCTTGGAGTGATCCTTGACTCTTTATTAGCTCTCACCACTCATATCTAGTCATTTACCAAGGCACGTTGAATCTCTACATCTTGTGTCTGTCTCCACCCTACATAGAAAATTATAGATTTAGGTTCATAGAATACTGTAGGAGCCACATAGTATATAACACCATCTTTTTAAAGATGAGGAAACGGGGCAGCTAGGTGGTGCAGTGGATAGAGCACCGGCCCTGAAGTCAGGAGTACCTGAGTTCAAATCTGGCCTCAGACCAAACACTTGACACTTACTAGCTGTGTGACCCTGGGCAAGTCACTTAACCTCAATTGCCTAAAAAAAAAAATAAAAATTTAAAGATAAGGAAACTTAGCCCCAAAGAGCTTTAGTGACTTGTCACTAAAAATAAATGAGACTTTGAAGTCAGGTCATCTATGTCCAAGGCTAGTACTTTCTTTATTACCATCCTGCCTCTCATGCAGAATCTATCACAATAGCCTCCAAATTTGTCTCCTTGCCTCAGATTTCTGTCTTCTTTGATTCATTTTTCACACTGATATTTCTAAGGCACAGGTCTGACCACACAATCCCCATTCAATAAACTCCAGTGTCTTCCTCTTAGCTCCAGGATCAGATACAGATGTTGTTGTTGGACATTTAAAACCCTTCACAGTCTGGATCTGAGCTGTCTTTCCAGGTTATTTGTTTACCCTATGTCCTAACTACATTGTTCTTTTTGCTGTTCTTCACACGTGACATTCCATCTCCCATTTCCATTCTCTGTCCCCACTTCATGGAGTGTACTCCCTCTTCATTTCTGCCTCTTATAATCCCTCCAAGCCTCATCTCAAGTATTACTTCCTACCCAAGGCCTTTTGTGATCCTTCTAGCTGTTATTATTTTTATGTATGGATGTTCAAGGAGGATGAGCACGTCTGATGTGAAGGCTTGGTGAGCCCTTTTCAGGGCTGCTCATCCACCTTGGGTGTCTACCTGGCACTTAACTCTCACTTGGCTCCAAGAAGCTGTAGCATGCACAGCAGCCACACCCCAGTAAGTTGTTTTAGCAGGTGGGCTAAACCAGGTTGAGGGTAACCGACAGGCCTCAAATGGGTTGGTGAGTTAGCAGGGTGTCTACCCCAATGCATGTGAAGACTACCCTCCCTCAGCGGAATGGGCAGATGAGAAAAATTTGTTCCAACATAAAGGTGGCTGAAGCAGGTGCTGTGGAGTGCTTAAAGCTTGGTCAGATATTGAAGATACTGAGGTTATCTACTGCATCCCAGTCATCACCAGTCCTCTTGACTTTTGTCTTGCCCCTGGACTTCAGAGACTCTGGAAGAGAGAGAGTGAGGCTAACAATTTTGTACAATTCTGCCTCACTTAAATCCAATTCACACGTGAGACAAGACATTACTTCATGATGTCATTGGTCCTCTTTGAAAATGAAGGACAAACGACAACAACAATTTCCTCACAAAATTGCCTTGTATAATTTTTGTACAAATATGTTTTCTCCCTTGGTAGAATGTAAATTCCTTGAAGGTAAGGACTTTCATTTTTATCTTTGTATTTCCAGGGCCAATAATAGTGTCTGACATATAGTAGGCACTTAATAAATGCTTATTAATTGATTAGTTGATAAAAAAGTTGACACTTTCAAGTGAGACTTCAAATCAACGTAATAAGTAGATTTCACCTCTGTGGGGATAATTTAGATGTCTTATTTTCCTGAAGCAGAGGGATCAGCTAGATGGGCCTGTCTAGCTAATGCTTCTTGGATCAGAATTGTATGCGTGGCTATTTTAGGGGGAGAGGTGTAAATATTTTGGGGAGTGTAAATTTTGGGACACGCAAATCAGACCTTTCAAGTTACATTACTGAGTACTGTTGTTGTCACAGCCATCATTATTAATCACCAGGTATAAATTAATGTAAAATTAACACTGTTATTGGGTGGCTAGATGATGCTGTGCCTGAATTCAGGAAGATTCATCTTCCTGAATTAAAATCTGGCTTCAGATATATTAGTTGTTTGACCCTGGGCAAGTCACTTAACCTCAGTTTTTGCCTCAGTTTTCTCATCTGTCAAATGAGCTGGAGAAGGAAATGATAAACCACTCTAGTATTTTTGCCAAAACCCACCCAAAAACCCAAATGGGGTCACAAAGAGTTGGATATGACTGAAACAACTGAACAACAAAAACATTGTTATTAATACTAAATTGATTAATGAGGCAGTGTTCTGTACTGTTGAAAGAGTCTGATATTGTAATTAAGACAACTGAAGTTTCTACCTGTGGGACTTTAAGTGAGTTGTTTAATTTCTAAGGAGTCTCATTTTCCGTCATGTGTTAATTGGGAGGATTGGACCTGATGACCTTTAACTTCCCTTCCAGCTCTAAATCTCTATAATCCTATTATTCTAATATTAATTATCTTAATTATGGAATTATATTCTTTACATGATAATGAAAAGTTACTAGAAATAATTATTAGTAACAACAATGAAAACTGTACTAGCCCTTACTAAGAGCAGGTAAAGAGGGCATCTAATAAAGAGACATTTTACTTTATGTTGAGAAGAGACTGTCAAATAGTCTTCTTCTAAAAATTATTACCTTTATAATCTTAGACAAGTCACTTAACCAGATTGGAGCACTTACTTCCATAGATTAGCAAATTCCATTTCAGCAAAGTTTGGAGGTATAGAAGTCCACTGGGGAAAAAAAGAATAAGCTGGCTTACTTAGTAACTTGGTAGATGCAGTTTTGGAGTTTGAACCCTAGCATCATTTGGAAGATTCATTGTTACTATAGTTTCTACCTCTTTTTTTTTAAAGTCCTGTGTCAAAGCTAACAATTTCTGTGATCGTGATAAATGTTAATTTTGACAACTGATGGAGCCAGAAATCAAATGGAGCAAATGATATCCTGGATGTGGAATTCAAGTGTGGAAATGTCTGACAGCATGTCCTCAAGAGAAATGTCCCATCTCCAGTTTGACCACATACCACGTGATGATGAAAATGACATTACATTTCAGATGAAGACACCTCCCAAATCATGACACCTTTGTCAATGTCTCCCACCACAGGTATTGTGAGTCCCAGTTATGTGGGCTATAGAACTTCTGTGCCTGGGAAATTCTTTATAGCTGAGACATGTTGAGGTTAATGGGAGGCATTATGGAGTAGTGGAAAGAGTGATGGATTTGAAGTCAGAAGACCTGGGTTGAAATCCTGAATTTATCTCTTAGTATGTAACCAATGACAACTTTTCTAGTGCTCAGTTTCTTCATATGTAAACTGAAGGGGCTGAATTAGATGATATCTAAAGTTCCTTCCATCTCCTAAATCTGCCAAATGAGGGAGTTGAAGTAAATGACCTTGTGAGCTCCTTTCCATCTCTAAATCTATGATCTTATGGGAGTTTTAATATTCCAGACTCTTTTCAATTGTTTAATGCCTTCCCCTTTTTCATATATCTTGAAAATGTCTTTCACAATGTTTTGAAATTGTGCTGCCTTCTTTACACATTTTCCTATGTGCAGTTAGCCTGGTCAAGCTTCTCTTCCCAACTTGGTCTCAAGTGCCATTTCTACTTCTTCACATTGGTTGCTGAGAGGTTAAACCCCATTTGTGGTGTTTCTGCTGTCAATGATGACAAAAATAGACAACTTTTAGAAATGCAGGTAGATCAATTTTTCCCCCTGCATTTGTTTTCTTCTTTCAGTTTTATCTTTAAATGTTTTTGTGATGATCTGATTTAGTTGGGTGTCATGCCAAGCTCTCTCTAGACACGTTTTCCCTTTTAATTATCTTTAGTGTTTTGTGAGATGGTGCTGCTAATTAATAAACTGTCTACAAGATTCCTCGTAATGTTTTGGAAATGAGTTTATATTTTGAAATTGTGTTGTCCTTGGCTACTGTATGTTTCTGTTTGTAAAGAAGATCAAATGTTTGATTGAGAAGGCTCTCTACAATAGGTGTCTCCACTTCCTTTCCTCTCACTCTTAACTCTCTACAGTCTGGATTTTGGTCTCATCATTCAGCTGAAACTGCTCCTTCAAGGTTAACAGTGCTCTCTTAATAGCCACATCTTTTCTTAGTCCTCATTCTTCTTGACCTCTCTACAACTTTGACACTGCCAATCGTCTTTTTCTCCTTGATATATTTTTTTCCTCTACATTTTTGTGACACTTCTCTCTGCTGCTTTTCCTCCTACCTGTCTGATTGCTCTTTCTCAGTCTCTTTTCCTGGCTGTTCATGCAAGTCATATCTGCTAACTGTGGGTGTTCCTTAGGGATCTGCCCGGGCCACTTCTTTTCCCCATCTGTAGTATTTTGCTTGGTGATTTCATCAACTCCCATGGATTCTGTTATCATCTCTATACTGAAGAATCTCAGACCAATTTATCCATTCCCTTCTAGTTTTGCATCTCCAATCACCTATTGGATATCTCAGAGACATTTTAAACTCAATTTGTCCAAAACTGAATGGATTATTTTTCCTCCCAAACCCTCTACTCTTCATAACTTCATTTTTACTGTCAAAGGTACTACCATCCTCTCAGTCATCAGGCTGACAACCCCAGTGTTAGCTCTGAAACTTCAATCTTTCTCACCTTTCCCACCCCAAATATCTAATCTATTGCCAATCTTATCTTTGTAAGATACCTTGTAATGTACTATATACCCTATTCTTTCCTCATGACACTGCCACCACCCTCGGGCAGGCCCTTATCAACTCCATTTTAGAGATGAGGAAATTGAAACAGATAGAGGTTAAATGACTTGTCCAAGGTCATGTAACTAGTAAGTATGTGAGGCCAGATTTGAACTCAGACCTTACTAGTTTCAGGTCCAGTGCCCTAGGAACTGTGCCACTTAGCTGGAGGCACCTTGCATTCAATAAGTGTCTGTTGAATTGAATTGAAAATGCTCTAGGCCCACCTTAACTCTATTTCTTAGCAGGGGCTAAGAGGCTCCCTGCTAGGGCACAATGAGCTTCTTGCATTTGGGCAGGGGCAGGCACTGTTTCCTTTTTCTCTTCTCTCTCCAAATCCTGGGTTGTGGCAGCCACAGTAGACACGAGGCAGTCTGAAAAAGGATTTGGAGGATGGATTTGAAGCAGGGTACATAAGGGGGCAGCTAGGTGGTACAGTGGCTAGAGCACCGGCCCTGGATTCAGGAGGACCTGAGCTCAAATCCAGCCTCAGACACCCACTAGCTGTGTGACTCTGGGCAAGTCACTTAACCCCAATTGCCTTAAAAAAAAGAAAAGAGAAGATGAACACTGAAGTAGGGTACATGAGGGCTGAGGGAAGGGTCTGGGAGTCAGAGGTGGTGGAGATAGTAGAAGCAGGTCAAGTGAGGGGCTGAGTAAGGGGTGAAAAGGCAAGTGTTGGCTGGGCAGATGTGAACTCCTGAGTGGCTTGGGGCAGCCAGGCTACAGCAGCCCCAGAAACACCTGTCACCGGTATCAGCAGCTGTGAGGAGATGGAGGGGCAGCAGCTGCAGTAGCCACAGAGGGGGCAGTACAGCTCATGGGATCCATCGGGGGAGCCTGCTATTTCTTTTCTTCCTTCCCACCTCCCTCTAAGGTCTGAGCAGGTGTTGGTGGGGGTGGGGAGGCCCTAGGCAGGCTGAACAAGGGAGTTCAGGCAGAGGAAGAGGCTGATGGTGCAGGCTGCAGCGACATCTGAAGTAGTGGGCTAAGTGGGCTGATGGCAGTCTGGGTAGTGAGACCACAAGGTGGTGTTGTTAGTGGATAGAGTTAGTTAGACCTTAGTTCAAATCCTGCCTCAGAGACATATTAGCTATGTGACTCTGGGTAAGTCACTTAACCTCTTAGCCTCAGTTTCTTCCTCTGTAAAATGAAGCAATGGATTTCCAAAGCTCTTCCAGCTTTAATTATAAATCCATTTAAATCTATGGCAGAAGCTGTTGCTAGAGCTGAACTTTGAAGATTTGATATGCACAAAAGAGTTGATATGCACAAAAATTGTTTACTGATGAGGCACACAATCAAGAAAGCTTGGAGACCACTGTTTTAGAGGGTTGAAGATACTGTTAGCTCAACATTCATATCCTGTCACCATGGGGCATCATTTCTTGCTGAGACAGAACTGACCGACATTTTCCTTTATAGGGACTTATTTCATTTTTTGGTTCAAAGGAAGAACTTGAGAGGATGTTTCATGCCAGGACGCTTACTGTTCTCCTCTGATGAAACTGGAGTTGTGTGTAATACAATACTAATTTTTTAAAAAACAGAAACTGTACATCTTGTTCATTTTGTCCTCCAAAGCTGCCTGACCTTCTGAGTGCTAGCTTTGAGCGGAAGCAAGTTAGCACAGCTAAAAACAGTGAGGCGCCCCTGCCTTTGCCCCCCCCAAACCAAAAAGCAACCCCCTAAGGGTTCTGGAGGCTCCAGAGAAATGATTTTGGAGGTACTGCAGTGAGCCCTGAAATCCCCTAGGTGTCATGTTATACCTGTAATAGGCCTGGCTGTTCTGCAGAGGGAGACAGGTTTCAATTCATGTCTGTCCAAAGTAAACAGCTGCATTGCTTAAGGAAATATTAATTTTTGAGAAGAAAAAAGAACTTGGATATGACAATGCAAAAACATAGTTAAAAGGTTGTGCCCCTAAACCATAAAATGCACAGATTTTTCCTATATTGTCCGGTAGGTTCAAAAAGATTCGGAGTGTTTATTTTGGCTGTTTGTACCGCCTTCCATTTGGAAACACTTATGAATGTGGAACTTGTAGCGAACAGGTTTGTAAAATGCTTTCCTTTCTTTTTGTAGCAGACCCCCCAGGCTTCTGTCCACCTCTCCCTCTCAGGCTGCCTTTTTCTGCATCCCCATGTAGCTACTTAACCCATGCTCCCCCTTCTTTGGGGATTGAGCAGCTGTGGCAACAGTTCTGACAGCTAGGGCCCTCCTCACAGTTGGCGAGACTGTCCATTTCCTAGAAGTTGGACAAGGGAGAAAATTTTGGTGTGGGGAAAGGGAATGCATTTTCCCCCTCAGTATTCATTTTGCTCTTCCATTACACGTCTAATTTGAATGATTAATGGAGAAGTTTAGTATAGTGAAAAGAACACTGGTCTTGAGTCAGAAGACTTGAGTTTTAGTCACAGCTCTGACTGAATACTTACTGTCTTACCTTGGGCTAATGATTTCAGGTTATTTTCTGTAAAATGAGGATACTGAAAACCATAGAATTCTACAGCTGAAAGGTATCTTAGAGACTTTTAGTCCAAACCCCTCATGTTACACAGGATGGCAACAGTGATAATAGCTAGCATTTATATAAATGCTCTTAGGCTTGTAAAGCACTTTATATCTATTCTCTTACTTGAGCCTCACAACAACCCTATGATCTCAGTGCTATTATCCCCATGTTACAGATAAGAAAACTGAGGCTTAGAGTTTAAGTGACCTTTCTGAGGTCACGCAGCTAATAAGTATCTGAGGTAGGATTTGAAGTCAGATAGAGTCTTCCTGACACCAGGTATAGCACTCTATCCACTATTCCACCCAACTGTTCAAGAGTTAACAATGGTGGCCTGAGAAATAAAGTGGACTTGCCTTAAGGTCACCCAGCTAGTGAGTTGAACAGTAGAACTAGAATGCTGGTTTCTTGATTTCTAGTTTCATGTTCTTTCTACTTTCTATTCTCTCTACTATGCTTGTACTACTTCCCAGGGTTCAATCCAATTAAAAAATACTTTTTAAACACCTAATAGTTTCTAGTTGCTACTAGGTACTATGGGGCAGCTAGGTGGCTCAGTGGATAGAGTGTAGGGCCTGAAGTCAGGAAGACTCACCTTCCTGAATCCAAATCTGGTCTCAGATACATATTAGCTGGGTGAATCTGGGCAAGCCACTTAACTCTGTTTGCCTCAGTTTCCTCATCTGTCAAATGAGCTGGAGAAGGAAATGGCAAACCACTCCAGCATCATTGCCAAGAAAACCCCAGTGGTGTCAGGCATGACTGAAAACGACTAAACATCAACTAGGTACTGCAGATACAAAGACAACCCCCCACAATCTCTTCTCTTAAGGAGTTTACATTTTATTGGTGGAGGAAGTACAATGTGTACATAAGTGAATACATAGTATATGTGAAGTAAGTTTTGGAGGAGGGGAACATTAATACTTGGAGATCCTGTAGGAGGCACCTGAGCTGGGCCATGAATGAAGCTAGAGATTCTAAGAAGGGGTGGTCAGGAGGGACTATATTTCCAGTATGAGGGACCCCCATGAGCATGAATATAGTAAGTTGGATCCAGACTATGGCTTTAAATTCCTGATTTGTAATTCATCTTGGAGTTAAGAGAATGATGTTGATGAATTTTCAGGGAAGTGGCATGATCAGATTAGGAAGATTGCTTTGGTAGCTGAGTGGAGGATGCAATAGAAAGTGGAGAGATTGCAAAGAAGGAGACCAATTAGGAATGCTATACTGCAGTAGTCCAAATGAAAAGCAATAAAGGCTTAAATGGTGATGATAGCTGTGTGAGTGTAGAGAAGAGTACAGATGTGACAGATGTGGAGATAAGAATGAATGAATAAGAAAATCCAATTATTAAGTACTTATTTTGTGCCAAGCATTGTGCTAAGTATCGGGGATACAACTACAAAAAGATAGTTCTTGTCCTAAAGGAGTTTATATTCTGAAATTATATTATATTATGAAATGAACTACCAAGTAGAGTCTGGCCAAGATGGGTCACTTTGGGACCTTGGGAGAATAGACTGACATGCCCCATCCTGGAACAAAAGCAGAGTCAATTTAATCTTGGTTCTTGGTTCCAGAACTTAGTGGGGAAGGAAAGGGTTCTGTGCCAGAGTGGAGAGAAACATGGTCTCAGACAGGCAGTCATCAATTGGGAGAGTGGGGCCCCAGATAGAATTGGCAAAACTTGACAACTGATCAGATGGGTGAAGTGAGGGAGAACTGGCAAACCTTGACAACTAGATGGGTGAGGTGAGAATGAACAGAGGAGCTGACTCCAAGGTTTCAAACTGGTGTGAATGGAAAAATATTGGGAAGATCCAATGAGATAATATATGTAAAATGTCTTCTTACTGAAAAGAACTATATAAATGAGGTATTATGATATGGTTTATGATAATCTATTTAAGCTAAAACTTCTTAGGTGTCCTATGGGGCCTATACCTACACCAGAGCTGACATGTAGCATCCGGATGAGGGCTGTGTTTGCTACTTCTTTCCAGGAAGTCTGTGGTTTCCAGAACAATTCATAAGAAAAGCACTTAAGAGTGAGGAAACAACAACAACAACAACAACAACAAGAAAACAAAAATAAAAACAAAACCCAAAGATCCCTGGAGCATAAGTGACCTTTCTGCTCTGCTGAGGATAAAAGCCCCATAAGGAAAGGCATCTAATTTCAAATAAGAGCACATGGAAAAGAATGCACATGAAGTACTGTAGTACAAAATATACTAGGTGAGGAGGCAAGAAAAATTGAATTCTAACTCTGGAGTCACCACTCACCATCTTTATAAGGTTTTTCAAGCCTCAGTTTCCTCTTCTGTAAAATAACAGGATTGACTAGATTTCACTGGCTGTCCTGTTCTGCCTGGAATGCTCTTCCTTTCATTTTTCATCTTCACCTTCTCACTTTGCTGATTTTTAAATTTTGTTTGTTTTTTTGCTAGGCAATGGGGTTAAGTGACTTGCCTCAGGTCACACGGCTAGTAAGTGTTAAGTGTCTGAGGGTGGATTTGAACTCAGGTCCTCCTGACTCCACGGCCAGGGCTCTATCCATGTAGCTGCCTCCCTTGGCTTTTTTCAATTCCCAGCTAAAATCCCACCTTCTAAGAGAAGCTATTCCCTATCTTTCTTAATGCTAGTGCTTTCTCTCTGTTGATAATTTCTCCAGTTTATCCTGCAGATAGCTTTTTGGTACATAGTTGTTTTCATGTTATCTCCCCCATTAGATTGAATTCTTTGAGAGTAGGTATTGTCTTTTGCCTTTCTTTGTATCCCCAGCCCTTAGCACAGTGCCTGGCACTGGCACATTTGTTATTGTTGTTGTTGCTGTCATTTCAGTTGTGTTCAACTCTTTGTGACCCTATTTGGGGTTTACTTGGCAAAGATCCTGGAGTGGTTTGTCATTTCCTTCTCCATTTCATTTGGGAAACTGAGGCAAACAGAGGTTAAGTGACTTGCCCAGGGTCACACAGCTAGTAAGTGTCTGAGGCAGTATTTGAATGCAGGAAGATGAGTCTTCCTGGCTCCAGGCCTGGCACTCTATCCACTGCAGCACCTATGTGCCCTGGCACTGGCACATAGTAGGCACTTAGTAAGTAGTGACTGACTGACCGACTGACTAGATGATCCTTAAGGTCCCTTTTAGCCCCACCATTCCATGATTCATTTATGTCTAGGAGGAGAGAAAGTGAAAAGTAGGAACTGATAACTGGGGCTGTATTTAAAATTAGTCCTTTCCTGTTTTGTCAGGATTATTCATTTCCATAAAATTACAATACATTATCTTCACGGCTGTATCTTTTCTTTCTTTTAAAAAGTTCAAAGCTCCTTTTTTGCAGCCAATGAGAAAGAAATATTTAGTCTGAGTACTTTTACTAGATAGTTCTGTTCCCAACTTAGCACTTTCTTCTCCTCTCTCTTCCCCATATAAACTATTTTAGTTTTTGGGTAAATATTCTTAACAGTAGCATCCAGATTGAGGTAAGAGATGGCATTCATATTACACATCACATCATCCATACAGGCTTTTTCTTGTGTGAGGAAAAGTCAGCTTTAAAGCTCATTCTGAAAGCTTTGAAATTCTTGATGGCTTGGATAAATAGAACATGAAGGTCTTGAGTTGTTACCTGGGCAGTTTTCATATATGGAAGAAAAATTCTGTACTCTACATTTTAGGTACAAGCCCAACAGAAACAATTTTAATCAATCAAACAATTGAATAAATAAAATTCAAGTATTTCTAAGCAATTTGGCCTAGGGAGTGGCCCAAAATGGAAATGTTTTCACAATACCTTTGAAAATTCCTCTTATGGGAGCCATTTGGATCCACAGTTTATAGAATTTCCAAAGACAAAATCCACAAAAATATCCCTACAGAGGTTAGGTGAAAGTTCACATTTTGCTTCATTTAACAGAACAATAATCACAGCTTTTGGCCCACTCAAGAGAATGGACTTCAACCATTTAATTGCTTTCAAAACATCAAATAGTCCAACATCAGAAAATGATATGATTTTATTAGTGGAAATGATGTTAAAAAAAGAGGCATGTGCATCTGTTTTGCCTCTGCCCCGTAAGGGCCATTGGACCTTTCCATCTCATTTGCAGCTGAAACCTACATGTGTTTTCCCTCTCTTTCCCTCCTGCTCCTAGAGAGCAGAAACTATGTTAAACTTTGTCCAGAAGCTTCTGGAAGAAGACAAAAGAAGGCTGGAGGTTTCTCTTCCTCTCACTAATTCTGCTCCACTTCTCCTATATAGCAGGACCTTCATTTTCTCCAATGAGGAGAGTGTTGCATACCAATGGCCTTTGGGACATGGGTCACACTTTTCTATTTGTATACCCAAGTACTTAGCATAGTTCTTTGCACTTAATAAGGACTTAATGCATGCTTTATTCATTGGTTCATTCATTCTTTTAAAACTCCTTCTAAGGACTCTATAACTGGTCAAAGGTGAATTCAGGAGATACTTCAACTGAAATAATCAAGGATTTCTTCCTTTTCTAAATCATTAATCATTTAATCTAAATAATAATCTAAGTAAATCTAAATCATTAATCATTTCAGGGAAGAATCCTTTGTGGGCTGACTTTGGGGGTGGGTTAGAAACTGGTTAGACTTTTTGATAAGAATGATATAAAAACATTTTAGCGCACAACCCTGTTTCAGAATTGATAAAGAAAAGCCGATAAGGGTTTCTTACTCAGGCAGAACCAAGGATGTCAAGCTAAAGTGTTTTTCTAATATGATCCTAATAATGTAACGTGTAGTTTAAAGGGGCAGTGGAGTGACACATTATATCCTTTAAATCCATTTCTCTCCCCACCCTAGCCCATTTTTTAAACTTTCATTGAAACTCAGTATGATTATGTAGCACCCTCTTACAAAAATCACCTCAGTTTAAACCATGGAGGAATATAATGGCACATGTGGTTCCCTCCCTTGGCTTTATGAAATTTATTTTAGACAAAAAAGTTATAAATTCAATCACAATCACCTCAAGCACCCAGTTCAGAAAATTCCCAACATTTAGATAGAGGTTGGACTCTTTGTCTTGATTTACACTGATCTATATATCTATATCTATCTATATCTATATCTATATCTATATCTATATCTATATCTATATCTATATCTATATCTATGTCTATGTCTATGTCTATGTCTATGTCTATGTCTATGTCTATGTCTATGTCTATGTCTATGTCTATGTCTATGTCTATGTCTATGTCTATGTCTATGTCTATGTCTATGTCTATATCTATATCTATATCTATATCTATATCTATATCTATATCTATCTGTATCTGTATCTGTATCTATCTATATCTGTATCTGTATCTATATCTATATCTATATCTATATCTATATCTATATCTATATCTATATCTATATCTATATCTATATCTATATCTATATCTATATCTATATCTATATCTATATCTATATCTATATCTATATCTATCTGTCTAGTTAGCTAAATGTAGCTAGGTGGTGCAGTGGATAGAGCACTGGTCCTGAAGTTGGGAAGACTCATCTTCCTGAGTTCAAATCTGGCTTCAGACACTTACTAGTTGTGTGACCCTGGGCAAATCACTTCACCCTCTTTGCCTCAAGTTCCTCATCTGTAAAATGGGCTGGAGAAGGAAATGGCAAACTATTCCAGGATCTCTACCAAAAAAACGCCAAATGGTATCACAACGAGTCGGACACTACTGAAATGACTGAATAGCAAAAAGAAAAAGTTAACTCCTGCTCTTGTTGAGGTAGCTAGGTTGCACTACTGATAGAGTACCCAGCCTGGAGTTAGGAAGACCTGAATTCAAATATGGCTACAGACATTTATTAGCTGTGTGGCCCTTGGCAAGTCACTTAACCTTTGTCTTAGTTGTCTTAGCTGTAAAATGGGTATAATAACAGCACCTCTTTTGCAGAGGCACACTGCCTGGCACTTAGTAAGTGCTATATAAATGCTTATTTTCCTCTTTTCTCCTTCATTGCCAGTGAGGCAAAATTCTGATTATTGGAAATGTTTGAGTAATGAAACAGCAAATTATATTATATGACTGTGGATAGATAGGCACTGGGAGGGGAAGTTAGAGAAAAAGTAGAGCAGATCAGCATATCTTTGCAAATTTTTTTTTTCTATTTTTAGGACTGTCCTTAAATAGGTAGGTGAGTACACTGGTGGTATCAGTCCAAGTCTTCAAGATGCTGTAATATCCATAACCATCCTCAACATCTCCCTTCTCTGCTATAGTTCAATTCTGTCATCTCTTCTTTCTTTGGTTGCTCCTGGGTTCAGGTTGGTATGACTCTATCCCTTCCTCTTCACTTCCAGACCCTCAGAATATTAATCTGGTTCTGCGATTGTTCCTACTTTTTGTTCAAGTGATTTACAACAACTCCAAGTCTCTCACTGAATTGCTTCAATTGATTCAAGAAGTACCATCAGGAAATATTCAACAAAGGTAATTACTTTTAAGTGGGATTGGATAATTAATTGAGTCTCACCCTCACACTCATGATATACGTTTATGTTCTAACTTCTTTTTTGCTAAGTCCTGAGGTTGTTCCAAGAAACCTCCAAGATCATAATCTCTTAGAAGAGTGTTGCCTCACTATCCACAAAAGAAAAACCAATATGATGAAGAATGTCTATAGTACAGACCTGACTATGCAGTTGTATGGACAAACTATAGAGCTTGTCTATCAGTAGCAGTCTACTTCTATCAGAGAGGCAGTGACATATAGTGGACAGGGCACTGGACTTGGAGTCAGGAATACCTGGGTTCAAATCCTGCCTCAGACACTTACTAGCTATGTGACCCAAAGCAAGTCATTAGAATCATTAAGATTCTAAATTTCCTCATTTGTAAAATGAGAGAGTTGGACTCCGTGGCCTTTGAGGTCAACTCTACATCTGTGATCCAATGTATCTATCTATTTATCTATCTATGTGTTGTCTCTCTGTCTACTATTTATGTCTGTCTGTCTGTCCATCTGTCTGTCTATCTATCTATCTATCTATCTATCTATCTATCTATCTATCTATCTATCTATCTATCTATCTATCCGTCCATCCGTCCATCCGTCCATCCGTCCATCCGTCCATCCGTCCATCCGTCCACCGTCCATCCGTCCATCCGTCCATCCATCCATCCATCCATCCATCCATCCATCCATCTATGCATCTATCTATCTATCTATCTATCTATCTATCTATCTATCTATCTATCTATCTATCTATCTATCTCTTGTAAAGACACTGCAAATGGACAGGGAGGAGAATAGACTGAATTACCTTTCAGAAATTATACAGTTCCTTTAATTACCTGAGTACCTTTCTGGGAAAAAAAAAGCCAGTTTAAGAACAATATTTTTATTTGGCAATATTATGTGTGTACATAGAGAATTGAAGTTGAAGGTCTTTTAAAGATCAATGGAAAGTTACATGGTAGGCACGAGCAGGTGACATGATGTAAAGATCATGCTGAAGAAGTGTTATAAAAAGACTCAATGATGAAGTCTATGAATGAGAGAAAAGATGGGCTGGCCAAATAATAAGAGTTCAGGATGGACAACTTACATGCTCCATTCACTAGTATTTGTGAAATATCAAGAGCTAGGAGATGGCGCACTGGGCATTGGCTGTGTTCCCTGTGTTGGATTTTTGAGAAAAAAGAGTTACACAGGATGGGCAGGAATGGATGGGTTGCAATCTGCATAGTTGGAGAGGATACACACATCTATGAAGTCACAGATCCATCTAGGTAATGAAGTCAGGGGAATTTTATTAGAAAAGGAACATCCTTATAGTTAAGTTTGCCACTTCCCATGTACATTTATTTCCTACATCAGGGAGACATTGAATTAGGTACTTTACTTTTGCCCTTAAGAGCAGGAACTATTTCTCTCTCTCTCTCTCTTTTTTTATCCCCCGCACCTAGAACTTAATAAATGCTTGTTGAACTTAATAGATAAATCAATCATTAACACTTATCAAGCAACTCCTATGTGCCTGTCATCGTGGTAGGTGCTGGAGATATGAAGACCAAAGTGAAATAGCCCTTGAATTTTGTGATTGTATCCTCTATGCCCAGATACCATTTTTTGAAAGAGAAAAAAAAAAAGCTATGTGCCCCAAATCTGAGGAAGGGACTTTGATAGAATGTTATACTCTGACTTAGAATGTTACATTATTGGAATCCACTTAACTTTTTCTTATTGCTGAGCTTATTTAATTGACATTTTTGGTCAACCAATGTTCTCATTGTTCCTCTGCATGTTGCCATTGTTGATCTAAGACAGCCAACTTCTGGAAGGCAGGAACCATTGAAGTCACTTGGGGTAGACTCTAAAATCATACTTTGGAGCAAAACTTAAGACATGTATTCTCAGCTGACTTGAACATTCGTGTGTATAAATGCAATGTGCTGATTTCTGAAATGCTTTATAAAACACATGGTCCTGTGATATAATTATCTGTGGCAGGAAACATCATCTGTTAAGGCTCATCCTATGTGACTATGAAATCCTTAGGAAAACATATGAGCATTTACTATGTAGCAGTTAATTTTTTAATCAAAATGCCTTGTCTGTTTCCTGATTTGTTATTTAAAATATAAAATGCAATTAGATCCACTTGAAAGCTAATTGCTTGCCAAACGTAATTTGTTTCCAAATTAAAGTTGTCTTGGAGTTATACTAACACAAACAGTCTTTGAAACCAGTAAGCATTATTTATTTTTAACTTTTAAGACAGCCAAATATTTTGTCCTCAAATTTCAGGGGGAAAAATTCCCTTCTGGGCTAAAACCTTACATATTTCACTCCTTTAAGCTTAAAGCAACTGTTACCATCTGAACTCCAAATGTTGGAAAACAAAGGTTTCTAGTGATTCATCTGTAATTCACAGTTGGGCAAATAGCAATAGCTATTAGATACTGCTTAATTTAAATCATAATGAAGGATCTGGTTATAGAATGAAGCCGATTAAAACAAATACATAACACCCAGAAAATTGTAGAAACAAAGGTAACTAAACCAAATTATGTGTCATTTAGCCAGGGTCCCACACCTGAATAGGCTCTTTAGAATTTGGAAGTACTTAGGTGTCCTGAGTTGTGTACTGAGCATGAATGAATGAATGAATGAATGAATGAATGAATGGGAAGCTGCTGAGAATCATGGAATGATAGGATGTCAGAACTGGAATGGACCTTCGAAACAGTCTATTCTGTACCTATTTTGTAGGTGAGGAAACTCAAGTTGTAAACATAGGCTTGAATAAAATGAAATATTAGTTCCATTCAGGATATATTTTGTCAGCTTTAATGGTAAGATATCTAGGTTTGATTTCAGTCTGAATTAGTGAATTGGGATGCTGGTGATGTTTTTGAACTTTGGTCATTTTGTGGTTTGGTGAAAAATTAGTTCTTGGATTTATTTTGACATTTTGAATATTAGCACAGTATATTCTTTCCTTGATCTATCAGTTAGCCAAAAGCTTCAATTCAGACTTCTTGGAACATCTGGAATAATAACAACAATAATAATAATGCCAACTAACATTTATATGGCCCTTTAAGGTTTGCTAAACACTTGCATATATCTCATTTTATTTTCACAATAACTCTGTGAGAAAGGTATTATTGTTAACTTCATTTTACAGATGAGGAAACTGAGGCTAAGAAAAAATGAAGTGACTTGCCCAGGGTCATACAGCTCGCAAATGTCTGAAGCAGGGGATTTGAACTCAGGTTTTTCCTGATTCCAAAACCTAAAAACCTTCAGCTAAACTAAGCTGCTTCCTATTATAGCCTGCAACCTGAATATCTGGGAGTTTCTGGGGCTATTCTGAGTGCTGCAGCTGGTCCAGGAAACTTATTCCAGCCTGGTGTCATTCCAGGATGTCTACTTCATGAAAACTGTAGGAAAGAATCTCCAGAACAAATTTTTTAGTAATTTAATTCACTAAGAATTTATTGTTTGCACTACAAGTCAGGTTATGTGCCAAGTGTTGGGAATATAGTTGTTGTTGTTCAGTCATATCTGAGTCTTTGTGACCCTATTTGTTTTTTTTTTTTTGGCAAAGATACTGGAATGGTTTGCCATTTCCTTCTGCCCATTTTATAGATGAAAAAAACTGAGGCAAGCAGAGTTAAGTGACTTGCCCAGGGTCTCACAGTTAGCAAGTATCTGAGGCAGTATTTGAACTCATGAAAAGAGTCTTTCTGATTCCAAGCCCAGTGTTCTATCCACTGTTTCACCTAGCTGCCCCTAAGGGCAGTAGAAGAAAAACTAAAACAACACTTGTGCCAAGGGAGCTTCATTCTGTTTGGGTGGAGGGATGAGATAATTGGTACACAAATAAGTAAATGCAAGATACATACACATAGAGTGGATTTGTGTGTGTGTGTGTGTGTAGCACTAAACATTTGGGAAATCAGGAAAGGCCTCTGGGAGGAAGATGCTGTTTGGCTGAAAGGAACTAGGGGTTTCAAGCACTGTGGGGGACGACTTTGTAAAGGCATAAATGTGGGAGATGGAATGCCATACGCAGGAAATAGCAACTAATTCAATCTGACTGGAATGTAGAGTTCATGAGGTGGTGAGGTGGGGGGGGTAGGAAATGTGTAATTAACCTAGAAAGATTATTTAGAATAGGATTATGAAGGACTTTAAATGAAATATATAGGAGCTTGTATATAATCCTAGATGCAACTGGGAGCCCCTGAAGCTTCTTGAGCAGTGGAGTGACATGGTCAGACGTATGCTTCAGAAATATTACTTTGGCGGAAGTAAGGAGGGTGGATTAAAGAGAGCCACGGCTGGATTTAGGGAAACCAATTAGGGGTTATTTCAAATGTCATGACAAGAGGTAATGAGGGCCTGAACTACAGTGGTGGTTGTGTAAGTGAGAGAAGGGGAGAGATATGTTAGATGTTGTAGAGTTGGAATCAATAAGACTTGGTAACTGATTGACTATAATTGAACAGAGTGAGAAGAGAACAGAGTGGGGCTGACCTTGAGTTTACTGAGTAACTAGAAGGATGGTAGTGTTCTTGACAGAAATAGGGAAGTGAAGAAGAGGGAGAAGTTTAGGGGGAGATAATGAGTTCTATTTTGAATATGCTGAGTTTTAGATGCCTGTAGGATTTCCAGGTGGAGATATTGGTGATACTGAATTGGAGCTATGGAGAGAGATGAGATGTATAGATTTGCCCATCATCCTTTTAGAGATAGTGATGGGAAGTGATGAGTTCACCAACTGAATGTAAAGATAGAGGAGGAGGACCAAGAAGAAGCCACAATGATTTTGGTTGAATCAAAGAGCTGGTGAAGCTAGGACTCATGAGAGGAATGAATAAGAGAGGTATAGTGTATAACCAACTCTTTTTTTGTGGTGGGGAGAGGGGCAGTGATTCAAGAGACTTGGATGGAGGGCCACTGCTGTTGGCTGGAGTGAGCTGACTTTGATTGCAAAGTTTGCCACCCTCCTCCTGACCCCTCCATTTTTGGGAAAGGGGATCGTGGATGGAAGTTGTTGATGGTGAGCAAGGAGTAAGAAGGAAAGGTAGAGGCCATTGCAAGCAAGAGGTGTAAGGCAAGCAGAGGAAGCAGACACAGTTGCAGTGAGAGGTGGAATCCATAGCCATAAAGAGTAGATTTTAGGGTCTAGCTAATGCCAGCAATTGATTACAGTTGGGTCTGGTGCTGGGATGGAGAAGCTGAAAGCCGTGTGATTCGTTCTTTCCCCAACTTCTTCCTCTCTTTCTAGAAAGAAAAATGTCCTTCTGGACCATCTCCTTATGTTAATGTATTTGCTTTTCTTTGGTTTCGGGAAACTTAGTCTTTGTTTTAAAATATACAATTTGCTTTCATTAAAAAAAATCTTGTGAACATGCTCAAGCTGTTGTAGTTCAGTCATGTCTGACGCTGTGACCCCATTTGGGGTTTTCTTGGCAAAGATACTGGAGTGGTTTGCCATTTCCTTCTCCAGCTGATTTTACAAATGAGGAAATAGAGGCAAACAGGGTTAAGTGACTTTCCTAGGGTCACACAGCTAGTAAGTGTCTGAAGCCAGATTTGAACTCAGGAAGATGAGTCTTCCGACTCCAGGCCCAGCACTCTATCTACTACACCACCTAGCTGCCCTTGTAACATGTTTACAGTTAATATGTATAGAGGAAGGGGGAAAAGAAAGAGTGTTCTGTGATGGAGATGGAAGACTCTCTGGTTAGTGAAAGTTGCCCTGGTGGCTTAGAGCTAATTTAGAATTATTGGACAAAGTGGAGGATGTCATTGTTAAACTTTACCTACCTGACAAAAGCCCAAGGTTAAGATACCCTTGTTTAAATGGGGAGCTGGTAAACACATTAGGCTGTGAAGGGATCAAAGGCAGTCACTTTCTTTTTACTTTGGCATACCTCAGGGGTTCAAAAGAAAGCTATGCTGGAACTCAGGGAGGGGAAGTGAGTTGTCCAAGCATACTTAGGTAGGTGTACTGATTCAGTGAATGACAACTCAGCCTGCCTAGCTCCCCAGAGCTACCTGCTGCTACACTTATATAGACACTTATATAGGAAGATTTTGGATGGGTTTCCCTGTGAAACTTCATTATCTTCTCTTCAAACCTCTTCTTCTTGGTCAAGAACAGTCTCCTAGAGCTAAAAGAAGCATGATGGGGAGGAAACATCAAACTTAACCTATTGACCTATGCACAGATGTTTGCATTCAGAGATTGGAATAAGGAGTGTCTATGCACTAGTTTAAGGCATCTTTTAGACATTTCTTAAAAATAGGGTCATAATCAGGAAAAGGATCAGGAAGGCTGTAATTAATGAATTTTAATATTTCCTTTGACTTGAGTAACCCAGATAAAATATTTTGATCCCTCTGGTCCTTTGTGATATTTATCAAACTTCTGTGAGCAAACATAACAATATCATCATCTCAAGGACTTCTCTTTAAGAGGGCACCATTTTGTTTCTTATATCAAAGACCAAGTTCCTGGATCCTAACCTTGTTGGCATTTCCTCGTAGAAGAAAAAAAAAGCAGGGAACATCCAAAAGGATTTCATCAAATAGAAAAAGTTGAAACATCTGCCAGAGCCATAAGAGCTTTTTTGGCTGTGTCTCGCCAATAATGGAGGAAACCTCAAATGGATTAACTTTGCCTCCATCAGTGGTGAAAGAGAAAGATGCATTCATCTCTCACAGGAAATTCAAGTTTAGTAAAAAAGTTAGGAGTATATTTTCAGGACTATATCGATTTTCACTTGGGAAGGCTAGGATCAAAGGTACCAGAATGCCCACTGCTCACCATAACCCTGTGGTAACTAGAGAGATCTTTTTGCCAAAGCCATTTGTTGGAGTTGGTTAAAACCCCCAAACCTTTGAACTTAGGATGAAATTTTGTGAGAACAAATGATGACAATCTTCTGTTCTCCTGAAGACTTGATTCCATAATGTAGAAGGCAAGGGGGCAACACTTCAAAGAAAGACCAGAATGGTTGCTAAATCGTGACGGCTGCCTCCTCCTTGTATTAAAAGCATTGATACCTTATAATAGAGTATAAATAGGTACTCCCAGACCCAAGACTTCTCTTTGGAGGATATCGAGGAGGTAAGTTTGGAAAGTAGTTTGAAGGCTGGTAGAAAGACTTGGGGAAAGGATGGTTTTTTCTCTTAACCATATAAATTCTGCATTTTTTTAATTGAATTTTGATTTTTCATGATTGTGTCTATGAACAAGGCTGCCTTCACATTCATAATTACAGGGGCTATATAAGTATTGCTGTATCCACATTATGATCTGCCTGAAGGATAGATTCATTCCTCTATTCTTTTTTTACTTCCTTTTCGAGTTTCTGATGGCAGGAGGAATTTGGGAAAATGTCTTTTTTGTCAGAAAGCATCAATTTGTATGAGGTTCCACCAGGGTTATTCTTTTGGAGTAATCATTCATCTATAGTGGAATTAAAATCTAGGGGAGTGGGGCGCTTGAACAAGACTCTTAAAGAAAATTGTACCTTTAAAAAAGTCTCTTGGGTGGGGTCCTCATGCCTTTGATGTACCATGCTTAGTGACCACTTAGTAACAAAATGGGAAATTATATGTTATGTACTGAAGCAGATCCAGGATGAATGACACTAGTGGCTCATGATAATGTGGAAACCTAGGAAAATCAAGTAATTAATTAAAGGGAAAAGCAAGAAGAAGAAGCTGGCATTCAGCACTTACAGAGAAGACCAAGTAGAGGCTTTGTAGAATGAGTGCTTTTAACAGTGGTGGTCTGCTAGTTTTAAATAAGATTCTGTAGCCCTGGCCTAAAACATATTCATAGAAACATGTTTTCCTTGCTCTTTTGAGCCTTACTTCCCTGTTCCTCTTTGTATACACAAACTCCAAACATTTGAAAGATAATTTATTTGTTTTAATCAACTAGAAACTTCCTTGAAGCCTCCCACCGAGGACCCCTCCCTCCTAATTGAGAGCACAGGAAAAAAAAACCCATTACAAACATATCTAGTAAATCAAAACATTTTCACAATGGCTATGTCAAAAAAAATTGTCTTATCCTACATTCTAAGTACTTGACCTCTTTACCTGCAGGTGGGTAGCATCAGTTCTCTGGAATTCTGGTTGGTAATTATGCTGGTATGAGTTCAGCATGATAGTATTCCATCACATTTATATATCATAACTTGCTCATCTTGTCCCCAATTTATGGATGATTCCTCATATTTCCATTCTTTGCCACATTAAAAGAGCTATAAATATTTTTGTACATTTTTAATTTGTTTTGTTTAAGACTAATTCTTTCCTTAATCTATCCTTCCTCTAATTCCTCCTCCCCCTTCTTCCCTATTTCCCTGTTGAGTGAAATGTATATATTTTTGTATTCAACTCTGTGTTTGTGGTGTGTGTGTGTGTGTGTGTGTGTGTGTGTGTGTGTGTGTGTGTATGTGTATTCTTTCTTCTTTTTACCAGTTCAGGTAAGGTTAAATTGTCAGTTGTTTCCTCTAACCCATGACCTCTCTTTTGTTTCTATAGATATCTATTTGTGCATCCTGATTATGTGAGATAGTATTCTTTAACCTTCCTTTTCTTCCCTCCTAGTGTATTTCTCTTACCCCCTTTCCATTCTTAAGAGCAGCAAGACAGAACAGAACAACTTCTAGGCCTTGCCTAATTGGACTTTCTATATGAACCTTGATGATAGAGTTCAGAAGGGACATGTATATCATCTACCTATAATTGAATGCAAATAATTTATCTTATTTAGTCCTTTTTTATTGTTTATTCACATTTATCTTTTATGTTTCTCCAACCCTGTGTTTGAACTTCAAAGTTTCTAAGCAACTCTGGTCTTCTCATCAGGAATGCTTGAAAGTCCTTGATTTCCTTAAAGATTCATTGCTCTACATGTAATATTATACTCAATTTTACTGGGTAAATTATTCTTTTCTGTCAGCTTATATTCTTTTGTCTTCTGAAGTATTGTTTTTGAGCTTTCTGCTCCTTTAAAGTGGTAGGTGCTAAATCTGGTGTGATAGTGACTGACTCTTCACTACTGGAATTCTTTCTTTCTGGATACTCGTAGTATTTTTTCTTTGACCTGAAAATTTTGGATTTTGGCTGTGATGTTCCTAGAAATTTTCATTTGGGGAGTTCTTTTAGGAGGTGATTGATGGATTCTTTCTATTTCCACTTTGTCTTCTGGTTCTAAGAGGTCTGTGCATTTTTTTTTTTAAGATTTCTTAAAATACGATGTCTAGGCTCTTTCTTTTTTTTGACATTCATATTGTCCAATGATCCTTAGCTTTTTTCTCCTTGACCTGCTTTCCAGGTCAATTGTTTCTGTTATGAGGTACCTTACATTTTCTTCTATTTTTTTAGCCTGTTGATTTTGTTTTTAATATTTCTTGTTGTTCCATGAAGTCTTTGTCTTCTATTTGGTCCATCCTAATTTTCAGGGAGTTTATTTACCTGGCAAGGTTTTTTACCTCTTGTGACAAGTTATTAAATTTCTTTCCAATTTTCTTCGATAGTCCTCATTTCTGTTCTATGCTTTTCATCTAGTACTCTCATTTCATTTATAAAAATATTTTAAATTCTTTTTTTTTTTGAACTCTTGCTTCTTTTCTTCCAAGAATTCTAGTTTGAGTTTATACCCAAGCTCTGTTTTTCTTTGAGGCATTGCTTGTAGATATTTTGGAGTTATTTTCTTTTTCTGTGTTGTGTCTTGAGGTTGGTATCTAGGGAATATTATGCTCATTGTCTTTATAGTATTATCTTGCAGACACAAATTTAGTCTTTTTTTTTGGTGATGCAATTGGGATTAAGTGACTTGCCCAGGGTCATACAGCTAGTAAGTGTCAAATGTCTGCAGCTGCATTTGAACTCAGGTCCTCCTGACTCCAAGGCCAGAGCTCTATCCACTGTGCTACCTAGCTGCCCCAATTTTGTCTTCTTTTGCAAAGTTTCAATTCTTTCTAGGTCTCTACCAATATGACATTCTCGAATTAAATTCTTAAATACTTAAATTCTTTAAAGAGCCATAGTACTGAACTATATAGTTCAAAAGACAAGAAAGAACAATTTTTCTCCTTTAACTCCTAAGCTACTGTAGAACATCCTAGTTCTCTTTGAAACTTTCTGATCATCATTTCTCTGTTTCCTCTTTGTTTTTCCTTTTCTTTGAACCCTTTAGTATGAGCATTCTCCAAAGTTCAGTAATTGGTTTTCTGCCTTTTTTTGTCTCTACTCTCTTCGTAGAGACCTTATTTGTTCTAATGAGTCTTTCCTTTTCAATCTCACTTTCAAAATCACCTCTGTATCTCTCATAGCTCATATCTTCTAGACTAGACTTCTAATCTTTCTAGTCTTGAACTCTCACCTGAACCTCAGTAGCAGATCTCCAATTGCCCCTTGGACATTTCCATTTCAGTGACTCACCTTCACCTCAAATTTACCATATCTAAAACCCAACTTCCTCCAAACCAGTCAATAGCACCATCATTTCCCCAGCCATGCAAACTAGAAATCAGTGTCACCTCTGATTTATGCCTATCCTTTGTCATGTATATCCAATCAGTTTCCATGTCCTTTGGATTATTTTTTCAAAATATTTCAAATGTCTGTTTCATCCTCTCCATTCCCATTGCTACCATCTAATTTCTGATCTGCATTATCTTTTGCTTTTATTATTTGTATTGTCCCATAGCTAGTCCACTTATATCAGATTTTTTTCCTTTTTCTGGTCCTTCCAGGATATGTTGTAGACCAATATTCCTTAATTACCGCTCTCAAAAGACATTCTGTAGCACTTGCATTCTTTGGGAAAGCCTAGTCTTCTTTCTTTTAATTTGACCCATTTTAGAATATACCTCACAGAAAGAGAATAAATCAGCAAATTCATGATTTTGGATCCTGCTTAGTTTTCTACTCTCAAGGGTAATTGTGTTTTTGCTTAACTAAATGCTTCTGCCCTCATCAGAACGGATGCTATATTAAATATACATTCACATAGCCTAGTTCCCTAGAATTAAATCTGAGACTCTTGCAATTCAAACACTTTTGATATTTCAAAAATATCAATTTTCACTTTCATTCACTAAAGGCTATAGTTAAGGTAGAAGTCCTTTGTTAAATACACAATTAGTTCTGGGAATAGAGTCTAAGAAGTACAACCAATCCCTTTGCTAATTATTTTATTAGCCAGGTTCTTACATAATCTGCCTTTAGCCTTAACTTAGTTTTAATTATACTTTGCTGAAATTTGGTTACTTTGCTCAACTACAATTGAAAATGAAAAGAATTCCTCTGAAAAAGAAAAATCAAGAAAGCTCTCTTTTATTTATTTTTTAAAAAAGGGTTTTCCCAGACTGATAATTATGAGAGAGGTTTTAAAGTATAACAGTTTGTGTTTTGCTTTGATCCAAAAAGCTATTAGCAGTTTTAAAAATAGAAAGTGGTTATACTGTATGTTTATAAAGAAGGATTCAAAGACTACCACTGAATAGTGAATTAACTAGGTCAAACCAGGAAGGGCAGTCACATGACTCTGCTTCCCAAGATCCAGGAAATTTAAGAGAACCACATATGACAAGGCCCCACTTTGTGGTCTTTAACTTAACCTTAAATTATAACTCAGAAGGTACAAACCAGAGTAGGAGGAGGCTGGAAGGAGGCTAAGGGAAAGAATCAAGAATGCCAAAAGTCACAGTCCTATGATTTATATCATTGTAAAATGTTTTATTAATATTATCCAATCATGGAATGAAAGACTTTTAGAATGAGAGGTCACCTTAGAATGTATCTAATCTATCCTCTTTATTTTAAGATAAGAAAACTGAGGCACAGAGTGATGAATTGCCTGGTGGCCTCATAACAAGTTAGTGGTAAAGCCAGAACTAGAATGCAATTCCAGGGTAGGGTATGGAAGTGGAGTGGAGTGGGAGGAAGAGGAGAGAGTTGTCAGTTTTTTTCTTGATAGAGGAGTTTAATTTAAAGGTTTTAATATTAATAGCATGCTTTAATAATGAAGGCAAAAATCTTCCATGTTTATGCATTCTAATTGTTAGCTAATATTTACACTTTAAGGTTTGAAAAACATTTTATATGTACTTTATTTTGGATCCATACAACAACCCTTTGGGGTACGTGCACTTATTACCATTTTACAAATGAGGATAGCTCTACCTACTGTACTCCCTAGTTGTTATGTTAAAAGAGTCTCTGATGGAAGGCCATTTTATTGTTGTCCAGTTGTTTCCTGTCCTGTTTGACTGTTTGTGGCCTCATCTGGAGTTTTCTAGGCAAAGATACCAGAGTGGTTTGCCATTTCCTTCTCTAGCTCATTTTATAGATGAGGAAACTGAGGCAAATAAGATTAAGTGACTTTGTCAGGGTCATATAACTAGTGAGTGTCTGAGGCCAGATTTGAACTCAGGAAGAAGAGTCTTCCTGACTCAGGGCCTAGAACTCTATCCACTGTGCCACCTACCTACCCTACTGTTGGCCATATGGAATCTCAATTCTACCTCTGACTATAAAAGAGAAGAATTATCATTTTGGATTGTGATTA
The DNA here is from genome assembly GCF_003287225.1 of Phascolarctos cinereus. Lineage (NCBI taxonomy): Eukaryota > Metazoa > Chordata > Mammalia > Diprotodontia > Phascolarctidae > Phascolarctos > Phascolarctos cinereus. The sequence goes on along the minus strand of NW_027555847.1, from coordinate 486,419,845 downwards.
CAAAGGAGAATGAGAACTGGAAAGTAGAGAAGAATGAATGCTTGGATTAAAATAACCAGGTTTATTTCTAGAAAATAGTTTATATTAATAATTGGAGGGTAGAGTTTGAGGTGAAAAAGAAGATGAGTAATGAAGTTTCTGGGCAGCTTAATTTCATTTCCCAACTTCTGAGAAGAAACAAAACTTCCTTGGAATGATTTCCCATTTTTGTTTCTTATCCTCTTCTGTCTTTCTTCTTTCCTTCTTTTCATTTCCTGTCTACAACTCCTTTCACCTATGCTTCCCACAGTTTAAAGCATTGGACCTTTGGGTTGGGAAGACAGCCAAGGAGCACGAGGTCAGAACAGAATGTAGGTATATTACATATGGGTTGTCCTCCCACAATGCTTTCAAGCTGTGGATTGTATCATATAATGATAATGTACTGTCTTCTAACTTTGCACAGACTAAAATGCAATGGAGAGTTTCTCACATAATGAATTTCTATTATGGAATAATCTGAAGGTGTATGTTGTGAGGGCTGTCCCCAACATGTAGCGTAGGGGTATTGTGTGGCTCAAAAGACACCATTAACCTCTACCCCTTCCCTTACCTTTTTCTAAGGGAGACTTCAATTCCTGCCAGGAAAGGAAGCAGAAAGTTAGGCTAAAGGCCACCACTCTGTTCTCCTCAGAGAGAAAGGTTGCTGGACTAGAATTATATCTATCTGCTCCCTTAAACATTATTTGTCTATGGGATGTGATTTTTGGTTCAACCTAACTTCTGATCATTGTTTCATTAATTGGGGGAGGAGTACCCCAAGCTTTATATCTAAGGCTTGATCCCTTTCCCACCAAATTCCACTTCCATGATGAACACACATAGCAATTAGCAGAGAAACCCATTTATTCACTTTGATGGTAAACAGAAATCAGAGCAAATATACATAGGAGAATATATAATCAGACAATACAGAGTGAAGATGCTGTCCCATTGGGAATGAGGTAACTCTTTTCAAATAAGAGAGTCCTAACTCATACCCAAGAGGAAACGTCCAACATCTCTATTGTGTGGACTTGATGGAGACTATCAGCTCCTCTCATGTCAGCTTCTTCTGAGTATTTTACTTCAGCAGCATGAAGTGGGGCTGGCATTGGTCTTCTTTCTTGGAGCTGAAAGCCACAAGTACCCAAAGCAACAGCAGAGCCAGAAGAGACCAGAATACATCTGAAGAGACTCAGAGTGTCCAGAGAGTAGAGACCTCTCCATTCCTCTATCAACTCATAGGATATTGATCTCCCATATGAGGAGTCTCCTACCAATGGACTTTGGGATCTGAGTGGGATTACATTCACTTACTATTTAAAATGTGTCAGATAGAGTCTTGAATTACACGTTATAGGATCCTGAAGTATTTCTTTTTTTCTTTTTGGTGAGGCAATCGGGGTTAAATGACTTGCCCAGAGTCACACAGCTAGAAAGTGTCAAGCGTCTGAGACTAGATTTTAACTCAGGTCCTCTTAACTCCAAGGCCAGAGCTCTATCCACTGCACCACCTAGCTGCCCTATCCTTAAGTTTTAAGACATATTTGTATGTGGCAATTTGAACTGAGTTTTTCTTTTCACAGCAGTATGGGTGTGGTTTGGTTAACCTTATTAGGGCTAGTCAAAAGGGCCTTTGCCTGGAGGCAGGGGAGGTCAGTGATGGGAAATTTACCCCAATTTGGGAGATTTAGCTTGTCTTTCAAGCTTTCAGTTATTTTTTTCAGTCATGTTTGACTCTTTGTCTCCTTAGATGGGTTAAACCAGGTTGATGGTAACCAAACGGCCTCAGACTATTGGTAAGTTAGGGGAGGTCTCCCCCTCACCACGTGAAGACTTCCCTGCTGAGTGGGTGAATGAGAACAATTTGTTCCAACAGCCAGGAAGGTGACTGAGGCAGGTGCTGTGGAGCGCTTAGAGCTTGGTGTGATACCAAAGGTTCTAAGGTCATCTGAATCCCAGGCCATTGCCAATGAGCTTAAGTTTTATCTTGCCACTGGACTTTCATGATTCTGGAAGAGAGAGTGAGACCTATGACTTTGCACAACTCTGCCTCACTTAAATCCAATACATGCAGGACTCAAGACATTACTTTGTGATGTCATTGGTTCTCTCTGAAAATGAAGGACAGACAACAATAACAACAGCAGGCCTTTCAAGCTTTCAGTCAACTTTGTGACCCCACCTGGGGTTTTCTTGGCAGTGTGATTGACATTTCCTTCTTTAGGACATTTTACAGATGAGGAAACTGAGGCAAATAGGATTAAATGACTTGCACAGGGTCACACAGCTAGTAAGTGTCTGAGGCCACATTTGAACTCAGGAAGATGAATCTTCCTAGGCTTGGCACTCTATCCACTGCCATTTTTGTAGTTAGGGAAACTGAGGTAAACAGTGATTTGCCTAGGTTTGGTCACACAAGTAGTAAGTGGCTAAGGTAGGATTTGAACTCAAGGAGCTCATGACTCCAGGTCCAAAGCTGAACCATCTAACTGCCTTGGTGCACTCTACTCTTGCCTCTGAAGGTAGGTAGGGAAGGGAAGGTAGGACTGCCTCCTACCAGCAAGTCTCTATGATAAAATGTAAACTCCTTGAAGGCAGGGAGTTTAATTTTATCTTTGTATCTTCTGTGGAAGAGTGTCTGGCCACAGAATATACTTGATAAGGGCTTGTTGGTGATGGTTTGTAAGGAACTTATATCATATGAGAGGAAACAACATGTGCACACATTAGGTTTGAGAGAAAAGATTATTATTATTATTGTTATTATTTTTTTGGCTAGGCAATGGGGTTAAGTGACTTGCTTAGGGTCCCACAGCTAGTAAGTGTTATGTGTCTGAGGCCAGATTTGAACTCAGGTCCTCCTGAATCCAGGGCTGGTACTCTATCCACTGCGTCACCTAGCTGCCCCAGTGAGAGAAAAGATTATTAAATAATCAATTGTTAATGTTGGGGAGATCCAGGATTTTTTCCCTTCCTACTTGCTCATTCCTTGTTAGGTCAAATCAGCCTCTGAAGAATAGGACTGATGATGAGACTGGATTTTAAATTCTCCTTAATTTTATTCAGACCCCACCTCACTGGGAAAAGCTCAATTCTGATTATAGAGTAAAAAGAATTTAATCTAGGTGAATTCCAGCCTATTGCGTTCTACTCAGGCTTGGGTGGTGGATAGATCCTTTGTCTAGATTACCCAAGCTGAGGTGGGAGGCGGTGGTGGTCTGAGAGTAAGAGTGACATAATTAAAGTCTATTCCCCCAGCCCAACATTAGAATAGGTCCACTTCTTATTATAATATTCATTCTTCTCATTAATTGTCAACCAATCAGAGTTGATTGCTGCCTGTCGGGAACACCCACTCTTCCAAGGACATACAAGCATCAAGAGACCACCATGATCCATCTTTGATTTACGAGAGAAGGCCAAATGACCATGCTTTTATTAATTATTCATTAGCCATAATTAATAAAATTATTAATTTCCAAGAAATTATGTTTCTCAAACTTATTGTATGTCATAGTTTATGCAAAACAGATACAAAGTAAATCCAATGTCATTTTGTGGGGGAGACACTAATATTTCAGTGGATTAGGAAAGGCCTCATGTAGGAAGCCTGAGCTGAGTTTTGAAGAAACGTAGGGATTCCAAGAGGTAGAAGTGAGAAGGGAATTTTATTTTAGGTATGGGGTTTCTGCTTGTGCATAGGCACAAAGGTGGGTGAGATACAATGTCATTGTGAAGAACAGTAAGAAGGCCAAGAAACTTGGATCTAAGAGGCAATAGGAGTTTGCTGGATAGTGACATGATTAGACCTCTATTTGAGTAGTATCACTTTGGCAGCTATGTGGAGGATGGATGATAGAAGGGAGGGAAGGAGACGGAGAGCCCATTGAGTACTTAAGTAGTGTAGTCATTGTGTAAGGGGAGAGAAATGAATGGATGTGAAGGATGTTATGGAAGCAATGTGTTAGATATGTGCGGTGAGAGAGAACCAAGAGCTATGGGTGAGAATTAGGCTGTGAGCCTGGGTTAACCTGTTATGGGGCCTCTCTGACAGAAATGGAATACCTGGAAGAGGCATGGTTTGGGGAAGAAAGGTAATGAATTCTGTTTTGGATATGTTGAGTTTCAGACATTTTCCACTGACTACATTTGGTGTTGTAGGATTCCAGGTCATGAGAGACACCAGGGTTGGATATATAAAACTAGCAGTTATCTACACAGAGATAGCAATTGAACCTATGGCTGCTTATGAGATCAGAGAGAGAGAGAGTGTAGAAAGAGAAGAGAAGAATCTAAAGCTTCTTTCACATGACAGTCCTTGAAATGTTTAAAGACGGTCCCTTCAAGTCTTCTCCTTCAGTGATTCCTTATATAGCGCTATACTGGTTGTCCTCATCTGGTTGGTTTCCAGTTTATAAATGTCCTTTCTAAAATGTGGCGCCTGCTATAGTTCCATATAGTACTTCATAATAAACCTAAATACTACAAAAAAAGAAAAAGCATCATATGCTATTTTTCAAAAGTAGGTTAAGAGAGAAGGGAAAGGTCTGTGTCTTCTTCTGTAGAGTATAATGGACAGCTGACTAATGAGCAAAGTCAAGTTCAAAGATGAGAGATAATGGTATGGAGATGCCTTGTCGGAAGAAAACCTACATTTTGTTCTACTAAGTCAAATTTTTTTTAAATAATAAAAATAAATATTGTATTATTTATACCTTTTAGTTAATTGGGTGAATTTGAAGATATGTTTTGCTGTGGAATATTGGTTGTGAAATGCCTTTTGCCTTTTCTTTTCATCAATGAAACCTTCACTAGATCATTCTCATAAAGATTTCATAGAGAGTAGGCACATGGATCAGTAGTTACTGATGTCCCTTTGATCTCCTCATTTTCAGTAACAGTATGGCCCAATTAAATTTAATTTGATTCAAGTCAACCACTATTTATTAAGTGCCTACTATGGATAAGGGATTATGTTTGGCTCTGGTGATTCAAAGACAAAAATAAAACAATATCTGCCTTCAAGAAATTTATTCTGTTATAGAAGGTAGGGGAAGAAACTCCTCTTGCATGCAATTACATGCAATTAATACAATTAAATATAAAATTGGTAGTCCTTCATAATTGAAGAGGACCAAAATGACATCATTATGTTGGAGTGAAGGTACAGTGAGTCCAACTGTGGCTGATGAGGCCAATATGAGCTTGGAATGCTGTACCACAGGTTGGGTATAAATAGTCTATATGAACATTTGGAATGGAGATGTCTCTAAATTTGTGCATCGCATGTTTTTTTTAAGCTACTCAATTCTGCTTTGCTGTATAAGCTGTGTTGTATAAACACAGTGCCTTCTTTGATGCGGGCACACCATTCTGGGCACTCCTGTGCCAGTGTCTCCCATGTCTCATAATCGATTCCAAAGTTCTTCTAATCTTCTTCTGACCCTCGTGTTTTTTAGAACTTACCTTGTGTGAGTTCTCTGTAAAATAATCTTTTAGGTAAGCATATGTTTGACATTTGAAGAATGTGGCCAGCCCATCAGAGTTGCACTCTTTGCAGTAGGATTTGAACACTTGGCAGTTCAGCTGGAGAAAGGACCTCAGTGTCCGATACCTTGCCTTGCTAGGTAATCTTCATAATCTTCCTAAGACGATTCAAATGGAAGTGATACAATTGCCTGGCATGGCGCTGGTATACTGTCCAAGTTTCACAGGTATACAACAATGAGGTCAGCATGATGGCTCTGTAGATCTTCAGTTTTGTAGGCAACCTAATACCTCCTCTCTCCTACATTTTTCTTTGGAGCTTCCCAAACGCTAAGCTAGCTCTGGCAATGTGTGTGTCAACCTCATCATCTGTCTTTATATCCTTGGAAAATATATGCCAAGATAAGTTAATTTATCCACAGTGTTCAAAATTCCTCCATTTACTGTAACTGATGAGGTTGGCATGGATGGTACACTGCTGGCTGATGAAGAAGCTCTGTTTTCAGGCCAAAATTAGCATAAGTAGCAGAGAATCGATTCATATTCTGTTGCATTTCAGCCTCAGAGGCTGCAATGAGTGCACAATCATCTGCAAACAAAAAGTTTGCACTAACTCTCCCTACACTTTTGTCTTGGATTGTAGCTTTTTCTGGTTAAATAAACCATCAGTATGGTAGCTGACCTTGATTTGTTTTCATCTTCATTGAAGGTATCTGACAACATCATGGAAAACATCATGCTAAAAAGCATGAGAGCAGTCACACAGGTTTGCTTCACCCCATTGGTGACAGGGAAAGCATGAGAGTATCACCAATTATTTAGAACCCCGTGCAATCATGTGGTCATGGAACTAGCATACAATACTGATGAACCTCTCCTGGAGACCAAATTTTGCCATGATCTTCCACAAGCCCTCATGGCTGACAGTATCAAAGGCTGTGGTTAGATTGATGAACATTATATATAGACTTCTGTTCTGCTCCTGGCATTTCTCTTGGAGTTGTTGGGCAGCAAATGACTTATTGACCATCCCTTGGCCCTTTCTGAAGCCACATTGACTCTTTAGTAGATGAGCATCTTCCAGGTGAAGGATTAGCCTATTAAGAACTCTGGCAAGAATCTTGCCATCAAAGACTAATAGAGAGATCTCCTTATGATTCTCTTAAAGCAACCTATTTCCATTTCCTTTATAGGAAATGGAAGAATTCTAGAGGATAATTTCTTCTTGCCATATAACTTGGAAGATTTCAGTCAGCTTTTGCATGACCAGTGGACCTCTGCCTTGTAAATCTCAGCTGGAGTAGAATTAGTTCCAGGTACTTTTTTTCCTCTTTATGTATTTTATTTTTTAAAATTAATTTATTTTGATTTATCAACAATTACTTCCATAAGTTTTTGAGTTATAATTTTTTTCCCTCTCTCCCTCCCCACCCCCTCCTTAAGACAGCATGCAATCTGATATAGGCTATACATATACATTCCTATTAAACATATTTTCACATTAGTGATGTGTAAATAAGAATTAGAACCAACAGGAGGAACCACCAGAAAGAGGAAACAAAACACCATGGAAGAAAAAAAAATATCAAATAGTGTGCTGCAATCTGCATTCAAACTCCACAGTTCTTTCTTTGGATGTAGATAGCATTTTCCATCTTGAGGCCTTTGGAGATGTCTTAGATCCTTGTATTGCTGAGAAGGGTTAAGTCTATCAATATTAGTCATCACACAATGTGGGTGTTACTGTGTACAATGTTCTCCTGGTTCTGCTCCCTTCACTCATTATGAGACCATACAAGTCTTTCCAGGTTTTTCTGAAGTCTGCCTGTTCATCATTTCTTATAGTACAGTAGTATTCCATTACATTCATATACCACAACTTGTTCAGCCATTCCCCAATTGATGGGCATCCTCTCAATTTCCAATTCTTTACCATCACAGAAAGAACTGCTATGAATATTTTTGTGCTTGTGGGTCCTTTTCCCATTTGATCTCTTTGGGATACAGCCCTAGAAGTGCTATTGCTGGTCAAAGAATATGCACATTTTTTATAGTCCTGTGAAGTGCCAGGCACTTTGCCACTTGAGAGGAGCCTAGGGGCACTCAAAACCTCTTCTTTAGTATTGGAAGTTTGGCTAGAGAGGGATTGACTTCAACCTGAGGGGTGTCGTCAATGGCTTCAGCATTGGTTGATGATGCTGTGTTGGGAATACGATGGAAATGTTCAGACCATCTCTCCACAGTCATGTCCTTATCAGTAATCAATGTGCCTCCATCAGTGCTGAGTACTTGAGATGCACTAAAGGTCTTTGGCCCATAAATAGCCTCCAAGGCATCATACAACCTCTTTGGATGGTTACTATTAGTGTAAAACTGAATTTCATCTCTTTTATTACTAAGCCAAGAATTTTGTGTCTCCCTAAGATTTACTTGCACTTTACTTTTGATGGAGTTAAGTGCTGCTTCTTAGTTTCCTGCTGGTAAACCCTGTGGAGTTCTCATTTTTCATTTAGTAACTTCTGAATTTCCCCGCCATTTTCATCAAGACAATCCTGATGTTTCTAGACCAGATGGGCAAATGCGGTGTCATACACTGAATCTCTGAAAGCTACTCACTCCTTTTCTACTTCACTCTTGTTCACCACGTGTTGGCTGAGCTTTTGCTCCAAGTCAGCAACAAATTGATTCTGTTTAGAGAAGTGTTCTCATCTGTTGACAATAAGCCTTCTGGTAGTCATCTTGTCTTGGGGCCCCTGGTTTTGTTGAATGTGAATGTTTAGCTTGGAGAGGATATCTATGATCAATCCAGCACTCTGTGCCCCACATTGCCTTTGTCACTCTCACATGCTGTCTCTTCTCCTTACAATGACATAGTCTATTAAATGCCAGTGTTTTTTATGAGGGTCCTCCTTGAAGTTTTATTGTACTTAGGCAAAAGGACGACAGTATTGTTGATGAGAAGTTCATGAGACGCACAAGCCTTCAGTAGTAAGTGACCATTGCTGTTGGCTGTTTCTGACTCCATTCCTCCAAAAGACTCCTTGGGAGTCTGATAGTGTGTGCCTACTCTGGCATTAAAGTCACCCAGAATTACAAGCTTGTCCTCTTTCAGCACATTGATTATGAGGGTCTCCAGGTCGTCATAAAATTTTTCTTTGACCCCATCAGGTTGGCATGGTGGGAGCATAGGCACTGATGATGGTGGCATGTACTTTCCTGAAAGTGGCAATTGCATTCTCAAGAAATTGTTGTTCCCTCCTTTTGGGAGGCATACAAATTTGTTGACTAGATTAGATCTGATTGCAAAACCTATGCCAGTTTCACAGTGTTCCCCATCACTGCGGCCACTCCAGAAAAATTTGTATCCAGCTCTGACTGGATAGGATGATAAATCTGTTTGGAAGGAACTTCAGAGGAGTATAGTGATAAATGATGGCAGCATAAGGAGGGTCTGAAAATGGCAATTTGGAGAAAGAAATATGCCTATTCCTTTTCCTAATCTAGTGTTACAGGGTCATGAGACAAGGGGTATGCAATCCTGGAGAGGATGATCAAAGATGCAGTGCCTTTTCAGCTTCTAAGCTTCCCCCAGAAACTTGTAATGAAAATTACACACCATTTAGAGATTTTCCCCTTGTAATTATGTTGTTGTTGTCGTCATTGTTTATATCATTTTTCTGATTCTGCTTAGTGCATTCTGTATCAGTTCGTATAAGTCTTCCCACACTTCTCAGTAGTCTTAGGGCAGAATAATATTCCATTACCATCATGCACCTCACTTTGTTTAGCCATTCAGACATTCTGAGGGGAAATTTATCAATAATAGAAAAGTGTTCCAGAGACTACAATGGAAAGGGCAGCAGAACTTGATTAAAATTTCAGAGATCTTAGGGAGATAGAGAGTGGAAGAGGGGGATGGGGATTGTTTTAACTTTGGCAGCCAGAAAGACTGCATCACTGCGATTGGTAGAGGAGATAGCAAGATAGTTTTGGGACAGGGATGTCTTACCTATTGACTTGAGCTCTCACCTGTGAGTACTCTGAATAGCAGATGATAGATTCAGTTCTCTTTCAAGGACCAGGGCAAAGGGAGATTGGGCCTAGTGTCAGTGGCCTTCCCTGCAGGTGAGGCTGTGATAGCAAGAAATCTGATATCTGAGTTTTTGGTCCTGGGCTTGGTTCTTGAGACAAGGGCCTGGCTTTGTAGACTCTGGCTTTAGAGATGAAACGCTTGGTTGAGGGATCTAGTGCCTGAGATTCTGGTCTTATGCTGGTTCTAGGAGATGAGAGGAAGGATATGGGCAACTTTTGTCATGAGATGGGTCAAATACAGCAAGAGAAGTTTTATCCTAGTCCCAGGACAGACATTGGATAGTAACGTTGGTACTAATTTGTTAAAACCAAAGCATATACAATTTCATCCATTTCTTAAATCTATGATTTCATCAATATAAGGAACTGCTTCAGAAAGGAAGCTCTCTCTACCAGTACAGACAAGTGACTACTTATGCATTGTATAGTCTCCAAGAGTTTCCTGGATCAGCTCTAAGAGTTGAGAAGTTAAGTGACATGCCCAAGGTTACACAGCTATTAAGTGTCAGAAGCAGGCCTTGAACCTAGTTTTCTTGACTCCAAGGTCAGCTCTCTACTACACAATGCTGCCTCTCTCTCTTCTTTTAAACAAATAATAAACTTCAATAGTATTAGGTACACATGATTAAGTGCAATCACTTTTAGTCTATTTTGCTTAGACTGTTTTCAGGGAATGTAACCTGTAGGTGATTTATTTAACTTCATTTGGGTCTGTTGGTTATGTGAAAACAAAATTTATTAATTCAAAGGACATTTCTCTTTCCCTGTCAGTACACTCCTGCCCCCTGCCTGAGTAAATAATTGTGTTGTTGTCGTCGTTCAGTCATTCAGTTGTGTCTAACTTGATATGACAAAGTCCATGGGGTTGTCTTGGCAAAGACGCTGGAGTGGTTTGCCATTTCTTTCTCCATTGTGTCCCCATTTTATAGATGAGGAACTGAGGTAAATAGAGGTTAAGTGACTTGCTCAGGGTCACGTAACTAGTAAGTGCCTTGATTCAAATTCAAGGATTTGAATTCAGATCTTCCTGACTCTGGGCTCAGCGCTCTATCGATAAATAGTTGTTGATTAGTTGATGAAACTTTTGGTCTGAATACCTAATTTTGATTCTTCATAATATTCTGTTATGACTTACTTCATGTGTTTATATCTTGCCTGTGATTTTGTTTTGATTCCTTGAGGACAAGGACCATGTCTATTTTTGAGTTTCCTACAACACCTGCAACACAGTGTTGAGCATGTACAACACACTCAAAACTTAAAGCTCTAGAATTTAAGAGCTGGAAGGGATTTTGGAAATCTGGCACAGTGGAAAGTAAGGTGGATTTGGAGTTGGAGGACCTGGGTTCAAATCCTGCCTCTACCACTCACAGCCCTCCCTCACTTAAATCTAGTTCACTTGCTTGCCATGGGATCACATTTCTGATGTTATGGTCCTCTTCTAGAACAAAAGACAAACATCAAGCCTCAACATCTCTCGGTGTCTCAGTTTCCTCATCAGGAAAATTAGAGGGTTGAACTAGATGGTTTATCATCAATTAAGTAACTGATAAACATTTACTAAGCATTTACGATGTTAAACATTGGGCTAGGATCTCGTTCATTTCTAAAGTTCAGTTCTAAGTCCTTCTAAGTCCGATTTAGTCCAGGCTTGGAAGACGGCTTCCCTTATAATTCTAATTTCTTGTTGAAGTCATAGATCCAGAGAGATGACATGATTTGCCCAACCACACACACTAGTTAGTGGTAGTGTTTGGAAATGAGTATTGCTATTAGACTAGGACATTCCTGTTCCCTTCTCCTTAGCTAACAGCTATCATTTTTTTTATTTAAAGGGCACTAAAAAGTGACCGTAAAGTGGTTGATCTCTTGAGCATAAAGCTGTATGATCTCTAGATGTGAGAGTTTCTTCTTCTTCTTTTGTAATTTCTGGGAGGTGGCTGTGGATAATTTACTGAGTCAAACCCCATTGTCAATGGCTGCCCCTGGGAAGTGGGGTGGTGTATCTTTTCCCTCACAGGCAATGTCTAAAGAATTAACACTTGAAAGAAACAAATAGAAAAAAAAAAGGTCTTTTTTTTTTCTCTAGAGATTTTCTTTTGGCCCTCATGTCACTCTTCAGTTACATGAAAATTTGGAGTCAGAACATTCCACTGTCCTTCTGGACATAAGAGAGACAAAGAGGCAAAAAGACGCAATTGCAGTCTTAGACCATGTGGATAACTGATGGGGTTTGGGTTTCTAATATCTCATGCCAGCATATGCTGTTGCTTCTGTCAAAGGGATCAGAATTTGCAATCCTAATTTGAATTTCAATGAGCTGACACGGCCTTGGGAGCAATAACTCTTAGTTCCAATGATTTTGAATGCATTTTGAACAACTAGTCACCAAAAACATACAATTTTGATCACTTTACTCCCACTTCTTTCCTTGTCACTCTGAAAAGTGCCTCATGTCTGTGTTAGGGCTCTTTGAAACAAGATAGACATACACACACATATGTATATATGTACACACATACATATAAGTGTGTATATGTATCACATATATATATAAATACCTATTTGTGTCTAATAGTAATCATCTCTAGGGTGAGGTGGGGAAGGGGGAAAAAAAGGAAAAAATATACATGATAATTTTGTTGTATATTTGAAAGGAATAGCAAGTTGTGCATAGTTTTACAGTTCCATGTACAATCATCTTTTTTATTGTACTGTGTTGTGGAAATGCTTGTTTTATTCCATAAACAAAAAATAAAATAAAAAAAGACAATCCAGGAAGCAGTGATACATTTATTACTGAAAATAATAAATCAAAAAATTGAGTTATTTGAATAGGAGAAAAAGACAAGTATGTAGTTTCTGAAGAGCAGCATCACATTCCTTGACATGAGACCTAAATTAACTCCAAATATAAATATAAAAACCTCATTGACTTGGAAGGATATGGAGAAGGAAGGACTTAAATATTTTGCTTTTTTGTTTAAAGATATAATAATGATAGACAATGATTGGCATTTATATAGTTGAGGTTGCTATATGCTGGTCCTTGTCCATTATGGATGATTTCTATCTGACCTTGTTGCCCGTAAAGGCTGTGGAAAGAAGCTATTATTCATTCAGGGAAGTCCCAGGACATCAAAAACTCATAAAATTGCTGCCTAAATGCAGGAATTGTATAGGAAATGTGAGGGAGGGTAGAGTAAATAGAAGGAAGAAAGACCTTGTGGGTGAGACTGCAGTGGTGTCTCTGAACCTAGAGTCCTAGAAGAATACTGATGACCCTAGACCCTTCAAAGCTAGTGACTGTACTATTGAAGTGTTTGTAGATATTCATGTTGGCTACTGAGATGAATCTGAAAAGAGTTGGGGAATAGCTGTTCTTTATTTACTCTGTTTGCTCCCAGTGGCAGAGAAATAGTTTTTCCACTTTGGTATGAGTTCCCTGGGAATTGTTATTATCTCACTGGTGCCTGTACAAAGGTTGCACCTGTTTTGTGTTTGGGGGTGGGAAATGACAAATAATTTGTTTCCTATTTATTTTCCTGTATGTTATCTTGTTATTCTGTCTTAAATAATATACTATTTGATTTGTGACTCTTGCATGATCTTCAAATAAAAACTGTTCACTAGAATGGGGCTTCAGGCTGTTTTTGTTTTTAAAATTTTGTATATAGCTCTGAAATTCCAGAATGATCTGACTAATTCATAACTTCATCAACTGTGCATTAATGTGTATGCCCTCTCTCAGCTTCTCCAACAATAGCCATTTCCCTTCTATCTTCTTTGGCAATCTGATAGAAAGGAGATAAGACCTCAGCGCTGTTTTTGTGTTTCTTATTATTAGTGACTTGCAGCGTTTTTTCCCATATGACTGTTGATAGCTTGAATTTCTTCTTTGCAAAACTGCCTGTACATACCATTTGCTTATTTATATTTGGGAATGATACTTATTTTTTACATATTTATAGCAATCCCCTAAATATCTTGGATGTCAGAATCTTATCAGAGAAATTTGCTGCAAAGATTTTCCCCATTTAACTGCTTTCCCTTCTAATTTCAAATGCATTGACTTAGCTTGTGCAAAATCTTTTCACTTTTATGTAATTGAAATTTATGATTATCTCTATCCCTTGTTTAGTCAAGAACTGTCCATAGTTAGGAAATGTATTTCCTTCCCTTGTCCTCTAATTTGCTTATATGACCTTTTATATTTAGGTCATATATCCAGTAAAGACTTACTGTGGACTAAGGTATGAAATGTTAGTCTAATACAAGTGTTTTTTTTTTTAAATGTGTGTAGTGGACCCTTTTGGTGGTCTGCCTTTAGACCCTTCTCAGAATAATGCTTTTAAGTATAAAATAAAACATAAGATTACTGAAAAGCTAATTACATTGAAATAAAAATGTGATTTTTTTCCCCCCCTCATCCAAGGTCATGGACATCTTGAAATCTATTCACAGACATCTAGTCTAAGACTCATTTCTTCCATTTGTCAAATTGGGAGTAGTTTGTGCCTTTGGTTTTATTGATATGCTCCATGTGTATGTGTTTCTGGAGTTTGTTTACCTAGTCTGTCTCCTTGATCAAATTTTCCCTTTTTTAACCAATACCAAATACTTTTGATAATCACTGCTTTGTGATATAGTTTGAGATCTGGCCCTACTAGGCTTTCTTCCTATTTTTTCATTATTTCCTTTGAGGATTCAAGGCTTTTTGTTCCTATGAATTTTATTATCATTTTGTCTAGTTCTATAAAATAATCCTTTGCTAATTTGACTGTCAAGGCATTAAATCTATAAATTGATTTGGGTGGTATATTGTCATTTTTATTATACAACTTCACGTAACCACAAGGAAATCTCTCTAATTATTTAGGCCTGTATTTTTTTTTTAAAGAGTTTCTTGTAGCTGTAGCATTTCCATGTGTGTCTTGGTAGGTGGACTCTTAGAAACTAAATTCATTTTATAATTTTTTAAATGGAATTTCTTTTCTTTTTTTCCTATCACTTCCTAATAGGTTTTATTAGTAATAGACAAAAAGGTTGAAGATTTTTGTGGATTTATTTTACATACCAAAGTTAAGAATTGCTTCTATTATTATTATTTTTAGTTTTTGCATAATTAAGATTGCCTAGACCCTTTGCCTCCCTCTCCACCAAACCAAGATAGATAGGAGTCCTAGAGTTGAGGCCAGGACAGAGGGACCATGGTTATACATTGTTTTTTGTATCTTATGCATATTATTTCTTTTGAGTTTCACAACAGCTTTGTGAAATACCTAGTAGAAATATTATTCTCGTTTTACATATGAGGTAACAGGATCAGGGAGGTTAAGTGGTTTGCTTAAGGTATCACGGCTAAATAGCACAATTAGGACTTGAATCCAGGTCTTATAACTCAGAATATAGTATTCTTTCTCCTTCCAATATTGAGTTCCTCCCAAGCATGGCAGATTGGATAGCTTGTTGGACTAGGAGTTAAGAATACTTAGGTTTAAATCCCACCTCTGACAATTTAGAAATTTAATAAACTTGGGGATTTAACCCCTCAGTTTCCTCATCAGTAATACAAGGGACAATAATCCCTTCAGTACCTACCTCCCTGGATTGCTGGGAGGCTCAAAAGAGAAGGTATATGTAAAGAGCTTTGCAAACTTGTAAGCAAAAGATTTGCAATTTCCTTAGAGTAGGGAACTCCATAAATCCAGAGACCTTGTGACCCATCTATCACTTAATCAGTTGTTCCTAGTAATTTGCCTGAGGCACACAGTAACTTGTCTAGCCCGCCGATCAGTAAGAGTCAGAGGCAGGATTTGAATCCAGATTATTCAGACTAGAACTTCATAACTCCATTTATCTACGAGGCTAGAATCTCCCTAAAGAGATATAGAAATGCCAGTTTTGATCGAGAGGCTTCATGGTATCATGAACAGTCTATTGGACTTGCAGTCAGGAGGCAATTGAGTTTAAATCTTTCTCCCAACACTTACTAGCTGTGCAAATTCAGGAAAGTCACTTCTTCCTCATTTGCAAAATGGGGATAATAAAATCATTTTCTCCCTCGATGGTTGTGACGCTCAAATGAAATCACGTAAGTCATCTGCTTTGCAAGCCTTAAAACACTACATAAATATCAGCTTTTATTATTCATTCATTCAACAAGTATTTATTAAGTCTCTACTATAGGCAAGGCAGAGGCAACTGGGGTACATAAGACAGTTAGGATGACCTGTATTCAAATCCTACTTCTGCCACATATTAGCAGTGGACCCTGGATGAATCACTTAACTCTTAGTGTACATCACTCCGCGCATCCCCCTCCCCGCCCCCCCCCCCCCAAGCTGCTGTGTTAAGGATGAATGTTATAGCATCTCTCTTTCTGGTGGCAAAGAACTAGAGGTTGAGGGGATACCTGTCAACTGGAGAATGGCTGAACAGGTTGTGGCATATGATTGTGATTGAATGATATGTGTTATAAGAAATGATGAGCTGGTTGATTTCAGAAAAAACGTGGAAATTCTTGCATGAAATAATGAAGAGAGAAATGACCATAACCAAGAGAATATTGTACACAGTAACAGTAATATTGTTCTAAGAACAACTTTGAATGACTAAGTAATTTTGAGTATCATGAATACTCAACTCAACTACAAAGGACTTATAAAGGAAGATGCTATCCATATCCAGAGAAAGAACTGATAAAAAGAAGTATGTATAGTCTGGTTTTACACACCTACATACATACAACACATACATATACATATATACACATGTATGTGTGTGTATATATATATGTATATACACACACACACACACACACACATTTTTGTGTCTAATGGTAGCCTTCTCTAGGCTAGGTGAGGAGGGAGGGAGAAAGAAAAAATAAAAAGTTCACAGCAAAGAACAAAAGAAAACTTAGAAGGAAACACAGAAAAGCAAGGTAGCTTTGAAAATTCTGTGTATGTAGTATTTATTACAGAGTTAAAAAATAAGTAAACAGTGTGAAATGGAAATTGTGGTTTTATATTGAATCCTCTTTTTATATTGTACTGTGGACATGGAAATGTTCTTTTTTTAAAAATCATTTTTGTATTTTAGTTCAAAATGAGTAAAAAAAAAAAGAACAAATGATTGCTTTTGCCCCTGGCTAATGGTAGGCACTTAAGAAATAATTAGTACTTGATAGTGGACTTGCAGATTTGCATAAACAGAGTTTCTGCACCAGTGTGCTAAGCAAGAAGGACAGAAAGAAAAATTATAATCTCTCCCTTCAAGGAGCTGACATTCTACAGGAGTGGGATGGACACACACTAAAGCAGCTAAATAAATGTGAGAGCCCTAGCAATTTGGAGGAAGAGGAAAGATTTCCTCTAGTAGGTGGCCCTTGTACTTTAAGGAGGCTGGTTGAAAAATGAGTGTGATTTCATTCTTAGCATTCTGCACAAAACTTATGTGTATATTTAGATTCATAGAAATATGATCATTAGTCCCATAGAGAAGTATGCCCCCTAGGGTGCAAACTGTGCCTTGCGCTTGGCGAACCAGGTCACATGATTTAGGTTGGCCTTTAAGCTTGCCCCATCAGTATGTTTCTAGGCCTCGTGGCCTTGGCCTTGGGGTCTATTGTACCACTCATGTTAAGACTGGATGTACAGCTGGGTCTAATACAGAGCTGCCACAGGGCACTGTGGCTTCTAGCTATACTGCATAAATGCCCCCTAGCCCCCACTCCCCTCATAAAATTCAGTTCACTGGAATAGGTGAGGCCTCTGGCTGCCAGGGTATGCTTTTTAAAGAGGGTAAAGAGTTCTCAAACACATCTATGCTTTGGCAGCTCCTCCTGCTTTTTATAAGCTACTATATACTTCAGAGGGAAAAAAATATTTTAGGGGCCATTTTTTAATGGGATGAATTTCCTTAAGAGCTGAGAGAATATGGTGCCAGTAGTTCTATTTGGTTCAAGTTTAATATTAGCCTTGTCAAAGTTCTCATGTAGTCCCTGGAGTGTTTCTGTATTATGTGCCATATAAAGCCATTTTTGGGGAGCCAGGAATTTTGGCTGAAGGGCTCATTATATATGTGTATAGGGGTATTTGTTTTACTATATCAGAGGCAGCCCTATATAAATGGGCCAGGCAATAAGGATGTGATTTGTTGGGTTTTGTTTCTTCGTCTCGTTGCTGACAAGATCCACTACCTTACTATGGCTCCTCCCATGTAGGTCCTGAGGACATTGTGTGGTGTGTTTCATTAAATTGCCTAGGTGAAAAATTGAGGCTTTTTGTTCCACTGTACATGGTCTAACTGGATAGAGCAGCTAATGCCAGTCATTTCCCAGGGTCATTTAAGTGGAGTTTTTCAATGAGTTTCTGTCAACTCTCCTCATCCCATTCTCATAAATCCCTGAAAGGTGCTAGAAGGTTATGCACTGTTCTAACTTTTCAAGCACCATTCATAAAATAAAGACTTTATAGGTCTGTAACTCTCTGTCTGAGGATGAAATGCTGTCTCTCTGTGGCATGAGTAAAATCCAGAAATTACTCCCAGATGGAGACTTATGCTACCAGAAAGCTTACCTGGATCCTCCAATCCACAATAGGAGACATTTGGGGGGAATATGCCACAAGAGGGGATGTGACCTGGGGGCTTTTCCTCTAAACTGACTTTGTTCTTTGCTCCTGCACAACTCCAATCACCACACTATAAGGTCAGCATTTCATAATTTGGAATTTACAGGTCTACAAAGTCTTGATTTTATGAATGGTGCTTGAAAAGTTAGATGGTGGGTAATCTTTTAGCACCTTTCCAGTATTGTGAGAATGAAGGGAGTGTCCCAAAATGTATTTTAAATGTATAGACAACTTTGGAATGGCAGCAGCTGCAGCTGAAAGGACTTTTATTTGTGAAAGCCTGTGTACTGTTTCTACAATCTATTGTAGGCCTTTACTGGTGCAGTCTTCTTAGGCGTCCATTTTATTTGGGATGTCCCAATGTTTCCCAGAATTTATTAGGACATTCTGTATATGTCCTGAACAATCCAAGCTTTGGGCGGTTGTAGGATATTTAATGTTTTATGATTGTGATTCATAGGGGAGTGCCTTGGTTTCCTGTAAAAACCTTGATTAAGTCTAATGCAATTAACAAGAAAACAATGGGAGATTTTGGGGCACTTGACTTTTAAGAGAAAGAGGCAAATCATAGAGAAACCAACTGATATCTGGGACCTCTTAAAATAAGAGCAACTTTTAGACTACATTTTGGGTGGAAGGAACACACACTCCAGGCTCCCAGATATTCTATCTTTGAAATACTGTTAAAGGATAAATGATTTTCAGAGGCCCCACAATGTCCTCATTCATCAAAAGTTCAGTTAAATTTGAGGATACTCTACTGACAGGGGCATGGAAGTGTCCTGGCACAGTTTTAGGAAACATTTTCTCAAATGATGGTTGAAACCAAAAGGATTTCCTGGTAAATCTTGTGTTAACCAGAAAATGTTCTTTACAAGAACATTCTATTCTGATTATTTGAGGTTTTGAACATGAAGCATGCTCTCACTGGTGCTGATGTTGCTGATTATTTTGCTGATGTGTGAGATTTTGTTCTACTTGTAGTCCTAAAAGAATAGTGGGAATTCCTTGAGAGAAAACTGAGAATTGTGGTTCAGTTTGAGAATTTAGCATTTAAGGTAGAGGTATTTGCTCTTTATTACCCTATGCCAGACTGTAGGTAGAATGTATGTAGTCATAACACAAGCTCAGGGAGTGGGAAGGCTGGGCTGGCATAAAAAACAGGGCAGGAATTCATAAGGAAGAATTTGGAACTGGAGATACATATGGATCATATGCTGGGGAGCATATGCATCACCGGCACCACTACTTTTTATGAATTGGGTCACTCTGCCCAAGATTTTGGCTTCTTTGTAGAGGTGGTGTAGTGAATTAAGTGCTAGACCTGGAGTTCAGAAGACCTGGTTTCAAATCCTACCTCTGACATTTAGTAGCTGTGGGACCATGGGCCAATCCCTTAACTTTCCAAGCCTCAGTTTCCTCATCTGTTATATGATGTAAGAATGCCTATATGATAATAATGAGTAACTGGTATTTATAAAACAACTACTATGTGACAGCACTGTGCTGTGTGCTTTACAAATATTATCTCATTTGATCCTCACAACAACTCAGGGAGGTAGGTAGGTACTATTATTATCACTGTTTCATAACCGAGGCAAACAGAGGTTGTCACTTACCCAGGGTCACACAGTTAGTTAAGTGTCTAAGGCTATATTTGAACTCAGTTCTTTCTGATTCTAGGCCCAGTGCTCTATTTATTGCTTTACCAGCTGCTTCTGGAATCATGATTTTGTTGCTAAAATGAAGAAAATGATACCTACTCTTACCTACTCCACAGGGATGTGTTAAAGAGAAAATAGATGAAAAGATTTGGAGCTTATACTACTACTACTACTACTATTACTACTACTATTACTACTACTACTACTACTACTACTACTACTACTACTACTACTACTACTACTACTACTACTAGCTTTTGTATAGTGCCTTAGGATTTATAAGCACTTTCTGACAACAACCTCATAGATAGGTGAAATAGTGTCGTCTCCATAAATCAGATAAAGAAACTGAGGCACATACAGATCAAATAACTTAGGGATGAATGGATAGTGTTAGAGATGAGACTTGTACTAAAGAATTGACCTAAGGTCTTCTCCAAATTGAATATTCTTTCTACCCTATCACACTACCCTCAAAACACCCCCCTCATCATTTTATTAATAACATCACTATTTTATTAACGTCATTTATTATTAATCATAACTCACATTTAGAGAATGTTGACAGGAATGTGTGGGTTTTAGTTAGATGATTCTATTGCCAGGGCTACACCCATCCTATCTGGCTCATTCCCCTGCTTTCTGCAATCTATAGCAAATCATGGAAGGTAACTTAATTAATTAACCACCTGGGGTGCATAGTACATATTTTGGCCACTTGGTGGTGGCTACTGCAGAGGGTATGGCAGGTGCGTGGGCTTTCCCAACAGCTGCAGTATCCCTCACTGCTCACCAGATGGCACCCCAACCACATATATGTTAAATTTTGTTCCCCCAACCCCCTCCACCAGGCCCCCATCACACCCCTAGCCCAGGGTTCTATGTACATTCTAGAAGCAGGACCTGGAATAAGCCAAGAATTTATGAAAAATAGGAAAGTCTCTCGTTTCTTTTCTGAGCCTCTGTGCTCTTCGATCTTTCCTTCACATTTCCTACCAAATTTCATTTATAGGGCCATTAGATTGTGAGCTTCTTGAGGGAAGGGGCTGTCTTTTGCTTCTTTTTTCATAACCTCGTGACTTACATGGTGCCTGGTACATAGAAGGTGTTTAATAAATGCTTATTGACTATTGCTTTTTAAAGGCCATGTGTTTTTACTAAAACACAGTAAGTTAACTGAAAAAATGTAGCAAAACATTACAGACTAGAAGGAATTTTTAGATATCAAACTGCAATGAAACTGTGATGCAGAGCTGACTTCCTATTACCTCCATTTCCAGTGAATAGATGGGGTATTGGGGAAGAATAAAGGGAAGGAGCTGTGGGTTTCTGAACTCTGAGGAAACGAAGGGGATAGAGTGGCTGAGGTTAGAAGACCCCTCGATGATGTCACCACGGCCAGGGTTCACCAGGGTTCAACCTCCCCAAATGTCACTCCAACTATGAAAGAGCAACACCACTATGAAACAATAGCAATGACTCTAAATGACTGATCCGATGTCTCTGAAGATTATACAAAGAGAGTCTCTTTAAGGACAAAGAAAAAAGAAAATGTAGGATTCTGGGAAAATGTATGCCTGAACATACTTCCTACATTTCACATGCATCCAGCATCTATTACTCTCAGTCACTGCCAGGAGGCATTAGAAACACCTGTTCCATCGTGATTTAACTTGTGCAAAGCATTGGCCTCACAACAACCCTATGAGATAAGTGGTACAAATATGATTGTCCCTGTTTTTCAGATGAGGAAACTGAGACCCTGAAAAGATAAGTGATTTATCCACAGTCATCAGTAACTGGAAGTAATTGGAACTTAACCCAGCTCTTCCACTGCCAACCTTCTTTCTACAACACCACATTCCTTCTGCGCTATTATAGAGAAAGGCATCATAGTACATTCAAGATATATCTACAGTAAAATTATTTGCACAGTCTCACATATATTATTTCTACTGAAATTAGACTTGTCAGATAATTTCATATACTGATAATTATATGCTGGTTTTATTTGCATGCAATCCTCTGCCTTTTCATGGAATATTAAATATTTAAGGTAGTAGTGGTACCTTTATTTTTCTCTAGAGGAGCAGTGAATGAAATGACCTCTCATCAACCTGCTTAGTGCACCTTAAAATATTTTAGCAAAGGAAAGTTACACACTAAAAACTAAGAGAAGCAGTAAGATTTTTTTACCCGAATCACTCAAGTGACATTATTTGATATCACAATCAAAATTTCAGACCAAAAATCTTGTCTAATAATGCTACATGGAGAGGTGCTTTGAATAATATAAAAATAGAAATATCTTAAGCAGAAAATGATATAAGATGGTGAAACTTCAAAGTTGGTCTAATTTATATTCTCATTATTTTGCCCATTTTCCCCAATCTTTTTTCATATGGTTGTTAATAGCTTGCATTTCTTCTTTTGAGGTCTGTCTGTTCCTAGCCTTTGATATGACGCTGAGATTTTTAATGAGATTGTGAATGGGTCTGGAGATAGTTTTTAAAAAGAGCTTAAGGGAGCATTTTTTCCCCTACAGTTTCTCTGAATTTATTTCCTCTCTATTCTATCTCTTGTCTCGCCTGTCATTCCTCTTCTCAAAATGTTTATATCCACTTATTACCTACTTCACAGTTGAGCTATGAAGAATGGGTAAGGTTTGAACCAGGGGTGGGGAACCTATGGCCTTAAGGCCACATGTGGCCCTCTAGGTCCTCAAGTGTAGCCTTTTGACTGAATCCAAACTTCACAGAACAAATGCCCTTAATAAAAGGATTTGTTCTGTAAAACTTGGACATAGTAATTGAATCCATAAGATCTAATGATATCAACAACTGAGATGGTATAGAGGGAGAAGAGAAGAGGGCCCAGGACAGACCCTTGGGGGATATCCACAATTAGTGGACATGACCTGATAAGATCCAACAAAGGACGCTGAGGAGGAGCAGTCAGAGGGGTAAGAGGAGAGTCAGGAGACAGCAGAGTCAAAGATGACTGATAGCATCAAAGGTTGCAAAGAGATCAAGAAGGATGAGGATTAAAGAAAAAAATATTCTATTTGGCAATTAAGAGATCACTGGCAACTCTGGAGAGAGCACTTTCAGCTGAATGGTGAGGTGAGAAGTTGGACTGTGAGAATTTGAAGACTATTAGTTTTGGTAAGGAAAAGGGCTACCCCTTCATGAGAAGGGAGAATAGGGACCTGTCATAGCATGGCTTCAATGTTTCCAGTGAAGTATGAAGTGAGGTTCTTAGCCAAGAAGATGTGGAAAGAGGGTGCCACAGTAAGGCTAAAGGAGGGTTGGAGAGATTTGGAAAAGCCACTGTGATAAGTGTGAAGAGGGAATCAATTAGGGAGGCATGGAAGAATTGCTTTGCTGCAGTGACATTCCAGTTGAGATTATATCACATAAATTTATATTGGAGCATAGTTTCTTGATTTTCTACAGTTCCATTCAGCAATATATGAATAGGAAGGAGGACAATGGGTAGTGAGGGAAATCTAAGTTTGAGGCTTGACCATGCATCATCTGCAATAGAATAAGTGGGGAAGGGACTTAAATTTAGAGGATAGTATGAAGTTGAACTGGTTCACCAAGCCATTGTGGAGTTGTTGGCCTGGGAAAGAACTGAAGAATGGAGGGATTGGAGGTGACAGTGAGGCCAAAGACACGGAAAAAAGCAAAAGGAAAGCTAGAATGATAAAGGATTATGATTAGATAAAGGAATTTCAGAGTATATAAACATGGAAATGGCTATGACCACCTATAATCCATCTGTGTAGCTGAGTTAGAGTGGAGGAATAGGTTACAAGGAAAGAGTAAATTGAAGAACTAGGAAGTTAGAATGTTTTGGGAAGTGTTAATGTGTGTTGAAGACTATTATTATTAGGCCAGGAAAAAGAGGAAGACATAAACCAACCCCTGAATGCTTTAACAAAGGAAGGCAAGTTTTTTGGGTGTCAGTGAATAACAGCTATCAGAATCCTGACAGAGTGATAAATATAGGTTGAATGAATCTGAAAGGAGGAGAGATTACTTAATCAGGGTGATAGAGGGAGAGTCTGGAAGTCTCTGTGGGTTGCCAGTCACCATATGCTTACCATTGAGGAATGAATTCAGGCAACAGTGACCTACATTTTGTCATCTTCCCTTGATATACACAGAGAAGGAAACGGCAAACCACTCCAGTATCTTTGCCAAGAAAATACCACACGGGGTCGTAAAGAGTCGGACACAATGAAAAACCACTAAACAACAAAACAACTTCATGTACAATCATGTGATGGTTAGTCCTGTGAGGCCTACAAGGCCCATTTTACAGTAGGCAGGAGCAGAAGATACATCTTGGGGGCATCTGGACAGACGGCAGAAGCCAGCAATTCAAGGCAGTTTTGGTCTGGGAATGACCAGAGTTCTCAGGAGGACCCTGGGATGAAGACAGAGGCCAGAATCTGGGTATAGATCCAAGAGTGATACAGAAAGACTGGAGGACTGAGGAGGTCATAAGCAGGCTGGCTGGATCTGGGGATCCACAGGAAGCCTCAAGGACAAGAAGAGAGGCCACAGGTGGGCCTGTTGTATCCCAGGCAAAGCTGTTCATCTGGGAAGTGCCATGCACAAGGAAAGGACACTCAGGAGGTGGGCAGGGTAGATTGGCATGAGGTGAGGCAGTACTTCTTGGGAAGTTCCAGGGGCAAAAACTACCAAAAGGAGAGCCATTCATTTGTTTAGTGACCTCTGGGCTAAGCCAAATTTTAAAAAATTCTGGTGCTGGAGGGAATGTCAGTATTGGCCTACCATTGATGGAAACTGCTTGATAGGTTTTCTATTAAAAATACTTGGTGTGCATCTATCTTGTATGTTCTAGACCTAGAAAAGGGACATGAAAAGAGAAACTTTCTAGCAGTCCTCGGACCCTCACACTGTAGCTATACGTAGCTCATTACACAAAGGGTTCCATGGAAAGTTAGTAAGTCTGACACATAGTCTTCCATCCAGTGACACTGGCCTCCTGGTTTGTCCCATGGACAAGACACTCCATATTTAGGCTCCAGCCATTCTCTCTGGTTCTCTGGAATTCCATTCCTGCAATGCTTTCACTTCCCTACTTTGATTACTGACTTCCCCGGCTTCCTTTAAGTCGCAACTAAAATCTTATCTTACTGGAAGCCTTCCCTAAACCCTCTTAATTCTAGTGTGTTTGCTCTGTTACTAATTTCCTATTTATCCTGTATGTAGCTTGCTTTGTATATATTTGTTTGCATATTGTCTCCCCCATTATATTGTAAGCTTCTTGAGGTCAGGAGCTGTCTTTTGCCTCTTTTTGTATCCCCAGCACTTAGCACAGTGCCTGACACATAGTAGGCACTTAATAAATGTTTATTAATTGAACTGATTGTTTCCCTTCCCCTTATTAAATTTGTTTATGACATGAATTTCTGGAAACTCTTAATTCTCCCCAGCCAGGCTCCAGACTGTAAATCATACTATCTACCTAAGTATAACAAACAAGTTTTATTCCCTCAGGACTTTTTCACTTCTTATATCTGTTGTATCAGCAACAACAATAATAACATAATAGCTAGTATTTATAAAGGTCTTAAAGTTTGCAAAACTCTGTACATGTTAACTCATTTTATTATTAGCACTTGCTGGGGGCTAGAATAACCCCTAGAACAGCCCTGAACAAGACAAATATTTATTAATCCCCTCCAATGTCTAAACCTCTGTATAAGGCATTAGGGCAAGAGTGTCCCTTCCCATATCTTCAGCACCCCTTAAACTCAGCTGCTAGCCGGGTAATGAAATTGAGAGAAAAGAAGAGTGGCCCTCAAAGTCCCCTCCATTCCATACAAATTTCTATGAAACAATAGTGAAAGGCAATAAAAAGAAGAGGGGCAGAATTCATTATTTTTCCTTAGATCTGGTCTTGTTTCTTTAAGGCATGGGGCACATGACGATTCTGTCAGTCAGGTTTGGTGGTTAGTACTTTTCTGAAGGCAAATGATCACAGTAGCCCTGCCCAAGATAGAGGGAGACAGGGAGTGGGGAATTGTTGATACCCTATGATAATTAAATCTTTGGAAAGCTATTTGGGAGCAGTTGGTTGAGGGTAAAGAAATAGCTTAGAGGTTACACAGGGAGCTCCCAAGGAATCTTATTCTTAGCCTCTTATTTGTGAAGGATCCATAGCATGCCAGGGCAGGGCCAGGAGAAGCTCATTTCTCTGTCCTTGCCAGAGACTAGTGTGCCAGATAGAACAATAAGACTTGCTCCCCCATGTTCTGAAGGTATCTGTAAGGAGTGTTTGTTGGTTCTTGGAACCTCAGCTATTGGAGTTTGGGGAATCCCAAACACTCCTAGAGCAGCAAAGCTGAGGCTTTTCAGTCTCTCTGCTTGCTCCTGCTTGTATCACCGAAAACCCTGACCAGAGCTAACGGGCAGACTGCCACAGCTTTTGATGAGACACTGGTGAGATCGTGCTATTTAATAAATAGCATAAATGACTAACTCATGCCCCCAAAACAAAGTGTCTGTAGGGAAATATCGTCTAGGAAACAGATGTTATAGTATGACCTTCTTTTATCCATTAAGAAGGAGAAAAGAGGTGACAAGACAAGCATGTACTTGTAACTAAATTTATTCATTGTATCACTGGAAGAGATAGATACATACAAAGCTTCTATTATCTTCATGAGAGATTATGCTTTCCAAACAGACATGAAGTAGAGAACAACAGTACTGACCTATCATTGATTGAAACTACTTAATAGCGTGTATTTGGTCATCCAATAGCACTTAGCATTTCTACTGTATGAAATTTTGTGCTAGGCCTAATAAAGGGCCTAAAAATATAAAAATACAAATATATTATAGATAATAATATAATATAAAAACACTCACATAATATCTAGTCCTATTTAAAATTTTATTTATTTTCTCAATTAACAAGTATTTAGTTTCTTCTTCTCCCCTTTCCCTATTGGGAAAAAGAAGGAAAGAAAACTTTTATAAAAAATATACAGTAAAGCAAAACAAATTCCCATATTGGCCATGCTCCCAAATATGTCTCTTTCTGTATCTTGAGTCTGTCACCTGTGTTTCCTGGAATCATGATTGGTCATTGAATCAATCAGAATTCTTTAAGTATTTTGAAGTTGTTTGTTTTGACAATGTTGCTTTTATTATAGAAATTATTCTCCTTGTGCTCACTCCATTTTGTATCAGTTCATATAAATCTTCCTAAGTTTCTCTGAAATTTTGCTTTTCATCATTTCTTATTGTAAAATAACATTCCATTCCATTTACATATCATGATTAGTTCAGCCATTCCCTAATTGATGGATACCCTCTCAGTTTCTAGTTCTTTGTCACCATGAAAGGAGATGCTATAAATTTTTTTTTCTGAGGCAATTGGGGTTAAGTGACTTGCCTAGGGTCACACAGCTAGTGAGTGTTATGTGTCTGAGGCCAGATTTGAACTCAGGTCCACTGTGCCACCTAACTGCCCCTATAAATATTTTTGTACATATGGATACTTTTCCTCTTTTTTTGATCTCTTTGAGGGTATACAGGTATAAACTGAGCCCCACAGAAGTGAAGTTATTTGCCCAAGGTTATAAGGACAGGTAATAGCAGCACCAGAACTAGAATATAGCCTCCCTTGATTATTGCTCCACGTCTCTTCTGTTGTTCTATGCCACCTATACTTAGGGCAACTAAGTGGTGCACTGGATAGAGTATTCAAATCTGACCTCGGACACTTTACTAGCTGTGTGATCCTGGGCAAGTCATTTAACCCTGTTTGTCTCAGTTTCCTCATCTGTAAAATGAGCTGGAAAAGGAAATGGCAAACCATTCCATTATCTTTGCCAAGAAAACCCCAGATGGAGTCATGAAGAGTTGGACATGACTGAAACTACTGAACAAAAACAACAAATCTATACTTAGAAAGCAAAGCAACTTTGTGGAGAGAAATACTGTAGTCCAGAGCAGGGGTTCTTAAACTTTCCAACTCGAGACACCTTCAGTACTTCTTAAACTGTGGGTCAAAACCCTACATGGGGACATGACCCACCTCTATAGCAGCAGTCCTTAAGCTGGGGTCCATGGACCCCTAAGCAGTTGGTACATAGATTTAAAGGGGCCATGAACTTAGATGGGGAAAAAAAGACATCTTTATTTTCACTAACCTTTGTTTTCTGTTGCAATTCTATATATTTTACCTTATTAATTAAAAAAACATTCTGAAAAGGGTTCTGTAGACTTCACTGAATCCTCAAATGGTCTAAGAAATGAATCATTCTAAAGCTTCCCTCAAGTAGAGAAATCCACAAATAATGAATGGATGATAAAAACAAATGGGTTTAAAGTATCTAAGGGTTGCTTAACACTTTAATGTGGAAGAGGATTTCATATTACAACCAATGCTTATTTATCAGTCTCAAAATCCTTAAACTTCAAGAGGCTTAATAATAAGGTTGTAATGATAAAGAAATGAGACAATGTATGTAAAATGCTTTGCAAATCTTAAAACTGCTATAGAAATGCAAGCTGCTATAATAATGATGATGGCAATGATGATGGTGATCATGATAATAGTAATAATGATAATAGGGACTCCTGTTTAAAGAAACTCCTTCACCCAAAGCAGATTGGAACTTTTCTGTAACATAGAGTCTTAGAAAATTGTTTTTTTGTTTTTTAAATTTAAATTAAAGTAAAATAAATTTTTAGTATACTAGAGGTTAAATAACTTTCTAGGGTTTCATCGCTAGTATGTCTCAGAGATGGGACTTGAGCACAGTCTTCTTGACTCCAAGGGCAAGAGTAGCTCTCTATCTACTATCCCCCGCCCCATGCCCCCAAACACTGACAGGCAGCCCTAGAAAATACTGTGAAGGACAAATATTTTTAAATCTGACTAGGTCTCTTTTTCTGGCTACTGATATTATTGATAACATCCATCTGTGGAAGAGTAAAGTCATTAATTTAAATGTATATTTTAGTATAAAGAAGGTAGTGTGGAAAAAACACTGTGTTTACAGTCAGAAGACCTAGACTCTAGGTCTTCTGTCATTTACTATCTGAATGACCTTGGGTAAATCACTTAGCTTTTCATATTGGGTTGTTGTTAGATTCAAAATGAGATCACATATATTAAAGCACTACATAAATGTAAGCATTATTTACCCCAAGTTCATTGCCTTCATTAAAAGAGACTAGGAAAACTGTTTAAGTTGAATACTCCACTTTTTTTTTTACCAAGATTTAAAAAAGCTGGTTTGGTGACAAACAATCCTTTTTATACCAGAATTTTACTATAAAAATAAATTGGCTAGTTGAGCCAGGTATCCCCAGCATGCCTCTGGGCTGGACATTACTTCTGGTTTGCTTCGCTGAAGTCCCCATTTCATGACTGTCTCATTTTGAGTGACGTGTCTTATCCTTAAGAAAAAATCTGGTGCCTTGTAGCTAGCTGGAGTGGGCAGCCTCCTTAGATTGTAAGCCCCTTGAGGGCAGAACTTTCTTTTGCTTCTTTTTGTATCCCTGGCACTTAGCACAGTGCCTAGCACTAGTAAGTGCTTAATGAGTGTTTGTTGATTGATTGATGTGAAAGACACCAGCAGGTCCCTCAGCCTCCAAATATTTGCCATCATTCCAAATCACTGTCTGAAATCATCATCATTATTGCTTGATTCAGACACTGACTCTCTCAAGAGCATATTTTAAAATTCAAATACTCTGGGAGAGGTAACACATTAAGCTGTTAGCAGTTATTAGCTTCTTAGGGACCTGAGAGGTCTTCTACTTGAATCCCTTTGTTTTATGCATGAAGAAACTGATGTCCAGAGAGTTAAGTGACTTGGCTAACACCACACATGTAGTAAGAAATAGGGCTGGAATTCTATGGTTACTGCCCCACAACTACCCACCAAGCTATGTGAATTAGTCCATAAGATTCTGAGGACTAGGTATGGTTTTTCTGGGGCAAGAGGATAACAAAAGAGGAGCAGATAACTTTAACAGTTCATGGAGAAGTGGAGCCATAGCAAACAATACCTGAAATGGAAAGCATGGAAAAAACATCTCCATCTGCAGTTTTATTCAAGACTAACCCTGGTTTTGTTTTGTTCAGTAAGCAGGGACTAAAAAAAAGAAGATAATTAGCACCCAAAAGAAAATGTTCTTTGTTTCATCCCCACCTTTCGAAGGGTTCACTGTGGACACGATTTAGGGGGAAAAATTTTTCTTATTGGTTGTTGAGGTCAAGAGTACACAGCTAGACAGCTCAGATTTATTCCTTAGGGTCTGCCAGTGAAATAGTTCCTGAGGTTTTCTTTCTCTTCTCTCTCTCTCTCTCTCTCTCTCTCTCTCTCTCTCTCTCTCTCTCTCTTTCTTTCTTTTTTTTTTTTAAAGGAAATTGGGGTTAAGTGATTTGCCCAGGGTCACACAACTAGTAAGTGTCAAGTGTCTGGTCTGAGGCCGTATTTGAACTCAAGTGCTCCTGACTCCAAGGCTGGAGCTCTATCCACTGCGCCACCTAGCTGCCCCCTGAGGTTTTCTTAAAAAAAAAATCCAAAACAAACTCAACAATAAAATTTTTTTAAGTTAAAATTTTATCTTATTTTCAGACTTGCATTTTCTC
This sequence comes from Phascolarctos cinereus, assembly GCF_003287225.1. Classification (NCBI taxonomy): domain Eukaryota; kingdom Metazoa; phylum Chordata; class Mammalia; order Diprotodontia; family Phascolarctidae; genus Phascolarctos; species Phascolarctos cinereus. The sequence goes on along the minus strand of NW_027555847.1, from coordinate 486,389,289 downwards.
TCTCTGACCCATTCTCCTCTCCCCAGCAAAACCTTTGTTACAAACATGTATAGTCAATCAAACAAATTCCTGCATTGGCTATATCCCCGACACAAATACGTCTTGATCTGTACTGATTCATCATCTTCCTATCCGGAGGTGGGTAACATGTTTCATCTCAAGTCTTGTAGAATTGTGTTTGGTCATTGTGTTGATCAGAATTCCTAAGTCTTCCAAAGTTGTCTTTACAATATTGCTATTATTGTACAAATGTTCTCCTGATTCTACTCACTTTACTTTTTATCAGTACATATAAGTCTTCTCATGATTCTCTGAAACCCCTTTATAGTTTCTTACAATTGTATTCCATTACATATGCCACTATTTATTTAGCCATTCCCCAATTGATGGGCACCCCATTCTTTGCCAGTTCAAAAAGAGCTGTTATAAATATTTTTGTACATATAGATTGCTTTCTTCTTTTTTTGATGTCTTTGGGGATATGGACCTATTAGTGGTATTGTTGGCTCAAAGACTGCACAATTTAGTAGCTTTTGGGGCATAGTTACAAATTACTTTCCAGAATGGCAGGACCAATTCATAGCTCCACGAAGAGTGTATTAATATACCTGTTTTTTTTTCCACAGATCCTCCAGCATTGGTCATTTTCCTTTTTTGTTAATTTAATTTCCTTTTTTCTAAGTTAAGAGAAAAAAATGAAACTTCAAAAAAATTAACTTTTTGTAGTTTTCAACAATCATTTCCATAAACTTTTGAGTTTTAAATTTTCTCCCCCTCCCTTCCAACCTCCCTCCCCAAGAAGGTGTGCAATCTGATATAGGCTGTACATATACATTCCTATTAAACATATTTTTCACATTAGTTATGTTGCAAAGAAGAATTAGAAGCAATAGGAAGAACCACAAAAAGGAAGAAACAAAAGAAAACAGAAGACAAGAAAGAGCAAATAGTATACTTCGATCTGCATTCAAACTCCATAGTTCTTTCTCTGGATGTGGATAGCATTTTTCATCATGAGATTTTAGAGATGTCTTAGATCCTTGCATTGCTGAGAAAAGCTAAGTCTATCAAAGTTAGTCATTGCACAACATGACTGTTACTGCGTTCAACGTTCTCCTGGTTCTGCTCACTTCACTCAGCATCAGTCCATACAAGTCTTTCCAAGTTTTTCTGAAGTCTGCTTGCTCATCATGTCTTATAGCGCAATAGTATTCCATTACATTCATATACCACAACTTGTTCAGCCATTCCCCAATTGATGGGCATCCCCTCAATTTCCAATTCTTTGTCACCAGAGCTACTATAAATATTTTTTGTACATGTGGGTCCTTTTCCCATTTGTGTGATCTCTTTGGGATACAGCCCTAGAAGTGCTATTGCTGAGTCAAAGGGTATGCACATTTTTATAGCCCTTTGGACATATTTCCAAATTGCTCTCCAAAATGGTTGGATCATTTCACAACTCCACCAACAATGCATTAGTGGTTCCAATTTTCCCACATCTTCTCCAGGATTTATCACTTACCTGTTTTGTCATGTTGGCCAATCTTATAGGTGTGATGTGGTACCTTAGAGTTGTTTTGATTTGCATTTATCTAATCAATAGTGATTTAGAGCATAAAAATGAAACTATTAATCCTTTGCCCTCTTCATTCTCTTCATTAATCCCCATTTCCTCTTAGACCACAGTTCCATGACAGCCTAGCACAGAAAGCTAACTCTTTCCTCAAGAAGAGCCTGTACATAATAAGTACTTAATAAATGCTTCCTCCCTCCCTCCCTTTTTCTCTCTCTGTCTACCTCCCTCCCTTTCTTCCTTGTTTCCTTGTTTCCTTCCTTTGTTTGTTCATTCGTTCATTCCTTCCCTCCTTCCTTCTTGGCACTATGGGCTATTATAGTGAGAATTTGAGTCCAAGTTTTGATGCCAATTAGCTGTGTGTTTCAAGCAAGTAACTAAAACTCCCTTAACCTCAGTTTCTTCACCTGTAAAGTGGACATAATAGCATTTGAACTGCATACCTCACAGAATTTATTGTGAAGAAAGCATTTAATAAATCTTATATTATTATGCATATGTGAATTATTATTCTACTTCCTAGCTACCATGGAAACTAAGGAAGCATATTCAAAATGCAAAGACCTGTTCCCTCTCTCACTTAATTTTGAGAAAATTCCTGTTTGTAGAATCCAATCTTAACACTTAGGTTTCTGGGGACAATGATGCTTTTTATGACGTATAGTGTTCATTTCATTGTAGGAATTTATTTATTTAATTTATTTGATTTTACATGCTTTGCTCTGGGGCTGTGCTGACTACATGCCTTCACAGAATGGTCCTCAGAAGCCACCTCAAGAAGCCATCCTCAAGAAGCCAGCTCAAACCTGAACAAGAATCCCCCCCTTCAAGATCCCTGACCACATGTAATTTTCTCCTGAAGACCTCAAGGAAGGGAAAATCTACCGTCACTTCAGATAGTCTCATCCACCTTTAATTAGTTTAATTAATTTAATTTAAATTAATTTTAATTGTTAAGGAAGCTTTCCCTTACTTGTGTTGTACATTATTACTTCCTCTCAATCAGAATACAATTTGGTACTGTTAAAACTTTGAGCCAGAAGATGGGCTTGAGTCATATCCAAGAGTTCTTAAAGGGAAATACACTGGCTTAGAGACTTACCAAAAGGAGTAGGGACTGCAGGCACTCGATATAAGCAGTGGGATTGGAAGATAATATCCCCAGCCCTTCCTAGGACTTATGGAGTTGAGGCTGCTATAGACACTGCAGTGGGCTGCTGTTGCTGCTGCTGCTGCTTAGCTCTTGCATTCCCTATTCCTTCTATATAAGTCTATAACTTGAAATCTGTGATGCCCCTTTGAGAATTCCTGGGAGTGACTCAAATCTACCTACTGGTTAAAAAAAATATCAGTAGTTTCCAGGACCAACATCACTTAACATAGTGCCTGATACATAGCAGGTGTTTAATAAATGCTTGTAGGTTTTACTTGACAAATATTATTTCTTTTGATCTTTATATACAATCCTGGGAGGTAGATGCTATTATTATCCCCATTTTACAGTTGAGGAAAACTGTGGCAGACACAGTTTAAGTGACTTGCCAAGGGTCATAGAGCTGGTAAGTGTCTGAGGCTGAATTGGAATTCATGTCTTCCTGATTCCAGGCCCAGCTCTCTATGTAGGACACCACCAGCTACCTCTAGAAATTCCAGGACATTAGTCAGTTCTAAAACACTTATTGCATATGGAACCTAATCTGCCTCGCTGAAATTTCCACTCTTTGCTACTACTCCTGCTATCCGTGCTCAGGTAGAATATCTAATCCTTTAGCTTCTTTAGGTTAAACATCTCCAGTTCTTTCAACCAATACTCACAGGGCATGGTTTTGATACCCCTCTCCATCCTGAGCTGTTAGATGGTACAGAGGATAGAGCATTAATCTTGGGATCAGGAAGACTCATCTATATGAGTTTAAATCCAGCCTCAGATACTTACTAGCTGTGTCACACTGGGCAAGTCACTTAAACCTATTTGCCTCAGTTTTCTCATCTGTAAAATGAGCTGGAGAAGAAAATGGCAAACGACTTTAGTATTTTTGCCAAAGAAACCCCAATTAGGGTCACAGAGAGTCAGACATGACCAAAAAAACCTCAACAGCAACAGTAGTTCCATCCTGAATGTTCTGAATCTCATCATATTGAACATTTCATCTGAATATTCTCTAGATTATTGATATTGTTATCCTTCCTAAAAAGTGATGGCCAAAATTGAACACAATACTTCAAATGATATCTTACCAAGGCAAAGTACAGCCTCCTTTATTCTTCCTACTGCCTCTCTGTCAGACACAGCTGAAACTGCTAGACAATGAAATGCTGCCTTTAAGAGTTATCAAAGATAGCCATCTTCAACTGGACATATAAGCTGCTGAGCTAGTTTTAGAACATATTGATTTTTTTAAATGGGGGAGCCACATAGGGTTGTGTGGGGCAGTGAGCAAGTCCCAGATCACAGAAGCATACTTGTGTTAGAGCTTCTCCCTGGTAGAAGAGTCAATACCATGCCAATCCCTAGTGCTCAGATGATATGAGCTTAGAAATATGGCTAGAGGGAACCAGAAGAGCAGCTGGAAGTACTGAAGGTAGGCAGTGGTCAGGTTTGTCCTAAGGGGGCCAATGTGGTGCTTTTTTACATTTTGGAAATCTTGTTTCTTCCTGCTTTGGCCTCATCCACAGTTCAATGAATGAAACAGCAGCAATGGCAGCTGTATCTGTATAATTGCTGTGTGTGTTCACAACCTGTAGTTGTAGATGGTCATAGGCAAGGGTGTGATGGAGCCAAATTGGCTCTTGAGAACTGATGGTTAAATTTTCTTTTCTTTTTTTAAGAAAAAAAGTAAAATTTTTCTATTTTAAATTTAATAGTATTTTCTTTTCCCCCAATTACACGTAAAGACAATTTTCAGCATTCATTTTTTGAAAGATTTTGAGTTTCAAATTTTTCTCCCTCCCTCCCCTCTCCCCAAGAAGGAAAGTAATTTGATATAGGTTATATATGTGCAATCATGTAAAACATATTTCCACATTAGTCATGTTATAAAAGAAGAAACAGAACAAAAGGAAAAAAACCCACACACTCCCATCCCCTCCAAAAGTAAAAGTAGCATTCTTTGATCTTCATTCAGACTCCATCAGTTCTTTTTCTGGATTGTGGATAGCATTTCCATCATGAATCTTTTGGAATTGTCTTGGATCATTGTATTGCTGAAAAGAGCTAAGTCAATTATAGCTGATCATCACACAGTATTACTATTACTGTGTACAATGTTCTTCTGGTTCTGCTCACTTCACTCAGCATCAGTTCATGTAAGTCTTTCTTATTCAGCCATTTCCCAATTGATGGACATCCCCATAATTTCCAATTTTTCACCTCCACAAAAAGAGCTGCTATAAATATTGTGGTACATGCTGATCCTTTCCCCCTTTTTTATGATCTCTTTGGAATTCAGACCTAGTAAGGGTGTTGCTGGATCAAAGGGTATACAGTTTGGTTGCTCTTTGGTCATAGTTCCAAATTGCTCCTCATTATTTTTGCCTTTGTGCCTTGAACATAGCTTAGATTTCTTCAGTATTTGTTTAGTTGAACTGAAGGAAGAAGGGAATCTGAAATGTTTTTAAAAAAATTAAATTAAAAATATTCCCTTTTAAGTTCTGATTAGTCTAACTGCAGTGTTGGGTACATGTATGCTTCTGTATCACTTGGATTTTGACACCAACAAACAATATTTCAAGAGGGTTGGCACCTATTAAATTTCTTAGATGAGCTAGTAGTTGGCCACTAATTGTAAACACAGAAAAGAAAAAAGAAAAAAGAAGAAACATATTTTACTTGAAAATCATGTACACAATGGCTAGTAATATGCCAGATAGAAGGGACCGTTCATGAGAACAAGTGTGGAAAGATTATATCTTGAGCTTTCCAATATCACTGCATTCATAATCAGCATGTTATTATGCTCATTTTGTGGAAACAACACAAACTGTTGCATGTGGACACACAAAGTGGACATTTGTGCTAACTGCAAATTAATTTCTATTTTTTTTAACACGTATGCCCTGTCAGCTTACCTGTTCCTAAATGATGCCTTTTTGCTTTCAAAATTCATGGTTATACGAAATGAAGAACACATAGGAAATGAGATCCTTTAGACCAGTGGTATTAAACTCCCCTACCTTCCTGCACAGTGCCTTGTACACAGTGAGCATTTGCTAAATATATATTTTTTTAACTTCAGTTGAGCTAAGACCTTTATAATACTCCAAGTAGCCAAGGAATGGTTGATGACTTTCCAGTTGGCGTATTACATCTCAGCCTGTTTAGATCAAGATGAGTTAGAATTTCCAAAGAAGTTGGAAAAAAAGCTCTCATCCACTTATTACATTCCTGAGATTCAGGATACTTATTCTGATCTACAGTATGACATGTTGTTCATTCAACATGAGTGTTTTCCATTGTTTGTTTAGAAGCCCTTGCAGTAACGTCATTGTGGGAATAGTCTCTTTCTCTGATTTGATTCTTTTCAGGTTAACACAGATGAAATTCTGAGAGGTCTCAAAACTGAAAGCAGAGAATTGTACTCATCATAGAATGGCCTGAAGGAAGCTAAGCCTATCTGAACCTATGTAATTTCTAAATTTAGACTATATTATGATATTGCATGAATATATAAAATCTATTTTAATTATGTTTCAGATGAAATATTCATAATTTGGATTATTAGGGGAGTGATGGTAGAAATGAGAGAGATTTCTTGCTTCTTAACTTTGGAAATATTTCAGGTTCTTGGGGTATATCTACTATGTATATACAGTGTGTGGTGAAGTGATACACATCTGAAATCCTTTAAAAGGGATGTACCAATTTGAACTTGGGCAAGAAAAGTCACTAAACCATTCATACTCTTTGATACAGCCATCTCATTGCTGGGCATATCCCTAAAGGAGGTCAATGACAAAAAAGAAAGACCCCAAATGCATAACAAAATAGCAGCATAGCAATGGGAGGCAATGGAAAACTAAATAACTGAAAACTATAAAGCTAGGTACCTATTGACTAGGGCAGGGGTGAGGAACCTATGGCCTTGAGGCCACATGTGGCCCTGTAGGTCCTCAAGTACGGCCCTTTGAGTGAATCCAAACTTCACAGAACAAATCCCCTTAATAAAAGGATTTGTCTTGTAAAACTTGGACTCACCCCATGGATGTAAAAGGCCACATGTGGCCACGAGGCTACAGGTTCCCCACCCCTGGATTAGGGAATGACTAGAAAAATATAATGGAGTATTACTGTGTTGTAAGAAGCAACAATTATGAGGAGCTCAGAGAAACAAGGGAAGATTTTTATGAACTGATACAGGGTATGGAGAGTAGAAGGGGGAAACCATCATACGTAATGACTAAAATAATGTAAATGAAAAAAACATTAAAACAGTACCAAACTCAGATGAATTGTAATGAACAATCTGTACTCCAGATAATAGAGTAGGAAATTCACCTTTATCAGTAGAAAAGTAGGGATTTATGGCTGTGAAATAATGCTGTAAGATACAGTTACTTTGTTGTTTAGGTTTTGCATAAAGTTTTGTTGTTGTTAGAAAGGATTCAAAGAGCAGCAATAAAAAAATTGGGAAATGATTCTGATGTTTAAAAAGATATAAAAGGAATCTGTTAATTGGGAAGTAAAATAAAAAAGACAGGACAAGGTCTTTTCCTAATCTCTTGTGTAGCTGAGATCATTGGAGTAGAACTGGAAATGAGCAAGTGAGGTGACTAGCTTCACCTTCACTATAGCAATACACACACACGTTTCAGCAAGGTGACAGGCCGGAATCCTTCTAATCCTCTTGTCTTGGTAGGAGAATCCAACTTCTCGCTTACCAGTCTCTTTCGGTAGCCTTTAAGGCACACTTCACGTGCTCAAAAAGCTTTTGTGAGACCCCTACAACAAAATACAACTCCCTCTGGCATTTGAAGCCCTTCACAATCTGGCCCCAACCTATCTTTTTTTTTTTTTGAGTGAGGCAATTGGGATTAAGTGACTTGCCCAAAGTCACACAAGCTAATGAATGTTATGTGTCTGAGGCCGTCTTTGAACTTCAGGGCCAGTGCTCTATCCACTGCGCCACCTAGCTTCCCCCCAAACCCCGACCTATCTTTTAAACTTATTTCACATTACTTATCCCCATGGACTCTTTCCTTGACTCAAACTGGTTTATTTGCTGTTCACCTTCCACAATGTTCTCTCATCTCTACGCCTTTGAAGGCTGACCCCATGTCGGGAGTTACACTCCCTCCTTGTTTTCACCTTCACAAGGCCTTTCCTGATCTCCAGTTGTTCTCTTCATCCAGTCCTCCCATCCCCAACTATTTCTATGTACTTATTCTTTCTTTCCAGTGGAGTATAAGCTCCATGAGGGCAGGAACTGTTTTTTTTTTGTCTTTTTCATCTTCAGCGCCCAGCACAGTGTCTGACATAGAGGAGGTATTTAATAAATGCTTGCTGGTTTGGACTGAATTGACTAAAGACATCCAGGCAGGGGAGGTAGGTGTATCAAAGTGGGAGCTTGAAGACTTTTAAAGAAAGTATGGTCCAGTTCATGTCCCCTCACCAACAAATTTGTAGTGGGCTCTGGGTACTACCTCTTTATTCATGGTGACAAAGCGGATGCATGGCGGTGGCGACTGAGCTTCCTGACACTATCAGTGCCTGTACCAGTAGTTATAGACTTATGGAATCTTGTATTTTGAAGCGTCCTCAGTGGCCATTTAGTTCAATTTATTTCCAAAAAAAGCAACTACCACTCCAACATAGTGACAAAAGGACTCTCTGCTTAGAGACCTCCAATGAGGGGAGGGTCACCACTTTCTAAGGCAGCCCAATCCATTTTTAGGCAGTTTTACCTCCTAGGGAGTTTCCCCATCATCAAACCTGAATTCACTTCTTTGCAGGTTCCATCCATTGCTCCTTGGTTTTAGACCTCTGGGGCCAAGCAGAACAAGATCGGCCTTCAAATACTTGAAAACAACCATCATGCCCCTTCCCCTCCCCCACAATCCCGAGTCTTTTTTTTCTCCAGGCCAAACATCCTCAGTTCTTTTAGCTAATGACTTATGAGGTGATGACATAGATTCAAGACCCTTCACTATTGTGGAGATGCACTGTCCATCCTATCAGTGTCTTTCCTGAGGCACCCAGAACTCAACACAATACTTTAGGCATAGGGCAGAATACAGAGGGGCTATCACTTCTTTATCCCTGGAAGTGATTCCTACATATCTTAATGCAGCCCAAGATTGGAATTAATCTTTTGAGTGCCATAGCACACTTACATCTATTTCATACAAACTGCTTTATCTATGCTTCCTCCATCTTGTGTTTGCAAAGTTTATTTTTTGTACTGAAGCATAAGACTTTACATTTATCTCTACTGAATTTCATTTTCCTAGATAGTCTAATATTCTAATCTTCAAGATCCTTTTACATTCTTACTCTGTCATCCAGGATGTTAGCTATCCTTCTTAGCTTTGTGTCCTATTAAATTTGATAAGCTAGCAAGTGGTTTTTGCTCTGAGACTTCCGATGAGGGAGAACTCATCTGCTCCCAAGGTGGCTCAAAATAGTAGTTCCATTTGTTAGGGAGATTTTCCTGATAGCAAAACTAAATTTACCTACCACTGTGTCATTGTGTATTTATATAGTATGCCGTTGGGCAGCTGGTTGGAAAAGCAGATAGAGTGCTAGGCCTGAAGTCAGGATGCCTCATCTTCTTGAGTTCAAATCTGGCCTTATATTTGGACTATGTGATCCTGGGCAAGTTGCTTAGTCCTGTTTGAGCTGTATCACCCTGGGCAAGTCACTAAACCCTGTTTGCCTCAGTTTTCTCATCTGTAAAATGAGCTGGTGAAGGAAATGGCAAATCACTTCAGTATTTTTGCCAAGAAAACACCAAATGACATTATGAAGACTCAGAAATGACTGAACAACAACGACATCCATATTTACATCTCAGAGTCTAAGAGTCAGGAAGACCTAAGTTCAAATCCAGCCTCAGACATTGACTAGCCATATGACCCTGTGCAAGTCACTTAGGCCTGTTTGCCTCAGTTTCCTCATCTGTAAAATGAGCTGGAGAAAGAAAGAGCAAACTATTTCAATATCTTTGCCAAGAAAACTCCAAATGGGGTCTTGAAGCGTCAGCCATAATTGAAATTACTAAACAAGAACAACACACCATTGTATATCAGTATGTCATTGATAAAATTGTTTAACAGCACAGGGCTAGGCACAGAATCCTAGAGTATTTCATTATATATGTCCTTTCAAGTTGACATTGACCAATTAATGGCAGTTCAAGCACTAAATACTATTGCAAAAAATGAAGAGTCAGGAAATGACTCATTAATGAAGTCATTTCTGAATCAGTTATCTATGTATGGGTCAGACCACCAACTTGTTAGAGCAAAGGGGAAGATTAATGCAAAATGAGGAAAAAAGAATAAAAATGAGAAACAAAGACATGGCATTTAGTTGAAACAATTCCAATTTGACTCGTTCGAATAAGTTACTGTTGCAGGAAATGGGAAGAAGATAGAAGAAAGGACATCATCATTGATTGTGACAGTTTCCTAAAGAAATTTAACTAAAGTAAAAAAAAAAATTGGCATTACATGGAGACCAAAGAAAAGCAACTCCAAACAGAAAACACTTGTTTTGCTTGCCTAGCAGAAATATATGGAAACCAAGGGCAATATGAGTTTAGAATATAAACTACTTTGTTTATTCTTAATAGAGGAGATTAGTGGAGAATTTTAAGCAATTTTGCTTCCTAAAATGGTGCAGAGGAAAAAAAAATGAGATTGGAGAAAGCTTGACAAGAGCCCCAGATAAGCAAAATAGTGTCAAAGATATTTAAGGATGAAACTAGAGGAGAATAGTGAGTATTAGTGGGACTCAACTCATGGCAGATGAGGAATTATAGAAAAAGTAGTGTGAAGGATGCCATTAAAAATGTATGACTGGTAAAAATGATCATCCAGGTCACCTTGAGAACAAGGCACAACTTACATAGAATCTGTGTGCTCTACTGCTTTCCATGCAAAGGTAAGAGAAGGTCTCCCACCTGTTCAGTGGATCCCCTCTCTTGAATTTATGGAAGGACATGAACAAGAGTGGCACAAGGTGGGCAGGCACTGATGGGTTATGATTTGCATCACACCAAACAGCATCATCTGTAGGATTACTGATGTTAATGAGATTGTAGATCCTTTGGAACTTTGTAGTATTCACAAGGAAAAAGAACATGTACATTTAGAAGTAATATAACAAATTAAGGTGATCCAAAGTACATTTAAAATGCCCCCAAACAAAAATGCCCTTTCTCTATGCCAAGGATTATTTAAAAACTCTGCCAAGCTTCCTAGTTTTGCCCTGCCTAGTTCTGCAGGCCTAGAGTTGCTGCCGAAAGCTCCCCACTCTCCCCGCCTGGTTTCAGGGAAGTCTCAGCCTAGGGCTCTCTTATCTGTCTCTGACTCAGCACAATGGAATAATATGGTATTAGTTGTTCTAGTCTGAATTTCAGTGGGAATGCTTGAGTCTAAAGACAAGAAAAACCACCTGTTGGATCCACAGTCTGAAATGATCTGGATCAGGAAAAGCAAGTCTTTCACATAATCACTATCTTTTTAAAGTAACTACCCGTCTGAGCCCACATCCTCACCAGTGTGGCTGAGTCAGGAGGGGTTGGGCCAGTCCACTGGCTCAGGAGAACTCCCAACATGTCAGAGCATGGTGTCAGGATGCATTCCTGGGCCCTGCCTTGCTCTGACATGTTGACGGTCAGCTGTACTGGTGGAAAAGGAGACATTTTGTATTAAGGAAATGTGAATCACCTAAATCAGTAGAAGCTTTTCCATCACCCCCAAAACACATAATCCAATATCTCACCAATAGATCAATAATCAAGTATTTTAAAGCACCTGCTGTGTGCTCAACATTTACTAGGCAAACAGTTCCTGCCCTCAGTACCTTACATTCTATGTGGGGAGACAATATGTACAAAAATAAATATTTATGAAGATACTCCCTAAGTTGTCCCAAATACACCCAAATACACAGTTTAAATTATGTGATAATAGTAAGAAAAGCTAACATTCATATAGCACTTTTAGGTCTGGAGAGTGCTTTACAAATATTCTCCTTTTATCCTCACAACAATCTTGGGAGGTAGGTACTATTCTTTCCATTTTACAGGTGAGGGAACTGAGGCATATAAGTCTCTCATCCAGAATCACACAGGAAGTGTATGAGGCCAGATGTGATCTTAGTTCTTCCAGATTTGAGGTCCAGCCTTCAATCCACTGGGCCACCCAGTTACCTAGAAAACTTAAGTGCAACTCTTTCTCGAAGAAGCCAAATAAATAAGAATGTCATAGTATACCCTTATTAATTTTAGAGAACTGAAGGACGCTTCTTATTCATTTTTCAGCTTGGTGTCAGCCTTTCTACTAGAATGTTTTCTTAGAGCTTAACAAGAGACAGTCCCTGGGGCTTGCAAGGTCATCTTAAGTTCTTTGTACCCAAACAGTTCAGTTCATTGCAAGCAGGGCTAAAAATCTGAAGAATTATTTTGAGCCAAGTTTTCATGATTAATAAAATAAAACATCTTCCCTCTTTTAAATACTGTAGGTTGTAATAAGTCAGTTGCATGAGAGTACAGGAAGTTCTCAGTTCCAATTTATTTCTAGGCTTGCCCTTGCCTTGTTAGGGGCGGGCAAACCAATGGATTTCTTACTGTGGTGAGAATGTTTACCTCGCCACTAGCCGCAGGACATCTTACTCAGGATGGTATTGAATTTTATTTGGGTTTCTTGTAAACTATTGTTTTATTACCCTGACCAGCTATTGGATCTTATATAAATAATTCTCAAGAGTTCGTTCTGGGGTTTGCACTGTGTTTGTAATGGTTGCCAAGGGCACTTAGACCGAACAATACAAACTGTTTTCATTGGCTGATTACCTCTGAGGGGGTCACTGCACAAACGAAGAGGAATTGAAACCTCTTTTGGTTACCTAGGTGGGTAATAAAAGCACATAGACCTGCCTCTCATTTTTAGGCATCCTAGCTCACCCAATCCTAAATTCAGAAATTCAGTGGCTAGGCATGAGCACTAAGTAGGTTGTTACTCTAGAGTTAAGATGTGTCTAACAGAGTTCCTTTGTCATGTCTTTGGATCATTTAAATGTCCTGTGATTTTCCTCTCTCTTCAAGCGCCTCAGACCATCCCTCTCCTTACCTTTGCTTGGGGCTTTGCCTTCTACTTTACTGATAAAATGGAGAGTATCTCTTGCAAGCTGCCTCTTGCCATCTGGCATCCAGTCCTATTGCTTGACAGAAGCTAATTTCTTCATGATTACCAATGAGCTCTTAATTGCTTAATCTTATGGGTTTTTTTTTTCTCACTTTCTGTCCTCCTTGACAATACTTCTCAACCATCTCCATACTACTTGTAGTCTGTTTCTTCCTCCAATTGAAACATAAAGGGACTCCTGCCCCTGCAGCCTTGGACTCTGATCAGTGAATTTTCACCTTATTTAGCCTTGTGCTGAGCCAAACTTACTCTTCCCGCTTCCTTGTTTCATTCACCTCCAGTTCCCTTATGTATGTTGTCTCTCCTATTAGAACATGAACTCTGGGGGCAGAGAGGCTCTTTCTTACTTGCTTATGCATCACCAGCAGATACATGTAGCATTTAGCAGCATGCATGGCACATTGTGAGAACTTTATAAATGGTTTCCCCTTCCTTCCTTCCTTCCTTCCTTCCTTCCTTCCTTCCTTCCTTCCTTCCTTCCTTCCTTCCTTCCTTCCTTCCTTCCTTCCTTCCTTCCTTCCTTCCTTCCTTCCTTCCTTCCTTCCTTCCTTCCTTCCTTCCTTCCACCATTTTTTGACACTATTAAATAGCCCTGCTTCTTGAACAATCTTGCCTTCTTTGGCTTCTTTGATGTTCTCTCCTGCTTCTACTCCTACCTGTCTGACTTCGCTCCTCTATCATCCTGCCTCTGTCATTTGTTACCTGTATGACCTTCGGCAAGTCATTTACCTTGATGGGCCTTACTTTACTCAGCTGTAAAATGAGAGAGTTGGCCCCAATGGCTTGTATGAGAGAGTTGGCCCCAATGGCTTCTAATGTTACTTTTATCTTAAATACATGATCCTCTACTGGTTCATCTTTCCCCCTTAAATATGTTATTCCCTGCTGCTGTCTTATTCTAGGCCTCTCTTGTCTCTCTCTATAGTCTCTTGGGGATCTCAGAATAAACCATCATATCTATGAAGAAGAATCACAATTCTATCTCTCTCTCTCTTGAACTTCATCCTTGTATCCCCAGTTGTCTGGTGGATAGCTTCACTTGGGTGCCCTGTTGCTACTTCAACCTTAATACATCTGAAGGGGAATCTTACCCCAAAATGTTTCCTCCTTCCTCAAATATTCCTAGAACATGTTTCATCTACTATTATACTCTTCTGTATAAATGGCTTATCCCTTCCTTCTCTTCCATTAGTGGAATGTAAGTTCCTTGAGGGATGGTACTATTTTATTTTTATCTTTGTATTCTCGATGCCTGGCATGTAGTAGGAACACACACACCTATACATACACACGTGTACGCATATATACACATATACATATCTACATACATACATACACAAATATACACCCCCCCCACACATATTTGTTGAATTAAATGTGATTGAAGAGAGGTTTCCCATAGAGAGTGAGTTCCCCAGATATTCCTATTTTCAAACAGCATTGTTCTGATTGTATTGAACTCTGGATCACTACAGGGCCTTATCAAAAGATTCATAGACACTCTAAATAGATTGGCCTAGCATTCCACAAGATGTAAAATTCATGTTACCCAGATTATGGCATGCAGTTAGATAGGGACCATGTACCTATATCTTGGATAAGAATTGCAAATATCAATGAGCTAGGCCCAAAATCAGATAGGGCTGCTAGGTGGTGCAGTGGATACAATACTGGGCCTGAAGTCAGCAAAGACTCATCTTCCTGAGTTCAAATCTGAGCTTAGACACTTACTAGCTGGGTGACCCTGGGCAAGTCACTTAATCCTGTTTGCCTCAGTTCCTCATCTGTAAAATGAACTGGAGAAGGAAATGGCAAACCACTCTAGTGTCTTTGCCCAGAAAATCCCAAATGGGGTTATGAAGAGCTGGATACAACTGAAAAATGACTGAACAACAATAAGAGAATTAGATAGGAAGTAGTAAGTGGAACAGATTTAATTTGGGAAATTTTGCTCAGTGCTTTCAATGATCCTGAGTTCTTTTCTGCTGCCAAAGTCAAATTTTAAAAACCAGTATCCTCCTAGATATGCAATATCTATTTGGTTACAAATTATATAACACCATGACCACCTGAAACTTGGAAAAATAAAGGTAGTCCGAAGAGTAATAGGAAAGCACTTGGTAGAAGTGAGTAGGTTTTAGCACATCATCAATGATGACTTGCTTGCAAAAATGGCTTAAAATGTGCCATCAAGGACATGTATAATAAGAAAATATAGTAGAATGGTAATGGCATGAGAGATAGTAACAAATGGATAACACAAGTGTTGGGCTAACAGCTTTGTGATATTCATGGAATCATAACTGGAAGGGATTTCGGAAGACCTAATCAAACTCCCTCATTTTATAAATGAAGAAACTAAAGCCCGGGGAAGTGAAGTAACCAAGGTCACATAGATAGTAATCATCAGAAGTAGGATTTGAATCTGGGTTCTTTAACCCCCCAAACCAGTACTCTTTTTGCTGTGTCACAGGCCCAAAGGAAGGCTTCCTAGGTATTTACTGGATCCTTGAAGGAGAACTGATGACTGGACATGGGCAAGAATCATGTGAAATAAGAAGGCATGGATGCATTATACTCTGAACCAATTTGAGAGGCACCCACATTGATATTATTACAGATACAGCAAATATCAAAGTAAAATCTTCTGTGAATTAGTGGAAACATTTCTATTTCTCTACGTATTGCTACACTTATAAAAATAGCCCCTTTGACTTGGTACCCAACATGCCAGTATCATTTGAATAGAATTACGTAAAAGAAAAAAAATTATAAGAGCCACTATTCAATTAACAAGTTTGAAAGGAACTTGGAGGTTATCTAGTCTAACCCCAGCAGTTTGCAAATGAGGAGACAGTCCCAGCAAGATTAAATGATCTGAATAGTTACTATTTTATTTTGGGAATCAATACGGTTCATAAAACCTTCTGTTTCAGTATTGATATAGAGGAAAATACCTTTAGAAGAACTTCAAGTGAGTCAAATTCATTTTAATGAGAGTCTACCTGCCAAGACAAACCCAGAAACTATCTGAGCACAATTACAAAACACTTTTGACACAAATAAAGTTAGATTTTAAAAATTGGAAAAATATCAATTGCTTGTGGGTAGGCTGAGCCAATATAATAAAAATGGCAATCCTACGTAAGTTAATTTATTTGTACAGTGCCACACAAATCAAATTACCAAAATCATTTTATAGAGATGGAAAAGATAATAAAATTCATCTGGAAGAAGAAAAGGTCAAGAATACCATGGGAATTAATGGAAAAGATGTGAAGGAAGATGGCCTACCTGTATCAATCTCAAACTGTCTTATAAAGTAGTAATCATCAAGACATCTGGTACTAGTTAAGAAATAGAGTGGTGGGTCAATGGAACAGATTAGGTATACAATGCACAGTAGTAAATGACCGTGGTAATTTAGTGTTTCATAAACCCAAGCATCCAAGCTCTTGGAACAAGAACTCACTATTTGACAAAAACTACTGGGAAAGCTGGAAAATAGTTTGGAAGAAACTAGGTATGGACCAACATTGTACACCATATACTAAGATAAGGTCAAAATGGGTTCATGATTTAGACGTAAAGGGGTGATACCATGGGCAAATTAGGGGAGCATGGAATAGTTTACCTGTCAGATCTATGGATAAGGGAAGAATTTATGACCGAACAAGAGATAGAGAGCATTTTGAGATGTAAAATGGATAATTTTGATTATATTAAATTAAAAAGTTTTTGCATAAACAAAAACCAATGCAGCCAAGATTAGAAGGAAAGCAGAAAGCTGGGAAAATTTTCTTTATACAGCAAGTGTCTCTGATAAAGGCCTGATTTCTCAAATATATGGAGAACTGAGTCAAATTTATAAGAATACAAATCATTCCCCAATAGATAAATGGTCAAAGGATATAAAAAAGAAGTTTTCACACACATAAATAAGAACTATCTATAGTTCTATGAAAAAATGCTCTAAATCACTGTTGTTTAGAGAAATGCAAATTAAAAAAACTCTGAGGTCTCACCTCACACATATTAGGTTGGGTAATATGACAAAAAAGGAAAATGATAAATGGTGGAGGGGGTGTGGGAAAACTGGGACACTAACACACTATTGGTGGTGTTGTGAACTGATCCTACCACTCAGGAGAGCAATTTGGAGGTATGCCCAAAGGGCTATAAAAACGTGCATACCCTTTAAACTAGCAATACCTTTACTAGGTCTGTATCCCAAAGAGATCATAAGAAAGGGAAAAGGACCTACGTGTACAAAAATATTTATAGCAGCTTTTTTGTGGTGGCAAAGAATTGGAAATTGAAGGTATACCTATCAATTGGGGAATGGTTGGATGAAATGATGAGCAGGATGATTTCAGAAAAACCTGGTAAGACTTACATGAACTGATGCAGCAATACAATGATCCAATTCCATTCCAAAGGACTCATGATGAAAATTTTATCCACCTCCAGAGAAAGAACTGATGGAGTCTGGATACAGATCAAAGCATATAATTTTCACTTTCATCATTTTTTTCTTTTTGGTCTGTGTTTTCTTTTGCAACATGACTAATATGGAAATATGTTTGCATGATTGCACATGTATAACCTATATCAAATTGCTTACTGTCTCAGAGAGAGAATGAGAGAGAAGAAAGAAGAGAATTTGAACTCAAAATTTTGGAAAATGAATGCTAATTGTTTTTACATGCAATTGGGAAAAATAAAATATTATTTTTTAAAAAAAGAAATGAATAAATCAAATAGTCCTTAGAATCCTTATTTAAAAACTGTGGTCCTGAGGAAACACCATTAATATTCCTTGCTTCATTATGGGCAGCTAGATGATGCAGAGGATAGAATGTTCCTGGGTTCAAATCTAGCCTCAGACATTTAATAGCTTTGTGATCCTGGGCAAGTCATCTAGCCTCTGTTTGCCTCAGTTTCCTCATCTGTAAAATGAGGATAATAATAACATCTACCCTCAGGGTTGTTGTGAAAATCAAATGAATTAGTAATTGTAAAGGGCTTAGCAGAGTGCCTAGTAACTACACTTTACATAAATGTTAGCTATTACAGTTATTGGCAATTATTATTTTTCTTTATTTCCTTTTGGGTCATGAGATCACTTAGTCCAATCTTTTGATTGGGAATGTAAATTATTGCCATTAATGGAGAAGAGGGGATTTTTCTGAGACTCTCATCATCTTGTCAATACAAGCTATTTTACATTTGTTCTTTGTACAGTAATCAGCTGTGTTCCTCTCATGGATTTGGCTAGCAACTTTAATTTCAACTTGTGACTAAGACCAAATATCGATGAACAGCAGAGAAAAAATATTGTCTTTTGGAAATTATCAACATTAAATTGCAAACATTAAAATCAGCAACTCTTAGTAGTTTTTGGGGGATGTTTCCCTTTTTTTCTTCCAAGTGCTATGATAGTTGGCATACTTGTGGAGGTGTACGTGTGTTTATCTTGAAGTAAATAGTGGACAAAATTATTAGAGAGGCATCATGGTGTAGTAGATAGAGTTACGGTAGAACCCAAGACCTGGACTCAAATTATGCTTCAGACACTTATTAGTTATGTGACCCTAGACAAATCACAATTTCTCTGGGTTTTGGTTTTATAATTTGTAAAATTAGGGGGTTGGACTTCATGACCTAAAGGTCTCTTCTAGTCTAAATCTCATGTTGTTATGATCTGAGTTCAGTTCTTGCCTCTTACATATACTAACTATAGGCCCATGATCAAATCATTTATCCCTTCTCTGCCCCACACAGTTCTCTAAGACTGCCAGTTATGTAAAGCACTTTACAAATTTTGAAGTTCTACAGGTTAATGATATTAAGCTATAGATGAGTTGTTCATCTGCATTGATGTATTCTGGGAATCTCAGCACAGATAAAACCACAGGTCCAAATTTGTCCCATTTCCCCAAGGGAAATAAGTTAGTATTGATCTCATCAATATTTTTGGAGAGAAAAGAGTATTATTAGTCCTGTCAGAAGAATTCCATTTGATTTGGGAAGAGCCAAATGAACTGGCAGTGCTGGTCCTTGGACTTTTACTAAGCCAAAGTTAAAAAAAAAAGGACACAGTTTTTTGTTTTCTTGGTTGTCATTATGTGAGTAACTGTCTTTCATACTACTAAATAGATGATCTGTTGTCAAATCTTGCTATTTTTACCTCCATGACATTTCTCTCAACAATCACCCTCCTCACTACTCACAAAACCATTGTCTTAGTTAAGGCCTTTATCATCTCTTGTCTAGACTATTGCAATGGCTTCCTAATTGGTATCTTTGCCTGAAGCCTCTCCCAGCTCCCTGTAGTGATTTCTGTTAAGCATAGATTTAACCACATCACACATTTACTCAATAATATTCAGTGGCTCCCTTTTGCCACAAGGATAAAAGATAAACTCCACTGTTTAGCTTGTAAAGCCCTTTATAACTTGACTCCGACCAATCTTTCCAGCCTCATTATATTACTCCCTTTCTTACTTGCAGTCCAGCCAAACTGGCCTGCTACTTTTTTCTTCACCCAGGGACTCCACTTCTCATTTCCATCCCTTTGTGCTAGCTTTCCCTAACCCTGGAATGCGCTTCCTCCTCATTTCTGTATCACAGAATCCTTAACTTCTTTTTAGAAGCTCATGTACCACCTTCTAAAGGGTGCCTTTCTTTTTACCCCAATTTCTTATATCTTTATTTAATGATCTCATATTTATTTTGCATATAATTTATTCTGTATATAAATATATGCATATTTGTATATGTGCATACACACATATGTAGTCTCTCTTAATAGAGCATAAACTCCTTGAAAGCTTTGTTTTTGTCAGACCTAGTGCCTAGGACAGCAATAGGTTCATGGTAGGTATGTTGAAAAATGCTTGTTAACAGATTAGTTGATAATTATCATATGTACAGACTGTGTGTGTGTAGGTGTGTGTGTATTTGTACTAATTTGTTCTTAATAAATAGACAATGTGGCATAATGTATATCCAGCCAGTTCTATAGACTGACTTGAACCTGGGTTCAAGTCCTGCCTCTGACACATTCTATAACTCACATTTATATAGTGCTTTAAGATTTGCAAAGCACTTCACAAATATTTTAATCTTTTCATGTTAACCTTACAGTAACCCTTGGAGGTTGGTGCTATTATTACCATAATATATTATGTTATGCCCATTTTACAGATGAGGAAGCAGGCAAACAGAAGCTAAGTAACTTGCCCAGGGTCACAGAGCTACCATCAGATTTGAATTCAGATCTTCACAACTGGGCCACCTAGCTGCCCTGGCTGGGTGACCCTAGGTAAATCACTTACCCTCTCAGTGCTTTAAACAACTAAGACTATAAGTTACAGAGACTTATGGTTCTCTATAACTTAAATGTGCTTGGCCAATCCTGACTTTCATTGATAGAGGATACTTTTTATTGGGAGCTGTCTATATCTGCACCATTGAAATCACTGGTCTAGTCTAAGAAATATGTTTAATTGCAAGGAGATTTATAACATATTAATATCATTATGGAATATTAGAAGAGACTTGGAGAAAGTTTCATTATAGTGAATTCTATTCTTCCAGTGCTTATTGATAAATTCTGCCTGGGGTAGAAGGGGTAATGAAACTTTGCTCTGCTCTTCTCTCTACTACCAATGCAAATATATGTATATGTACATATGTATGTATGCATGTGTATACATATACACAGATAAGGAATGACCTTGGAACTTCCCTTGTGTTCCTCATAAACAGATCGTGTAAGACCCAATCATGCACTCCCAGTTATGTTAGCTTACCAACATTCCATTTGGAAGGCAAGGAGGTATGGTGCAATTAGTGCTAGACTTAGAGTCCAAGCATTTGGAGTTTGCGTGTTGACTCTGTTACTCAGGCGGGTCATTAAATCTCTGTGTGCCTCAGTTTACTCATCTGTAAAAATGAGGGAGTTGGACTGGATTCCAAGGCCCTTTTCAAGCTCTAAAATCCCATTATTTATACTAAGGGTGCTGTTTGATGTAGGTGGATGTGTCAGTTACTTATTTCTAGGGGAGGATTAATAATGAGAACTGTTTAGCAATTTGCTGGTGATAAAGATTACCACACAGCCTCAGGTGCATGTTGAGAAACTGCATCTTCCTACAGGGAGAACATGTTCTACAGAGAAGAAAAAGCAGTATATGATAAAGTGGCGATGGAGTTCAGCAAAAGAAAGATGTGTGTTTCTGCTGTTGGAAGAATGCCTCTCTGTTCAGATAAAATCTTTGTCATCTCAGGGATGAATCATGCGGACTCATTTGGTATGATTTATTTGTCAGGTCATGTCAATGATAAATATCAGCCAGGCAGGAAAATAGTATTTGCTGGAGCTTCTGGCTCTGCCTCCCAAATCTCTATCATTGGTACTCTTCTTGACACTCATATAGCCACTGAAGTGGCTCAGGTTGGCTTTGCCAAATCTCAGCTAAACTACTCTAATGTCCTCCTAATTGGTCTGCCTGCTTCCAATCTTGTCCCCCCCCCATCCATCCCCACACAGCTATTAAAATAACCTTTTCAGACGCATCACTATTTACCCCTCTCTTCAGAAATCATCAATAGCTCCCTATCTCCTATAAGATAAAATACAAGGTCCTTAAACTGGTATTTAAGACACTTCAATCTGGCTAGGATCTACCTTTCTAGCCTTATTTCAGATCCTTCCCCTTCACAACCTCTCATTTTCCAGGTGGTTGGTAAACATGCATTATTAATACTAAGTACTTACTATGTGCTAGACATTGTGCTAAGCACTGAGGATACAAAGAGGAGTAAAAACATGGTCCTTGCCCTCAGGAAACTCATATTCTAATAGGAGCAACAAGCTGCAAAAAACGAAGTGCACAGAAGGCATAGACAGAGTAGATGGAGGCTAATCTCAGAGGAAAGACCCTGGGAGGGGGTGCAGAGAGAGGCCAAGAAAAGCGTCCTGCAGAAGGTGGGACTTGAGCTGAGTCTTGAAGGAAGCCAGAGAAGCCAGGAGGCTGGGATGAGGAGGGAGGGAATTCCAGGCATGGGTGGCAGCTAGTTCAAAGGCTGGAAGTGGGAGCTGGGAGATTGAGGATTATGTGTTTGAAACAACAAAAGACCAATCTTACTGGATTGTTGAGTACAGGCAAAGTGTGTTACTGTTTAGTACTTGAACTTGGCACTCCATTTCTGTCTTTTATGCATTTATACAAGCTCTTCTCCAGGGCTAGCATACATTCCTTCCTCTTCCTACTCTCTCAGGATCTTCATCTTCCTTCGAGATTCAATCCAGAAGCTCTCTTCTGTTAAATGTCTCCTGATCCCCTCAGTTACAAGTGGTCTTTCCCTTCTCCATTTTCCATGTAGGATAATTATTTTTGTACACATCATGTCCCCCAAGTAGGAAGGAAGTTCTTTTAAGGTAGAGATGGTAGTTTCATTTTTGTCTGCACTGGGTCTTGTACAAGTATGGTGTACTCTAGATACTTATTGAATTAGTTGGCAGAGTCAGTAAGAGCTTTCCAAGGTACAAATTTACGTGAAGTTATGTCTTGTTCCAGACAAAGTTATATATCAGTACTTGGCATCGGGCTGCTCTGGCCAATGTCATTTCACAGCAACCCTGTTATATGTTATAACTAACACCCACTGTGGCATAATTCAACCTATCACTCATTTATAACATGAATTCCATGGAACTGACTTCCCCTTGTAATGCTGTTTCATCTAATGCCATATTTTCATGGAACTGATTAAGAATCCTTAGGGAGGGTATGCCTTTGTCTCTTCATTATCTTTGGTCAAAAGAAAACCACTCCAAATGCATTAAATAAAGAAAAAGGCAGATATGTACCAAGTTTAATCAACTCTCAACTATAATAATACCATCTTATATTTATTTGTTTTATACTTTTCAAAGAACTTTCACACTTTTAAACTCATTTAGTCTTTTAAACAATCCTCTGAGGTTATTATTACCCTAATTCAGTTCAACAAGCATTTATTAAGTGTATACTGTAAGTAAGGCACTGTGTTGGGCACTGAGGGGGCTAGAGATAAAAATGAAATAATAGTAGTAACTCTTTTATACAGCACTTCAACATTTGCAAAAAACATACTATCTCATTTGATTCTCATAACAGCCCATTTTCCAGATGAGGAGACTGAGTCTGAAAGAGGTTAAGTAACTTCCCTGCCATTATAGAACTAGTAAATATCAAAGTCAGTGACTTCACCAAAGTCACACAGCTAATAAATCTCTAAGGCAGGGCTTTATGACTCTAAGTCCAGAGTTCTAGCCACTGTACCTTCTAGCTGCCTGATTACCTACTGAGAGACACAACAGGAAGGCAGATAAGTGAATATAGTTTATGTACAAAGTAATAGGAATAATTTAAAGAGACAGAGAACATTAACCCTGGTGGTAGGTGGGTTGGGAATCAGATTCGGAAAGACCTCTGGTAACAAGGAGTTTTCTGAATTGCGCTTTAAAAAAAAAAAGAGTATTCTAAAGTTTGAAGGTGAGGGTGGAATGTATCTCTATCTTTTTTTTTTTTTTTTAGGCAATTGGGGTTAAGTGAAATCACTTAGTCCAGGGTCACACAACTAGTCAGGGTCAAGTGTTTGGTCTGAGGCTGGATTTGAACTCAGGACCTCCTGACTTCAGGGCCGGTGCTTTATCCACTATCTCTATCTTTATAAATGATGTGCAGAGATGTTAGATGACTTGCCCAAGGTCACTTGCTTAAGTTAATATGCACACCTGTACCAATGGAGAATAGTCGTGAAAAGGTTAATGGAAATTCACAAATCATTTTAAAAAAATCTCGTTGGAATCATTAATTTCACTCTCGCCTCCATGTGGAGTTGAAATGCAGAACCACTAGCCCTAGCAAAAGCAACTCTAGGTATTTCTCTTTCTCTTTCTTGCTATTTTCTGGTGGAAGCTATAGTGAATACAGAAATGGGGAAAGGTAAGGCAGCAAAATACTATATTCTTAGAGCTGGAGGGGATCTTAAAGAAAACCTCTCATTTTATAGATAAAGAAAAAGAGGCAATGACGTAGAGTCAGAATGCCTGGCTATTTACTACCTGTAGGACCTGAGGCACAGTCATTTAATATCTCTGAACCTCAGTTTCTTAATCACTAAAATGAGAGGATTAGACCAGGTAAGGTCTGTTCTAGCTCTAAATCCTATGATTCTGTGAAAAGGCAATATTAAATAACTTGCTGTCATAGAAAGCTGATAGAGCTGGGCCTAAAACTCAGGTACCCTGATTTCTAGGCCAGAACTTCCATAACATCAGAAAGAATGAAGTCAGTCATTCAGTTACTAAACGTTTATTAAGCACCTACTATTTGCCAGGCACTGTATAGAGAAAGGGGAGAGTTAGAACACTGTAAGTTTGGATGGCTCTTGAGAGGTTTATTTCTTAAGATAATTGTTTAATGGTTTAAAAATTAATAATAGCTGGCATTTATGTAGTGCTTCAAGGTTTACAAAGCACTGTACATAGATTCATTTCATTTAATGCAACAAATTTGTCAAGTAATGGGTTTTATTATCTCCATTTTACAAATGAGGAAACTGAGACTGAGGGAAGTTAGAGTCTCACAGCTAATAAGAGTTTGAGTTGGGATTTGAACTTGGGTCTTCCTGACTACAAGTCCAGGGCTCTTACCCACCGGACCATCTAGCTTCTGTAATTATTTGTACAAAACATCATTAGATATTATTGAAATAAAATATGCAAACATGTAATGTGTACATTAGCAGAACAAAGTCCTCATAGAAATTTCCCTAAAACTATTTTTCAAATGAAAGAACTTGACTAGATAGAGGGGTGTTGTGTAATAAACCTTTGTATTTGATGTGGTGGGGATTAACATGAAGATTTCTTTAAAAGTTGCAATTTTCATGAGTCCTTTGGCTAGAATCTGTACAATGCTGTGTTTTGTTCTACTTTCTTTTTTAATAGAATGATAAAGATATGTTATTGAGCTTTGTATAGTCAAAATGATGGTGGTCATGCTAAGGAAATTGCTATTCTTCTGCTTTCCATATCCCTGATTCGATGACTTTTCACTCAACCGTGAAAGCATTTTTATCCAATTGAATAAGTTTAGACTTGGGAACTGTTGAGTTCTATGTTTTGGCTTTGTGACTTAATCTTAACCACTTATCCGTTCTGGTTTGCTTCCTTGTTTGTAGAGATAAAAATCGTAACTTATCTCCTAGGAATAGTATGTGAATGGAATGACCTGAAGTTATGGCTTTTATATGACATTGATTACAGAGATAAGCTTTACCAGACTATAATTACAAGGGAGTATTTGAGGACATTGTCCCATTTGTGGATTTTCTGGTCCCAGCTAGATATGTTCCCTCTTCCCTATTTGCTGATGTTTTCTGTTCCCCATGATGATTTCTGGGGTCCTATTCCTATACAATTCCAAATATAGACTCATGTCTGTGCTGAATAGTACTGTAGATTGCTGATATACACTGATGTCTAGGGCCACCTTGGTGTGTTTTCCAGTCTTCTAATTGGTTCTGAGATCAAACAGAAATTTTAGGAATCCTTTAGGATGACAAGAAAAAGGCAGACCTTTTGGGCTACTGTCAATAGAAGCCCTTTTCATTCTGTTTCCCAGCCTTGTGCCTTTGGAGGACTAGATTAGAAGTGGATGGATTTGGGCAGATGGAAAGGACAAAGGGGAATTTTATTGAAGACCTCATAGAACTTCTTTTTCTATTTGTTGTTTGGTCATTCAGTAGTGTCTGACTCTTTGTGACTCTATGTCCATGGGGTTTTCTTAGCAATGATACTGTAGTGGTTTGCCATTTCCTTGGATCCAGTGGATCCATTTCTCAGGATCCAGCAGATCTTTTTTTTTTTGAGGCAATCAGAGGTTAAGTGATTTATCTAGGGTCACACAGCTAGGAAGTGTCTGAGGCTGGATTTGAACCTGTCTTCCTAACTCTAGGTTCAGTGCTCCATTGAGCTACCAGCTTCCTCCTTTTTTCTTTAATTCTTAAGGAATTAAAAGGAGGCTTTAGTCATGCAATGCTCTGTGATTGAAACATTGTGTGGAATGAGGAACATTGTATTAAAGACCGTTAGTTACTCAATTCAATCCAGCAAGCATTTATTAAGCACCTACTAGATATGAATATTGTGGCAAGTGCTAGGTGTACAGTGACAAAGGCAAAACAGTTCCTGCTCTCTGGGGAGCTTACATTCTGCTAATCACCAAGTAAGGGTCAGAAGGAGAAAGTAGTGGTCCTTGGTGACTCCCCTTAAAGGGATCCTGAAGTAGGTATTCATTGACATAATAGTAACAATAGAAAAGTCTGCTATCTTCCTGTAGCATGTGTCTGAGACGACGGAAAACCTTCTAAGATTTATCAAAACTGTTACGTATTATTCATTATTGGTGACTCATGAAGGCACAAACGATACTGCCAGAAGGAATTTAGAAACGATTTCCCATAAATGATAGATGTTCCCCAAAGTTCTGCCCTAGGTCTCTTTTTTCTCCTTTATTTCCTCTCCTTTGGTGATCTCATCAGCTTCTATGGGTTCAGTTATTATTTCTACATGGATGACTTCAAGATCTCTATCATCTATCTATCTATCTATCTATCTATCTATCTATCTATCTGTCTATCTATCTATCTATCTATCTATCTATCTATCTATCTATCTCTTTCTGTCACTTTATCTATCTACCTAAGTATCTATGTATCAATCTATGTGCCTATGTATCTATCTATGCATATATCTATGTATCTGTGTATTTACCTATTCAGCCCTGACATCTCTTTCCTGAGCTGTAGTCTTGTTTGATCAAATGTCCGTTAGATATCTCCACTTCAATGTCCCATAGGTTTGTTAAATGTAACCTCTCTAAAATGGAATTCATTATTTGCCTCATGTAAACCCACCTCACTTCCAAACTTCCCTATTTCTACTGAGTGGTCCACCAGCCTTCTAATTTCCCAAGTTCCCAACCCCAGTGTCAACCTTATGTCTCCCTTCTCTGTGGCCCTCTACATCCAAGCAATTACAAAGTATTGTAGATTCTATCTTCACAATGTAGCCTACATCTATGCCATTCTCTCCTCTTACCCAGCCACCATCTGAGTTGGGTTCCACAATTTTAGGTTTCATCTAAAGTATTATTGCAACAGACAGTTGGCTTCCTGGCTTCTAGCCTTTCTTCTCTGCATAAAGTTGCTAAAATAGTCTTTCCAAAGCACAAATCCAATCATATCATCCCCTGCTTAAGAACTTTCATGGGCTCCCTCTTGCCTTTAGGATAAAATACAAATTCTTCATGT
The DNA here is from genome assembly GCF_003287225.1 of Phascolarctos cinereus. Lineage (NCBI taxonomy): Eukaryota > Metazoa > Chordata > Mammalia > Diprotodontia > Phascolarctidae > Phascolarctos > Phascolarctos cinereus. The sequence goes on along the minus strand of NW_027555847.1, from coordinate 486,361,973 downwards.
TAGCTCTTAAATCCCCTAACAATCTTGTTCTAGTCTACTCTACTAGGCATATTTCAGATTCTCACCTTTCATGCATCAAAAGGTGAAAATGTTCCATTTGAAGTACCCTACCCATTGGTCCCCGAATACATCACTCCAAATCTGATTCTTCTGTGCCTCTGTCAGATTGTCCTTCATGCTTAGAATGTACTCCATCTTCACTTCCGTCTTCTAGAAATCTTGGCTTACTTCAAAGCTCAGTGCATATGCCATCTCCCATGGGAAATTTATCCTGATCCCCCAACTGTTAGTATTCTCTGCTTCCTCAAATAGTCATTATAGATTTATCTATTTAAATGATTTATTTCGCTCAGTAAGAGAGTAAACTTTTTTTGGGAGAGGGACTGTTTTTCATTTTGCCTTGTATCTCCATCACCAGCACAGTGTCTTTCACATAGGGGTGCTTAATACATGTTTGTTGGATTGGATTATGAAGTCCTAGGCTAGAAATTGAAAATCTCAAGGGTACAACTGGGATTTTCATCACTCCTTTCAAATGAGGCAAGGGCTTTGGAAGAGAAAGTCAGGACTTGGAAGTGAACAAACAGCTAGTTTCAGAAGATGAAGCCTGAGAATGGGAATTTGGATTTCTGGATCAAGACTTAAATAAAGGAATAACAGGCTATTGGCTAGGGGCTGAGTCTCTCTAACAGAGGCTGGTAAGGATGACTGATTGAATAGCTTTTCTCAGAGCCTTGTAAATCAAAAGGGCCTTAAACTGAAGAAATGAGTAGAAAAGAGAAAAGTGTTTTTTAAATCAATTTACTGAGATACTTTACAGCAGGTGTCGCCCTTCTTTTAACCTGGAGTGCATTAACTTAAAAATAGTATTTTGATGATTGTATTTCTCTTTTTCTTTTTCTTTTTCTTTCTTTGCTAGGCAATTGGGGTTAGGTGACTTGCCCAGAGTCACACAACTAGTAAGTGTTATGTGTCTGAGGCTGGATCTGAACTCAGGTCCTCCTGACTCCAGGGCTGGTGTTCTATCCACACTGCAACCTAGATGCCCCCCTTGATAACTATATTTCAATATAACTGGCTTCCTTTGTAACCTCATGCATTTTATTTTATGCATTAAAAACATTCTTTTGAGAAGGGGTCCATAGTCTTCACTAGGCTGTCAAAGGAGTCCATGACACAAAAATGAGTTTATGAACTACTACTATACAGAATACTTATAATGTAGGAGTAAAAATAGTAGTAGAAGTATCCAGAATTTCACAGGAGACAAAGTCCAAGATAGCAGAAATAATAAATATTCTACTGGTGGATAATAAGCAGGATAAACTGAAGATGCTAATACAAATGGACAAATTTAACCTCACAGGCATAGAGTGTATCTTTACCTTTATCTATATGTCTGTGCCTGCATCTATATTTATATCATCCATATATTCTATCCATCATCTATCTATCTATCTATCTATCTATCTATCTATCTATCTATCTATCTATCTATCTATCTATCTATTAGGTGATACAGTAGATAGAGCACTGCTCCTGGAGTTGAGAAGATCTTAGTTCAAAATTGGTCTCAGATACTTACTAGTTGTGTGACCCTGGAAAAGTCACTTACCCTCTGTCTTCCTCAGTTTCCTTAGCTATAAAATGGGGATCATACTAGCACCTCCCTCACAATGTTATTATGAGGATCAAATGAGATATTGATTGTAAAGTGTTTAGCACAGTGTGTGGCACAAAGGAGCAGTTTAATAAATGCCTGTTCTTTTCCCCTTTCCATCTATCTATATCATCTACATCTACATCTAAATTGAATGGGAGCAGAAACAGAAGCAATATTGCCATTGGAAATATTATAGACCACCCAGACAGAGGAAATAGATCAGTTCAAGAAACAGATCATAACCCTAGAACTAACTTTATAGAGTAGTGACAGGGAGCTTTAATCATTTGATAGAACATTCTGTTTGTTAAATGGCAACAACTAATAATTTCTTGATTTATTTTTTAATGAAAAAAGTAATCTTTCAAAAGATAGAGGAATCAACAAAGAAGAATTCCGTTTTGGATCAAATTTTCACCAATAATGAGGAACTTGTAGCTGAGATAGAAATGATGTGAACCTTGAAGTGACCACTTCATCTAACAGTAATGATAGCTAGCATTTATATAGTGCCTACTGTGTGCCAGGCATCGTGGTAAGCTTTTTACAAATTTCATCTCATTTCATCCTCACAAGAACCCTGGAAATGACAAAGGTACCATGGAATTTAGAAAGGCAAATGTTCTAACTTTTTAAAGAAAAGGAAGAGGGAGTTTGCAAACTTTAGGTTATGAGCTTGTCATTGATTCCTAAGAACAATTTAAATGATTCTAGAAGGTATTATTAAAATGTTAAACATCTGGAAGACATCTAGAAAAGGAAATGGTGAGGCAGCTAAGTGGCGCAATGGATAAAGCACTGGCTTTGAAGTCAGGAGGACCTGAGTTCAAGTGCGGCCTCAAACCAAATACTTGACACTTACTAGCTGTGTGACCCTGGGCAAGTCACTTAACCCCAATGGCCTAAAAAAAAAAAGGGGGCAGTTAGGTGGTGCAGTGGCTAGAGTACCGGCCCTAAAGTCAGGAGGACCTGAGTTCAAATCCAGCCTCAGACCAAACACTTGACACTTACTAGCTGTGTGACCCTGGGCAAGTCACTTAACCCCAATTGCCTAAAAACCAAAAAAAAAAAAAAGAAAAGGAAATGGTGATCTCAAAGAGCCATTATGCTAAGCACATCTTTTTTTTCTTTTATTAACAGGGTTACTATACCTCCACAAAGTCCTACTCCAATGCCTCCTGGTGCCCTGGAGGTGACTCTGACCAATGTAGTGCAAGCTCTCCTTCAAATTTTTCGAGAAGGCCTTTAAGTGTAATTCCAGTAATAGATGACATTTACTTCCCAAGATCTAACCTAGCTATCTATGCACAGAGAGAAGCTCATTATCAGGAGGTTGATCACTTGATGACAAATTCTTTGACCATGGCATCCCATAAAACAATAATACAAAATGGTGTGTGGTCCTGTGGAACCTTCTTACACCTTTGTGGTGACAGTGGCAGAAAAGGGGACAAAGGGAGCTCAGTATTTCACGATTGTTTGAGGAACATTGACTTAGCTACTAACACTCTAATTGCAAGATACTTTTTCAATGATAAATGAGGGGACAGACATTCTATTGGAGCAACTGGATCATATCAATCTTGATATATTCTCAACTACAAGAAATGAGCTTTCTTGTCCAGGGGGCCAAGATGCAAAGTGATGGAAGGTGGCCCTGGGCCCTGCTGTCGTAAAGAGTTAGGAGGCAAAGAAAGTGGTCAATCTTTTGTTTGAGTAGTGACCCAAGTACTTCAGCATTGGTAAGGGCATTCAGCCCATGAGGAACCTCACCTACTTTGTTATATACCCACAGTACATTAGATATATGAGTGCCAAAGATCTATTCCTTTATAAGTCTTTAAAATTGTAACCAGCAATTAGCTAGTGCCCCAAGGCTTTGAATTGTCAGAGGTAGCTTTTCTGGTTCCAACTTTAGACCTGAAACAGAGCAAGAAAAGAAACAAAAGCTACTGCTTTGGGCTGAACAGAAAGCTGCAGGCAAGGGTCATGCCCTTTCTAAGATACCATTTGTCCTCAGAACAGCTGCCAACACTGTTACTACCTGGGTGGAAAATAAGAAAGCCTAGTTGGTGGTGTTTGCACATGATTTGGACCCCACTGAACTAGCGTCTTCCTACCTGTCTTGTGCTGAAAAATGAGGGTTCCTTATTGTATCATCAATGGTAAAGCCACACTGAGTCACTTATTTCACAGGAAGACCTACATAAACCTCACCTTCATACAGACTATCCCTAAACACAAAGGAGCCCAGGCTAAGTTGAGTGAATCTAGAAAAACCTATTATAATTATTGGTAAGATTATTGTCAATGGGATGGCAGTGTCCTGGGTCCAAAATCAGTGGCTCGTATTGCCAAGCTGGGAAAAGAAAAAGCTAAGGGGCTTTCACCCAAAATGAGTTAAAAGTGTAAGTTTGATTCTTCCCTATATAAAAATAAAATACTTTAAAAAAGAAACCAAAAGAAAAAGGAAGTTATAGGTAAATGAAAGGACGGCTCACAGTTTCTTCTTGGAGAGACAAATAAAGGATTTGGCAGGGTTGGTTTATCATGCTTCCAAAGGCAACAAGAATCATTATTTTGTTGAACATTTGGTCATCTCATGTTCCAAAGTCATGATAAGCTTCATAAAATAATTGCCATTTGTGCAGCAGCATCTATTGCAGAAGATGAGGAAGGAGAGAAATTCCATGAAGACCCTCTAAATTAAGTCAATATGTGCTCTGACGCTCAGGGAATTTATTGCAGTGGTATAAATAAGGTAGAGCAGAGAAAAAGATGCTAGAAAACATGACTTAGAAGTTAGAAATAAGTGAGTCCCATGGGGTTGTAGATTACACAGTGCTTAGCACAGTTTGGCATATAGTAGGCACTTAATAAATGTTTATTGACTACACAGAAACATATTACTTATATAGTATGAATGGTTTCATTGGGAAAAGAAGAAGAAGGTATTGGCTCACCATCTCCAACAAATAACATAACAATAAACTAAATTGATTGTATTTTAATGACAGGAAACAATTTATTACAGAGAAGCATACTTGATTCAACTGTCTGTGTACAGTCAGATCACTGACTTGTTAGAGCAACAATCAAAATCAACACAAAATGAGAATTAAAACCAGAAAAAGATGTGGTGCCCAACTGAAGCAACACAAAACTGATCTTTTTAAATGAGCTGTTGACATTGTAGAATGGAATATTCATTGAAGAAAGGATTTCAACAGTAATTATAATAATCTCATACAGAAATTTAATCAACATAAGTAAATTGCAAAAGTGAAAAAGCCCTAAAAGCCACCACAGCCAGGAGAGTCTGGATCTTTTTTTTTTGTAAAATGGAGAGATATGGCAGTTAAGGAAAACACCAATTTAGAAGCTTATCTGTAAAGTATTATGGAGAAAGATAGTGGAAGATCATGAACTACATTGCCTCAAAAGTTAGTAACTAGTGGTAAAATGATAATAATTTTAAAGAAATCTTGGTTAGAGACTCAATTGAAGAGATTAATCCCTACAGCTTTTAAAAATAAAGTGGGAAGGACAATAAACAGATGAAAAATGGAAAAGATGTAAAGTTTTTTAAAAATAACAACTTGGTTTTGCTATCAAAGGTAGTGGATTTAACACATTTATATTTGAGCATCACAGTTATTGATTTTCCATATGATGAAATGGAACTGAAGAAAACAAAGATAGGAAAAGTATTTAGATTAGACCAAGTATAGACAGAAGAGCCTATGCTGGAGGCAACACAATTTTAATGGTACAGAGGACTCAATTCTTTTTTTTTTAAATTTTTTTAAATTTTTTTAAAATATAAATTTATTTATTTTTAGTTTTCAACATTCCCTTCCACAAGTTTTTGAGTTCCAAATTTTCACCCCATCTCCCCCCTCCCCCCACCCCAAGATGTCATGCATTCTGAATATCCCTTCCCCTACTCTGTCCTCTCTTCTATCTCTCTCCCCTTCTCTTATCCCCTTTCCCTTCTATTTTCTTGTAGGGCAGGATAGGCTTCTGTGCCCTATTTCCTATATTTATTTCCCAGTCCTCCCTCCCCACCCACCCTCATTGAAAAGGCAAGCAACTCAATATAAGTTGTACATGTGCAGTTATGCAAAACATGTCCATAGTAGACATGTTGTGAAAAACTAACTCTATTTCCCTTAATCCTATCCTGCCCTCCCATTTATTCTATTCTTTCTTTTGACCCTATCTCTCCTCAGAAGTATTTACTTCTGATTAACCCCTTTCCCAATCTGCCCTCCTGTCTATCATCCCCCTGCTCTCTTGTCCCCTTTCCCCCCTATTTTCCTGTAGGGTAAGACAGATTTCCATACCCAATTGAATGTGTATGTTATTCCCTCTTTAAGCCAAATCCTATGAGAATAAGATTCACTCATTCCCTCTCACCTTCCCCTGTTTCCCCTTCCACTGTAACAGACTTTTCTGTTTTTTTTTGTGAGATAATTTACCCCATTCTACCTCTCCCTTTCTTCTTCTCCGAGTATAATCTAGAGGACTCAATTCTTAAAGGATCTGAAAGAAAGAAAGATAACAAAGGTCTGGAAAAAACATTAGACAATACATTACCGAAAATAAAGTGACCAAGAGAATGTCAATAACTACCAACTATTTATTTTCACATCCCTATAAAATGTTAATGAGAATAATTTACATCTTGTGGAGATATGAGAAAGCAATAGGTGGGCCTTCACGAATGATATTTTACGAATACATCTTTACCATCATTGAAAAATATAGAAAATAAGATCCCATTGGATTTGTTTTGTTGTTTTTGTTTTTTACTATTAAAAAGCATTTAGTTTGATTAAGTAAAACATGGTGTTAAAGGCTTTCTTCCAACAAGGTGATATACAAGTCAAAATCATTTAAGATTTGTTTGAAAGATACGACAGAGAAAATTTTGCTTAGTGATCTACTATGTGTAATAAGCAAGGCATAAAAGTGGATGTCGTATACTTGTAAAAGGTATTTACCATTGTCATGGAGAATGTCTAGGAAAGTGTCATATCGGAAAAAGTATGCTTTTTGGGTGGTGAAGCCCTCCAGACGTATCTGCCTGTGGAAGACATTCCGCTGACTTCATGAAGTCTTGCAACATTGCAGAAACTTCTAAATGCCAAACTATTCTGTTGCTGCTGCTATCACTACCACCACCATCACCATCAACAATGCCATCACTACTATTTATGTGAAGATATGGAAAAGAATCATATGATCTTGTGAGAATAGTAAGATTGAGCATTGAGTACCAAGGTAGTAGATCAGGAAGATCCAGTGTGCTTAAATAAGAAACTGGTGAGGTGAGGAGTAGAGAAGATCAGTAATTAACAACAACAACAACAACAACAACAACAACAACAACAATAATGATAGCTAACATTTATATAAAACTTACTATGTGCCAGGTACTGTGCTAAGTTCTTTACAATTATTATCTCATTTAATCCTCACAACAACCCTGAGAGGCAGGTACTATTATCATCTCCATTTTACAGGTGAGGAAACTGAGGCATACAGAGGTTAAATGATTTGCCCAGAGTCTCTTAGCCAGGAAGTGTTTGAGTGCACATTTGAGCTCAGGTATTCTCGACTCCAGGCTCAGTGGTCTATCCATTGTGTCACCTAGCTGCCTCATGAGAAGCAGAAGAATTTGAATCACACACATAACCAGGTGAGGGATGCATTTGACAAGGTCTCTTATGACCAAGATGGAGAGATATGGGCTAAATAATAATATCATTAGAGAGATTTGGAATTGTTCAAATGTCTTGACTTCAAAAGTAGCTATTCATGGTTTGAAGGCAGCTTAAAGGAACATCTCCAATATAAATGCTACAAGGACCTGTGCCAAGCCATATGCTGTTGAACACTTTTGTCAATGACTTAAAAAAGCATAGATGGCATATTTCTTAAATTTTCAATTGACACAAAGACAGAAGGCAGAATAAACATCTTGGATGATAGGGATGATACAAAAAGATCTTGACAGGTTAGAACATTGGGTCAAATCTAATAAAGTGAAATGTAATAGGCCTAAGTGTAAAAGTATTATGCTTGGGTTAAGAAAAATCAGCTAAGCAAAAGACAAGAAAGTTATAGCTAGAAAGAAAAATTTAAAAATCTGATAGTTTTAGAGAACTTTAAACTTAACATGAGGGAATCAAGAAAGCTAATGTAAAAACATTATGAGGGCACAAATGATACTGCCAGAGGAGTTTAGAAAATATTGCCCATAAATGATGGGCTGTCTTCAAATCCTAGCTAAAATCTACCTTCTACGTGAAGCCTTTCTCAGCCTCTCTTAATTCCAGTGACTTCCCTCTGTTGGTTACTTCCTAATCATCCTGGATATGGTTTGTTTGTTATACATAATGTTCTCCATGCTCCCTCCTCACCCCATTCCCCATGTGATTGTGAACTCTTGGAGGGCAGGGTTTGTCTTTTGCCTTTCTTTGTATTAGAAGTGCCTGTCCCTTGGTAGGTATTTAATAAATGCTTATGGAAGGACTAATTTTGCATATCCTTTCTTCAAGGCCAGTTGCTTTGGCTTATGTAGAATTCAAGTGTTCTTTTAACATTGCTTCCTTCTTCTTCTGCCAAATTTTCTTCCATTTATGTTATTTTTTCCCTCCAAATCTATCATTCTCTCCTTTTAGAACCTGTACTTCTTTAGTGAGACTATCCATGGCATCTTTTAAATTTTGTATTGTTATTATTATTTTTTTTTGATGAGGCAATCGGGGTTAAGTGACTTGCCCAGAATCACACAGGTAGTAAAGGTCAAGTGTCTGAGGTTGGATTTGAACTCAGGTCCCCCTGGCTCCAAGGCCAGAGCTCTATCCACTGCATCACCTAGCTGCCCCTGTTTTGTATTCTTAAAAGAAAAATTCTGCATTGAATACTGATTACTTACCTAATTTCATTCTTATCATCTTCTTTAAACAGTTTTTTTTCTCTTTTGAATTATCCTATAATTTCTTGCTATTGTTCCATGATCTTTGGGATGAATGCACGATTTTATTTTTCACTGGGGAAGTTGGTTTATTTTCCTTTCTAGTGCAATAATTGCTCATTATGTTCTGTTCTCTCTGAGTTTTTACCCATTTTTAATTTTGTCTTCATGAGCCTCTCTGGTATTTTATCTGCCTGTAGGCTAGTTTTAAAATCAAGGTTTCTTCTTTGGACTTTGTATCTTTTAGACTTTCTCACAAATTGTCAGTTGCTTGTTTCTGGTTACCCTACTAACTCTTTGCTTTCCCATTCTCCCTACTGCTGCAATGATCCCCCTAGGCCCAGCATTTTGAGCTTTCACATATTGTGGGGTAAAGTGTTGTGACCCACCCTTGCTTGGTTCCCAAACAGAGCAAACTAGACCCATTTCAGGTTTGCAGGCCTCTTTCTCTCAGGCGTCAGAGTCTTTCCTCCTTTAGCTAGCACTTCTATAATGGCGTTGTTTTTTATTCCATACCCCTCTCTTTCTCCCCCTTTCCTCCATGTGGATGGGCAGAATCATTGTCTGCTGCCTTTGTAAGGTTAGGATGGGGAGGGTGAGTCATTAACATGAGGAAACCATGGAGGGATTCCTACATTGGACTTTGAAGCACAAGACTGAAAGATTTTTCTACATTGATTGCTTTCGCTGATAGAGTGAGCCGGAGCTCTAAATGTTTGTTATCTCTTAATATTTAGATTGTCTGATGTTATTTCATGAAGTTTTTAATTTGTACAGTGTTTCTTTTCACATACATTTAGATTTGGTGACTCTATATCTGGGACATAATTCCTCTTTTGAGGTTTTTGGTTGCAGAGGTTTGTAAAAAATATCTACTCTGCCATCTTGGCAATCACATGATCTCCAGACTTCAATCTTTCATTATATTTCTATTCTCCATGAACAATTAAATGGAATAAAAAGAAGAGAAAAATAAATGAGGGCTGGAATAGATAGAGAGAGTGGGACTTAAAATGGGCCTTGAGAGATGGTCAGGTTTTAGGGAAAAGAGAAAGAAGCAGGGATTGCATTTTAAGAAGAGAATACCTCTTCACCCACTCATTTTCAGTTTTGCAATTTGGCCTCTGATCCCACCATTAGACTAAAGTAGACCTCTGCGACATTACCAATGATCTCTTAACTGCTATGTCTTCCTATCTTTTTCTAAGTCATCGTCCTCTCACTTCTTGCTGCCTCTCCTGCTTTTGATGTTGTTAACTGTCTACTTCATTGCTCCCTCCTGATTTCTCTCTCTCTATTTGTTCACTCCCTTCCCATCTTCTTGGCTAGATCACCATTCATCTTTTGCCTCTCTTAGAGTAAGTGTTCCTCAGGACTGTTTTACGCCCTCTTCTCTTTTTTCTCTGTAGTCTTTCTTCTGGAGATCTCATTAGCTTCCTTGGGTCTCATCAGGTCTCATTTGCTCTTATCTGTTATGTCTACTCAGATGTCTCAACATCTAAATATATTGCTATAATTACTCTTCTGAACTATAGTCATGTACCACTAACTAACTGCCTGATGGAGACCTCCTCCTGTAGGTCCCACAGACCTCTCAAGCTCAACATATACAAAATAGAACTATTTAACTTCCCTTTAAATCTTGTCCTCCCCTACATTTCAGTGTATTTGTTTTGTGCACAGTTTTTTCAGTTACCTAGATTCATAATCTTGGAACTATCTTTGATTCTTCCTTTTTCCTCATAATCCCCATATCCAGGTGCTAAGTCTTGTCAGTTCTACCTGTACAATATTTTGCATCCATCACCTTCTCTCTCTTTCCCCTGACCCCGCCTATCACCCTAGTTCAGGCTCTCATTACCTCTCACTTGAACAATCATAATACCTCCATAATTTGTCCCCATAAATGTCATTCATCTCACATCTCTTTGCAAAGGTTGTTCCTCAGTGCCTGGAATGCTCTCCCTCCCCTACTCATGTTCACCTTTCAGAACTTCTATGCTCCCTTCTAGGGACAGCTAGGCAGTGCAGTGGATAGAGAGCTAGGCCTGGAGTCAGGAAGACCTGACTCCAAATATGGCCTCAGACACTTACTAGCTGTGTTACCCTAGATAAGTTATTTAAGACTTCAGTTTTCTCATCTTTAAAATGAGCTGGAGAAGGAAATGGCAAACCACTCTAGTATTTCTGCCAAGAAAATCCCAAGTGGGGTCACGAAGAGTCAGAAGTGACTGAAAAAAGACTGAATAGTAAGGTCCAAAATTTTTTCCATTATTTTGTTTCCATATACTTTCCATATATTTTCTTTCTTTATTATACCTTGAGAATTAACCTCACATTGCCATCAAAACTCCCATTGCTTGTGTTAGTCTTCATGTGACTTTTCTTTGTTGGACAAGAATACAGGTAGAGTTTTCAGATGTTGAAATGAAAGTAACTTATTTTCATACATCTGGAGGAATATTTTTGGCTAATGTATAGGCCCCCCCTTTTTGTTCTTTATCCTGCTAGCTAATTTGAATAAGTTATACTTTAAGCCTCCCACAGCCTCCTTTTTTTGATGCTTCTGGGAGCCTTTTCTGGATTGGTGGTTCTAGGAGGCATTGTGAAATACTTCCCCACTGGCTCCCCTCCCCCCCATTCCTAAGTGGCAGAGTCCCCTATTTGCTGCTACCTCTTGACACAGGTTGCTAAAATACTAAGGCTGCTATCGGTTCCTTCCTATTCCTTCCGGGAAGGCCAGTTTGAAGGGATCAAATAAAAAGTATCTGCTGACAAAATTAAAAAAAACCCTAACTCCTACAACTTCTTTGTCTGCTGTTCCAAGGAGAGTCTTTGGGCCATCCTTCTACTTAGCTCCAACTTTCTTCTTTCTTCTAGTTTTAGTTATAGCATGAATGTCAAGATACAATTCAGTTCCTTCAGTATTATGTCCACTTGTTTGTCATTAGACAAAAATCTCATAGTTAGAGTACTAGTAGCTAATTTTTTGTTTTTAGATGACCTAAAAACTATGTGATTCCTAGTATCCTAAATCCCTTTTTTTCTCCTACTCTGCCACCATCACTATAGAAATAAAAGTAGGTCATACAGAACCAAGGGCTGTTTTATATTTTTCTTTGCTTCATGTATTGTCCTGGCCAAAGAATTTATCACCAAGTGGCCAGTTTGCTGGTGATCAGCTTCTCTGTACTTAGAGTGATCCTTGGAAAGCAAAGTCTATTGAGGGGAATGTGCTGAAAATCTTTCAAATATGAACAAACCTTCCAGATCTTGCATGTCAGTGCCTTAGCTTCCATAAACATAGGGCTACCACTATGCCAAAATTAAGCACCAGAACAGGGGACATCTTCTCAAAAGAATTGGAGTGAAGTAAGATGCCGACTATTTCCACTATTATTTGACACAATGCTAAAAATGACGGCTTTTTTAAAGCTATTTTTTAAAGAAAACAATTAAAGAAGTAAATATAGACAAGCAGCCAGAGCTATCCATATCTGTGGACAGCATAGTGATTTATTTAGAGAGCCCCAGAATCAGTGGAAATTACTGTATAGATATAATCATACCAAATTATAGAGGGTGTTGAAATTTAGGAAGAGTTTACATTTGATATCACAAACAATAGAAGGAATGACATAACAATCCCAATTGATTTAAATCCTGAGAACCAATGGATTAGATTGAGTCCATATAGTTTCTTTTAAAAATTTCACTGAAGTTGATCTTTTTTTTTAAGAAAAAAAAAAGGCTGTGAGGAATACAAATGGAAAGTGATCATACTCCCCCAAAGCTTCCCTTCACCCCCACACCAGAACAAGGCTGAGATAGGATTATATTAGCCAGATTACAAAACAACATCTTGGACCACAGTGTAGAATAACAGCATCAGGGTACAGAATTAAAATCAAGGAAATTTATATACATGGAATTAAGCCTTGTGTGATAGATGAGGCCAACCAGGGATGATGCATATGTATGTATTTCTTTGCTTTTGTGCATGTTTACATAATATGGCTTTCTTTTCATTTTTTTTTTTTGGAATCTGATCTCTCTTGTGATATATAGGTGGTTAGGCTACTAGACTGTAAGTGAATAAAGAACTTGGTTTTTATTCCTTGTCTTTATATCTCTTATGGTGGCTAATATGCTGTTTTGCACATAGCAGATTCTCCATAAAGATTTGTTGATTTAACTTTTCCATAGGCAGTAACCATAGTAACTTACAGTTGGCCAAAATTCCTTTAAAAATGATACCTCTGCTTTTGCATAACACCAACATATATCAAGGCCAAAAGGGTCAGAGGAAACTACATACATCTTATAACAAAGTATACTCAGATGTTTGTGAAAGTACAATATTACTTAACAACCTTTGTAGATTGTCCTTCTGAGGTCTTAGAGTGCTTCCAGTGTCTTTTCTGTAATAAAATTTAGGCTTATTGCTTACTGTAGAAGAAACAAATAACGGTATACCCAGTGTTTTAGAATAATGCTTCATATTGGAGTTATGGAGAAGTATAGTGTGACACTTATAATGAAAAATATGAAATCAATAGTCTTTTACAACTGACTGTCATAAATTTCTATTTAGCTAGATTGGTGCCTGCTTCTCAGACTGCTTTATATTAGTAATAATACTCCCCTTGCTCCTCCAGATTTACATAATAATAAAAAAGCTTGAAATCTTTCCAGATTTTATGTAATAGACAGCATTTATATATACTTTAAGATTTGCAAAGTGTTTTACAAATATCTCATTCTATCCTCACAACAGCCCTGGGAGGTATGTGCTATTATTATCCTCATTTAATAAGGAAACTGAGGCAGAAAAAGGTGAAGTGATTTGCCCAGGGTCACACTGGTAGTCAGTGTATGAAGCAGGATTCAAACTCAGTTCTTCCTGACTCCAGGTTTGACTTTCTATTCACTGTACCTCCTAGCTGCCACTGTATAGAGAAAAGGAGTTTTGTATTAAAGCTTTAAATTTTCTTAGTTTTGACCTAGCATTAAATAGTGTTATGGTAATATGTCATTAATTAATTAATTAATAATTAACATTATTAATGTAAACCTATCCAACCATTCCACACTACCTTCTATTCATCTAGGGACATGAGAAACCAAGATTGTTTCTGCCTCATGAATCCCTTGTTTCTTAGATTTCTTCATGAGGACGTTGCCCTTTGAACTCTTTTTTTTTTTTTGACACAGGCTTGCCTAAGCTGTAATAATTTGAGATGACATTCTGGGTTTCATACTTCTTCTTCTTCTTTTTTAGTGAGGCAGTTGGGGTTAAGTGACTTGCCCAGAGTCACACAGCTAGGAAATATTCTGTGTCTGACGCTGGCTTTTAATTCAGGTCCTCCTGGCTCCAGGGCTGGTGCTCTATCCACTGCACCACCTAGCTGCATTCTGGGTTCTATACTTTGGAGCCGGGACCGTCACTGTTGCCTTTTTTGTGGTATCTCCTTTTTCCCCTTTGATTTTTAACTACCTTTTAGTTGTACATAAAGGGAAAGAGGCAGTAAAGGAAGGAAAGAGAACATGATTCTGATTTTCCTCAAGCCTTGCATCCTCTCAGGGATGGCCTTACTTATCTAGCTCCAGTAAGAACTTCAGGTAGGGTGGAGTGACCAAGGCATTGACATAGGTTACCAATCTCCTGGGGTGCATGAAGGACATACTTCCTTTATGCTTGCATCCCTGTACTTATAATCCCCTATAAACTTGTGTTGGGAGAGTAATGCTCTCTCTCCTGGTACTGTCTTTCTGCCATGTCGTCCCCGATCTTCCTCTGGGTATTGTCTAATTCGGCTGACCAAAGTGTCCTCTGTGGCAACTCGTGCTTCCTTCACCTTGTACCACAAAGGCATCATCCTTCTCCTAGGACAGTCACCTTCTTCTGAAAGAATCCCATTCTGCCACCAGCCTTCCAGCCTTCCTGCTTTGCCTGATGCTTCCTCTCTAGTGTTGCCTGCCAGGGCCCTCATCCCCTTCACCTTCCCTCAGAGATTGTCTAGTCAAATGGACCAGGAGGGTCCCATTCCTTTGCTAGCTCACCTTTCACTCCCCTTCAACCTACCTGTTGGCCTCCTCTATGATATTACCATGCCTGATGGGGATATACTGAACCAGAGAAAGTTCAGTTTTGCACATTCCTCTCCCACCTCCTTCTGAGCATTGCCTGGTAGGATTGTAGGATCAGGGGGCAGATATTACTTCGAAGTTCTTCATTTCACTCTTCTATTCACTGCAGTTGCCCACTGAGTCTATCCTCTGAACCTTTCCCCTACTTTTACTCTCCAGCTACTTTGCTCTGGGAGCTAGAATTCCTAGTTGTAGTGCTGACTACAATCACTGTCCTTATGGATTTCTGTTGCTAATGGATTTTTGCTCTTAAAAGAATAGAAGCCTTTCTGCAATTTAATGGGCAGGGACATTATAAGCATTTTGGTAGTGATTTACTTGACATTCTAAAGATCTCTGATTTAATCAACCCCAAGGAACATCCAACAATTATGAAATAAAGTGAAAATGTCACAGTGAGAACAGATGCATCTGAAAATGAAGGTTCTCAGAAATTCAACTGTGAAATTTAAAAATTTTATCAGTTTCCTTTCTTTCTTTTTTTTTTTTTGGCAAGGCAATTAGGGTTAAGTGACTTGCCCAGGGTCACACAGCTAGTAAGTGTCAAGTTCTGGTCTGAGACTAGATTTGAACTCAGGTTCTCCTGACTCCAGGGCTGGTGCTCTATCCACTGTGCCACCTAGCTGCCCCTATCAGTTTCCTTTCAATTAATTTTTACACATAAGTAAACTGATGAATAGTTGTCTAAAACTACCTTCTTATGTTCAGATATTTTAAACTATTCAGAAAATGAAAGAGATCTGGATCTTCTAAATTGAAAAATTATCCTTTATTATGTTTAATTTAGGAGTGAGTCAAAGCCACTATAGTTACTTAATGATATTAAGCAAGTCTATATTGATAAAGGACAAATATGTGGAGGGTACTGAGAAAGAGGAATGAATGACATAAAGTGTCTAAACTTCTCTTGATTTTAAGAGACATCTGTCTCTTATAAGATAGAGACATTCATACATCTGGCTATAGTAGACCCTGTTATCAGTACAACTCAGATTATCAGTTTGCTTTGGGACAATATAGTTGAGGAAAGAAATGTTTTCTCAGCCAACAGTCTTTGGGATCTAAAGCAAGTGACTGATATAGAAAACATTTGGTTGTGTTAAATCTCACTCAATAAAATGGATATGACTATCAGTCTTTTAATAACAAATAAGGAGGTATGTAATAAGGGCTTATTAGCACACGAACTCTTGGGGAAATGTTATTTCAATATAAACATAAAAATGACTTCTATAAATTGAGAACATAAATTTTAATGGTAACACTAAACATAAAGGCACAAAGCATTCTTATGAAAAAATAGAATTAGATTATTAATTGAGAAACAAGAGATGGCCTATGAGAGGGAGTCAGAAAAGGATAATGCAGGAAAAAAGTCAAAATGACCTTATTATTGGATCATTGCTCTCACTGCAGGAAAAGAGGGATAGGTAATCTGAAAATAGAAGAATTGTAATTGACTTCTCTATATCCTTCTCACTACTTCTGGTCTAGTTTTGTTATGTGTAATTGCCTTCCCTCATGCTAGTCTCTGTCTTTCCTTCTTCTCCTCTCCCTGAGTGTTGGAGACAAAATTACACCATTTGCATTTCAAAGTCTCTGCCAGATTGGATAGTCATTAAAGATGTTCCTTTTTAAGTCACAGGTCACCTTTGAACTGAGAAGATTCAACCTTGCTAACATCAAAAAATGAACTCTCTTAATCTAATCAAATGGCCCTTTGCTCTCTTCTTTCCACAAACCTATTATTCTGCATGGAAATGAGTGGGGATATGCATCATTACAAATACCTCCTACCCCTACTTCAAAAAGCTCAAAAGTGTCAGTTATAATATTAGGAATATTTTAGCAGTTCACTTATCATATCTCTCTGTTTGGGGAGCGTTTTTTTCCCCACTTGCCTGTGTGAAAACAAGACACAGGGGCTTAGAACAGAGATGAATTGCATTAAAAAAAAAGAGTTTTGAAATGTCAGTTCCTGCTAACAGTTTAAGCACAGAGAAGGTATTAAAAGTCAGAACTGAAGTCTGGTTGGTGAGGTACTGGGCTAGAAATGGGATGATCTGGAGCTAGGGAGTGGATAGAACCTCTATGAGAATGGTGAAGGGAAATCCTAACAGAAGGTACCAGGAGGAAGTCCAGATTGCTAGAAAGTTGCTAATAAATTGATAGTGTAATACATCAAAGGAAGTTGTTAGCAGTCACTAGGTAAAGGTTCAGAAAGGTACAATGCCCCAATGTCTGGCATATTCCTGGCACAAAGCTGGTACCTAATGAATTTTTGTTCATTAATCATGAAGGAGGTCCAATGATAGGCTATAGGTTGGGGTCTCAATATGCAAGTGTAGAACAATGCCAGTAGACCAAGACGCCAGGAACTGATGGGGGGGGGTCAGCAGCTGCTGAACCTGGTGAGGAATCAGAGCAGCAGCCAAACTACCTGCTTGACTCAACTCAACAGCTGATTAAACCATCTAACCCAGACTCTCCAAGCTTTATAAGGAGCTCACCTAGCTGAGCATCAGAGTGACTTATCCATCACTAATGTTATGCCCTGCAGTGACCTTCATGAGGACCCTTCAGAGAAAGAAAATTCTTTTAGTTCTTCAGTTGTGGGTTTCCTAGCCATATATGCTCCCTACATGTGATCTATTACCATAATATTTTATAGGTTTATATACACTCTTTGCCCCTACATACTCTGTTTATTTGTAGGAGAATGCATGACTGCTTTGGAGGGAAATGCTTTGTAACTACTGTTCATGCTATGACATTTCAGTGACTTTGCTAAAGAACTATTTGCTGAATATTAGGGGGAAGGATATGTGTTGGGGCTCATGAACTAATTTTAGGAGGACTGCCACCCACAGAATTACCCTAGAATCCTAAAAATAGTAGTAGCCACCTCTCTGGGGACTCAACCTGCCAGTTCAAGTGGAGTTTGGGAAAGGGAGTCCAGAGTGGGACATTACATGAACAACCAATTGTGGTTGCATGGTTCCTGGTATTTTCCCTGCCTTAGAATTGTAATAGAACTTATAATAATACCTCATATGTATAGATCACTTTATGGCTTACATATTGCTTTACATATGTTATCATGTAAATCCTTACAACAACCCTGTGTGATCAGTACATTCATCTAGAAATGAAGCTGTGCAGTAGCAGTGATAAATGGTCACAACAGTAATTCTGTGCTTTAGAGGTATAGCATTCCTGTTTTCTGAGGGTTACCATGGATTTTACAGTAAGATCACATTTATTCTTGCAGCATTATTGGTCAGAATGTTGAGACACTTGATGTCTTGTAAATGGATTGACCACTTTATAAATTATCCATTGCGATCTGGAAGCTTTCTCCAGACTTTCTGACTAATTGGGGCTTGAACCACTGTGAAGTTGGACCAAGAATCTGGGTCAGGATAAGAGTTGAATATGAAGGAAAGGAAGTAAGAACATTTCTCAGTATATGTGTGTTGGTCCAACTTATGGATAAGCATAAACAGATGCTTCTCTAGTGAGATTTAGAAATACAGTGTGGGATAGTAGAATTAGCATTGGAGTCAGAGCCATGGGACCTGTGTTTGAAATCTTCCTTTTTCACTTAAAACTGTGGAACCTTAGCCTATATACCTTTGCTAGTTTGGAGGCCCAGGTTTCTCTCCATTGTTAAGTGAGGGGTTTGGAATAGATGATTTCTAAGGGTCCTTCCAGATCTGTAAGATCTGAGCTGTGTCACTAGATCCTGCTTGCCCAAAAAGCCTCTCTTGCCATGCAGTCTGCCATCATTAGAGTCAATCTTTTGGATACAGGTTATGATGTTGTGACATAATAGTCATCTCGGGCTGCATGTAGTATTGTGCCCACATGAAGGGAGGGACCATCATTTCCCTTGACCAAACCACATCTGGAGTGCTTTGGTTGGTTCTGGACTCTTCCTGAAGGACATTGACAGGCTGGAGAACATCCACAGTAGGACAACCAGGACAGTGAAGAGACTCACAGTATGAAGACTGGTTGAAGAAACTGAGGAATTTTAGCCTGCAGAAGAGAAGCTTGAAGGAAACATGAAAGCTCTCTTCAAGTATTTGAAAGCCTGTCATGGGGAAGAGGGATTAGTTTCGTTTGGATTGGCTTAAGAGGATAGGATTAGGAGCAGTAGATGGAAGTTACAGGGAGGTAGATTTTGGCTCAATGTAAGAAAAGCTATTCATAAATGGAACAGATTTCTTGAGGAGAAATGAATGGAATGAGTGAAACTTAATACTTGCAAAGCATCATGATAAGTGCTAAGGAAACAGACAGAAAAGTAAGTCAGTCCTTGCTCTCAAGTAACTCAAGGAAGACAAAATAAATGGGGAGTGGTGCAGCTATGAGACACAGTTTCTTAATACCATAGATCTTTAAGGACAGGTTAGATGAACACTTATCAGTTATGTTATAGTATAGATTGAGCATGGGATGGATGATGTCCAAGGTGCCTTCCAGTTCAGAGATTCTATGATTCTATGTTCCCATTACTGGTTGAGACTGGGGTCTAGGACATTTCTTTCTTTCTTTTTTTTTTTGGCTAGACAATGGGGTTAAGTGACTTGCCCAGGGTCACACAGCTAGTAAGTGCTATGCATCTGAGGCCGGATTTGAACTCAGGTCCTCCTGAATCCAGAGCCAGTGCTCTATCCACTGCGCCACCTAACTGCCCTTAGGCATCTTTTTAAAAAAATTAACTCCTTTGCTCTTGTCTTTGGTTTTTTCTACTAGGTGACTTATAAGGTTTCTACTTTAGGTAGCAGAGCAGGCATTGTGATTTAGACATGAAGAGCCTTAGGACTAGAAAATTCACAGATAAGGGATATACCACTTTGGTTTTAATATAAGAATAAAACAAGATTAAGAGAATAAAGAAAGTAAAATAAATTAGTTAATTAATCTATTAAATACAAATAGTAAAACCAAATAATATTAGAAAGAACAAAGAACTCTCAAATAGCTTAAATATAATGGATCTTTGCATTGATTTCAGAGTTCCCTTTAATGACACAGATCACGATGTATTCTTATTTGTTTACCCTCTGTGACTACTTTCCATGGCCTCCCATAAATTTTGCCAAAATGGGCAACTTGGTTTGCTTGACACCTTTTTTCTCTTCTTCCTGATCTCATGAGAGTACCAGGAAATCACTCTGATCATCGACGTGTCATTTCTTGTCCTCATCTCTAGGACCCCTCTTTTCTTCTTATCATACTGTTTTTAATGACATCTTTTATTCCTGATTTTTTCAAAGTTCTGCACTGGTTGTATGTTGTAGCCTTTTTACACCCACTATGTACCTCTCATATTGACTTAGAAAACCACAAATTACTATTATCTATGTTGTATTTTATTTTTATTCATTCTGCTAAACATTTCCAATTATATTTTAATCTGATTCTAGCTACACTTGGGAGTTTTGTAGCTTCTGCAAAGGCTATGCCTACTCCTGCTTTTTTTGATTCTGTGACAGTAATAACTCTATAGATTCACATTGTTGTCCATTATAGATGGAAAGAACCTTGGGAATCATCTACTGCAACCTTTTGATTTTATATTTGAGAGAAATGACAGCCAGTTAATGGTAGAGACTGAACTAAACCCAGGTCTTCTGACCCAGTTTTGTGGCCTTTTTTACTATGCCCAAGTGCTTCTCAAATTCAAACAAATTTCTAGTGTTTAAACACCAGCTTTACACAACTTTGCTGTACACAAAGGTGGGACCAATGCATCCAAAGAGTAATAATGAAGTTGGACAGCCTCCAGATGGAAACCCCTCTATTGTAGCAGGGGAATGAACTGTGCTGATAAATAGCTGGGCTGCTTTAGAAGGAATTTCCAAACCCTTAATATCAATTAATGTCTGTCAAAGATAGGTATCAGAATGGAGTCTTATCAGACTGGGAAATGGATCTATAAGTCACAGAACAGACTACATGGACCTGGACACATGTATTACAATGTCTACTTCTCGAGGCTAGAGATTTTTTTTTTGCCTGTCTTCGTATCCTCTCTGCTTAGCACAGCACCTGGCACATAGTAAATACTTAATAAATACTTCTTGACTGACTGACACATCTATTGAAATCTCATATCTCTGTCTAATGGGATTCCTTCAGTTTGAGACAGTGATGGGTCATGCATGTCAAGACAGTATGCATTATTACTGATTAGCCTCAGCCGATCATACCCTGACCCTGACAATGTGATGTCATTGGTCTTCCTCAAAAATGAAGGATGAACAACACCTACTCATTTTTAATTCTTTAAGACACCATACCATGACGTCAGGGAGGCGATGCCATGACATGCAAGTGGAGTGGATTTAAGTAAGGGAGGTCTTTGCAAAGTCACCAGCCTCACTTTCTCCTCTGGAGCCATCTGGTCCAGTGACCAGGTCTTTTTCAGGTAAAGTGATGTATTTATTGTATATCTTCTGGTGCTGGAAGAGCCATGGTTAGATACAGGATGGTCTACCCCACTCCCACCCTCACCTCTACCCCAACTGCCTCCTGAGGCTGGAAGTCCGGGCTGGCCCAACTTGCTTGTGTAGGGTGAGGCTGTGGATGCAGCCATATTTATTGCAGTATTTATTGATATATTTCTTAACCATTTAACACGTAGAAAACCATGCTATCATTTTTATTAAGTTGCTTTCTTCGTGCGTGTCACTGACAAAAGTTGTTGAGCTTTATGTTCTTAACTCCATTTTCCTCATAAGCACAGAGGTTTTTTTTTTTCTGGAAATTTGTTTCACTCTGTCTTTTTGTTTTCACTCGGTCTACTGCTCTAGAATTTGTTTAGAGCCATTTTTTACAGGTATTTGGAGGGGTTTGGGGGAGAGCTCAAGCAAGTCACTTCTTTTATTCTACCATCTTGGCTCCACACCAGCCCCACGGTTTTTATTGTGTGTTTTTGCAGAGCACCATGATTTCTGGTAATATGTATATTGTGTTATAGCAGAACCAATTGTATCCTCAGTACTTATCACATTGCTTGCCACAGAGTAGGTACTTAAATGTTTATTGACTGACTGACTTCCGGTAGTAAGTAAACCCTTCTGTGGTAATTAGGATAGTAGAAACAGCACTGGATTTTGTATTCGAGGATCTGGGTTCTCGTTTCTGCCCTGCCATTTACTTGCACTGTGATTTTGCAATAAATAGTTTCTTCCCCTCTCTAAGCCTCAATTTCCTCAAACTGAGATGAAATGAGATAGTCTATGTAAAACACTTTTCAAACTTTAAAGCAGTATGTAAATGCTAGCTATTCTTCTTAATAATAATAATAACAATAAACTCAGGGTATTAATATTTCTACTACTGCCTTCCCAGGGTCATTGTGATAATTAAATGAAATAAAGTGTATAAAGCCTAGTGTTATATAGATATCAGCTACTGTTATTACATTGTTGAATGGGGCAATTCCTTCCTTCCTGTATGAAATCTAAAAGTTTCTTTTCTTTCCTCTTCATAAACAAATATGCAAAGAGATGTAAACATATGATTATATGTGTATTTTTTAAAAGAACGTCCTTTTGGTATGTCGTGGACAGAAATTTTGCAAGTGCATAGTGGGGCATACCTGTAATCCCAGCTACTGGGGATGTTAAGGCAGCTCTCTTGAGTTTTTGAGTACTGAAACAATAGGCCATGTAGACCAGTTTTTGAAATAAGTTTGGCACCAGTTTAGTGAAGCCCCAAGGAGGGCTTGCCTAAAGACGTTATGAGAATAGCTGATCTGTAGTGGAATCAAGGCTGTGAGTGACCAACACTTGTACTTTGTAGTCTGGGTGAGACATATTCAGTCTTTAAAAAATGGGAGAGTTGATGCTAGTGATCTGGGCTATTCAGGAGATATTTCCCCTCAATTTGGGGTGGGTAATCCAGGTTATTTATGTCACTAGTGGCTATGTCATAAAAATTTCTTTTGTTGAATGATTGTCATTTCTCTCTTCTGTAGATTTCTTTCAGAGTTAACTCCTTTCTCTCTTTCATGGGAGTTTTAAAACCCACTTTACTTTAGGAAGTAAAATGTAAGATTAAGGTAATTGCAGTTTTGTCTTACTTCACTAAGAGGATTGCCTGATAAGCCAAGTCTTTAGGGAAAAGAGGAGTAAATAATGAAAACAACTCACATTTATAAAATGCTTTCAAGTGTACAGAGCACTTTCCCCACAACGATTCTCTGAGGTAGTTTTAGCAAGCGTTTTTTAACCCTCATTTTACCGTTGAGGAAATTGGTTCTCAGAGGTGTCAGGTGACTAGACTATGATTGCACAGCTGAATAAGTGTCAGATGGGAGATTTGAATACAGGTGCGGGACTGAGTACGAATCGATCACTCGTTATATCATACCACACTGCTTCTACTAAAAGGCAGAATCTTTGGATTCTAGTCCCAGCTATAGCACTATTTGGGCAAGTCATTTAACTTCTCTGGTACTTGGTGTCCTTTGTCTACTAAATGAAGGGATTGGAATCAGGGGTGGGGAACCTGTGGCCTCCAGGCCCATATGTGGTCCTCTAGGTCCTCAGGTGCAGCCCTTTCACTGAATCCAAACTTCACAGAACAAATACTCTTAATAAAAGGATTGTTCTGTAAAACTTGGACTCAGTCAGAAGGCTGCACTTAAGGACCTAAAAGGGCCGCATGTGGCTTGGAGGCCGCAGATTCCTTACACCTGAATGATCTCTAAGATCATTTTAGCTCAAAAAATTCCATAATTCTAGGCTTCTCCAAAACAGAGCTTTAAAAGGGCAAGAGTACATCGAATCTTGGATCTGCTACCTTTATTTGATGTAAGAAGTCACGTGAGCATGTTACATCAGACCCCTTTACCCTGAGAAGGATTAAGGACACGAAAATAGAGAACCTGAGAGATCAATGAATATATGAGTGCACACAGGAACGCTGCCAATTCCTTTGTTTAGCCTTATATGCTTACTCTACATTGGTGCATTTATGAGAGATACCAGCCCTCTTTGTCTACCTCAGTATAAAACTGCATGGCCCCTAACATCTGTGGTCCATCTGGTATCAGGGCTATGTCTGGTTAGAGCTAGCTTCCTGGGGGCTGTTATGTGTGTGGCTTCCTTTTCCTAAGCCAGATAAAGAAAGAGATACACTCAATGGCAGGGAAGTGGGATGCTAATTTCTTCTTGGATCCTTCTTGTGTGAGTGAGAATATATTAAATCTACTTGTACAATACTAATAAATCTTGTATTTAAATCGTGAGTAGAAAAATTTGTTTGTTTCTTGAATTCTGAACCTGACTGGTATGAAAGGTCATAAACTTTACAATAAACAAATAATTTAAGTCCTGAGCACAATTAGACTGGATGAAATAAAATGGCTGCTAAGCTAAATGGAAAGTCTGAAACCAAAGGACAGTTTTCTATTTCAGTGTTCTGGAAAAGGTATACGTGTTACAGGGCTTATATGTTAAATAGTAATGACGGGCAAAAAAATTATCTCTGAAAAGATTTTTTTTTCTGTTAGAAAATACTTCTCAAGGAGTTGTAAGATTTTCACAGGCCAGTAGGATCTTGTTGTAGGATGGGGCCTGAGAGTTAATCCAATCCAACCCCTTTCCTGTCAGATACATGAATCCTGTTTACATCATCCATAATTGGTCATTACCAAATGTGTTCCCTTTTCACTTGTAGGACCTTTTCTTTTTTAATTCAAGGCTTCATTTAATGGGAAAAAAATCAATTTTATCTTTCATCTTTTTTTCCAAGGGCCATTCTAATCTGTTAATGCCAAGTTGCAATTTTTCCCCTTAAATTTTATAGAGTTTCCATTTTCATCTTATAATGTGCTTAAAGCCAGGGTCTTCTTAATTGCAGGTTGTGATGTCAGGCTATATCAACAATACCCCGAGGCAAGAGTTGGGTGTAGTGTGAAAACGCTTACCATTGCCTGTATGCACTGAAAAATTTCCAATGCCATTATTAACATTTTAAATTAAATAGAGAAGATGATGACAGCATAGGATTTGTAACAAGCCCAACATTTATTTATTTTGTCTGAAGCACAAGTAATCTCTTTGCCATGAAATATGCTCAAAATAGCCTCTTGAACTTGTATGATGGAGAAGTCCTATTTGACAGTTAGTAAATATTAACTAGTTAATTATGTTTCTTTGTGGTATAGTAGAAAAATAAGCCAGGTCAACAGAACTGGATTCTAATTCTGGCACTGTCAAAAACCAGCTATTGAAGCTGGGCCAGTTCCTTAGTCTTTATGGGCCTATTTGTAAAATGGGAGCGGGAAGGAGAAGGAAAGAAGCAGACTATTTTTTAAAAAATTCTCTATTTATAGAGTGCTTCACAGTTACAACACTGTTTACGTTCATTATCTCATCTGATACTCTCTGTGTTAGGTAAGTAGTATATAATTGCAATGAGGAACCTGGGGCTCAGAGACGTTGCTTGGGATCACATAACTGGTAAATGGAAGCACTAGACCAGGGGTGGGGAACCTGCGGGCTTGGAGGCCCCATGTGGGCCTCTAGGTCCTCAAGTGCGGCCCTTTGACTGAATCCAAACTTCACAGAAAAAATCCTCTTAATAAAAGGATTGTTCCATAAAATTTGGACTCAGTCAAAAGGCTGTACCCAAGGATCTAGAAGGCCACATGTGGCCTCGAGGCCTCAGGTTTGCCAATCCTGTACTAGACTCACATTCAAGGCTTCTATCACCAAATTCACTACATGACCCTAATGTTTCTTCTAGCTATAGAAAGATTGTATGATTCTATGATTCTTCCTTGCTTAAATAACACAGTAGTTGTGTCTCAGGGATAGTCTTTCAAGAATAATGCTATTTCTACTGGAGCTTAATTTCACATGGAGCCTGATGAAAGATAGTCCAAAGAAGAGTCTAAATGTAATGGCAGTTCATATTAAAATCATTTGGTCTACTACATGAAAGGAGACCAAAACTAAGGCCCAAGACCCCTTCTTTCCAATTCTAAGACTCTGCAGTTTTTGCTGGGAGCCTATTGCATTGGTGACAGAGAGTCATTCCAACACATGGGAATGAGGCTTTGATTTGCTTGTCCCGTTCACTTTTACATTGTCAATTGTTATTGTGACATCCTGTTGAATATGCCCTTATATTCCATAAACACAGGTAGAGTCCTCTGTGAGTACCAGTACTAACTACATCATGGGTCTTTAGTGATCCTTTTCTGGATAATCATCTTTTTGGTCAGCTGTCAGAAGGTAGAGGTAAGTGTGACTCCATAAGAATTGATCAGTATTTTGCTGTGGAAATGTTAACATCGGTTCATAGCTTATCTACTGTTTAGAGTTGAAAAGGTCCCTTAGAGGTCATCCAGTCCAACTCCCTTATTTTACAGATGAGGAAACGCTGAGGCCTAATGAGGTTAAATGACTTTTCCAAGGTCACAAAGGTAGTAAGCAACAGAGATGGTAGGTTCTCTGATTCTATGTTCTCTAATTCCAAGTCCATTGATCTTTCCATTGTATCATGCTACAACTAGTTTGAAGGATTAAATAATTCTCCATTTATCTGTCGGTTATAATGGCATTCAGTGTTGTTCTTGTTGCTTCACAGCAGAAGCATGTGAGGCCCTTGTATTCACGGGCTATTTTGTTTTTGTCTTTGTATTTCCAATACCTAGCACAGTGCGCTTGCATATAGTAGCTGCTTCCAAATGTACATGACCCAAAGACAAATCCCCAAATGAGCAATGTTAAAAACTCTGATATTTTCTGAAAGCAAGGGGGTTAAGATCAGCACAAAAAAGGAGACATTTCACAAACTATAAACCTGATGAGGTAGTTCGTATTTTTTTATTTCCCCCTACAAAGGAGTAGGGTGACTCTACAGGCTTGGTCTAATTTTGAGAGTACAGTTCACATAAAGAGGTCTGCAAATAAGGAGAGTTGTGATGGTTGATTAATGGTTCTTACAGCATCTCACTTAAGGAGACTGAGCCACACATCTGGTTGAATTTATCTTGTATCTTGTTAGCCTGAGTTTTTGAGGGAGCTCACACACACACACACACACACACACACACACACACACTTATGCACATGCACACACATACATATACAACCTGATAAGCCATTTTGTTAGTCATCTCTCCATTTTTTTAATTTAGAGAAAACAGATTTTCAGCTTGAAGTAATTTACTGACACATTATAAACTCATCCAAGACTAGCATGGGAGAGCATGTGCCGTTTCCTGTTTACTGAATGACTCCTTGGCTGTCTGCTTTGTGTCTCTCAGGTTAAACCTGGAGTTGTTCTCTGCCAGAGATGTCATGGAGCCATGTGTGAGGGCCCTCCACTTAGAGGGAAATGTTGCCTTGTTGGCTCAGGGCTTCATCAGTACCAGTCAAAGTGGATTCCCTATGGTTTACAAACTGAAACTGGATCAAACAAAGGTGTTCCTGGGAACCATTATTAGGTAAAACCTTCCTCTGCTCTCTCCACATTGTATGGGCTTTCTGGCTATCATGTAGATTAGCAAAGAAACTTTTTTGCATGCTCATGGAGTGGCAAAGACATATGGTGAAAATGCTGCATATGTTTGTTGCACCGTAGCACTCATGTGGTCGTATGTGGCATGACTTACACTTGTGATTGCTCAGTGATGGAATGGTTTTAAACCCTTTGAGATCCACCCATGAGGAAAGAATTTCTCACCCTAGTTATGAATGTGGGCTTGCAATATGGCTGCAAGTTGAACCCTTAATTCATTCTATACCCTCATCTTCAGACTTGCTGTTTTTTGTGCTTCTTTGCAACATATTTTCTCATGAAAATGTTTGTTAGCCAAATGATGGGAACTTGCTTCCAATCTTTGAAATGATAAATCCATTTTCAACTAGCCAAGTAGCTAGTTGCTATCTCAATTCTCTCTCAAGTAGTTATTTAACCTAACCACAGTAAAACAGAAGAAAAAAGGAAATTAGGCATGAGGAGACCATCTCTTCTCATTCATAAGATAGAGTTTTCAGAACTAATAACATCATTGTCAGAAAAGCAGATCTTCTATTCTTTTTTTCCGTGGTTTCTTCCCCTTCATTGCTAATCCATGAACTTCTGATGTCTGGGAGGAGAGAGTGCTCCATGCCTTATATTTTACAAGTGTCAGGGGGTAGAACTCATAACTTTCATGATTGAATCACTCGGAAAAAATCTTTCCCAGATGGTAACATTCTAGTCTTTGTGGTTAATCTTAAGCTTCTGAAATGACATTTATTCAGCTTCTTGATAGCCATAGTGATTTTTATCTCTAATTTCTTCCAATCCAATCTTATCATTAATATCAAGTGAAGCTGAAAACAAGGAGATCTATGTTCACTAAAGTTCTTTGCCACTGCCATGGAGGAAATCCAGGATGAAGTCCAAGTCAAGGAGGGATTCTCTATAGGTGGTGATGGCCCTCCAGATGTGCCTGTTCGCAAATGATATTGTGTTGATTTCATCAAGCCTCAGAACACTGCAGATCCTCTTAAATGAGATCCATAATCATAATAAACAGTTTTGCCTATCTATTCACACAGGAAAAAAGCAAAGCAGATGAAGAATGCTTATTGTCTAAATTATTACACGTAGTTGAATGGATAGCATATAGAGCTTGTCCATTGGCAATAAGTATCTTGGACAGACACAGCAAATAGAGTTGGGTCCAGAGTAAAATAGGAGAAGAGCAGACTGGATTGCTTATAAGAAATTGCCAAGCTCTTTAAATGTTCCCAAGCTTCTTCCAGAAACAAAGGACTGTCTTTTTAATACCAATATTCTGTTGTTGTTTTTGCATGGCTGTGAGTCCCGGAACATTATAATCTCAGAAGATCTTAAAATCAAAGATCAACCAAAGGGCAGTGATGTGAGCAGGCTGCAATATATTATAAATAAGGAATTTTGAAGGAGTCATGTAAAGGATGTCATTAAGGAAAAGCATGAATGAAAAAGAAGATGGACTGGTCACATGGTATGGGATAACTAATGGATAGTTTCTGTACTCAGTTGGTAACCTGGTGATGTCAAGAGAAAACAAGGAAGTCCTTTAGATTATTGAATTCCATTTATGGAAGATTATGGAGAAGAGTCACATAGGTTGGGCAGGCTTATGAGTTGTGACATGCATCATTGGAGGTGCTACCGATATCAAAGAGACTACAGATTACTTTTGATTTTTGAGTATTCTCTCTCACTCTGATTTAATTCTTCATATTTTCAAAGGCTGATAACTAAGGAACTGGAGGTCTAAACAACTTGCCCCCAAACATGCACCAATCTTGTGGCACAGCTGGGATTAGACATCGCTGTTCCTGTTTTAAAAAAATTGATTACTAACCATAGAATTGTGAATCAACAATTGTAAAGGACCTCAGAGTTCAGCTAGGCCAACCATTGTCAAAGTCTTGAATCCTGCTCCTTCTAGAAGATCCCTAGGAAATATGCTCTCTCAATTTTATGCAATGTTTCATCTGGAAAGCCAAGTGACTGATTCTGTTTGTTGTATGGAAATCAGACATCTGGCTCAAGAAAGCTAGCAACTCTTTTGGGGGAGCTATAAGATAGATGCACTTAGGTGACATTAAGTTCCAGATAAAATAGGGTTCTACAGCATATAGATAGCATTTAGTCTTCTTAAAGTCTTTAAGAGCTTGACTTACTGAAGATATCAATTCATTTTTTTAAAAAAAATCAAATGTTTTCAATTTTCTTATATGTATAAGAGACAGGGAAACCTGAGTTCAAGTCCTGCCTTTTGATACCTACTTGCCATGTGATCCTAGAAAAGTAACTTAACCTCTCAGTGATTTAGACAATCCTATAAATCTGTAAGTTGCAGAGAAGTTCCTGATCTATGTTGGTGAAGGAAATTTCCTCATCTTGGAGTTCCTGATAATAATGAAATCACAAGTCCTATGATCCCTATCCCCATGTATAAAGTTAGTAAGACTATTAAGTGAAAAGAATTCAGGCTTGGAACAGAGATTCTAGAGTGAAACTGCTCTGTGGAGTGAGAAATGTATAGTAAGAAGACAACTACAGGATGGTGAAGAAGGTGCCTTATTGGGAACTGAAGTGGAGGGTGATTCCTAAATACAGTTATCAGGGAAAAATGCCTCAAAGTCACACTAACATATAGTGTGAAACAAAACAGTCCAGCTATGGAATGAATGCTTAGAAACATCAGCTGAGAGGTCTGGCAGCCACCACTTAGGCATGGGATGGTTCTTCTCCAATAAGATAGTTGTTCCAAGATACTGAGAGGCAAACAGTGTCAGGTTCTGCAAAGGAAGTATTCAAATTTGCACTCAGCATGGAAGAAATTGGTTCACATCGGCTGTTTAGCTATACCTGTATACAGACAACAGTCTTTTCAATCTGTGGAGAGCTCTGACATTTGGTACCTAGCACACAGCAATAGCCCTTTGTTTTTGTTACTGCTATTTGGAGTTATCAGGCTGTTGGCAAGAGAAACAGCAAAGCAGATTGACCTGAGAATCATAGAAAAGAAAACAAGGACAAGGGTTTTTTTCATGGAACCAGTGAAAAGGCTGCTGAGCACCTTGGTTTGTAATTTGCATTGACTCACTAATAGCTTACTTTGACATAAACTAATCATTAATTGGAATCACTTCACCCACCCCTGGGCTAGAGCAGCTGCTCTCAACGCTAATCAGTTGGGTGACACTAGAAAGGAACAATGAGTCAAGTTGCACCTGCATGGGAGCTGATGTGGGTGATATGTACTTCAAGTATGAGACTTGAGGAGTCAGTTACACTGAGAAACATATTTTGAATTACTTTCAAAATCCTATAACTATAATAAACAACTTATTTTTATTATGGAGTTAATAATTTCTGAAGTATACACATGTACATGCATCTATCTATCTATCTATCTATCTATCTATCTATCTATCTATCTATCTGTCTGTCTATATCTACACTGGGAAAGACATTTAATGTAATCCATTGGTTTATCTGGTGTCATTTAAAATTGGATTATCCTGTATTTTTAGCATCCATTGTTCAAGTTTTTAGTGTCCATGCCTTTATGGGAAATATCTCTGGCTAAAGGATAACAGGTAGGTGCTTTGGTACCATCCTGAAAAGGAAAAGTCATCTCAGGAACATGGTGATTTTTCTTTCATTGCTTACTTACAGATAGCTTGAGGTCTGACTTAAAAGAGAGGCCCATGTTAACCAAGCAACACCTTTGCCTGTAGCATCCAATGTATACGATTTTGGAGATCTCCCTTCCATGGACAAAGTAGGCTGGATTCCACCCTGCTTGGGAATACTGATGAGATCACAGTCCAGAGAGTTAGAGCTACAGGCAAATTGTTTTGTTAGAACAGGAAAATGATTCTCAGTTATAGAGTACATTTTAAAAACTTTTTTTTTGTTGATTTCCAAAATACACCGAATATTGAGTGGACTTGAAAGGATATAACTCCCCATCTCTGGTCTTTCCAGTCTCCTTTCAAGCCACCCACTGATCTGATCTTTGCTGTTATTGTACTTTAAGCCAGGTTCCCACTAGCACATGACTGGTCACAGGAAAAGATAAATCACAAAGGAAAACAAACAGAAAAAGTTAGTGCAGCCATGAGCTGCCTCTGAACTTGTTAATTTAATGTGCTTAGTCACTAAATATGTAACTATGCATTTTAATTTCACTATGTTAATTGTCTGTTTTCTGAGAGGAATGAGTACCATAAAACCCTGGGAGAAATATAGGCAGAGATTATTCGAGGTCAAGTGCTTTTTACTATTGCTATCCCTCTCCCTGTGTTTGTCCCCAACACACACAATGGGGGTTGAGGAGTCCTGGGACTATATTTTAGTTAGAAAGTGAAAGACTGTACATTCAGGCATAAGTTTGGCAGGAGGACTCCCCTTACAATTTTATAAGCATACCTCAATTTGAACCTGCTGTGAATACTTCTCCATCCCCATCTTGGGCCTTTCTACATCAAAGACTTCCCAATATGCCAACATATGCCAAAGGCTATGGTAGTTTTGGCAATTTGCATGGGGAGAAGGATGAGATCACTAAACTGACCTCAACTTAGAGCTGAAGATGGGATCTTGGGGACTACCTTTAGGATAGAGGCTTAATAAAGATCTTTGAAAGTAAAAGAAGATGAAAAATGGGGACTAGGCAACATTTTCAAAAGCAGAGTGACCTTGTAAGAATGTTGTTTTTCTGCTGTAGCCATCCACTCCTGAGAAGTTCACACACAATGCAGATTGCGGTACTTGTGACTTGAAGCCTTGACACATAGATTTGAGCATGGATGATTTATTCAGGGTGCAGTCTGGCTGAATGAAGTCAGAAGGAGACCCTGACCTTGAGGCATCAAAACATTGTGAGCTTATTTTTCTCTCTGCCATTTTGGATAAAGTAGCATGTTTAAGAATAAGAAAAAAAGGAGGGGGGAATAAGTCAAAGAAGACTTTCTTCTAAGGGACAATGATTGAGGATCTTTGCCAAACCTCAGCATGCCAGGATGAATGCCTCAGTAGGGGAGAGAGAGAAGGAGTGAATGCAAATATACATTTAGGAGCTAGGCTGTACACACAGAGGGAAAACATTATGTTTCTCAGGGTTTTTCTATTAGTTCATGGGAAGCTACTGTGTGCTCAAGCCAAAGTATGAAGAGACATGTCCTTGGCCTCTCTCCTAGAGGAAAAGGAGCAGTAGGAGCCTTTTGAAATTTGGTCTAGAAATTTTGCTCAGGTCTTGAGC
This sequence comes from Phascolarctos cinereus, assembly GCF_003287225.1. Taxonomy (NCBI): domain Eukaryota; kingdom Metazoa; phylum Chordata; class Mammalia; order Diprotodontia; family Phascolarctidae; genus Phascolarctos; species Phascolarctos cinereus. The sequence goes on along the minus strand of NW_027555847.1, from coordinate 486,329,384 downwards.
TCGCACCTAGAATACCAGTTATATATGCATATTAAAATACACATATGTATGTACATAGGCACACATATGATAATATAAGCGCTTACAGATATAAATATACACATGTATAACAGTATATTTGTGTATGCATATATATATATATATATATATATATACACATGGGCATGTATATACATGGTGTGTATAGCAGTATGTGTGTATATGTGTATATTTTAATACTTTGAAGGATTATGACACTATTGATATGAGCACATCTTTCTATCCATGCTTGCCCATCCTGCAGCACTCTTATCCATGTCCTCCATAAATCTTCCGTGGGGATCTGCACATTCACTCAACATGCTGTGTGTCTTCCTCTAGACCTCTTCACAAAATTTAGATGCTAATGGAACATACAAGCTGTTCACTGGTTAGGCTTGGTCTAATTTGTTGTTGTCCTTGTTGCCTGGCATCTCTCTGATGACATCTTTATGTTGCTCTATACAGTTCTTCATTTGTAAAGTGTTGTAGCCTACTCACACCTGCTATGTGCCTCTGTATTGCCATTTGAATGACCTTCAGGTCATAACTTCAAGTCATTAGAGACTGAGATAACAGTTATCCCTTCCACATCACGGGGCTCAGGGGCACAACTCCTCAGCAATCTGGGAAATACACATAAAATTTTTTGGCTCTCCCTTTGTACCAGAGAAGAAATCAGAATTTTTTCTTTTTCTTTCATGGGATATTTACATTATGTAAATTTGGGTTAATATCATATAATATCATACATATATTTTATGCATTTCTGAGTTTCTAAACTTTTTCTGTGTCATCTGCTGACCTGTGTGTTTTGTCTGCGGCTTCTGCAGAACTCCCCAGAAATTCCCATTTAATTTCTTATGCTGATCTGTGATATATTGAAACCACAATGGGAAAAGTCTCTATGTGGAAGGGATAACTGTACTTAATTTATCAGAGACTAAGGGTGTTCTAGGGCATCCATAGGCAAACATCACCAGGAGAATAAAAAACCCTATATATGTAAGGCCAATTTGTAGACACACACACACATGTATTAGTAAGACTGGTTTTTAAGTTGTTTTTTTAATTAGTCCATCAAAATCTACAATGTCTTGTACCCATCAAAGCAGTTACTTTGGGAAGGTATACATGTATCTAAATGATGCTTCAGACATTTTGCAAATTCTTTTTGGAATTACTTTCAAAGCCAGTTTGTAAGTTTCATGTAAAACGAATCTCATTATAGTCACAACTCAGATGAAGAGGGTGTTGGAGCCAAGTGATTTTGGCTTTCTAACAATTTAACTCACCTCCAGAGGATAAGAAGACTTGCTGGAGCTCTTTCTAATAAGTAGTGAGTAGCACATAAATGATTGACTTGTCTTAATGATGATTTAATTCTTAAAAAGGTAGAGGAAATAATAAAGAGAAATGGCATTCTGGTCACTTAGGAGAAATGGTTGCTTCTACACAGATGGCTTTCAGATCTAGATATAGCCAGTTCTAGTCTCTCTCCTGAATTCTAATTATCAGCTACTGATTAGAAATTTCAAGTTGAATATCCTATAGGCATCTCCAATTCAACATATCCAAAACAGAGCTCGTTATCTTTTCCCCACAATCCACCTCTCTTCTAGACCTCTCTATTACTGTCAAGGACACCACCATTCTTCCAGTTGACATAGGTGTATTGCCTGCTTCTGTGTTTGTTCTATTCCACATATCCAAAGCTTGTTACCAAATCTTTGTGAGGTCAAGTTTTACAAGGGACATTGTCTCAAGAGGAACCTGGTGCTCTTTTGAACAAAATTCTGAGAGCACAACTCATTCTGTTGAGACGGAAAAGAGGGAACTACCTAAAGAGATGGATTTGTATGCAAAGGGTAGCAATATCTCAACTTACTCTCAAGAAAGTGTAGCAAAGGCAAGTAGCTGAGGATGATTACAAATGAATACTATTAGGACTTCTGATGCTCAGAATAGGCTGAAGTTGGCTGCAACCCTAAAAGCAACAAAAAGGTCTTTTTAATGACACATTGGGAGCAACACAGTTGCTAGGGGTGGATGAAATAATTATAGCAGATGATGGAGAGGAGGCAGAATACGCAATTCTTTAAAAAAACCCTTTAAATCAGGAAGTATAAAAAATAACTGCTCGATAAGGAGTTGGATCCCGAAGCAATGAAGCAAAACTAAGAAAGTGCATAGCTGCCTTTTATATTTTCAATTAATCAGACCTAGATGAACTACATCTCAGGATATTGAAAATAGCAATAACAACATCATCATTGGCAGCAGCAGCAGCAGCAGCAACAACAACAACAAATAGCAGATATGATTACTGGGCTACTGTGTAATCTCTGAACAGTCACAAAGCAAGAATTGCCAGAGGACTGGAAATGTGTAAATGTGGTCTTCAATTTCAAAAAACTTAAAAGGGAAAATTGTAGACCAAGGAGCTTGGCTTTGATTCCTGATGGCCTTCTAGGAGATTTCATTAAAGGGATAGTTTGTGAGCACTTAGAAAGGAAAATGGTAAGAGTGAGCACAGGTTCATCAAGGACAGATCATGTTATATCAACTCTTTCCTTTTTGGCCACTGTCAGTGAGCCAGGTAGGGAAATGTTACAGATAGCAATGGATACCCTGAGGTATGTGCCTCGTAGAGCTGCTGTGGGACTCTAAAAGAGAGTACATTTTAAATGCAATAAAAAGCTTAAAGCACTATCAATCAATCAAACAAGCATTTATTAAATGCCTACTATATGCAGGCATTGAAAAAAAAAGGAAAAGAAAAAAAAAGAGGCTGCTCCTGTCCTCAAGGAACTTATATTCCATAGGAGTAGACAACATGTATGAAAAAAACCCCAAGGTAATTTATGGGGGAGGCACTAGCAGCTGGAGAAAGCATGAAAATCCTCCTTTAGGAAGTGATATTTGAGAAGAGCTTTGAAGAAAACTTGGGATTTTAAGAGGTAGAGTTGATGAAGTAGAGCATTCCAGGCATGGGGTAGGAGGTGGTGACAACCTAAGCAAATGTATTTTGTGAATGTCAGCTATTATTTGGTCATAGTGTGTCTGGATTTTATCAAGGCATTCAAAAAAGTGTTTTGTGAGAACCTTGTGGAGCAGATAAAGAAATGTAGGTTGGGTTACAGTGCCAAGAGATAGATTTAGAGTCAGTTCAATGATTCGTCAGTTTCTGTAGGGAGGGAAGTGCATAGATCAATAGGATTTGGTTTCCTGGCACCTTAAAGATCATCTGTCTTCCCCCATCCATGCCTGGTCTTTGAGGACATGGGAATATTTCTTTTTTTGTTCCTTTTTATCTAAAATCCTAGCACAGTGTTGCAAGTCCTTAATAAATGTTCGTTGAGTTGAATGATCTAGTCCAACCCACTGCCCCTTCACTTAATAGATGAGAAAACTGAATTCCAAAGAGTTGACTTGTTTGTCCAAGATCATATAAGGCAGGGCTATAAATAGCAGAGACAGGATTTGAACATAGATTTTCTGATTCCAAATCTAAGGCTCTTTCCATTATATAACATTGCCTTCAGTAGAGTGTTGCAGAGACTGTCCTTGGCCCCTTTATGTTCCACAGTTTAATCAATCACCTTAATAAAGGTATAAACTGTGGACTAGTGCCCTGGGCTCTGGGCTTACATGGACTGGGTTCAGACTCAGAGACAGCTCCCCTGAATCATTCTCTCTTTAGCTTGTCTTGCTCCCATACAAAGTTACTCCCATAAAAAGTTACCTCTGGGACATCATAAAATATTGCTTTAATATATCTTATGTCTATGTCTTTATAGATACGGGTAAAAGGGTACCCAGCTTTCACATAAATATGCAAGGTAACAACGCATATAGGGAAAATCTTTATTCCAGCCAACAAAAAATACAAAAACAGCATAGAAGACTTGTGGTGGTTCACAAATAATGAATACAATTCTCTTCCTCTCCACTGAGTCCCACTGTTTTCCCAGGGCAGTCCCCTGGATTCATGTTGCCACTCTGTGGCATCATGTCTTTTAAAGGGAAACAGTATTTATGAATGAAAATACTGGCATTTTGGTGAATTCCACCTATATGGAAAAGAGCTTCAAAGATTGCTAGCCTTATGGTATTACCTTGTGGGCTTGGGCTCCAAAAAAATGGCTTTTGGGGACACCAACGAGCCTTTCCATTATATTCACTTTGTATGTTTATCTAATGGTGACAGCAGAGGGAAAAGTTTATTTCTGTTACTCCCCCGTATCATAACTTTGGGATGGCTATGTGGGCAATCTATCTTTCCCCACTTCCCACTGCCACCTTGCTAGCTCTCTCTAGAAGACTGGGTTCTGAAACTCAAATGTGGGGTTCTTAAACAGGGTTCCCCAGGCTGTCACTGGCTACAAGTTCTCTTTCTCTAGAAGGGTAGTATTCAGGAACTCCCACCATCTCGCCACATAGTTCTTTTCCTTTGGTGCCATGTAGTTGAGAGCATGTGTGCAGCTGCCACAGCCCTTCTAGGACGGGGTCCACACAGTCAGAGTCCAGGAATTTGGGATCTGAGACTTCTCCTCTTGATCCACATGGAACTCTTATGTGCTTCTGACTCAAGCCTGCCATTAGTGGCTTCCCCTGGTGTCCAGAGACACTTTTAGCTCTACTGTTCTCTGGCCTTTGCTTTGAAAAGGAAAAAAAAAAGTTAAAAGTGTCGAAATGAACAAAGGGACCAGCAAGTCTTCTGGTTCCCTTTTATAGATCCCCCAACAGGGGCGGCTCTGACCCACCAGCCTTGTCAATTAAATTATTTCCATTTGGTGAGATACACCCAGAGTCCCATAGTCTTGACACTTTTTAAGCTCAGTAAGCTGATAAGGTAACTCCCCTAAGCAGTCACCTACAGAGGTTATATTTGCAGATTATATGACTCTGGAAGGAATACCTAATACGTTGGGAGCTGGACCTAGGATCCTCAAAGATTTGTAAGACTAGGATAATGGCCCCAACATAACAGATGAAATAACACAGAGTGCTATTTCTGTGCCTCATAGTGTCACGGAAAGGACCCCGGGTTCTTAAAGACCAGGCCTGTACAACATATAGCCCGTGGGCCGCTTGCAGCATACCAAAGTGTCTTGTGGGCAGTATGTTGTGCAGGTCTGTTTTACATTCTCTGCATTTTTTGTGGGCTGCCTGAAATCCTTTAGTGGGCTTCAAATGGCACGTGGGTCACAGGCAGTGTGTGGGCCATACGTTGTGAAGTCCTGTTAAAGACTGACATTAGCTTTGAAGGTTTTACCTTTATAGAACTACTTCAAGTACTGTCCTAGCAATAGATTGGACCTGATTTCCAGGGGCCAATCTAGCTAAATTGAAGAAGCTCATTGCTAGTTGACTGGCCATTTAGTGACAAATGTAATGACCATAGTAGCCTCTGAAAAAAAGAAAAATACAAAATGGCCCCCAATTCTTTGAAATCCTCTTCTGCATCTGGAGTGACAGTGGCAGAGGGCAGAGGGTACTGAGAATTGCATAGTTTTTAGGCCATCTACACACATTAACCAAACTGCTGATAGTCAAAATATGAGATCCTACCGGAAGAACTGAATTTATGAATCTTGACATTCTTACTATAAGCAAAATCAGGAGAGAATGAAGTCGTATCTAAAAGGAAGGAGGGATCTCAGGTTCTTCTTGGAGAAGCAAATAAAGGAGTTAATTTAATTGTATGTCCAAAGATAATAAGAAAAATAATTTCATGGGGCATTTGGTCCTTTTGTATTACACTATTAAGTTTTTCAAAAAAATCAGTCTATGCCCTAATATTTGTTGTGGGGGGAAGAAAAGATAGAGAAGTCTTAAATCAAATTAAATTAATATATACTTTGAGCGTACTTGAGAACTTCAGCGCAAAGGTAGGAGCAGATGAAGATAGCAAGAAGTATATTTCAAGAATGAGAGAATGAGAGAAACCAGTTACTTATGGATTACATAGATAGCTCATGCTTATACTCATAGTTCTTTCTTTGAGTATCAACTGCTGACCAGCTGTCTCAGTGTTGTGAGAGCTGATTCAGAAACTGTCACTGTGGGCAGGTAAACCCCAGAGCACCAAGAATAGTAACATTTTCCAAACCACTGGCTCTTCTTCCAAGCCAGATTGCAAAGCCATTGTCCAGGGGAGCAACCCCTATCAGACAGAGATTCTGTCACCCCTGCCTTCACTAATGCTGACTGCTGGCTATCACTCATGGGTAGGTAATCCCAAGAGCCCTAGGAATTGTAGTGCCCCCTATATTCTTGCTTCAAGTCCCAGCCCTTGGTGAGTGAGGGTTTCTTCATCCCTGTCACCACTAATATTAACTGCTGATGAGCTGCCACATATGACTAAGCAAGCCAGCCTAAATATACTAAATATACAAACATACAAAAAAAATACAAGATATACTGGGGAAGGGATAGGTGGAGGCATATATCAGGAAGGTTAAACCTGAAAACAACCCTACCTCAGAAACTACAATAGCAGCCTGGGCTTCCCCCTGGGGGAAGGTCAGCCATTCCAAACACCATCAACAACAACCACTGACCAACTGCGATGGATAGGTAGGTAAACCCAAGAGCTCTGGGAATCAGTGCTCCCCAGGTCACTAGCTTTGCCTTCAGCCTGCAGTTATGATCCAGAGGAGCACATCTTGTGGAGTCTCAACCTTGCAACTGCATCTGCAAGTACTGTAGCCCTCAATTGCTTAATAGCCACAGCTATTGCAGACCTAGAGAAGAAAGTTCTCACCATCAAAGTCTTTGGCACTATCAAATGGTTCAAAAGCAGAAACATATGATTTTTATCAGAGGAAGTGTCATTAAAGATGTTTTGCTATCTGTGTTGGTGCTGCACTCAAAACACTTTTGGGTTTTTCTGTCTGCTATGTAGCTGAACTATCCCATATAGGTTGTTTTGCTCTATTAAAATGTGAGTTCTTTAACAGCAAGAATTGTCTTGCTTTTCCTATTTGAATTCCCATCACTTACCACAATGCTTTGCAAATAATAAGCACTTACTACATACTTTTTAATTGATTCATTCAAGAAAAGAATTAGGACACTGAATGTGATGAGTACAGACTAACATTAAAAAAAGCTGAATTGATTATATTTTGACAGAGAGGAAATGACTCATTGTTAAGGTGAGAGTCATTTTTGAATCAACTGTTGCATACATTCACAACATCGATTTGTTGGAGCAAAGATAGTACAAAGCTAGAAGAAAATAAAAATGAGCAGATTTGGCATTCAATTTAAACAGTAATATAGTTCCAAAGTGATCAGTTAAATTACTGAAGTCTAAGATTAGATGGAAGACAGGATATTAACATTGATTATAATAATTTCATACAAAAATTAAATAGAACCCTATAGTGAAATGATGCAAGATCAAGAGTCGTAAAAGAAGAGCAGGCAAGGGAGGTGTTTCAGTCTGTAATATTTGTGTGCCCACGTAATATATACTTTATATACAACAAAGGAATGGGGATAGGGAGAAGGAATCAAAAGAGAAAATTGTACTGTACTTAGAATATGGATGAACTCACTATCAGTTTTCTCATTGTAAAGGCATTGTTTTCCTTGGGATCACAGTTCTGAAGTAAAGTTGTAGGTTCTCTTTGTAGTAAAAATCTGCTATCTGCTGATGGAATACATCAATTGTATCTTTGTCCTCCTTTTCCAACTGTCATTCTCAAGAAGCTTTCATTGGTTTAATAAATGATCTGTGCCTCTTAAACTGCATCACTATGACCATATTGACCTGATATATTAAAAAATTAATGTCATTGTTTTCAGTCAACTCTTTCCTTGGGATTTTCATTAGTCATGATAAATCTTAGGATCTCCTCAGCCAATGCTTCACAAAAAAGATACCAGGATGATCTGTACCAAGGCAGTAGCAGTCTTTTAAAACAGCCTTTTAAACACTCATCCCACACTTCAAAAGGATGAGACTCCGTCTATAGTAAGGCTTTTTGCTACACTTCACATATAATAGGATTTTTGCTAACTTGCATGTAGCACTCCCATGGGGTGTGTGTGTTGGGGGAGAGGTGCTAAAAGGAGTATGATGGTGATGTGAGATGCTGAACAAGATCTCTTAGTTGCTCTCAGAGTGCTTCTAGCTTTGTCTTCATTTTCATCTTTGCTCCAACAAGTCAGTGTTGTGATAGTTGATTCAGAAACCAAACTCTGACCTCTTAGCCTGCTACTTGACTCATTGCTCTATTAATTTTCTGTCGTCATGTTCAAATATAATTCAAAGAGTATGTCCTGATATTTCCTGATAAATTATAAAACTTGCTACACCTGAGTTAATTAACCATAGAAACCTCTTTTTCGGTAAGTATTCTCTCTTTCAGTGTCAAACCCTGGTGTCACAGATAAATATCAGTGGTGATGGCAATCTAATTAATTAATTAATTTAACAGAACCAGATTTAACATTTAGATAGAAGTCTGCACTTGTAATGAGCTCCAGATTTAACATTTATCTAGAGCTCTACATTTGAAAAGAGCTACCACTTTTGATGGGGCTTATGTGTAATAATTATAATCCTAGGTATAACAACATATGTATATGTGTACATACACATATAAATATATATGGTGTTCTAGAAGTGTTAGTGCATTTTTCAGCTTTAATAGCTTATATATACATATATGTGGATGTATGCACGTATGCACACACATATATTTATATGTGTCCTTACTTCTGAGGTCTGATGAGGAACTGAGTTTCACGCTAAAAATCCTTCTACGAAGTTGAGCAGCTACAACAACCTAAAGCCAAAGTCCCTTAGTGCCAGGCTACATCTGTAGCATCACTTTCCCAGCCTTCACCCTACATGAGATCTCTTGTTTAGTGCCTATTTATATCAAAGATTTCTATTACTATGTTGAGGGGAAAATAGTGACATAGGCTTTATTTTTTGGACTCCCTGATCTCCTCTTGGATCTGTTGATGGGGTAATGGATTCAGCTATTCCCTCAGTTATTTGCCCAGACAGCCTTGGAGGCTGTCATGAACTCCAGCCAATCTCCCAACATGGTAGTTATGCCCTTCTTTCTTGCTACCTGTGTGGCACAGCCTAGATGAATTCTCTGCATCCTTCTCCTTCCCGGCATCCTCATCTAATGCCTAGTTCAAAGTCATCAGTTCCCAGTCTACTCTATGTAAAAGTCAGCTGAGTTGCCATTTTTATTTCTAGGAGTTCCAATTTCTGCATATATTCTCATATTCTTGCATGTAACAATGCTCACTAAACTGGCAGGCTTGAAGGGGTTATGCAGATAATGCAAAGATATAGTACATATATGTGTCTACATATGTGCTTGCATGCATTTCAGCTATGTATCACATGTGAGAAAAATCACAACTAGGGTCACCTGTAATCATCATATTCATCATATCATAATCATCAATAATTGTTGAATTCCCCAAAACACTGTATTCTCAGGCTGCTGTTAAATTCTCTCTTTTAGGGTATCTTTTCCATAGAATGTCTTCTCTACAGAATTAAGCTCATTTCTCTCAAAATATCTCTTCAGTCTCCCTAAAAAGTTATGGTTATCTCTTATAGTTTTTCATAGACTTTTTTTCTGATAGTTAATTTTTCAAGACTCCTCAGGAAAGAAGTTCTCCTCATTCTTTTTCAGAGCTTTCCACCTAGGGTCTTTCAGCCATGACAGTTAACTCTTTCCAGATGTTGGTTCATTGTCATGTCTCAAGATTCTAGTCCTCCTCTCTTAAAGATATGTATCCAAAGATCTTTGTAAGAGAGATCATTCCAACTGTGATGATAGAAGGAATACCTGCACTGATGAGCTCACATAGCCACTTGAGAGCATAAAATCCCATGTCTTTTTTTTTTTAAAGAACTATACACATAGAAGATTAAGAGGAATGTCTAGATTATACTTCATGGGAATTTTAGTGACATCAAACTCAATATGAGTCAACATTAAGATATGGGCAGGCAAAAAAAGTCATTGTGATCTAGAGCAGAGGTGTTAAAAACCTTAACACTCCCATTATAATTGGGAAATAGTAAACTAAATAAAAATGCAACAATAAATAAATAATATTACATTTTAATATTAAATCAATGTGTGACTCGCAGCAATCCTCATATATGGTGAAGTAGCCCCTATTTCTATTTGAATTGGACACTTCTGGAGCTTCCTTTCTAGATGCATTGTGCCAGAACAAGAGATGTAACTGCTCCACTGTGTTCTGTTCTGGTCATAATATACTTGGAGTATTGTGTTCAATTTTTTATACTTCATCTTATGAAGAACACTGCTGAATTGGGGCATGTCAGGGGAGGGTAATTGGTATGGTAAACTGTCTGGAGACCATGCCATAGGAGAATTAGTTGAATGAACTGGAAATTTTTACTTTGAGGAGGAGATTTTCTTTTGAAGGGACCCATGATAGATGTTTTTAAGCATTTGAAAGACTGTTATGTGGAAAGAGGATTGTTTTGCTGGGTTCCAAAGGGCAGAAGTACGAGCAGTGGACATATGTTGTAAAGAAGTCCATTTGGCTTGCTATATGGTGAAACTTCTACACATTTAGAGCTTTTTTTTTGGTGAGGCAATTGGGGTTAAGTGACTTGCCCAAGGTCACACAGCTAGTAAGTGTCAAGTGTCTGATGTCAGATTTGAGCTCAGGTCCTTCTGACTCCAAAGACGGAGCTTTATCCACTGCGCCACCTAGCTGTCCCCATTTAGAGCTTTTAATGAGTAGAATGGGCTGTCTAACAAGGTATTGAATTCCCCATCAATGGAAGTCTTGAGGTGGAGCCTGAATGATCGCTTGTTAGGTGTCTAGTTGAACTAGATATTTTCTACTATCTCTTCTGAGGTTCTCTGGGAAAAAAAAAGATCATTTTCATTAGGGGAGTAATACATCCTTATCCTAACATAAAAGATTCCAAAGTACTTAAAGTGAGCGACTCTGTCATAGATGGCATTATCCTCACTGTGAACTCTATGGTTCCCTCACGTGTCACTCCACATTATCTTTCTTTGCAGCACAAATATATCTCTTAAGCCACATGCCTGCTCTATTTACCTCTTCTGTCCATCTTCATACTTTTACTCCTACACTACTCCCATTCCTTTGTGAGATAAATATAGTCTCTTCTCAAAGTTAGCTTTTCTTATGGAAATTAAGTTGAAAGAGAAAGGGACTTCCCATCCTCTTTTTAGACCCTCATCCATGACAGAGATCCCTCACTAGAGAAGGATGGCCATATTTTGAGATCAATTAGAAAATATATGTCATGTATCTTGCAAACCTTAAATTTAGCACTCTACAGATGTGAGATGTTAATATTATGATATTTCTGGTTCTAGTGTGCATACTTAGTAGATATCTGTTTATCTCACTTCAGTCCACTCCTAAAATGGGCAGCTTACTAGATATTCTATTGGCCATCAAAGGGTTGTAGCCCATGGAATGAGTTGTTTTCTTTATGCTTAATCAAGACTTGGATTATTTATAATTTTGCCTAACTGGGAATTGTGGATTTAGACTATAGCTTCATTTTGAGCTTTGAAGTACTGTTCATATGGCTGTTCTATATTAATTTCTCCTCTCAGTTTGTTGTTGTTTGCCTGTTCTTTAATCGAAGGAAATCTCCCAGGTTGAAAGAGCTTGTTCAAGGGCAGGTAGTTACAGAGAAACCACAGTTCTTTTTGTAGGGTACGTTGAGTTGGGTAGAAATTTTCTGGCCAAATGAAATTGATGCAACTTTTGGGTTTGTATCATCAATATAGGGTAAAATCTATCATCTCTATAGGGTATGAAATTTCTGGGATTTTGGCCTGGATCCTTTATAGTAGTAGGAAGAAAATGTCTTAAGGTTAAAAACTGCCTTTTCCAATTAGGAAGTTTCTGCTTCTCACTCACTTGTCAGTTATTAGAGGCCATAGGGTTGGACTTCATCCACAACATTTTCACGTATCAGGATACTAGGCAAAATGCCTGGGGACCATGGTTGGGACATTGCCGCTCTCTTCTTTCTCCCTAAAAACACAAACGATGCAAGTTGCCCCATGGACCACCCACACAAATGCTCAACTGGCCAGTTGGATTCTCACATTGTTGGTGCAAAGAATAGGGACAGTCTAACAAATGCTGTAAGTTTGGGTGACAAGCCAGACATTTGGGTGTTGAAAATGATGCTGGCAAAAAGCCCAGGATTCTCACATTTTTCTTATCTTGTCAATTGTTTTACGCAATGTTAACTGCCGCAGCCAAGGGTGATTGTGGTTGTGCCATGAGCATATATGGAAAAGGAGGGGCCGTGTTGTACCCTGAAATATTTCCCACAGAGTCAGGGCCACATGTCTGTTTTCTCAAGAGAGGAATGATTGGACTGAAACTCAGAGTTATTCCTGACTGATGTGGAGAAAATCCTGAGTGATGGGTGATGTAGCTGCCACCTGGACACCTCTTCAATTCCCTGCCAAAGAATAAGCCCTCCAACTGTGTGGGCCCCCTCTTGCAGTGTCAGCACTGGTGAGAGGCCCAAATTGAAATGATTTTTTGGTAGATGTTTGTGAAGGTGTACTAGGTGTGGCATACTCTTATCCCTAGGCCCTTTGGGATTTACTGCCTAAAGAGACACGACAGATAACAGACAGACAGACAGACTGACAGACTGGCAAAACTGCCTCCTATAGAGAAAAGGTCAAAGACAAAACTGAAGCTAACTGAGCCAAGTTGTATCTCATCAGGGACTATTCCCTCCCCCCTTTGGAGTTGAGGGGATCTTTGTGTTGCCCTGGAATCGGATCAGAAAGAGAAAGTGTATTTGTTCCCTAGCAGGTACTCTCCAGCCTCAACTCAATAACCTTGTTCTAAATTTCCCTCTTGTAAACTGGTGCAGGAAAAGGAGACACTTTGTTTTTTCCCAATTAAAGGCGATGGTCGAGCAGCTGTTACCAGTAACAATAAGGCCACTATTGCTGAGACAAACAGTTTCCCTGATGATGCATGGGAACACTAAATCCAAACCACATTGTTTAGCTTTCACTCCAGCTAAGGGGTATGTCACATCCCTGAAAGTAAATGGGAGAGATCATAGTTTAGAAAATATGACAAAATTGAAAACTTAAAGCTGTACTACATAGTAACATCCTTTAGTAGTGGGAAATAATTGATATAAGAGGCTGTGTATGTGTTTTCACGGCAGTTTATTAGTTTGGGGATGTCTTGAGTCAGCAAAGCTAACTAAAGTGATGGTGAGTCAGCCGTGCCCCAAGGGACCAGTGGAGAGGCGGGTACATCCAGTGTGTGTGTGTGTGTGTGTGTGTGTGTGTGTGTGTGTGTACCTTCACCACAGGGGAAACAGACATAGCCCTGCAGAACTTGACAGTCTCTGAGACCGCTTTCCTTTCACCTGTTTCTACCCTGTTTGCCTCTGACATCAGATGCCAACATGTCATTTATGTGACCCTGATACTTATATTCTTAGGTTTCCTAATTTTTTTCTTGTGTGTTGTAAGAGCACTACAGTCTTTTCTGACTGTATAATAGAATTAGTTTACTTAGGGGTGACAGCAAGTTCTGGAGTAGTGAATGGAGGAAAAGGACCATGAGAGCCCAGAGGGAAGGATACATGTAGGGGTTAAGTGGGGATGGGACTGCTTTCATAGGACCAAGATCCTCTGTTGATATTATCCTTGAAATTCACATTTTATTGCCTAGGAGGGATCATGTCCAATAGTCTTTCACTGAAGACTTAGGTGGTTCAAATAATCCCATAGCTGACCCTGTGGTATTGAGAAATGTAGAGCACATGCAAGGCACCATAAGGAGGAAATAAAGCCTCCAAAGCTCTCTTTCCAAGAAATGTCAATTGTTTTCCAGCTGCTGTCTGACTCGTCCTCACGACATCCTGTTGAATCAAGCATAGATAAAGAAAGTGAGATGTTTCCTAACTTAAAAAAAATGGCTGGGATAGCATCTTCTGCCTGGAGTTTTCTCATTATGATCACTAGTGTGTATTATTATGACTTCAGTATAGCAGCCCTTGATCAGTAAAGAAAACAAATGGGAACAGAAGAGAGAGCCCATGACCAGAATTCATATACCTGAATGTGAAAATGTCCTTATGGAGGGATCATTTGAAACTTTGAAAATGAAGGGAACCTCATTTATGCTGCAAATAATAAGGGTTTTAGAATTTTTAAAGCTAGAAGGAACCTTAAGAACCACCTTGTCCACCCTTTCTCCATTTTACAGACAAGGAAACTGAGGCCCAGAAAGGATGACTTGCCAAAGGTCTTACAAACATTTAGTGGTAGTACACCATAACATATTAACCAAAGTCATGACTGCAGATGGAAGGTATGTTTGTTTGTCTGTTTGTTTTTGGCAAGGCAATTGGAGTTAAGTGACTTACCCAGGGTCACACAGGTAGTAAGTGTCAAGTGTCTAGTCTGAGACCAGATTTGAACTCAGATCCTCCTGACTCCAGGGCCAGTGCTCTATCCACTATGCCATCTAGCTGCCCCTGTAAGCTATGTTTGAAGGCTCTGAGAATGAAACTTGGGAATACTAGCATAGATAGATGATTTACAACATCTGTATAATTAAGAAAGGTGGGTGAATTTGAGGAAAAAAAGCTAAAATGATCCATGATAAGTCACATTTTATAGATTTGATCTGGCAAATATGTAGTATGTACTTTTGAAATTCATTAGCACTACTAGGAGGGGTAAATGTTATACATGTAATACATATATATTTTAGAGCCAAAGTTATAACTATAACAATTCCAATAATCACCATGGCATACTATAGATACTATAGAATATACTATAGAGTATATTCAAGGCATCTGAAGGAGGAGATAACCCCCACAAAATCATCTTTCCAAGAAATACCAATTGTTTTCCAGCTACTGTACAATCTTTGCCTGAAACTATATATATACAACATGTATAACTTTTACTCCAAATCACTCTAGCAACTTTCAAGAGTACAGGAAAGTCCAATTGTGCAGCTGTTAGTAATACCATCCTAGACCATTTCCAGTAAGTCAGTCTAAATTCAACAACATCATGGGTTCTTCCTTCGGAAAGCAAAATGAAAGTCATGCAAATGCATTGAGGAAGAATGTGAAGATACTCTGGAGGTGAGCAGAAGGGACAGTATGTATTTGGGCAGGACATGTGAATGTGGAGGAAATCCCAGGGCCAAAACGTGGATATAGCTATAGTCTTTTCTTCAGAGGACTTCCAGGGGGTTAAAACAAGCTGCCACAAACTGCCTTCTATTGAGCCCTGAGTCTCAGCCAATTTCTGGAGCTAGATTATTCCAAAAAGCCTGGATAATTAACTCTTTTCCTGCCAGCCTTTGTTTTTTGGCACCTGGCACTGCCAGAACCAGGAAGGAAAGAAAATAGTAGGGGTGAAATCCTGCCAGGTTAGGGACTGAACTACCAGGCTTCCGAGGCCCATCTTGTAGATACATGGTTTAATTAGCATCAGACTTTCTAGAAGCATTCTGAGCTTTGTGCATCACCATTTTTAAGAACCCCAAGCCATACTCTCCAGCAGAGTCAGGCAGCCTGAGGCACCACCCTCCCAGAAAGAGAAGTCATTCATGCTCTTGTTTTATTTCACAACACTTGGGCTAAGTTCAAAGTCTTTAACAAACTAGAAAAGGTTTGCAGGGAAACACTGTTGAAAGTAGGCTTTTTCAATAAGTGGGACAATGTGCTAGCTTGTTCCAGGAATGTATTTTGTCTTCTCCATAGTAGTAGGAGATCTTCTAAGGCCAAGCTATTGCAAAAGCTTTATTTCCACAGTGTACCACACCAGCCTGGAGTGTCATTCAAAAGGGTTTTTTTTTTTTAGCCTGCTAGACAAGGTGACCAGCCCATAAACTGTCAATTACGCCTTTCCCCTAAAGGCTTCTGTCTCTGATGGCTCTGAGGGCCAGATGCTTGAAAAAAGTACTGTAATTGTACCATAAATAACAATTGCTACATTAGGTCAGACTCATGGTCTCTCTTGCCCAGTAGTCTGACTCAGATAATGGTACAGAGAGGCAGTTTTTGGAAGCAGATGGGAGGTATCGACAAGTTGTGATTTGCAATGTTACGGGGAATAGCTGCATTGACGAGATCACAGCTCCATTGGAATATCTGAGTCTTTGGTTTTCTTCATGATGTTGTCCTTCAAAAGTAAGGGATATGATCCAAACATCTTTGTGTTTATTTAATAACCTGTTATAGGTGTTAACAGTTTCATTTTCATTTAGATGCAGTTCGTTTCAGGTATGGGATTTGAGGATCCCAGGCTAGCTTTAGTTTAGTTGAGTACAGATCATGGGTTCCAACCTCTAATGGACCAATTCACTTTGCTTTATTCTATAGCCTCAGAGTGCAACACTAACCATAGATATGTGTCTCAAAAATAGTATTATTTGCAAATGAAAACAATTCTGAGGTACTACCTTACACCTATCAGATTGGCTAATATGTCAGAAAAGGAAAATGATAAATGTTGGAGCAGATGTGGAAAACTGGGACACTATGTTGGTGGAGTTGTGAACTGATCCAACCATTCTGTAGAGCAATTTGGAACTATGCCCAAAGGGCTATAAAACTGTGCATATCCTTTGATCCAGCATTACTTCTAGTATCCCAGATACTTCTGTATCCCAAAGAGATAAAAAAGGGAAAAGGACTTATTTGTACAAAAAAATTTATAGCAGCTCTTTTTGTGGTAGCTTAGAAAGCAAGGGGATACCCATCAATTGGAGAATGGCTAAACAAGTTGTGGCATATCATTGTAGTGGAATATTATTGAGCTATAAGAAATGACAAGTAGGATGATTTCAGAAAAACCTGAGAAGACTTACATGAATTGATACAGAATGAAGTGAGCAGAACCAGGAGATCATCGTACAAACAACAATATTGTACAATGAAGAATTGTGAATGACTTAGCTATTCTCAGCAATACAATGATCCAAGACAATTCCAAAGGACTTGTGATGAAAAATACTATCCGCCTCCAGAGATAGAACTGATGAAATCTGAATACAGACTGAAACATACTATTTTTCACTTTCTTTTTTAAAAGTCTTCTTTCCCAAAGTGACTAATATGGAAACATTTTACTTGGTTGCACACATATAACGTATTATATCGCTTACTGTTTCAGGGAGAAAGGAGGGAAGGAAAGGAGGGATAAAATTTGGAACTCAAAATTTTAAAAGAAAAAACAACAAATGTTAGAAATTGTTTTCCATGTAATTGGGGAAAAATAAAATATTATTTAAAATGGTATTAACTGGTTGCAAACCCTTTGCCCTTTGTTGATTTTCTCCATTTGTCTTGTTCATAGCTTGTTTGTATGTTGTCTCCCCTATTAGACTGTGAGATTCTTGAGGGCAAGGACTTTTTTTTTTATACTTTTCTTTGTATCCTCAGTGTTTAGTACAATGCCTGGCACATAGTAGCAGCTTAATAAATTCTTGTTGACTAGCTTTCTGACTCTATCCCAGGAAATGAAACAGAGCACTCATACCTCCCTAACAGCAGCCCAATGTCATCCTTCTCTAGAAAAGGTAGCACACTGTCAACTTACCTGGTTGCAGTCACTGCCTTATTTAAAAAAAATACTTAAACAAAAGTTATATAAATTACTTTGGTTCCAGATGAGGGTCTTATGAAGTAAGTAGACATAGAAAAATTTGTACGGAAATTTTGAGTGCCATATTTCGTATTTGTCCTGTACTCCTGCAGGCCCATGACTGGCTCCTATGACGCTGTGACACAGCTCTCTGTGACCCTGATTTTGATATAAAATACTGGTTGGGAACTGGAGCTAACTGATCCTTGTTGACATGCCCGTTTAAAGTTGTTTGATTTGAAAGACAGGAATATCCAAAGATATAAGGAAAGAATTATTTTTGTTCACCCAGGAAAATAATTTAGTTACCAAACTGAACAAGATGTCTAAGTTGAAGAATATTAGGTGCCAAAACCATACTTCAATCAAACTTTTTAGATGCATGAAATACAGGTGCTTTAGAAACCCCAAACAAAATGACATTTCCCTTCAACAAGCCCTTCAATACAATGTACCCTTATTTTTTTCTAAATGAATTTAATGGAAGTCCCGGTCATCCTTTCTATGTGACTCACATCCCAAGTGAATTTGCTTATGCTTAGAAAGAAAATCCAATGTCTATGTTATCACATTTCCCTCCACTTAATCAGTCCCCTGAAATATGGAATTCGAAGTTTCTCAAGATAATATACTTTCCTAACCACCATCTTCCTTCCAGTTCTTCCCCCACCCATCTCCAATGAAAGCGGTAAATTTTAAACTGCTGAATAATTTTCATTTCTTATTATCATACTTCTCATGACAAATTTATGTTGGGCTAATGCTGTATTATCTTAATTATGTGTCTCTTCCCAATGCATGTTGGCTAACAGGACTGGTCCAGCTATTAGTGCTTTGCCAGGACGTCCCTTGAAATGAAATCCGTAACTGAAGGCTTTTCTTCTTTGCTAAATAAATAAAGAGCAAGCAGGCGTCGGAAGGCTTCCAAACTCAAATTGTGGCACTTCCTACAAAGCCCAGAAAATAGTGCAAGGGACATCTTTGGGCTGCTTTTCCTGAGGCTTGATGATGTGATGGGAAGTATGTAGGCAACATCAAAGAGAAGCATGGTCATATCTCCACGTTTAGAAGTCCAGCTGAAAGCCCTGGTAGTTTTCTCTCTGACAGGGAAGGTTTTTACAAGCTTGGATTTTTATCAGCCCCAGACCAACAGCTTCCTTTCCCCAGTGTGCTGCCCGCCTTTCTGACTAGCCAGATTTTTCTCACACGTCTCAAATCCCTCCTAAGTGACTCCCCACTGACTTGAGCTGAGAGCTATGCTGATCAATTACTAGCCGCCAAATCCAGCTCCCAAACCACCAGATGATTGAATTCTTTAGATTAATGGCAAATGGATTATTCTCTTCCTTTTCCTTCTCGCACTCTGGCATTTCCTTCCCACCCTCTCCCTTCCCAACTCTCTGTTCTCCCTTTTTTTGCCTCTCCCAGTTCTCTTCTCCATACCACTCCAATCAAATCATGCAGATTCATATAAATATAAGTGATAAAGTTTCACAGTTTCCTCAGGTGAACAGCCACAAAACTGATCCCCCTCTTTGATCATATGAGGTGACTAGATGTTGAGCTCAAAAGAGGCAGTAGAATAACAAGATCATTGAGGGTTTCAGAGCCGGCAGAAATTGTAGATTTTCTCCAGTCCAACCTGTCCTTACATATAAGTGAGTGTCTTTTCCGACATCCACAAGGAGTGGTCATCCAGCCTTTACCTGAAGATTTTCAGTGATGGGGAACCAGTTGTGCTCCTCGTCAGCCCATTCCATTCTTAATCAGCTCTCTTTTTTAGGAAATTTTTCCTTCAATGAATCCTACATATGCCTTCTTGGCAGCCCCCGGTCACTGCTCTTAATAATCTTTGAAAGACAGCTTTTATGTCCTTTATAAGTCTTCTCTAGGCTAACTAAACATCTCGAGTTCTTTCTGTTGATTTTCAGATAATATCGTCTCTAGACCTCTCACCAACCTGATCACCCAATCTGTCTTAAAGTGCAGTGTCCAGGACTACACAGAAGACTCCAGATGCAATCTGACATGGTCAGAATATAACAGAATTATTAATTCTCCAGTCATAGGATCATAAGACAAGAAATTTAAAGCTGGGAGAGACTTCACAATTCATTTAGTCCAAACCTCATTTTACAAATGAAGTCAAGGGAATTTCAGTGATTCTCCCTAGGTTCTTTACAGGTAGTTAGAAGCAGAAAGAAGACTTGAAGTTAGATCTTTGATTCTAAGTAGTTTTTTTCCCCCACTATACCATGGTCATAATCCTTAGACACTCTCTTTTAATGCAGCCTAAAATTGCATTTTTTTTTGTTACTATCTCAAATACTTTACTCATACTTTCGCCCCATACAAACTGTTATTTAAACATATTTTTTCAATATTGTATTTAAGAAGTTGACTTTTACTTTGATGGATAGTAGAAGGAATTTGGGGCAATGCTTCTTCATGACCTAATGAACATAAAACAGACATTAACTTGTAGAAAATAAAAATCTCATGTAGAGGTCGTACCAACAATGGCAAGAAAAAAGGTTTTGTTTTTATTGAGGTTTTAAAACTAATAATAATAGCTTATGTTTATATAGTCCTTTAGGGTTAAAAAGCACACTGTATATATTATCTCATCTGACCCACCACTCAACTAACAATCATCTCTTAAGCACCTACTATGTGCCACGCACTGTGCCACATGTACATAGATAATTAAATGCAAATCAGAGAATGAGTAGATAGGGAAAGAACAGGAATAACTGGAATTATGGGGGAAATCATGGGGATAGTTGGGATCAGGAAAGGACTTCTGTAGGAGATGGCATCTGGGCTTCCTGAAAGCAAAGCTGGGAGATATATAGTTCTTATCAAGTCTTATTACTTGCTATATTATAGCTATAGACAATAAAAACTGCAGCTCACATTTATGATTTACATAGCACTCTGTAGTTTACAAAGACCTTTCCTCACAGCTTTCCTCTGAGTTATCTGTTATCCTCTGATTTTACAGGTGAGGAGCCCAAGTTTCAAAGACTTGTCCAAATTCACAGAGGCATAGTACACCAGAGTATAAATTCATGCATCCAAAGCTCTTAGATTTAGGCATAATGATTACCAAAGGAATTCCTAAGAAAGCCAAGGGCAACAAGGTGGCACCTGTGCAAGGCCTGGAATCAGGAAAACTTATCTTCCTGACCTCAGACACTTACTAGCTGGATGACCCTGGGCAAATCACTTTACCTTGTTTGCCTCAGTTTCTCCATCTGTAAAACGAGCTGGAGAAGGAAATGGCAAAGCACTCCAGTATCTTTGCCAAGAAAACTCCAAACAGGTCCACAAAGAATTAGACAGGACTGAAAACAACTGAACAGCAAGGAATCCCTGAACTGTACAAAAAGTCAGGCTTCCCTGCAGAGATAGGTGCATTTCACAGGTAAGGGGATTCTTTCTGAAGTTTTGTATCAGGGCCTTGGATTTCAAACTTTACTCTGATTTATGCTCCTCGTTTATGCCTTTTCCTGTTTCTGTTTCTGGACCAAAGAATCTTCCCAGCAGAAGGACTTTCTGGAGACTTCATGAAAATTATGCCTGCCCCTACCACCTCTCGCTCTGTGATGAGCAGGCCTGCTGGGAGCATCAGTCATCCTTAGTACTCCTCTTCAGGGTCAGATCACTCGGCAGGCTGAGGGCCTCTGTGGCTGCCATGGTTTTAAGGGGATCCTTCAACATCTGGTTTCCTGAGAGCCTTTAGTCACCTAATCCTCTGCTTCCTCAAAGAGTGGTTGTGGGAGAGGCCCCAGAGGCCTCATCACACACTGTTAAAAATATGATAAAATGAAAGTATCAAAAACACCAGTTAAAAAGCACACCTCCAAGAAAGGAGCCGTCTCCTGACTGTACAAACCAATTCAAAGGGGAAAATGACCCTGTAAGAGTTTTTCATTATTGTTTTGCTAGGAATTTTGCTTACCTCAGGTGGCAGTGTTGCCTTTTTCTCAGAACTAGACATTTCTGGAGGCTCTGGGAGGTCTATCCCAGCTCTCAAAAGGCGTGAGGAAATGCTCACTTCTCTAAAACTTGGAGTCCAGACTTGTAGTCAGTCAGGGGAATTGTCACGTGGCACATCCAATCTTTTACTCAGGGTGAAGCAGAAAGAGTGTTGACTCTGGAGTTAGGGGACTTGAGTTCATATCCTGCCTTTGATGATTACACGTGTTATGGGAAAGCCAGTCAACCTACCTGTGCCTCTGTTTCCTCTTCTGTCAGATGAAGGGGTTAGGCTAGATGGTCTCTGAGGTGCCTTCCAACTCTAGAATTATGGTCGTATAAGTTCTCTGTGTGGAGCAGAAGATGTATGACCCCTTGCAGAGCCTCTGCAACTTCTCATTTCCTAGCAGTGTGTGGCCCCGAGTGGGAACTTATCATCAGGAATGGCGGGAGGGCATCATTTATTGTTGTTGTGGCTCCCCTATTGAGCCCTTTTGTTCCCCTACTAGACCACCCTGGAAGCAAGAACAGATGACTTTTCAGATCCCTTCCAACTCTAAGGCTTTCTGATTCTATTCTCAAATTTGGTTTCTTTCTCAAGAAGGTTTATGTGTTTTCTTTCTGTATAGGAGAGAACGTTTTCAATGGGGCCTTTTGGCCACCATTTCCTCCCTGTTGCCCATCTGTGTTTTTCTTCCCAGAGTAGTGGCTCTTTGTTCGTTTTATTTTGGCATTGATGGTGTCTGTTAGTTCCATGTCTCCGGGCTTCAGTTGTCCATATTGTTGAAGAAAGAGAATGTTACTAACACATAGGTTAGGAAGCAGCATGGAGTAAAGGAAAGAGCCCTAGAACCAATCAGGAGATTTGGTTTCTAGTTTAGCTCTTCCACTAGCTTGGTGACCACAGACAAGTTGTTTAGTCTTACCTATAAAATAAAGGCATTGGAGTAGATGATCTCTGTGGTCCCTTCATGTTCTGGGATTTAGTCATAAATTGTCCTCTAGGATTTCATGTTCTTGTGTTTATATCTGGGAATATTTGAAAATGTTTAAATAATAGCTGTAGTTATTTTCTAAGTTCTAAGATACATCGTGGTTCTAAGATATATCTAAGACCAGCTGCACCACCCACAGTACTTGCCCTTCCCCTCCCTAGTTACCCTGGAGAAGGAGCAGCATGGGCAGGCTGGAGCTGACCGAGACCTAGTGTCTTCTGCCTACTTAACTGGTTACCACAATGTCCATCCCGGCTTCTTTGTACGATAGCAAGGGAGAGTAACTAAAGCCTTATGCCCCAGGCCCTCGCTAAGTAAAAATACTTTTTAGAGGTAGTGGAATTTATTTTTCATCTATCATCCAATATTATGGCTAGCAATTTCCTGCTATTTTTTTTCCTTATCCTTGTATTAATCAATGGCCATGTAGGAGAAAGCTGTTCCAATGGATATTTCCTGTTTTTAACTCCTCTTAACCTCTTTAATCCTATTCTACCTGTGACCCACTGCCACCTTTTCTATAGTGTTCTTTGGATTCCCTTTCCATAATGAACAAACTTTCCTTCATCTTGGCTTGTTTTCTTCCATGCTCCTTCCATCAACTAGCCTTTGCTGAAACCTAGCTCCCCCACTGATGACACTACATCCCTGGCCCTCCTTTACATCACTGGTTGACCTTTAACTCACACCTTCTAGTGCACTGGTCCTGGAGGGGAAAGTTGGAAAACTCCTTACTTCCCACTGCTGATTTTATATATATATATATATATATATATATATTTTTTTTTTACCACCATTACTCAGAAATCTCTCCCGCTATGAAGTTTACATTATCAAAAATTTCTACCCAATCCAGATTAAGGTGGCTTTGTATACTAGCTTCCATATAATTTTACTTCTTTTCTCAAGGACTTCAGCACCCTGTCTATTTTGTTCCTCTCTAATTAACTCTTTTTTTTTTTTAAAGGCAATTGGGGTTAAGTGACTTGCCCAGGGTCACACAGTTAGTAAGTGTCAAGTGTTTGGTCTGAGGCCGGATTTGAACTCAGCTACTCCTGACTTCAGGGCTGGTACTCTATCCACTGCACCACCTAGCTGCCCCTTCTAATTAACTCTTTAAAGGGGCAAGAGAACCATTCTTGAGATTTGATTAGTCCAAGGAAATGGGTTTTTTTGATTGCCTAGGATGTTATGGCAGCCTATGTAAAATCTGTGCTACTCAGTCTTGGTGGAATCCTCATTGCCAGGGAAGTCAACCCATTTTTCTGACTGGGTGTTCCATCTATGACAAATGTAGAGACACAGAGAGCTGAATCAGTGCTAAGTATGTCCTTATTAAACATCCTTTTCCTTAATTAAACTTCTTATGAAAATACTCTATACAGTCATGAGATTTTCATTGCTTTCTATTCCTGAGCCTGACTTATTGGACTGCCCTGATTTAGGCCTGGCCTAGAATAGGCCTGCATTAAATAATGGAAGAATTTGCACAAATGTTTTCATTTCGTGCTTCAAATGGCCTGTGAGTTCAGAGGTTTGGGCCCTTTCTTCACCAATGCAGATCTCAACCCCTCCATACTGTAGATGTTTTAAGAAAAATCATTAACTGATGACCAACCTTCTGGTGTTAATCCTCTTCCTTAGGCTGGTGCTTGGCTGACAGTTACAGAGTCTGTCTCAGGGCCCACATCGGTATCCTTTCCACCAGTGCTTTTGGGAACCCAGGGTCACCTCCACACTGAGACATCAGAGGAGGACTTTGGGGAGAAAGTCTCTTCATAGCTTTATCAAATGGGCACTCTGCTGTGCCTCTGAAATTCGACCTCAATGCTGAGGGAGCCAAGGCTGAAAGCACATCTGTGGAATCAGATGTTCTGTTTAGGTAGATTGTCTTTGAACATGGATATTGTTTGCATATGGCTTTTTATTGTGGTATGAATTTGCTTTTCTTAAAGTCCTCCACTTAGTACAGCTAAAGGTTTCCTTGCTAAGAAAATAAGGAACTGCTTTTCTTGGTTTTCCATGCCAGCCATAGACATGGTTCTGGCTCGTTCTTCTTGGCACTACAAATACTCTATGGTAAGTTTCCACCTTTTAGTGTTTAAAGACGCAGATTGTTCTGCCTTTTCTGCTCTTCATTATTTCATGCAAATCTTACCATGTTTTTCTAAAACCATGGAGCTCATCATTTCTTATAGAACAGTAGTATTCCACGACAATGATGTACCCCAACTTGTTCAGCCATCCTTCAATTGATGGGCATCCCTGCAATTTCCAGTTCTTTGCCACCACAAGGACAGCTGCTATAAACATTTCAGAACATATATGCTCTTTCTTTTTTTCCCTAATCGTCTTTGGAAATAGACCAGGTAGTGGTATTGCTGGGTCAAAGGGTACAGGTAGCTTAATAACTCTTTGGGCATAGCCATCTCTAGGGCAGGAGTGAGGGAGGGGAGAAAAAAATGGAAAAAAAGAAGTTTACATGATAATTTTATATATTTGAAAGAAATAGCAAGTTATGCTTAGAAGATTTTCAATTTCATGTACAATCATCTTTTTTATTACACTATGTTATGGAAATGCTTGTTTTATTCCATAAATTAAAAATAGAATTAAAAAAAGAATTCTAAAAAAAATAAAGATGAAGATTGTGGTCTTGTGCTTCCCTCATCATTATCATTCTGGACAAAGGAGAATTTGTTGTATTCACCTGGCTGAATAATTCTTCCAGATTTATTAAACTGTAATAACCATGAGTGTAAGTACTGTGTCTCCAACAGGATCAACTGTGTTTATTTTTATTTGTCTGTTTGTTTTTTGGCTAGGCAATGGGGTTAAGTGACTTGCTCAGGGTTACACAGCTAGTGTTATGTGCCTGAGGCCACATTTGAACTCAGGTCCTCCTGAATCCAGGGCCAGTGCTCTATCCACTGTGCCACCTAGCTGCCCCTGTGTTTATTTTTTAAAAATTGAAATTGAATGCTAGTAGTCAAGTGGCATTATGTCCTTTAAAATGGACTGAATTTTTAAAAAAAAATTATTAGTCCATCTGTTTTTACATAACCATGTCTAGATATATTACTCTTCTTTCTCCCCTTCCAGTGAGCAAAGAACAAAAAGTACAACACAGAAAAAAACAATGCAGCAAATCTAACTGACACATGGACTGCTCTGAGAGTATATGTAACATTCTGCACCCAGAGTCTATCACTCCTACAATGAAGGGAAGGAAGCCCATTAACGTGGACTGAGTTCTTGTTAGTAAAGCCTTTAATGAGACTGCTGAGTAGAGTCCTATGCCTAATGGAAAGTAAGGAGTATCAAGCACAGAACCCAATACATAGGAGGTGCTCAGCAATACTGATTTGTTTTAAGTTTTAATGTTTTCTTTTTTTTTACATCATAATCATGTTTCTGAAATACCCCTCCCTCACCACTGAACCATCCCTCATAACTGAGAAAACAAGACAAGACAAAAACCGTTCAGAAAAACCTTCCAACATGGTTTTGATTGCTATGTTCCCAGTGTCCAGCATTGTGACTTATATATAATGAATATAGAATAACTGTTGAATTGAATTGAAATGAATTGAACGCAGCAACCATGTCTGAAAGTGTATGTAGCATTCCACACCATAGTCCCTCAAAATTTTATCTAGAGGGCAAAATGTGTCTTATTATCTATTTTCAGGGCCAAAGAGGTGCCATTATAATTAATCAGGCTGTATTTCATTGTTGTTTTAGTTTCTGTTTTTCTACTCATGTTGTTTTTGCGGTCTTTTAACTTTACTCTTCACAGGTTCATTTGGGTCTTCCTGTGCTTTTCTCTTTCATAATTTCCTATGCACAGTAATATTAAATTATAGTCACATGCCACAAACTATTTGCTTTATTCCTAAGGAGTCTATGAATATTTTGGTATATGTAGGGCCTGTCTTTGACCTCCTTGGGGTAGATGCTCAATTATAAGATAAATGGGTCGTAGAGTATGAACAGTATGACTTTTTTCACAGAATTCTGAATTGTTTAGCCAAACCATTCGAGAAATTCACAGCTCCACCGGCCAATAGAGTATAAGTGTGTTGTAAACTCCTCTAACATTTACTCATGGGTGACTTCTGTCTTTTTTTATCTTTCCAATTTGACAAATGTGTAGTGAAATCTCAGAGTTGTTTAATTTTATTATTAGTGATTTGGAGCAGTCTTTCATTTTGTTATTAATAGCTTTTAGAAAATTGTTAATATTATTTAACCATTCACAGATCAGAGAATGGTTCTTGGTCTTATATCATTGTGTCAATTTCTTATAGAACTTAGGAATTAGAATTTTATCAGAGATATTTGATACAAAGATTTTTTTTTTGCAGTTTCTTTTCTATTTCTATATGCATTGATTTTTTATTAGTACTCAGTAACATTTACTGAAATGCTGGTAATGCTTTAAGAGATTATTAGCATCTCTGTCTTTTCTACCTTCTTCTTCTGAAATGAGAATGTCTTCCAGTACAGTGAAGATGAAGTTCACTTCTACAAACACTGAGCACCTACTATGTACAAAGCATTGAGTTCAAAGGACACTGTTGTGTTTTTTCCCTGCTTTCTTAATATTAATAAGTCAATG
Source organism: Phascolarctos cinereus (assembly GCF_003287225.1). Taxonomy (NCBI): domain Eukaryota; kingdom Metazoa; phylum Chordata; class Mammalia; order Diprotodontia; family Phascolarctidae; genus Phascolarctos; species Phascolarctos cinereus. The sequence continues at coordinate 486,302,085 of NW_027555847.1, read as the reverse complement.
TATTTCATCACTTTGCCATTTCCTTGGATTGGTGTACAAAGGGCTCACACAGTTACACCTCCAAAAATGACAAGTCTGTTTGGACAGACAAAAATATCTCTCCAAACAGTCTCTAGACATTTTGTTCCTTCTGTGTTGGAGTGTCCTATTGGCCTAGTCAGAATGCATTTCCTTGGAAAAAAGACGATCTTTTCTAAAAATGCTATATGGTCACAGAATTCCCTCCACTTTCAGAGTGAGGAAAAATGCTTGGGCCAAAGTTAGCTGAGATTTATTCAGAACTCTTGGAAGGAGGTGCTATTTTCCTTTGTGAAATGGTAACTCACATTTATATAATGCTTTCAGTTTACGAAGTGCTACCTGAGGGTGGTAATAATTGTTATGAGCCCTAGAGCATATGAGCTTTCAGGTACATTACCATGTATATTCTTCCACTAAGAATCTCTTAATGAGCTTGCCACACCCCAAATCTGTTAAGGGCTGGTATTTTTTCCAACTAGGCTTCTTCCTTGGCAGTAGCCAATAGAGTGCCAGGCAGGTTAAACCTAATTGAATAAACACAAAATTTGGCTTGAAATCGAGAGAGGTATTTAACGAGAACTATCAAGTATATGGTGGGTGTGAGCAGGCTGCAACACATTACAAACAAGGAATTATTCGGGATAGGGGGTAAAGTCATTTAAAAATGTGAGAAGGATAAAAAAAGAAGTATTGGATGCATGGAAAGAGCAAGACATATATCCATAAGCTATGGACACCCTGTGTACTCTATTGTTACTCTCAAGAGAACGAGGAAACGTTCCTCCCCCCGAACTGCGGAGACTTTGGAAGGATGCAAACAAGAGCCACCCAAAGATGAGGAGGCATGGACCTATTGTGACTGAGATCATTGGAAGGAATGCCTATATCAGTGAGATCACTGACTGATTGGAATATTAGAGTTACTAGATTACCGAAGAATTTCTTGTTTAGTGACAAAAGATAACGAATGCAGTATGAGTTGAGAACATGATTTATTTTTTTAAAACAAGTTTTTATTGGTGCTTTTTGTTAATGTATCATAATAATTTCCAGATAATGCCAACATGTACTGTCTCCCACCATTGAATATGACCTTGTAACAACATTTAAGCAAAAACAATTGGCACAGTGGCTGCATCTGATGGCGGTGTTTGAAGCACTCTGCTTCCATGTCTTTTAGCCACCAAGAGCCAAACTATGTTTGATCATCTGCTTTTCAGAATCCAGAATAGCCATTAAAGTTACATGGCTTCCTTTAAGTGTTCTTTTCATTTATGTTCTTTTCATCACTGTGTATATTGAAAACCTAACTTTAACTTATTAGTGTACATGTTGTATCTCTCCTGGGAGAATGTAAGGTTTTCAAGGACAGGGATTGTTTAGTTTTTGTCTTTCTATCCCCAGCACCTTGAACATAGCTGTTGCTTAGCAGATACTTGTTGAATTGAAAAGTGAATCAGGGAAGCCTTTGCTCTCTTACTCACCAGCGAGAGAAAAGGAGCCAATGTCTTCTGTCCCTCTATCCCATGGAAAGGAGAGAAGAGTAGGCCAGAATGGTTTCACATTAGACTTCTCAGAAGACCTGTGTCTTTAAGTCCCATGTACTATAAGTTAAGAGCAGTTAGGTGGTTCAGTGGATAGAGTACTGGGCTTGGAATCATGAAGACTCATCTTCCTGAGTTCAAATTTGGCCTGAGACACTTAACCAGCTGTGTGACTCTGGGAAAGTCACTTAATCCTGTTTGTCTGAGTTCCTCATCTATAAAATGAGCTGGAGAAGGAAATGGCAAACCACTCCAGTAGTATTGCCAAGAAAACCCCAAATAAAGTCATGAAGAGTTGGACACAACTGAAGTGACTGAACTATAACACTACAAGCTAAATGCTAGAGTGCCTAGTTCTCACCTCTTGTTCACTGGTATCAATATTGTGCTATCTGCCTTCTAATGCTCCCTCTTTTCCAAGGGACAGATCAGTTTGGGATCAAAGAAGCCCTTAATTGCAACTGAATACTTCTTCCTCATTGTAATCAGCAAAGCACATAGGACTCTCTTTTTGTTCTCACTGGTACCAAACAGACACCTAGAGGGTGACTGGGTATCTCCAGTGATAAACATGACATTGCCAAGGAAGGTTGAGCAGTCAGGTTTCTATGATGCTTTACAGTTTGTAAAACATTTTCCTCACATAAACTGTGAAGTACAGTTATCCCTTCCATATCATGACTTTCCCCATCATGGGTAAGCATAAGAAATTAAGTGGGGATTTTTGGGAAATTTTGTGGATGCTGCAGATGACATGTGAAGGCTGGCAGATAACACAGAACAAGTTTAGAAACTCAAAATGCATAAAATATATGTATAGTATTATATAATACCATAATTTTTTATCTTTTAATGCCATAATAATTCAAACTTATTTTCTGGCGTGAAGGGAGGACCAAAATTTTTTTTGAGAATTTTTCAGATCACGGGAGGCGCCATTCCCCTAACCCCTGTGAGGTAGAAGGGAAAACTGTATATAGTGTAACTATTGTTGACCCAATTGTACAGATTCAGAAACTGAAGCTCAGAGTGATAAAGGGACTTAGACAGGGTCACACAGCTAGCAAGTGTCAGAGATGTTTTGAACCCAGGTACTCAGACTTCAAATATAGTGTTCCTTGCACTGTACCTTGTACACACTGAGACAATATTGACTAGGGCTTTCAAAGTTAATTTCTAACACAGGAACTTTTAACAAGGAATATATTTACTTCAAAAAGCATAATCACAAATATACAAACTTGCTTCTTCAAGGTATGGGAGGCATAATTCCCTTCCCTCCTTATATACACCTCAGTCCCTGGGGAAGAGAAGGAGATGAGGTTCATAGCTTAGCTTTGTTCCCATAGAGCACAGTCCCAGTTTCAGGTTCAGAACCCTTTTCAAGCTTGAGTCCCAGGCATCCTGCCTGGCTGGCTGCATTCCTGGGTCTAAGGTCTCCGTGGCTTGAACTCCTGATCCCTGTGAAGATCTTGGCACCTGAAACTGAGGACAAATAATACAGAACAAAACCAAATACTCTTGGGCCCATTTCTCAGAGTCAGAGGGAGCAGGGAAAGGATTTTCCTTCAATTCTTACCTGTTCAGTTCCTGGTGTCAAGTCCAGCAGAAGAACACAGTCAAAAAATGACACAATTTCACTGCTTTTAAAGATATAGACAACTAATCAAAAGAGGTCCCCCCACCCCCCATGTGGTAGAGAACACAGCAGGTTCCATGTTAGAACTGGACATGCCCATACCAGCCTGAGGTTATGTAATTATCTTCTGGTATTGAGTAAATTAATAGGCAAAAGGGATATATAACTTTTCTACCACTGCTTGATAACGCTAGCACATGAGCTGATTTGTCTGTCCCTGATTTTGGTGCAGCTACAAGTTGGTGTTCAGCTGTGTCTGATTTTTTGTGACCCTGTATATAAAGATATTGTAGTGGTTTGCCATTTCTTTCTCCAGTGGATTGGGCAAAGAGAGGTTAAGTGACAAGAGGGCTTAGGAGGCTAGAGCTAGGTGGCTCAGTGGATAGAACACTGGGTTTGGAGTCAGGAATAGACATGAGTTCAATTCTAGCCTCAGATACTTACTAGCTGTGTGACCCTGGGCAAGTCACTTAACCTCTGTTTGCTTTAATCCACTGGAGAAGAAAATGTCAAACTACTCTGGTATCTTTTCCAAGAAAATCACATGGACAATATGTTCCACAAGGTCATGAAGAGTTGGATGTAACTGAACAACAAGAGGGCTTATCTATTACTCTTTTGAAACTAGCAGCAATGACCAGGAGGAAGAGGACTGAAATTCAACATTTCAGCATTCCCACAGAAATTTCTTGTGATACACTGGAGACACTATCTTCAATACTATGTGTCAATACGATTTGGTAGAAAGAGCACTGGATGAGGAATTAGGAGAGACCTGGGTTTGATTTCTTCCTTTGGCATTAGCTGTGTGACCAGGGGCAAGTGACTTAACATCTCTTCTATGAGCCTCAGTTTTCTCAGCTCTAAAAAATGGTAATCAAAATACCTGAAGTATGAATTTTATAAAGTTGTTGAGAAGCTCAAATGAGAGACTATGTTTAAAGTGCTTTGAAGGGGCAGCTAGGTGGCACAATGGATAGATCACTGGCCCTGAAGTCAGGAGGACTTGAGTTCAAATCCGGCCTCAGACCAAACACTTGACACTAGCTGTGTGACCCTGGGCAAGTCACTTAACCTCAATTGACTTAAAAGTAAATAAATAAATAAAGTGTTTTGAAAAGCCTTGATGTACTATGTAAATATTAGCTATTGATATTTTTTGAGTGCTACTGTTAATGATTGATTTGTTTTCCACTTGGGTGGTAGTACTAAACAATCTCAGAATTATTTTGATGAGTATGGCTTTTTAATTACCCAGTGGTGCTGCTAGCCACTAATCTGATAGAATTCAACAATACTGGAAGTTATGGAGTTTGCCCACCATGGGGAATTGACAATTTCTCTATGAATTTCAGAGTAGATAATCTTCCTTTGTCCTAACTCTACCTCTCTCTGAGTATTTGTACCAACTCACTATCTATGGCAGTGGTTCTCAAACTTTCTTTCTTTCTGTGCACAACATAGTATTCTTTTCCATGAGGCACCTAACTGGTTCAGTGCATAGAAAACCAGACCTGGAGCCAGGAAAATCAGAATTGAAATCAGGATTCAGACCCTTACTAGTTGTGAGACCCTGAACAAGTTACTCAAGTTCTGTTTGCCTCAGTTTCCTCATCTGTAAAATGGGTATAATAATAATAATAATAATAATAATAATAATAATAATAATACCTATCTCCCAAGGGGATAAAGCTGAAAAGATAAAATGAAATAATATTTGTAAAGTGCTTTGCAAATATTAAAGCACCATATAAATGCTAGTTATCATTATTCATCACTAAAAATTGGATTTTTAAGTTGACAATACTATGGGATAGTAGGGAGAGTCATACATGCACAATTCCTTTTCATTTAAAGCAGTCATTAAAAAGATACTTCGTGAGATCCAAGGCTAATGTGTTTTGATGTTAGTGATACACATATTAGTTAAGTTTTGTTTATTTTACAAATGTTATACTTACCATCTATGTGTGCAAGATCAGTAAACTTTATATAAAATAAAATTATATATTTTAAAAATCTGCAATAATGACACCCCAAATTTTACAAGATATCTTGCAAAATCAGAGGCACACTGGTTTGCTACAGAAACCATTTGAGACCCAAAGCTCTAGGGAATGTGCTTAGTGTGGATTTATGCAAATAGAATTATGTCAAAGCATCTGTCCTTCTGGGAACCCTGTCACTTCCTGGAACTTGCCAAATTTTCTGAGGACTGATTGTGCCACCTTGGCAAAATAAAGTTGAATGACTATAGTAACAGATAGGAACGCTTATAGACTACAGTATTTTACTCTTAAGATAGGAATAGCACAAATAATAAAACAATACTTCATAAGACATTGACCAAGTGACCTTGCAACTTTTCCTGAAGTCCTACAGCCCTCAGAAAGTCCTCAGACCATACTAAACCTAGAAGATCTTAGAGGGACTTTGGTTGGCTCGTTGAGTACTCCAAGGTTGCTCTTTCTGTAGGTAAGTAAAGAAGTATAGACCATATGAGAATATCCCCTCTAAATTGTTTGCCTTAATACTTCTAGTAAGGCCAATATTTCAGATGTAAACTCAGGAATTTAGGATCTGGGATTTGTGACATGAGGCATCAACTTGGATATTATGTGAACTAAACTTCCGGTCATCCAATCTCGTTCTATTTGGAGTCTCGTCATTGATAAAGTCCTCTGACTACATCTTATTATGGCTAGTGCATCACTCGTGGAATGGGGAAAGTGGACCCATTAGTAGGTAATGGCAAGGAACTCCCTACAATAGCCAGTTTACTCTGATATCCATGACTTTGACCATAGCATCTTTTTCTAATGCTATGTCTCCTTGCTTTCTGTTACCCATTTACTCTCTTATTCCCCAGAGGTAGCCAAAACTCTGACAGAGAGGGAGTGCTAAATCTTGTTCAAACATTAGAAAAGCCACCAATGGGGAATTTTTCCCATTCCTGTCTCCTTCATGAATGATGGTTTACTATGTTGGTTGAGGTAAAGATTAGGGTACTCTATCTGTTGTGCATCTTACGTTTTTTGGGAGTATACATGTGTTTATTTAGAGAAATCAACAGTAACCTTCATTTATATCTAATACCTATTTCTGTTTTTATCTCCTAACTCCCTAACCTAGGGTTGAACCCCTACATCTAACAAAGAAAAGTAGTTAAGAAAATACAGTGACTATGTGTGAGAATATGTGAAACATTCTTCCCTAACAGTCTCCCACTTCCCTGTCAAAAGAAGGATGAAATTTTTCATTATCTTTTCCCCAAAACCATTATTGGCTTTTCACTCACTCCAAGTTTGACTTCTTTTCAGTGATCATTTAATTTACACCGTTGTCATCATTATGTATATGCTTATGGTTTAATCTATCTAATTCTTGACAATCTCATGCAAATCACTTCATGTTTCTTGAAAACCTTCATATTTGTCATTTCTTACTTTATGAAAACATTTCACTACATTTTTTGTACCATGGTTTTCCAACCATTCCTCAATCAGTGAACATTTTGTTTTTAGTTACTACAGATCTCCACTTTTTATTTTTGCCGTGAGAAGTTCTTACCTCATGAGAAGTACGAGATGTACTCTCCAATCTAACAACGATCCAATTCCATCTTTCCCACTCCATCTTCAGAAAAATGGCTATTTCATTTTTATTGGATTCCATGACCTTGAGTTGAAAGCATTGATTTTATGAATCAGAAGGAAAGATAATTAAATAAATGCCTTAAGAAGAAGGTAAAGAATGCCATGTAATGGGCATGTTTTCCTTACTTGTAATTCTACTTGTACAAAACTGAAATGCTTTGAAACTCTAGGCTTATAAGACATGTCCCCCTGCCAGTAACAGGATCACCTGGAATGTTATATCTAATAAGGTCAAGCATGACTAGCCTTTTTGGCCAAATTAAGTGTTTGGGGTAGTGTTATCCCCCTTTAAACTGTTTTTTATGTTTACTCATATATACCCGGATCACATATTGATTTATTTTGTACCTGACCTCAAGATTTTTTAAGGCTCACAGCCAGTGAACTCTTGTTTATTTGTAGCTCTGTTTAGTCTAGTGCCTAGGCGTAGTAGTCCTTCCTAATTTGAGGGTCACACTCATCAAGGCGATGGGAGATTTTTGTTTAGAGCTATCATTAGGATCAGCCCTAGGTATAGGCAGAATGGAATTACCAAATTTAAAATTTTCAAACCAAAAAGCATCACTAGAAGTTTAGTCACCCTCACGATCAATGGAATAAGTGAAAATGTAAGATTGTCCACAGTCCCTCGTGGCTGTCCTTGATTAATACTGTGATGATGATAGAGATTCATAAAAGGGAGTAGAAGGTGCTAAGTATGGACTTCACAGTTCTTACACCATTCTTTGTGGTTGGAATACTCTTTCCTCTGTTTTTGCCTTTTGAAATCCTACTCTTCCTTCAAGGTCCAGCTCTAATAACACCTCTCTATGAGGTCTCCTATGATTCTCATGGTCAGAAATAATCTTTCCTTTCTCTGACTTAGTATAGCCCTTTGTACCATCATGCTCTTCTCTCCTACTTTGTTGTCCAGTTGTGTCCAACTCTTTATGACCCCATTTGGGGTTTTCTTGGCAAAGATACTGGAGTGGTTTACCATTTCCTTTTCCAGTTCATTTACAGATGAGGAAACTGAGGCAAATAGAGTTAAATGACTTTCCCAAGGTCACATGGCTATTAAGTGTCTGAGGTCAGATTTGAACTCAGGAGGATGAGTCTTCTTGACCCCAGGCCTAGCACTTCATTCACTATGATGCCACCTAGCTGCCCTATTCTACTTCTATTCTATTCTTATTATACATATAGTATTTATGTATGTGTTGTAGTCCTCCTTCCAGATTATAAACTCCATGAGAACCTTGTTAATCTTCCACAGAGTTTGAGTTGATTAATAACTGATGCCTAAATGAATGAATGAATAACTGAAATTCTACCTTTTGAATGCATTCCTTTGGCTACAAGCTTCTTGTCTCTGTCAAAATGCAAGGTCAAAGTGACATTGAAACCTTGTTAGTAATTCAAATCATAGTACATCATGTCCTAGGAATAGTTCCACATGTGGTGCAATGCATCCCTTTGAGCTCGAGGGCTCAGATAAGCAATTCCTTTAGCATTACATGCTTAGTGACCGCCAAGTAAAAGCAGCCCATAGAAAGGTGTTGTGAGTTCTTGGAATCTTCCCATTCAGTCCATAGTATGTTCTTTATATATTCTTGCTCAAAGGGCCCATAGATAGGTTTCAGGTTAATTTACCTGGGTACAAAATTAAATTAAACTGCCCTGGGTCTGTTCCACAGCAGAGTTAAACCAAAATGCCCTGGGGCTTCAAGGATCCTGGCCTACAACAGTATGAATGAATTTATCATCTCTTTTCTCAGATAGATAAATGGAGAGAGTATAAGAGTATAAGGGTTTAAGAGAGTATAAGAGTATAAAAGAGTATAAGAACACTGGGTGGGGGAAGGATACTACTTAGAGGAGTTAAAAAACCCGGTGATAAGCTTTGCTCCCAAAGATAAACTTTGCTGACTTCACAGTTTTGCATCATCCAGGTTGGTCCTAGAGTTCTGACTAACTCTATTCTAGTAATAGTGACAAATGATGGGAATCACATGGGTGGAGCCTCCTTTACTCTGACCCATGCCTCCTTTGTTCTTTCAATCTACAGAGATGTCAAATAGTGCTGAAAATTCTATAACGGCATTTGCAAAATGATCTGATAGCTTTTTTTCATCTTTCCGTGGTGGAGAGGTGATATGAGAGTAGGGTTGGAGTCAATCATTGGACTCCTTAGAATGACTGTGAAAAGAAAAATATTGAGAATCAGTAGATGCAAACTATAGAAATGGAAAGGACCTCTAAAGAATCCCCCAAACCCTGATTTTTAATGCACATGAGAAAACAGGAGCCTAGAGAGATTCAGTGCCTTCCTAGAAATCACATAGCTAGTTAGTGCAGGATTAAGTCATGAAGCCAGATTTTCTCATTTTTAGTCCATTCCCCCTTCATTTACCACTTTGAATCCAGCAAAATTAACTACGTTGATGTGACTTTTCCTATAGTCTCCTAGGCTCCCCCAAACCTGCCCGTCTAGCTCCACTTGCATGACATGAAAAATACATGATGTATCTGAATAATGATTCTTGAACAATACAACGGCAGCTGGGGTCTCTCTTCTTCTCCCCTATTTGAATGTAAAAAAATGGGAGTAGTGAGAGAGAATAAATAGTGTTCAAATGGAGTTACAGAAAGTGACAAAAAAACCCTCAGGGAAGAATTCTGACGTTGTGATGGCCCAGTCCCATCCTGCACGTTGCATTGGTCTGATGCAGAAACTCAGGGTAATGAGGTGGTGATGTCAGAGAACAGTCTGGCCTTGCTACAGAATCTGACTTGTGAGGCTTTTTAGTAGCTTTTAAGAGAGAGCTCATTCTAAGTCTCAGGGTAAGAATTTGGACCTAGGATCCTTTCTTTTTGAATCCTGTAACAGACCAAGCTTCTTGGTCACAAGGGGATTGCTATCCAGAAAGGGACACTAAACCCTAGAGTGAACCCAGACCAGTGTAATTCCTCTAGCAGGTCTCTCCTCTTTGTAGATATCACCAGACTTCTCAGGGTACATTTAACCACTCAGGTCACAAAGAGTGACCATGGAGACAATCCTTAGCTATGCCAGGACCAGCACAGTCCCCAGCTCTTAGGTCCTTATGTCCAGCTGGCAGGACAAATGGAGAGAGATTCCTTGACTTGTCACCACTAGCCAGCCCACCGAATCAGCACAGTACAGATCCCCAGTATCAGCAACTCTTCATCAATCTGGCAAGACGAAAGCCAACTCTCAAAACAAACATTTCCTCCCTGAACAATGTGTTTGTTATATTTCCCTCATTTGTTTATGATGGCTGTGTCAGCCACACTGATTTACATAAACACTGCCAATCCTGGGATGTTACACTCTCAACAAAAGTAGCTGAGTACAAACAGCATTCCTCAGTTTTAATTCATATTGTATAAACATAACAGATGTTGATAAAATGAGCCAACAAGAAAATACAACAAAGGAGACCATTTCAAGGGGGGCTTTTGATTAAAATACATTCCAGATTGAAAAAAATGATACAATGTTAATGGAATAGATCATTTATATGTCATATCTGGCTTCTATAGAACCATAAACCAAAGCCCTGTAATTTCCAGTCTGTTAATGTACAGGGTGTCTGTATATCCATTTATAAGTGAAACATTTTTGCTTCCCACTCAATTCTTTTTTTTTTTTTTTGGGTATGTGTGTTCTATGTCATTGCCACGTTTACATCCTCAATACTGAGTCACTAGAGCCTAAAAGCAGCTGTTGGGGATAGATAGATAGATAGATAGATAGATAGATAGATAGATAGATAAGATAGATAGTTATAGAGATACTCAAATGGATCATGTTAGTAACAATGACTTCTTGTCATTGTAACAATGACTCTAAATCTCTGATCCATCAATAGCATTCACAACCCATCCATGGTCACCCATCTTGTAGGAATCTTGTTCGTGTCCTACCAAAAGTTTACCACAGGGAATCTGACCAATGTGTTAAGAAGTCTTTTCATTTTCTCTTAACACCAATGGAGCACATAAGCTGACCATTAATTATTCAGTCTTGCCTCATAATCAGCCTATTTATGTTCACACATATACATGTCTGCATGTATATTATATTCCAGTCTTGTGATGTCATTGGTGTGCAGAACTCATAGTGTGGTAACGAGTTTAACTATAATTATCATCTCATCTATGTATACAATCCCTGTATATTCTCTGAGCTACTTTGTCACTAATTGTCCAGAAGATATTTCAAACTGGCTGTCCTGGTTACATCTTAAAACTCAACATGTCTAAAGCTGAACTATTATCTTTCCTTCTAAATCCTCCTCTCTTTCAAATTTTCCTATTTCTATTGAAAGCACCACCATTCTTCCAGTGCCTGAGTTTCACAATCTCAGCACTATTCTGTATGTCTCACCCCACATATCCAATGAGTTGTCAAATCTTGTCATTTCTATCTTCAATCCCTTCTTTCCACTCATTGGAATTACCACCCTAGTTCAGATCCTCATCACCTCTTACCTAGATTATTATAACAGTTTCCTAATTGCTCTCCATGCCTCAAGTCTGTCATTACTCCAGTCCTTCCTACACACTACTGCCAAAGTACTTTTCCTTAAGCTCATCTGTGACCACGTGATTCCCCTATTGCCTCCATGATAAAATATAACCTTCTTTATTTGGCTTTTAAAACCTTCGCAACCTGGCCCCACCTTGTCTTTCCAGCTTCCTTGGACACTTGGCCTCCCACACTTTGCAATTCTGCCAAACTGGCCTTCTCTTTGTTCCTTACACTCAACATTCCATTTCCTCTCTTTGTGCTTTTGTACTTCTCATCTCCTGTGCCTGGAATGCACTCCTTCCTTACCTCCACATTATAGAGTCCTTCTCTTCCTAATAAGACGTGGCTCAGAAACCATTTTCTTCATGAAGCTCTTCCTGATCCTCTTAACTGTTAGGGCCCTTCCTCCCAAGCCACCTTATATTCAACTACTTTGTACATATTTGTATTTATTAACATATTATATATTGCATATTTTTGTATACTTGTTTTCTCTCCCATAAGATTGTAATCTCATTGTGAACAGGGATTGTTTCATTCCTTGTATTTGTATTCCTAGTGCCTAATACAGTGCCTGGCACATAAGTGAATAATAAATACTTGTTGATTAATTGATTGATTGAAGCTCCCTCCACTAATGCAACTTGGCATGTTTTCTTTAAGTTAAGTCTTAGAGAATTACCTTGGGCATGGAAGAGCTAAATAACTTGCCCATTGTCAATATATGTAAGTTTTTGTACTGGAAATTAGACCTTGATTAATTGTATTTGTTACACTAAGACACTTCTCATATCTTTGTGATTGTGTGTATGTGGAAGAGTGTGCATGATACAATGGAAAGAGTACTGAATTTGGAATCAGAGGAACTGGGTTTGAATTCTTACTCTGTCATTTAATACCTCTGTGACTCTGGGCAAGTCATTTAACTTCTCTGGACCTCATCTTCAAAATGAGGGAGTTGCAACTCTGAAGTCCTTTCCCATTCCAATTCTATGATTTTATGAAGTTATATTTGCTTGAAATAGTAATATTACCAAGAACACATAGCAGGAAAATGATCCTAAGCTAATGGAACTGGTCACCAAATAGATATTTTTCCTTCACCAGTGTGTGTGATTTTGACAATTATCTATCATATTACAAGAGTCTGTAACTATAAATAGTGGACAACTGTAAACAACAAAGTTTGACTAATCAAGAACATTTTATTTAGTAACCCAAAGGGATAATTTTCTAAGGGAATTGCCAATGAGTCATTTAAAATCAGACTAGACAAAGCAGTGAAGTTCTCTCTCTGGGAAGAGATGACATCATTAGCTTTATATATTGATTGTGTTGCCTTGATCTTCAAGGGTCATGGGAAAAAGAAAAAAAATAGTTAATGTTGAGTTTCTTCAATGGAAAGATGGTTTTGAGTAAGAATGAATACATTTGGTAAATGATCATTCTTTGGGATATGAAAAAGTTTCATCAGTCTGACAGGGGAATAAAAAGGTTCATGAATCTGACAGGGAAAGGGTTGGACTAAATGACCTTTTGAATGAATACCAGCTACTTAAGGGCAATTACTGATGGGCAGAACTTACAGAGAAGCATATTTTGGCTCAGTGTATTAAAGGCTTTCAAATAGAATGGGCTGCCTTGTGAAGTGTGTAGATCCCTAGCATGGGTAGTGCTTACACAAACACTAGAGGACCACTTGTCATAAATATCCAACAAGAGGTGTTTCTGCCATTGAGTGGGAGGTAGACAAGATGATCTCTTCGGTACAATCCAACTCTAGCTTTCTACAGTTCTATATATTAGGCATGCAACAGTGCCTAGAGTGTTTTACATATAGTAAAGGTTCCATAAGTACCTGTAGCATGAATGAATTCATTAATGTCAGACAGATAGAGAATTCTGACTTTATTTATTGGATCACTTGTATAATTTCTATATGGAATATATAATATAATATATATATGTATGTATGTATATATATTATATATGTGTGTGTGTATATGTATATGTACATATACATATATACATTAGAGTTACTTTGCAACCTCTGAATGTTCAGAGGAGACAAATCACCTCAAATTAAGTTGAACCACCACCCTGTGTTAGCTGCTGATACTTTCTCCTGAACGAACAATTGGTTTGGGATATAAAAATTTAAGATTTATAACTGCTTGTTGTATCAAGTCTGGAGACCTAGGTTCTAGTCCCAGTATTATCATTAGCAGTATATCCTAAGGAAGGTCACAAACTCTGTTTCAGCTCCAGTTTTCTCATCTGTTAAGTACAGTGATTGAATTAGATAATCTCCAAGATCTCATTCATCTCTAAAATTCTGATTCTAATTGAACTCCAGTTCAATTCAGCAAGCACTGACTAAGCTCCTACTATGTACCAGGTGCTGTACTGGGCACTGAGAATGCAATTTAAAAATAAAACAATTCTTTCTCTCAAGGAGTCTACACTTTACTGGGTGGGATACATTGTATACACAGATATAAGTAAATATAAAATATGTTCAAATTAATTTTGAGGGGAACATTACTGTAACAAGGATGGGTTCCTACAGGAACTATGATTCAGGATTTGTATACCTTATCTTGAGAAGTGTGAGAATCATCTATTTTCAACAAGCATTTTCAGACGGAGATTCATGTCTCTCTGTGAATTTCCTCATCAATTTCATACCACAACTGTCAGTTTCACACTGAATGGTAGCTGGGAACAAAAAAAGCTTGGAACAAATATAAAGATGACCAGTGAAGGAAAAGGATTTTTATTTTCTTTATAAAATAAAGAATGCTTGCTTTATTTAGTGACTCAAGGTTACGAAATGAGGGGTAATTAAATAGGGTTAAGGAGCAAGAGTTCTTAACTTTTTTTGGATCATGGACCCCTTTGGTAATCCATTGGTGAATCCAATGGACTTTTTCTCAGAATAGTGTCTTAAGTTCATAAAATAAAATAAATAGGATTACAAAGGAAGCCAGTTATATTGAAATGCATTTATCAAATATGTACTTTAAAAATCAAATTTATGTATCCCAGGTTAAAAACTTGATCTAGAGACACTTGATTGACTCCAAAATAGCCTCAGTTTCCCTGAGATTCTGTGGACTGAGGGCTATGTCTCTACTGAACAATATCCCAATTTCATTTTGCACTACTGGGCTGGAAATGAACTCGTTTCAGTGATGAATCTTTGGATAATAGAGAGATTTGAGATTGTTTTTCTCTTCCCTTTTTCTGAAGCTCTTGAGAAAAAAAATCTAGAGAGAAGGCTGGATTGTCACTCCTTTCTGCCTTGGAGTTAATGTATATCATTCTGATTTCTTCTGTAATAAATTAATATAAATACTTTCAATTACAGAATTTGGTTTCAGATGAGGATATTCAAATGCATAACGTTCTCAGCCAGGTGAACCTCCAAATCCATGGATTTAGGGTTGAATTAAAGACTCAACTTTAGATTTTTAGAGCTGAATGATTGTGGGGAGGGGTGATTATGTATATGTATGAGTCTATGGTCTCCCACAGTATGTATTTTTTTACATTGGCTGATTTTTAATGAGCATGAACTACAAAATACAGGATATCATAAATGGCCATGAAATGAGATAGCAAGCCATAAAACATTTTAGGGATCATAAATATTTGGTCATTTGCTGCTTCCAAATAGAAATTCAAACAATATCAATTCAACTCAATGCTGGCTGTTCCAGCCTGTGAGATTTGGGACCATTCCAGTCATAATAGCTTAGGGCGAACCTGATCTTTTTGTGGAAAAGAAAGTGTTCATTAAAATGGGTTTCTGTGGATTGTTTTACATACTGTGCTAATCAAGGATTGTTAAAAAAAATCCCAACAAAGAAAACAACAAAAACCTTCTGCCTCCAGTATCTCCAGTATCAGATTAGACTACAGGGCCAAAAATATTGAATGCCTCATGGGCTCACACTGTAAGTGTGTGGGTATTGTGGAGTCTAGGGGCCCTTTCTTTCAGAGGGGTCTGGTAATGAAGAAAACTTTGTACCCAATGAATAGACTTTCATGGGACATATTGCCATACCTGTCATTTGGTGGCGGGTCCAGACTGACTCTGACCAGGATTATCCATGGTCTGAAGTGGATAGTGAATTTCTCTTCATTGGAAGTCTTTAGGCAAAGGCTGACTACTTGTTAAATGTGTCATAGTAGAGGATTCATTTTGGATATTGGTGAGACCAGTTGGCCACAGAGGACTCTTCTAATTGAAATTCTGTGATTCTGAAGAGAGCCAGGTGAGCGTCATGCATCAGGGAAGGCATTTTATTTAAAGTTAGAGGACCTGGATTTGAATTTCAGCTTTGTTATTTATTGTCTCTGTGACTATGGCCTGAATTTCTTCATCTGTAAAATAAAGTGTCTTCCAGTTCCAGAGTAGTTGCGGCTGGGTGATACTAAGCAGATCTTGGTGATGCGGGATTTAGGGGAGGAGGTGACAGTTCTGGACCTAATGTACCCTAGGAAGAATCTGGACCTCTATTGACTCTACAACTGCCTCTAGTTTCCTTGGGATTCTCTGGTCTGAGGGCACTTCTAATGAGAGTTCATTCACATCCCTGGGTTAGAACTGAGCCAGTTTCCAATGATAAAGAGGAAGGCATGAGATGATTGCTATTTACCTCACTATGGTCTCTTGCTGAATAGCTTGGGCCTAATCAGTGGGCTCTCTCTGGACATATTCCTGCCTGAGTTCTATGATGTAGCAGAAAGAGTATTGCTTCCAACAGAGTGTCCTTTTGTAAGCAGAGTGTTGCAATGGACAGAATGTAAGCTCTTGCCTCGGAGGTTCTGAGTTCATATCTGGGCCCCACTTCTTTTTATTTATAGGAGGCAGCTAGATGGCTCAGTGGATAGAGTGCTGGACCTGGAGTCAGGGAAACCTGAGTTCGAATCTAGCCTCAGATACTTATAAGCTATGAGACCCTGAGCAAGCCACTTAACCTCTATATGCCATACTTTCCTTATCTGTAAAATGGGGATAATCATAGCACTTACCTCCCAGGGTTGTGAGGATCAAATGAGATAATAAATATAAAATACTTAGCAAAGTACATGGTATGTTGTTTGTTGTTGTTGTTTAGTAATGTTGGACCCCTCATCACCCCATCCATAGTTAGTGCTGTATAAATGTTAGTTGTTATTATTATACTACTACTACTACTACTACTACTACTACTACTACTACCACTTATCTGCCAGGATTGTTGTGAGGTTAAAATGAGATATCTGTAAAATGCTTTATGAACCTTAAAGCATTATATAAATGCTATTACTACTCCTACTACTGTTACTATCAGTGTGACCATTAGCAAGTCATTTAATCTTTTGAGGACTCAGTTCCTCCGTAAAATGAGGGAAGAGTGCCCTTAATGACCCCTAAAATCTCTTCCAGCTCTAAATCCATGATCCTATGATTTCATCTCTTCCCTCACTTCCACTTACTTGTTTCCACTTACTCTTCCACATCCTTGAACAAACCACTTTAAGTCAGTGTCACTTTCTGTATCTGTAAAATGGAAATGCTAGTACTCACACCATCTACACCCTAGGGTTAATGTTCAATCAATGCTTTGTAAACCACAAAGCACTATATAAATGTGAACTTCTATTAATATTAACAATAAGTCCAATAAGTTCAATCTCTTAGCTTTCTTTGTTACTAATACGTACTGACCTTTCTTGGCTACATACAGCCTTGCCAGTTATGACTGACAGCTGTCTATCACCATCGGAACAGGCAGATATATATATTTCTTTTGCTCCATAGGAATTAGTACATTAAGGCTCCAAGAGACAAGAATTTCACAGATGGTGAAACTGAGGCATAGAAAGGGTAAATGTCTTTTCCATAGTCCCATAGCTACTGGATGTTGAACTGGAAATCAAATCTCCAAATGTTTAGATCCATGTTCAGTTCTATCAACTTGTTGACTTCTTCTGTTCTGCTTTAGAGTTTCTGTCTTCAAATAAGAAGCCCACTGTACTAGTGTGAGACAAGGAAATATACTCCATAGTGCCCAAATGAGTGATTGGCTCAGCCCTGTAGCCTGAACCCTCTAATAAAAACATGTTTATGTAATTTATAGACAAATTAATCGCTAGAGTGGCTTAGTGAAAAGAGGGCCACTTAAGTCACTGAGGACTCCTGTGTCCTCTCAATGCACTGAAATCATTGATCCCTTATGAAGTGCTACACGTGCTATATCCCTTATGAAGTACTATTAATTAGTCTTGCCCCAAAACAATGAAAGACTTATCTTTTGTCCTTGAATCCCCAGTATGTACATAGTGCCAGGCACATAGTAATAAATGAATCAACCAGAATTTATTAAGCATCTATTATAAGCCAGGCACTATGCTAGAGATTGGGGTTATAAAGACCAAAATGAAATATTACCTGCCTGCAAGGAGCTTACATAGTAGGTGTTTAAAAAGTATTTGTTGAATTGCATTGACTGAACCAGAATCTGGACCCAGCTTTTTTTATTCTGAGTCAGTGTTCTTTCATTATACTAGGCTAAGGTCCCTTCTGGTCCTAAAGTTCCATACCCCAATGAGTCACATAAGGAAGACCAAGGTAGGGCACTCTGAAGTTATTCATGGTTCCCATTTAAGTGTAAATATAGATGTAGCTTTGCAAAATGTGAGCAACCATTTGTGAAGGCAGGACCCTGGGGGATCAAGGCCTTTGGAAAGGAGTCGAAATTAATTTTGAAGTCAGGTACTTCAAAAAACACATCATTAAGCACTGATTAATTTCAGTAACTCTTTTTGGGCAAGACAAATTAACAGATTTCCTGTAGCACTTCATAAGGGATCGATGATTTCAGTGCAATGAGAGGACATGGGAGTGCTCAGTGACTTATGCAGCCCTGTTTGCACTGAGCCACTCTAGTGATTAATTTGGCTATAAAGTATACAGAGGAAGGCTATTCATAATTGCCGCTGGTGATGAAGTGTGGCCAGATTTCCTGTGAAATGGGACTGTGGTGTGAAGACACAGGCTGGCTATCTGACTTTGTCTATAATTAGTAATGTGCTTTGGAACCCAGTTTTCCCATTTGTGCATTATTTCAATCATGTGGTAAGAATGGAAACTGGCATTAAGAGCAAAATGGCTAAACCATGCCAGGACTTAGTGGGAGTTCATCATCCTCTCTAGAAAGAATGAGAACTGATTGTGAAGTTGTTCATAGCTTTGCTTCTTTTAGGAGTGAAGAAATCTGTGGGACACCGAGGAGAAAAAAAAAACGCCTGCTTTTAAGAGATAATTTTGGATTATGTAGGTTTCATTAGAAACCTCTGTTTTTTCCTTACTTTGCTGAGGAAACTTAGTAGTTTTCTTTAGAAAGAAGCGAATCCTCAGAATAACCTTTTTCCTTACCATCCCTATTCATTTCTTAACTGCAACTGGGATATAGGAAGATTGGAAAAAGATAGACATATCTTTTGTGTGCCCCTAATATTTTGTATGCCTCATATACCAAGAGACAGGGTGGCTTTGTGGAACGTGTGATGGAGTCAGGAGACATGAGCTCAAATCCTGATTTCTGCGTGTCTGGCCTGGAGTCAGGAAGACCTGAGTTCAAATTCGACTTCAGAATAGCTGTGTGACTCTGGCCAAGTTGCTTAAACTTTGTTTGCCTCAGTTTTCTTAACTGTAAAATGAGAATAATAGCATCTACTTTCCAAGGTTATTGCAAGGATCAACTAAGGCAATAATTGTAAAGTGCTTAGCATTAGTGCCTGGCACATACTAAGCATTGTATAAATGTTAGCTATTACTATATCACTTCAGGATTTCCATGTTTGATTAGATGGCACTTTACAGTAATTTGTGAAGACAATTCTTCCTTCCTCTTCCCACAACTAAGCATAATAGATGATTTCAGCACACTTAAGTCAACTATGTTACTTGTCAATGGTTAGGAGTGAGGTTTCTCTATTCCTATTCTTTTGGATAATTGGAAAAGTAGATAAAATTATGAGAATATTATGGCAGTGGTCACCCCCACTTTACTTCCTGTGGGTGAATATAGTTGTTAGAGAGGCAGAAGACATAGTAGAGAAAGGTCTGGGCTTGGAGTCAAGCAGACCTGTGTTCAGTTTTTGCTTCTGACACAGACTGGCTATGTGACCCTGGGCAAGTCACATAACCCTCAGTGCGCCTCTAAGAATGTAAGTTTCAGATGAGTTGTCTGCATTGGCAGAGTGGGTTCCCCACAGCACTGATATTCCTGGGCTGGATCAAAAAGAAATTCAGGTGATAGAGTTCCTATTAACAGCAGCATTCCCTTTGGAATTACTGACTCTTTTCTATCTCTTCTCTAACCTTTTCCTCATTTCCCCTTTGTTACAGTTATATCATGGTATGTGATATAAAGAGCACTAGATTGGGAGTCAGAAGACTTGGGTTCTAGTCTCAGCTCCTGTGCCTTCTGGAAGTATGACCTTGGGCAAGGTACTTAATTTTCCCTATTCTTTTTCCTCATCTGTAAGATGGGGGAAATAGGTATACAGTATCTAGGTAGGTGGCACAGTGTAGGGTCTGGAGTTAGAAAGATCTGAGTTCAAATTTGGACTCAAATAGTAGTTCTGCGACCCTGGGCAAATTAAATTCTCCTTCAGTTTCCTTATCTGTAAAACGGGGATAATAACTATACCTACCTCCCAGGGTTGTTGTGAGGATCAAATGAGATAATATTTGAAAAGTGCTTATCATAGTGCCTGGTACATAGGAAGAGCTATATAAATGTTATTTAATATTTTTATTTATTATTATTATTACTTCAGAGAGATGTTGTGAGGTTCAATTAAGATGACTCATGTAAAGTGCTATGTAAATGTTAGCTAGTATTATGCCTGTATCTTTTCCTGTCTCCTTCCCCAATTCCTGCCGCTTATCTTGCTAAGACAAGCATGGGTGCACAACCCAAGCTAACATCACTTTTCTACACCACACACATTCCACTGGTGGTACTTACCTCTGGCTGAATTCTCTGACATATGCAGGGGAGAAGGGGAATGGGAACAAGCATTTATTAAGCATCAGCTAGGTGCCAGATACTGTGCTAAGGGCTTTACAGAAATGATCTGTTTTGATCTTCATTACAACTCTGTGTGGTGGGTGTGCTATTATTATCTCCACCTTACAGTTGAGGATATTGAGGCAGAAGTTAAATGACTTTGCCAGGATCACACAGCTTGTAAGTGCCTAAGGTCAGATGTGAGCTCAGGTCTTCCTGACTGTAAGTCCAGTGCTCTGTCTACTGAGTAGCTGTCCTAAAAGCTAGGTTTTTTCAAAAAAGGCACAATAAAAATCCCACCTGCCTGACTCTGTTCTCAATTATTTCATTCGCCTTGAGAAACAAAATGGCTTATGAATTCTACTGCTGTTGATGCTGTCCATGAATGATGGATTAAAATGTAGCTGTTGCTCTTTGACTAGCTTTTAGGGTGAATCCATGATATGAGAAGACAGGGAGGTTAGATACTATAAATGAGTAACATTAACCTCTCCATTATTAAGAGAACTATGAGAAAGATTTGTTATCTAAACTCATTCTATGTATTTTTGGTATTTACCTTTTGGCCAGTTGTGAGCAAAAGTTCAGTTAGAAAGTCCACTGACTATGGAGTGAGAGGATATTAACTCATATTCCACCTTTGCCGCTTTCTACCTGTGTAATCTTGAGCAAGTCATATAACTTCTTTAGACTTCATTTTCCTAAGGGCAGCTAGGTGGTATAGTGAATAGAACGTAGGCCCAGGAGTCAGGAAGACCTAATTTCAAATCTGGCCTCAGATACTTGCTGGCTGTGTGACCCTGGGCAAGTCACTTAAGTCCATTGTCTCAAAAAAAGACTTCATTTTCCTCATCTATAAAAAAGAGAATGTTGAATTAGGTTTTTTAAAAGGTTCATTCTAGTTCTAGATATTAATAGCACCTCCTTTCAAGGATGGTAGAGAAGGAAAGAGAGGGAAACTCACACAAATCCATTTCCCCTCACTATTTTTAGCTTTCGTTACATGCATTGGTGGCATGGAGTTTGAAATCCTTGGTAAACGATTCATTCTGTTTCTGTCCCCTGTTATCATAGATAATTGAGAGGGAGATAGAGATTCAGATGCAGAGGTTAAAATAGGTAGGAAGGTGAGACCCAGAAGAGTTAAATCCCCATGAATTTCTAATGTTAAAATTAGAATTTCTAATATGATGCAACTGTAGGGAGCAAAGGAAAGAAAAGACTGTGTCGATTTCCTCCTGGGTGAGTTTATAAGTCCTTAGTTCTAACACTGGAAAGATTGCAGAGACCATGTAGTGTAATCCCCTTATTTTATAAATGAAGAATATGAGACCATAGAGGTTAAGTGACTTGGCAAAGGTAGTGATCATCAGAGGCAGAATCTGAGATCCAAGCCCTCTGATTCCAAAGACCATAGTCTTTCTACTGTATCACACGTGTCCCCAATGCAAGGATATTTAAATAGTATTTATGAATGGAGTACAAAGAATTAATGACCCATTAAGATAAATGCAGTCCCTGGGTCAGCTTCATTAGTCTTTTACAACTGACTTCGCACTCATAAAATCTGGTATCAATCATTTTAGTTCTCACTGTTCCTCTGATTGGACCAAACCTAATCCCCTAATGTGGTATATCAATGTACTGAAAGAATGTGTAGTCATAGAATTTAGAGTGGAAATAGGCCTTAGGTATCACTTAGTCCAAATAACTCATTTTACATGTGAAGCTCAGAGAATTCACATGCTTTTCCCAAGGCCTTTCAGTTAAGTTAAAGGCAGACCTAGGACTAGAGCAGAGATTTCCTGACTCCTAATCCAGGATTTGTGACTTGATGTTGGAGATTGTCTCATGTGGGATGTGACCATCTGGCAGTTTTTCCTAAGGACGAGTGGGCATTTCTCTGAACATGGCTGCCTGTTCAGGTGAGAAAACCTGTCATCCTTTCATACACCTGGGATGAGCATCCCAGATTGTAGTGGAGGGCAAGGCCACAGATGTGGCCCAGGTTCATCAGTAATTGCTAGTCTTTGTTTAGAAAGCTCTGCTGAAGCTGTTTATTTAGATCTCTACTTTCTTACCCCCCATCTCTTTACCCTTTGTCAGTAGACATTGGGGTAGACTACTTAGCACTACTCAGTTATATTTTTATGCCCAAAGGAAAACAGGAACTTTTTATTTTCTTTTTCAGAAAGTAGGCATCAGAGTCTCTTTTCCTTAGTCAAGTACTCTGGTGCATCCTGGGAAGCATATGAAGACAATGGATATTGTGAAAGTCAGTGTCTGGCTGGTGGTGGCCATGGAGGTAAATTTCATTCACAAAGTCATGAGAAAGACAGGTTCTATGCAACTCAGATTTATCAGACAAAAATATGATCAGGAAATGAGAAGAAGGAAGAACGCATTGTTTACATTCCATTTCAAAATATTTATGGCCATTTTTGGACACTTCAACTTGAGAAAGATTTAACAAGCACTTACTATGTGCAAGGCTCTGTGCTAGGTGCTAGAGATACAAAACATTTAAAAAATGTTGAAATTTTCCTATATGTTTTATCTCCCCAATCAAAATGTGAATTCTTTGAGAGCAGAGACTGTGTAGATTTTGCATTTGATTCCCAGAATTTAGCACAGTGCAAGAGACGTCGTAAGTGTTTGATAAAAAACTTTTACATTCCATTACGTAACAACTGTAGTGATAGCTAATGTTTATAGAGAATTTTTAGGCTTGCAAAGCACATTGTATATATTATCTGATTTGAACCTCAGACAAACCTATGAAGTAGGTGCTACTATTATCCTCATTTTACAGATGAGAAACTTGAGCCTGAGAGGCTAAAAAAGTGACTTGCCCATCCTCTCACATCTAGTTAGTGTCTATTGAAGTATTATAAATTACTTCAAGTCCATTGCTTTGTCCATAATGCCGCATGTGCCATGCCCATATGTAATTCAAGAAAAGCTAAATAATCTGTTATGATTGTAATCACCAGTAATGTCAATGATAACAGCACTGACTGATTTATATTTTTACCAATGCTCCTTTAAATACCAGCACGCTCAGAAAAGTAATAAGAAAAGGTTGAATGCCAAGAGAATGAGGCCATTCAGAGTAGGGAGCTCCCATCAACTTCAAATCACATTGTAATTCAGGCCCAATGTAAACAGGGCTATAATAGTAATATTAATGAAATCCTAAACCTGAGCTGAACATGCCAATGAAAATCAAAGAGAGGAAATACAAAGGTTTTCCTGGCAGAGGGAGCTTGTCTATCATGGACTATATTGTATGTATTAACAAAGAAATCTGTTACCAAAAGTAGCTTATGTGTAGAGTATGTTCTTTGAAGAAAGTTGAATGTACTGAAGCAGAGCTCTTCTTCTGATTGCTATTAGCAAACTGGGACCTTAATCTCTCTGTGTCTTGGAGTTCTTATGGGTGAAATGGGGATGATAATACCTTTCCCTCCTTGCCTCACAACTTTATTGCAAGGATCAAATGAGACAATTTACGCAAAAGCAACTTGAGAAATTAAGATGCTACAATGATTTGGGGATATTGTTTATAATTATAACAGCAAGCTTATCTTACTCTAAACTTTTATGACTTGGTAGTGCACAGGCTAGGGGAAAAAAATACCACAAAACAAAACACACACATATATAAACTGTTCATAAAAACTATTATACCTGTTAGGCAAAAGTATTCCCAGACAAAAATGATTTATTATATGGATGATAAACTTTATAGTTATCCTACTACTACCAAGCTCTCCTTATTAATGCCCAAGTTTTAACAAGACTTTCAGTCTCATAGATTTATAATTACTCCTTAAAAGCTATAAAAGAAATCACCCTTTGCTTACTTTAAACTTTAGACATATTGGTTCACAGTCTACAATTAGACCACCAAAATGCTGCAAATTAGTCAAGATTCCTTAATAGCTTTTAATAATTTTCAAATGACTTTTTGAAGATATTAATTAGCTTTAGCCTACCTAATAGATCACTACTAATCAATTATTTTAAGATGAATTTAAACTAGTAGAATAAACATAGTTGAAACTCAATTAATTCCCCTTAATTTGTGGGGCACAATATTTCACATTTAATGAGAGCTGTTATTTTCTCCGCCCATTGTTTGTGCTTTTCCTATGCATAAAACTGACAAAATACAAAAGAAATCTAATAAACCTGTTTGGGTTCCTTAAAATTCACCTGTTTTTATTATTGAAAAGAAGTCAGGAAAATTGACAATGCTTTATGACTTCCTGGCCTTTGATAGTTATTGATTTAAAAGATTGCTTTTTTACTATTCAGTTACAAAAAGCTAAAAATGATACATCATATGGTGATTTATTTTGTAGCTGATCCATTTAAAGTGAACTCACACATTTATTATTGCAGCTTTAATTAGCTTTACAATACTCCGGGCTTATTATAGCCTTGGAAAAAGTTTAAGAAAAATCTTCATTCTCCTACCTAGGTCATATTGTCACCAAAACAACAGTGAAACCACAAAAAGTACATTTACCTCTTAATTCTTTACTAGCATTTAATTTTAATGATTTTCAAAAACGTCCAGAGCATATTAATTGGCTCCGACCACCACTCCAAATTACTACAGAACATTTGTGTAATTTCTTTTTTACATTAAGAGAAGATCCTTATTTAAAGTCCCCTAGCATATTAACTCTTAAAGCAAAATATGAGCTTTAATTAAACAGAAAAATTCCTAAAACTCATTTCACCCATATTTCTTTATAGAAGTGCAAGGTGCTGTTCTTAGTACTCCAGTGTCCTCTACAATTTTTAATTTACAAAAATGTATTTGCAGTTATTCATCAACCTTATAATAAAAAATAAATAGACGCTCTTATTTCCTCTTTAAAAAGATTGCCAAATTGCTGTTATTATTTTTTCTGGTCATATTGATATTGATAATCACTAACCATCTCTCAAAATATTAACCCTTTTTACTGATTATTCATGGGTATTTCAAAAAATTGTTAAATTTAACCTCATTCCTTCAACACCCACTGCATCCACCAATGGGTTAAATACAAATATATAACAGGATTTTGCTGAGCTTATCAGTATTGTTTCTACTAGCAAATGATCTATTTATGTCTCGCAAAATATAGAGACTGCAAAGTTAAAATATATTACTAATACACAATTATATACCCCTTTATACCAACTTCAAAATTCCCTTCGTTCATGTTATTACCTTATATATTGCCTACATACAAGTACATTTTAATTTGTCCAGACTTTTTACTGAAAAGTAATACCATTATTGATTCTTAATTACAATTCTACCCAACACTTTTACAAGTTATTAATTGCTAACACCTGACCTTTTATTGAGCCTTTTATTGATTATGTTCTGCCAATACAACCACCTTAACTATTGAGAAGAAAATATTTTGGGACTATTTTTAAATAAACTCCTACAATATTACAAATATTGTATACAGAATAATGATTTTTAAAAAATTAATAGCCTATTTCATATATATATATATAAAAAGGCTTTTCTCCCAAACATAATTGACAATCAAATGTAACTAATATGCCTTCTTTTGAAAAGCTTTCTTATATTCATGTTATAATAGATATTTTTTCTTCTTTCATTTTTGCCACTTTTCAAACAAGTGAAACAATTAAAACATGTAATCAATCATATTTTACAAGCCTTCACAATTATTGAGTGTACTTATACAAATTAAAATAAATAATACTCCTATGTATGTTACTAAACATTTTCTTCTATTTATTCTTTTTATTACATTTCTCTAATCACCAATATTTTATATACTTAAAAACAAAAATATTAAATTTTTTTTTTACAAAAAAGGGGGAATCTGGGCTATTGCCCCTTATCAACAATTGTCTATTAATTTTTGATAATTGGTTATATTTTTTACAATTGGCTATTAATTTTCTAAATATTAACAAAGAGGAGTACACCTCAGCCTAAAAACATCCAGAGGCCCAGATCCATTACCGGATCCATTACTACTGAGGGGATGAGGGTGTGCTTATATATTTTTCAGAAAACTTTGATAAACCTGCCTGGATACCGGAGAAAAATGTCAGAGCATGTATAACAACTCACAGCTCGAATGCAGAGTATGAGAATTCAGGGAAAGCGCAGAAGGAGCCAATCTACAGTGACGAGTTACCTTCCCACATAGAGGTCAAGTGAAAGCTCCCTCTCATCGAGTGATAAAAGAGTCCTGAACTTATATTTTTAGCAATAGTAGCTTTACTTTCTGCTCAAGTGTGTAATGTACAGAAAGCTCATCACTGGACTTCTTTTTCCTTTTCCAACAAATATGGACAAATTGGGACTATATATATGTATACATACATATATATATATATATACATACATATATATACATACATATATATATACATACATATATATATACATACATATATATATACATACATATATATATACATACATACATACATATATATATGTATGTATATATATATGTATGTATATATATGTATGTATATATATATGTATGTATATATATATGTATGTATATATATGTATGTATATATATGTATGTGTATATATATATGTATGTATATATGTATGTATATATATACATACATATATATATACATACATATATATACATACATATATATATATACATACATATATATATACATACATATATATATACATACATATATATACATACATACATACATATATATATACATACATATATATATATATATATATATATATATATATATATATATATTATACATATATATATATATACTAATAACACCTGTATATTCAGAAGACAAGAAGATCCCTATCTCTAGGACAAAGTCAATGTTATGATTACCCTCAGATCTCTAGTATCCAGGACACCTATATGTTTTTCAAAATTTAGCAACAATATTGAATCATGTCTTTTCTTTGTTACATCATTTGTTAATACCCGTTTGTCTAATGGATATGTAAATTTTATTCAATCTAATACTGTTTTTGAATTGGAATGTTACTTGTGTCAATTGTACTCTCAAACAATGTATTGATCATAATGACTACATTGTACTTTTGGTAAAACAATACTCATTTATTATTTTCCCCACTAATATTTCACATGAATAGTTCCAGAACTCTGGAAAACGTGCTCCTAAAATTGTTATTTCCTCCTTAAGTCAATCAAAACAATTTATTGGTCTCCTTATTATTGGTTCAATCATTGTTGCTTCTTTTATTGTATCTACTACTGTTTTATCTATTGTGCTTCAATCTAAAATTTAAACTGCGTAATTTGTATATTACTTAGCAATGTTTAATACTTAAAGCTTAAGAAGTTATTGATTTATTGTATAAAGTCAATTTATTAGAGCAATCAGCATTGTAAGTTAGAACCCTTGAAAACAAGGTTGCTATTGCAATGTGATTATAAAATATTTACATTACCCTGCTACCCTATGATGCTTTATGAGACAAGAGACTTACCCGCCTATTGAGGGCATGGCACAATTCTAATATTACCCTCAATATTAATACCCTTCATGATATTACTGCCAATTTTGAACTGCTCAGTATGCTAACAATTGGTCTACGATTTTACAATATTAAATTTATATAGATACTATGGTGCAACAAGAATTGGATCTTTTAGAACAATCAGCAATTGCATTAGGTAAACATAACAATTAGAAATGCATTTCAATTTGAAATGTGATTATCGCTATTCATTTATCTGTGTAACTCCATATGTGTATTCAAACTTTACTAATATAACTATTGAACAAATATTAAATAAGCTCCAAGGTGCATGGCACTCTGACAATATCACCTGGGACATTAATCACCTATCCAAAACACAACATGAAATTGCTGATTCTTGTATTGATGGTATTGATCCTAAAGATATTGCAAACAGATTGTTAGATTGGATTGATCAACTTAATCCTTTTAAGAATGTATTAAGTTTGCTATTACATTTTTTACCTTGGCTATGTTTTGTATTAATTTTGTGTTTCCTCCTTCCCTGCTTGTTGAAATACACTCGCCATACTTTAGGTGAGATTTTTTCATCCCTTTATCTTCTCAAGTTAAACAGTCAGAGCGGGGAGATTGTTGAGGGCTTGCACTGATGAATTTGAGGATATAGGTCATGTCGGGATGTTCCTGTTCCTGTCCATTATCTAAGAGCCATCTAGGTCAGAACGTAGGCTCTCCGACCTCTTCCAGGTGCTGTCTGTCTCTTGAGAGGATGAAGGATTTTCAATAAATCTTGAAAGATAATCGGGAAGCCAGGAGACGACTCTGGGGGGAAAACCCTCCCAGTTACTGTTACCATGAGAAAAATTAATTGTTGATACTTGGCTTTTTCCACTCTGGGTTCTGTTCCCATGAATGGGGTATAATAACCCTAACCCTCTGATCAATAAACGTAGCTTGTTCATAACTTGCTACCCCCTGGTCCACATGATTTCTCTCTCTCTCTCTCTCTCTCTCTCTCTCTCTCTCTCTCTCTCTCTCTCTCTCTCTCTCTCTCTTTCTCTTTTTCTCTCTTTTTAGCCTCACCGGAGATTAAACATCGTAGTGGATGCAGGAGTCAGCTACATAATATGACCAATGAGGTCCCTTTCAGCTTTGAGCTTAAAATAATACATTATGGAGATGGGATTGGATTTGTGATTTCATCAGTATAAGGAACTCTCCCTCCAACAATGAAGATTAGTACCTTCTTTTTTTTTAAATAGTATTTTATTTTTTTCTAATTACATGTAAAGACAAAATTTAAAAATTTTGGGTTCCAAACTTTCTCCCTCCCTTATTATACCCTACAATGGTAAGCAATTTGATATAGGTCACATATATGCAATCATGTAAAACACATTTCTGTATCAGTCATGCTGTGAAAGAAGAAACAGACCAAAAGAAAAAACCATGAAAAAGTAAAGAAAGTGAAGAGTATGCTTTGATCTGCATTCAGAGTCCATCAGTTCTTTCTCTGGATGTAGATACCATTTTTCATCATGAGTCCTTTGGAATTGTCTTGAATCATTGTATTGCTGGAAATAGCTGTCATTCATAGTTGATCACTGTACAATATTGCTGTTACTATGAATAATGTTCTCCTGGTTCTGCTCACTTCACTTTGTATCAGTTCATATAAGTCTTTTAGATTTTTCTGAAGACTGGCACCTTCTATGCAACTTTAAGGCTTAGAGAGTTGCTTGGGACACTAAGAAGTTAAATGAGTTGCCTGGGGTCACACTGTCACTGAAGCCAGTTCTCTCTCCCCTCTGCCTTGTTGCTTCTTCCATGTTATGCATCTACCCAACTGGAGGTCATTTTCTTCTATACCTGTGATTTTCTATCTCTGTACTTTTGGTCATGCTATCTCCACTGCCTAGAATAACCTTTTCCCCTAATTCTATCTGCTTAATATATTTCATGAATGTCTTCAGGCAAAAGACATTATTGATGGCATGTGGAACTAGACGAGGGAATGGATTGGTCTCATATAGGCTGTGTGGTATATTGGAAAGAAGACTATATTTGGAATAAAGGACTTGAATTTGAATCCTGTTTCTACTATTCTGTGAGCATGGCCGAGTTTCTTCCCCTCTCTGGTCTTCATCTATAAACTTTTGGTGGAGGGAGGGAGGACTAGATGACCTACAAGCTCTCCTACAGTATTAAATCCTACGGTCCACAGTCCATCCACTGAAAGCTAGAGGAAAAAATAGAAAACCTGAATTGTACTCCTGAGATACTAAAAGAACAAAAAGGAAGCCTCTTTGAGTTATGTCTGAGGATACAGATACTTCTTACTGGATTAATTTTTTAAAAATATTGTCAAGAATCTCATGATTTCTATCTGCACAATAAGAGTACAGGCATCAATGAATTCATGTCTTCACCTAAAGTACAAAACAATTCAAACCAAGGGATGCCCTAGATATAAAGATTCTAATTGATAATATACTAATCTCAATAAATACCCTTTTTAACAAACAAAGTCACTCTCTCTTTATTCCTTGATCAATTCTTAGGAAATCTTATCAGCTCAGGAATCTTTTTTCTATGAAATTTTCCCCAAAATTCCCATCAGCCCAGCAGAGGGAGCTCATACTAATTGATGAACTACCAACTGACTTCCCATCTAGAACATGATCCTGGACATTTCACAAATTGAAACCCACTGAAAATGATTGTGAGGATGGTGAAATACTGAGACTGATTGTATCTGGATAATATAGCTAGTGTGTCAATGAGGTAGAGATTAAGAAGTTAGTATTCAAGATAATCCCAAGATAATATCACAGAAAAGTGGATATGAAGTTCTTGTTTAAGTATTCTTTAGAAATAAGAGAAAGAAAAAAAATCTACTCAGAAATTTTTTTTTGAAGATTTGCCCTGTCCCTTTGAGAATGAAATGAATTTTCTTAAATGTGACCAAAATATTGCTTTGTTATGCCTTCAAAATAATCACAAATGGGTAATTATCCATATATAAAAGATGACATTTTAGATTGTGCTTTGATTTTTGCAAACTACCTATCACTTATTACTTTTTTTTATTTTAGGCTCACAAAAACCTTGCCTCTCTCTCTCTCTCTCTCTTTCTCTTTCCCTTTCTTCCTCCCCTCACCCGGTCTCTCTCCCTTTCCCTGCTCCACCCCATCTCTCTCTTTCTGTAACTGTGAAGATACCTATGCATACATCCTCAACTTGTATATGTAGCTCTCAGGACTAAAATGAAGGCCTTTGTGCCACAAAGACAAGACTTGGAATTGTGCCCCTTGTGTTACCATCCACAGAGGCTTTGAACATAGTATCACGTATTTAGGATTGCAAAGGTCATGTAGCTCCTTCATTTTATAGATTAGGAAACTGAGGCCCAGAAGCATTAAGTGACTTTTCCACAGTCAAATGTATAGTAGGTATCAAATCCAGCATCTTTCCCCTTGCATCGTACAATCTCATTTTACTCTAACACATATGGCATGACTTTATCACAAAATAAATAGATGCATGCCTTGAAAAGCTGGTTTTCTGGCATTAAAATATTAGTAGTTATAAAAAAATCAGATGAGTGTTCTTTGTTGCTCCCTTACCCCTCTGCCTAGTCCAGGGGTGGGGACCCTTGGCCTTGAGGCCACATGAGGCCTTCCAGGTCCTTAGGTGTGTCCTTTGATTCCAAGTTTTATAGAACAAATCCTTTGATTAAGGGGATTTGTTCTGTGAAGTTTGGATTCAAGTCAAAGGGCCCCACTTGAGGACCTAGAGGGCCACATGTGGCCTTGAGGCTGCTGGTTCCCGGTCCCTGGTGTAGTCTATGTAACGTCTTAGGTGGCAGCCTCTCCAGTCTAGGCTTGGCCTCTGCTGGTATACAACCAGCCTTCCTAGAAAGGAATAACTGCTTTACACACAGGGCTAGCCATCTGCATATTTTCTCTTGACAAGTTTCAGCGGCCATTGCTTGAAAATCTCACCACCTTTTGTTTATTTATAAAACTGGCCTCCTCCTGATCCCTTGGCCTCAGGGAAATACAAAAAGAAAGCATTCATTAAAACGCATTGAACAAGAGAGCTGCAATTAAAAATAGCCTGTTTGAAGGGAGACTGTCTTTGAAAAGCTGCTACATCATGGAAAACCAAATCAAAAGATCTTAATAACAAATTTTATTTCTGTGCAAAATATATAATAGCATCTTCAGTCACAAATTGATTCCTGACACTTGTGAAATACATGTATTATACAGTCAGTTATGTTATGGTTCCAGGGTTTCCAAGCTATGATTGGATATGTTTGGGAGTGTGAATTATCTGTTGTGTATATTCCTTATTTTATCTTTTGCTTTATTTTATTTTTATTTTTTTCCCAACTATCACGGGATCCTTGTCTTCCTTTTATTAGTCAAGGACTTGAATAGAGCTCTAAGGAGAACCAAAGTGGTTAAAATGATGGAAAATAAGATCAATGAGGAGTGATGAAAGGAGCCAGGGGAAGAAAAGGATGAGGAAGCTAGTGGTGAACTGGATAAAGCACTGGGCCTAGAGTCAGGAAGACTCTACAACCAATATCACATCACAACTAACATCAGACACCTACTAGCTGTATGTGTAGGTACAAATAGCTAATAAGTGTATGTAGTACATATACCTAGACAAGTCACTTAACTTCTGTTTGCCTGAGTTTCCTCAAGTGCAAAATAGAGATAATAATAGCACTTACCACCCAGGATTGATGTGAGGATCAAATGAGATAATATTTATAAAAATCACTTAGCACAGTGCCTACCACACAGTAGGCATTATATAAATGCTTATTCCCTTCCCTTCCCTCTTAAAAATTAGTCAGTGACAGGTCTGTAAACTTACAGGAAGTAGCTTTCTTTGAATGATTCTATATGGTGAAATGATCAGACTTTCCCAAAGAAACAATGTAATGATAGGGGATTAAAATAGCTCACATTTATATAGTGTTTTAAGGTTTGTAGAATCTGTTCCTCACAATGACCCCATAAGGCTGTTAGTGTGTTCTCTTCTTGACTAAGAGCCTGATGCCAAATTATTATAGAATCAACTATGAATGCCATTTTTTTTGTTAGGCAATTTGGGGTGAAGTGACTTGCCCAGGGTCACACAGCTAGCAAGTGTCAAGTGTTTGGTCTGAGGCCAGATTTGAACTCAGGTCCTCTTGACGTCATGTATGCCATTTTTAATGGATTATAAATGATATATAGAAAGGCAATCTCAGAGCCCGAAAGATGTGTGACTTTGGGCAAATCATTGAATCTCTTAGTTCTCTAATCACCTCTTTAAAATGGAAAGCTTCTTCAGAGAAGATGCTGACCTGAAGTGGTAGGAGTTTCCTTACTCAAGAATTCTATATATCAGTGATATCACAGCTCTAGTCCCTATAAATGAAAAGGACTATTTTTTACATTCTTTAGTTTTCTAAAATATTATGTAAAACAATTATACCAGACAATACAGTAATGAAATATATAAAATTTAATTTAATTTATTTAAGAGAAGTCTTGGAGAGAGGCTATTCAATGGAGGACAGTATTTTGACTGGCTATCTGAGAAGATGGAATAAAGTTTGGAATGGGGGAAATATGTATCTTGAGCTCTGGAGCACATCAGTAAACATGTATCACGGATTGTATGTTTCTCTGATTGCTGCAGTCATAAAGTGGTGGGGTGGAGAAGACAGACAATTGGTGAAGTTGCCCTCTTCCCCTCACTTAGTGCTCCTCCTCTGGGATTATCTTCCAGGTTCACGGTACATATTTTGTGTGCTCCTAGCTGTTTGCACATTATCTCCCACATTTGAAGGTGAGCTCACTGAGAAGCTCCCTCATTAGAATGTGAGGACCACATTTTTGGCCTTTCTTTGCATTTCTGGTCCTGTGATTGGAGGGCTGGAAGGTGGAACAATACTCTCCCCACCAAAGCTTCCTTTATTGAGGGCTCGGGGTTTTCAAGGAACTCTTCAATTTGCTACCAGCTCTTCTGCTTGGATTTGCTTCTAGAACATCATGTCCCTATTCAGTATACTTTCCTGTGCAGGATACTCTCTAATGCACTTTGGGGTGACTTGGGAAGCGGAGGACCATTTCTTCTTCCTTTTGTTTATTGTCTTTCCCTATTAGATTGTAAGCTCCTTGAGGGCAGGGACTACTTTCTCTTCTTACTTGTATTCCTAGCACTTAACTTAGCACAGTGTCTGGCACATGGGTACTTAATAAATATTTATTGATTATTGCCTATTGCTGAACTGGTTGCTTGGCACATAGTAAGCACTTAATCAATTGTGGTGGTTGTTGTCAACTAGACTAAGTCAAACAACACTTAGTCAAGGACTGTCTGCGTATGAATGATTATGATATCATAATACAGATACATCCTATCTAGTGTTAATTGGTTCCAGAGGACCCATACTTTAAGTTCTATTGCAACAATAGTATAAGTGGGAGGTCATGAAAAGTAAATAATTTGGATTGTAACAAGATAAAGAGACCTGAGACTGTAAGATGGTGCTTTGAGACACATTCAAGGCCAGGTGGGGTCACTTAGAGAAAGTAGCTGACCTCCAGGCATGGAGGCCTGACACCTCCAGTCATCAGAAGGATTCTGATGAGACCTGATGTAGTTCGCTCATGGGAGATGAGCAGAGGAGAAACTGGGATTTCATTTGAATGGCAAAATGCCATAAGACAAAGTGGACAAAACAAAGGCTGCTGAGCATATGAGGGATTGTCCAATAGCAGGTGGCTGGCTTAAGGAGGAGAAACAGCAATGAATGAGGCCACCCTGGGAGCTGGGGATGTGTTTGGAGAGCTTGATGTGGGATCTAAAGAATCCACTGACATTCTGAAACTAGGATAGGAAGGATAGGGGATGCTAACTCTTTCCTTCCCAGGAATCCTCAAACCTCTAAGATTTAGATAGAGATGACAACTCTCAGATGAGTTTGGAGATTGTATTTAAAAAATAATTTATTGTTCACAGCTGGTGTTCCAGAAGGCAATCCATCCTCTCAAGAGGACAGAGAAATGGAAAAGTACTGAACCTTAGTGTAATGGAGAGGATTATTAATTAGATCTGAATCTTGGGGATTCAAACTCCACCCCCTACTTTGCTCTGTGGAGGAATGGCACAACCTACTTTGAACTTACAGAAATTATAGGAAATACAGTAAAGTGGAGAGAGCAATGGATTTAGACTCTGGAAGACCTGGATTTAAGTGGCCTCTTAGACATTTACTAGCTGTGTGATCCTGGGCAAATACTTAACTTCTCTGTGCCTCAATTTC
Source organism: Phascolarctos cinereus (assembly GCF_003287225.1). NCBI lineage: Eukaryota > Metazoa > Chordata > Mammalia > Diprotodontia > Phascolarctidae > Phascolarctos > Phascolarctos cinereus. The sequence goes on along the minus strand of NW_027555847.1, from coordinate 486,266,777 downwards.
CACATCTGCAAAATGAAAGGTTTAGATTTGATGATCTCCAAGTCTCCTTCCAACTCTAAATCTTTGATCTCAGAATTTAGAGAACTTGATTTCCCTTGTTTTGTCTCATGACCCCTTGCAATTCATATGCTATTGCAATTTCTCTTTTGGATATCTCACTAGCATACCTCAGAGGATCTCTGATGCCTAGAGGTGTCAGATCTACACACTCCAGAGTCAGCTAGTTGTTCTCTAGATGATGGAATTCTTTTGTGTCCCTCATTCACTCTGGGAGCAGATCTGTCAGGTGTCTTCAAGTTGCCATTGGAGAATTGCTAGAAGTAAAATTACTTATAATAAATATTACTTAGCCTGAGCACATATACACATACAAACATATACACCCCATACCATCTCTCTGAGCTAACTTAGAACCTCTCTGAGATGCCAATGCAGGTCAACTTTGTGTGTTAGACCAACTTATGGGACAACGAGAGGACACACTCAGACTTGAGGACACACTTTGATGTTCACTTATGTAAATAACCTTTTAAGATGGGGACTTTGTTTCTCAAATCTTTTTCCCAGAACCATATAAAAGGTATTGACCATAAGATCCTGCCATAATTCTTTGTTTGTTTGCTTGCTTTTCGCTAGGCAATTGGGTTAAGTGACTTGCCCAGGGTCACACAGCTAGTAAGTGTCAAGTGTCTGAGGCCGGATTTGAACTCAGGTCCTCCTGACTCCGGGGCTGCTCTATCCACTGTGTCACCTAGCTGCCCTGATCCTGCCATAATTCTTGCTGTGAACACAGAAGTTACCAAATAGACCTGCCTTTGACACTGCTCATTACCTCTTCTTGATTCTCTCTTCTCTCTAGGTTTTCAGGACACTGCTCTGTCCTGGTTCTCCTCCTACCTGTCTGACCACTCCTTCTCTGCTTTCTTTGCTGAGTGTTCATCCACATCACATCTGCTGTGGAATCTGTCTTGGGACTCTTTCTCTTTTCCCTCTGTAATATTTCACTTGGTAATCTCTTTCCCTTGGGTAGGTCCTTGTTTTGTTTACCCTATCTTAGGACATTTTGCAATTCATATGAAATTCCAATTTCTTTTTTGCTGATATCCGACTAGCAGACCTCAAAGATTCTCTATGATGCTCGGGGATGTCAGATCAAAACACTCGCAGATTCAATTTCTGTGCAGATGACTCTAAAGTCTACTTGTCCATCTCTAATTTCTCTTCTGACCTGCAGTCTCACACCTTCAACTGCCTATTAGACATCCAAACTGGGTGTTCCATAAACATTTTAAACTCAACATGTTCAACTCTGAACTCATTATTCCCCCCACCCCCAAACTTCTCTCTTCCTAACTTCCTAATTACTATTGGGGGTGCCAACATTCTCCCAATAACCCAGGCTCACAACCCAAGTGTCATCCTTGATTCCTTACTCTCTATTACCCACCTTCCCCCTATTTCTAAATGGTTACTATGTCTTGTTGATTTTACCTTCAGAACATCTCTCCTACCCAATCCCATCTCCTCTCTAACAGTGCTACCACCCTGGTATAGGCCCTCATCACCCCATCTCTATAATAGTGCAGTAGCCTATTGGTTGATCTCCTTGCCTCAAATCTCTTCTCACTGTTCCATCCTCCACTCAGCTGTCAAAGAGATTTTCCTAAAGCAAAGGTCTATGTCATCCCCCTTATTCAATAAATTTTGGAGACTCCCTATTACCATTAGGATCAAATATAAAATCTTTTGTTTTGTTTTTAATGCCCTTCAGAGCTTTCCAGTCTTCTTACATCTTACTACTTTCCACGTATGTTGTGATCTAGTGACACAAGCATCTTTGCTGTCCTTTGAACATGACACTCCATTTCCCAGTTCTGAGCATTTTTACTTCCTGTTCCCTCATACCTGGAACTACGTCCATTCTCATTTCTACCTTTTGGCTTCCTGGCTTCCTTCAAGTCCCAGCTAAAATCTCACCTTATACAGGAAGGTGCCTATTAATGCTAATGCCTTTCCTCAGAGATTATACCCAATTTATCTTGTATATATCTTGTTGGTACGTAATTGTTCGCATGCTGTCTCCCCCATTAGATTTGGAGCTCACCAAGGGCAGAGACTGTCTTTGTTTTTCCATTCTTAGCACTCAACACAGTGCCTAGCACATATTCTTCTCATTGTTCAGTTGTTGCAGTCATTTTTGACTCTTCATGACCCCATTTGGGGTTTTCTTGGCGAAGATACTGGAGTGGTTTGCTATTTCCTTCTCCAGCTCCTGGAACATAGTGGGAGCCTAACAGATGCTAGTTGGTTGATTGTTTTTAAATACCGAGCTCCATATGATAATTTGATCCAAATAGATGTGAGGTACCTCTTGGAAGCCTTTCCTATAACTCTGTGTGCCTTCTTTTTCTCTATCCTCTGTACCAGTGATAGAGGACGTTAGGTAATGGAGATCATAAGAGCTGCCTGTTATATAATAGTTTGAGGTTAAGAAGACACTTTACATGTTACATCTCATGTAATCTTCTCAACAACCCTCAGATAGCTACCACAGGTAGTATTCTTTCTATTTTATAGATGAAGAAGCAGATCAGAGAAGTTAACTGATCGTTCATTGTCCTACAACCAGTTATTGTCAAAGGTAGGATTCAAACCTAGGATCTTCCTGAAAACAAGCCAACATGCTCTCCACTATACCATGAAGCCTCTGTGAATGATTATTTGAATGGATCTGAAATCTCAATCTAGTTACTGTACCCTCTATGGAGGTAGATTGCAACTTATCAAAGCCTTTCCATTTTGTTTGATATTTATTATGTTCTTCCATAAGTCCTAAGAAGTAGAAGAGAAACTTTCTCTGGCTCTTTTCATACCTCAAGAATACTAGCCTAGTACTCGGGATATCTATTGTCTTGCTATGTGGCTCCTCCATTTCTTTTTCCCCCCTTTTAAATAGTTTTTTTTTTATAAGACAAAATGTTAAATAATTGTACCATACAAAGTGAAGGTTAACTTCAGTGACTTACATCCATTAACTTATCACTAAAAAGACCATCTTCTGGTATTGTCATCTGCTGTTCTCTGCTAGGGCTACATCTCCACTAGTTTTGTAGTCATTGGGTTGTTCTCTGAAAACATCTGCTGGGCTTCAGCTATTCAGACTCTTCAGGGCTAGCTATCCCTCTCTGTTATCATCTGCTAGGATGAAATTGCTAGGATGTTTTTTCCTGGGCTGACCACCTCCATTTCTGTTGATATATGTTCCTGAGATTATCTTTTAGGTCATTTCTCTTGATCTAGTCATTGTTTATAATATACCACATACTGTTTGCTTCAAGCCTACAATTTTCTATTGACATTTGGATTGCCTGAAATTTAGGCATTTCTAATATGATCCCATATTTCAAAGTCATATAACATCAGTAGGAAACTAGTAATATTAAAGAGATAGGGAATATAATTGTTGATTTGCAGAAAGCAGTTTAAGATTATTAAAAAAATCCCTGTGAAACTTTTCAAATGTGATCCAGCCCTACTTCCTCCTCTTGATTATGGACCTAGTAGGTTGTCCACCTGTAGCACCTGTCCAAGATATTGCTGAATATGGGTTTACATATTAACTCAATAGGCATCCTTTACTTCCTAGAGAATCAAATGTGGTTTGCAAACTTGATCTCGCTTTCCTTGATGCAACATATCACATCTATGAATAGGAAGCAGGGCATAATGGAGGAAACTCTCACTCTGTACTGCTTATGTGATGCTTGGTGGAAGAAAGCCTAAAGAATCCTAATTTCCACAGAGATGACATTACTTATGATCCCTGATGCCTTAATGAACTTTTGCTCACAGTTCTAAAAAATTCATTCATTCATGCATTCATCCAACAGTTATTGGTCATTTATAATGTATAAGACATTATGTGCCTTTGACTTTGGGTTAAAGATAAAAGTCGTGACCCTTGTGTTGCAGGGAAGGTGAGGCTTAGCATGAAAGTTAGATTAAGAATGTGAGGGAGTAGTATGTCAATTCAGGATAAGTTAAGAACTGTTGGGGTAATTACCCATCCAGTCAATGACAGGTCCTATTTTATAGTATCTGTGAAGCTGACAAGGGCTATTTATTGCCTTTAGAATCAGATATTTTTTCCTGCTCATAATTTTTCTCACCATTTCTTTATCCCATTAACTTTCGTCTTTTTTCTCCCCTTATGATACAAATAAATACATTCTCTTGGAAGTGGAAAATGTGTATCTGAAACTTGGCTCCTGCTGCTTCTCCCCAGCTGGTTTCCCAGGGAACGCACGCATACACAAAATGCTGGGACATTCAGGAAAATGGGCATGAGTCAATTCGAAGCATGAAGTGTTTTGTAGGTCAAACTACCCTTCCAGTGACGGAGAGGGATCCTGCTCCCAGAGTCAGTAAGGCAACCTGCTCCAGAGACAGTTACACAACTATGACAGCTCTGATTTTGAGATTTGGCCTTTGGATTCCTAAATTGGTTTCAAGACTTGTTTTGTTCTGTAGCAGGAAGACTACTTGGCTATCGTGATCCACCCTGGAAAAGGCCTGTGCAATGCCTCTCACTCCTGGCTCTGTGTCCACACTGAACTGACCCATAAACTAGATGTCAGTGTACCACAGAGTCCTATTCATAAGCTCATGTTTTTGGAAGAAAGGTCCAGAGACTCTAAAAATGAGCAGTGAGACAGTGACATCATAATGGTATTTATTATTTCAGGTTAGAGTGGCACCTACTAAATCATTAAAGCTGCAGGTAGGTTTTTCCGTTGGAGGGAAGTATTCTTTTTCTCCCTCTAAAGCTGGATTGCTGTGAGACACGGTGCAAGCACGTTCTCCGGGAGTGGTAGTGAGGGCCAAAGAGAAAAAAAAAAAGAATTTGGATCATTCACATTTTCATTTATTTTCAAATGTGCCCCATCCATGTGGTTGAGTTGGCTTAGTTTTTAAGGGATATGGGCAGGGCTAGTCTCAAGCATTGCTAAACCTGGCTGCTGTCTGGTATGGCGTAGTTTGAGAGACACTGAAAGGCCTCCCCTATCCAAAAATATATTCCATATTAGCCCTGTCTCAATGCCAGAAACTCCTATGCTACTTATTCCAATAGGTTAAATCATTAAATCACTTAAAACATATTTGTACTTTACCTAGTAACAGAAACAGCACTAAGGCATTTAGATAATATCTTCTTAGAATGAGTTTTTGACATTAGGTAGCCAGCTACCCAAAAGTGGGACATAGGACAGGTAAATTTTGATGGAATGGGAGGAATCAGGAAAGGTCTAGAGCATGGTTCTGCCTACTCCAAGATGGGGTCCTGAATAGTGGTAGGTTGGGGCTAGCACGATGGCAGAGGTAATGGAGATGGCTACCAACAGGACGGCATTTGACCAGCTTGGCTAACAGTCCAGCAATTAGGCTAGTTGCTTCCTACTAATATGTTACAGCACGGCATTTTAAAAAGAAATTTTTGATTGCAATAGTCCTAATTTGAGGATACAAATTGAGCGAGGTGGGGTAAGGAGAGAGGTGCACAGTACTTAGAAATTGGGTCAAATGTGTGCCAAGCACAAACTTGCCCTGTTTACACATTTATCATTTTGAGAAGACCTAGGTCAGATTATAGGTCCTCAATGCTGTGGTGGTAGAATCTGTGATAGACAAAGGTGACTACGATGTTTCTCCAAACCCAGGAATCAAATTGAAAGTAATAGTGTGGCTCAGTGGAAGAGCATGAATCATGGGGTCAGAGGAACTGTGTTCTAATCCCAACTTCAGGCTCACTCCCTGTGTGACAAACCACTTAATCTCCCTGAACCTCAGTTTCTCCACCTGTAAAATAAGAGATTGAATCAGATGGCTTTGGAAGTCCTGTCTAACTCTAGCTCTATGATGCTTACTAGCTGTATGACCTTGAACAAGTCATTTTAACTTTCCCATACCTCAGTTTCCTTATCTATAAAATGAAGGCGTTGGACTAGATAGTTTCTGAGCTTCCTTTTGGCTCTAGATCTATAACTATATAATCAAGTCCCTTGAAATCTTAAAACAAAAGATAGAAACTAAGAGAGTGATGATTAAACTTAGCAATTACCTACTCACCTTGACTGGACTAAAGATTTATTCAATAGAAATTTATTAAGTGCCTGACATAAGCAGAGACTGTGATGGGAGAGATACAAAGTTGAGATGTGCCAGAGTCCTTGCTCTTATGGAGTCTTCAGTCTGTTTTTGGATTTTTAAATCCAAAACCAAAATAAAAGCTAAATAACAAGCCAGGACCTTTATAGCATTCTTCCTTTTCTCTTTCTCTTCCTGTTCCCCCTCCCTACCCTTACAAGAAATGATCTATAGTTTTTGATTTGGAGAGTCCCTGATATATTCATTTTTTTGGTCCTCCCTATGTATCAACAGAATTCTTTCTCAGGCCTTGGGGGTCTGTTTGGTGGAGGTCTCCCTTCTGCGTTAAAAGGTCCTTTTCCCAGCCTCACAACAGCTGGATCATTAAACTAACCTGACGGTTGAGAGGAGGGCTCAGACTAACATAGAGATTAATGATAGCACTCTGACATTCCCATAACACTTGTAATCCAGGAGAATCCCAAAGTACTATGTAAACCTTTTAGATGGGCTGAAATGCAGAAGGCATTCTGCAAGCCAGGCCAGAGGAGCACAGTAAAAGAAGGGAAAAGTAGTCTGTTCCTAGTTACTAAGTGATGCCCTCTACAGCACTGTGACAGCATATATACACTGTCACTTTTAATCCAAGAATCTTAAAATGCTTCATAAATATTCTTCCAATCCCCACAGCATTTTGGAGACGTGACTGGAAGGCAAGAGTCATTCCCATTTCACAGAAAGGTAATTAGAGACCCCAAATGATGAAATCGTACAAGGTCATACAGCATGAGTCAGGTCTAGAAATAGTTTTATAAAGTGATGGCTTAATCCACTGAGTTATGGGTGATAAAGAGCATAACTTAATTTTAAAAGAATACTTCAGGGCTAAGTGGGAGGATGGGAAAGGAGATTGGGAATAATAATGTGGAAGTGAAGATGAACGAATGTCTGATAAGAATGAAAAAGATGGCCCTTCTGCCCCTCTTCCCTTTCCCTTTCTCTGTCACCCTACTGTTCTGGAATTTATTTTCTTAAGCACTCATCTTGATAATTCTGGTCCAGAAAAATGAAATAGAGTAGTCTGGCCTAGGGTCAGATTCACAGAACCCTAGGTTTTATAATTCAGTATTCTGTAGTATGAATAAACTCAGTCCCTTTGAGATTTTCCAAATGAAGGTAGCCCAGTGCCAGGCTACACTTACAAGGGTTGCTTTGCATCTAGAGCCGAAACCCAAGATCCAGATTTATAGTTCTGGAATGTGTCAGGACTAGTAAGACCTCTGTGGATGAGGGGCCAAAGAGGCTGGGAAAATGGCCATTTGGATGTTTGGTTGTTTGCATTTTCAGCCCACTAGAATGCTTCTATATCCATGGATAAAGGACTGGCTTCAGAATCAGAAAGATCAGAGTTCAACTCCTACCTTTGACACATACTAAATATGTGACTCTGGACAAATCATTTAATCTCTGTGTCCCAGGTAACTATCTAAGACTATCAGTTAAGTGAATGGAATGGACCAGATCTGATCTTCAAAGCATTTGGTAGAAGGATTTTCCTCACTGGGACTTCCCTATGCTCATGAAATCACAGGTCCATTTCATTCCATTCTATTCATTCAATCCACATTTGCTGCATGCCCACAATGCGTAGTGGCAGGTATGTAGTAAGAATTCAAGATAAGTACAAAACATAGTTGAATAGGAGAAAATAAAACATAAACCAATTAGAGAATAATGCAAGGTTATATTTAATTGAGTGCTGAAGTTGTGTGATAAATTCTATAGGCATTCAGGGAAGAGAGAGTAGAGTAGAGTACTCATAGAAGACCTCATAGAAGAAGTAAAACTCTGGTTCTCTAAGGGTGAGTAGGAATTGGGTAAGTGAAAAGGATAGTGCATTCTTCAGAAGAGAAACAGCATGAGCAAAAGTATGGAGGTAGGACTCTGTTTATAATGAATTAGACTTGGCAAGGAATGAATATTTTGGACTCCTAGAGAGAGACTGATATGCAGTATAGGTGTACCATTCTGGAATATGATCTCACATGTTAATCAGGAACAGATTGCAGGCCAAGATTTTTTTGGGAGACCTCCCAGGAAAATTCAGGGTGCTACGTGGACTGGTGAGGGTGAGTCAGTAAATGGCAACTTTTCATCTGATTCACTCCTGAATCAACATCCTAGGACACTATGTAGGGGGGAATGGCTTGCCTTTGTAGATGAGATAGAGAGAGGACTGAGACTTTTCACATGGTAAAAAAAAAGAATTTAATAGATAACCTTTAAGGCCTGAGAAATATGAACTGTGAGGTTTTTTTTTCCTTCTGCTTTCCTAATCACCCATATGAACTTAGTGGACAAAGTTTGTATACTTCCCTTGAAATGATTGCCAGAGTTTTCCATGGTGTGTGTTTGTTTTCATTTAGAAAGTGCATATATAGATTTTTCTCATCTTAAGAAGGCCCCTCACAAAGTCAAATGGAAAGCATAATTGTAATGGTCCATCTATTCACAGATTCTCTTGAAACAAAATTCTCCCTCTCCCCCCCACCCCCAACCCTACCTAAATCACTGGTTGCTCATTAGAATGTCCTAGTCTCAGTGACGGTGGTATTGGCAACAGAGGAGGGGGGAATAGCATCATCACAGGCTGTTGTGGTTGCTTGTCCTTCATTCTCGAAGAAGACCATGACATCAGGAAAGTGATGCCATGACTTTCAAGTAAATTGGATTTAAGTGAATGAGGGTTGTGCAAAGTCACCAGCCTCACTTTCTCTTCCGAAGCCATTTGGGCCCAGTGGCAAGATGTCATTGTCACAGGCAGTGACACTGGGTAGGTAGTGTGTAGTAGAAGAAAGAACATTGGGTTTAAATCTCACGTCAATAGTAGCTGTTTGACCATTAACAAGTCATTTAACCCGAGTCCAGAGCAACTCCCCCAGACATCTATGAAGTTATTAGTGAATTATTATCTGTAATGGTAGAATTTCCACATGGTTGGAGACACAAGTATTTTACTTATTCACCTACCTCATAGGTTTATTTTGAGGAAAGCATTTTGTAAATCTAAAAATGCAATAGAAGTATGAGTTATTATTATTAGGGGCCTCTCTTAGTGTGCTGGGCATGGTTAAGTGGGACACTGAATTCCTAGGGCTCATACAGCCTAATAGACTAGAACAGGACATACTTAGCCATGTAACTCGGCTGGGAATTAACTGGAGAGGTCAAGAAGTCATGAAGGAGAGGAAGAAAATGAAGAAGAGAGAAAATCTCCCCCTCTGGGAGTTCTGGGGACAGAACTGGGCTTCTCCTTTTATGATATATATATTTCTGTGCCTTCTATACCATTTGGACCTCTAGTAACAAAGCTTTTGACATGGTGGGCCATTGGAATGTATTCACTTCATTATTAGAGATATTACCATTTTTCAGATGTTGTCCAGTCATGTCCAACTCTTTGTGACCCCTTTTGGGGTTTCTTGGCAAAGATGCTGGACTGGTTTGCCATTTCGTTCTCCAGCTTGTTTTATAGATGAGGCAATTGAAGCAAACAGGGTTAAGTGACATGCCCAAAGTCACACAGCTAGGAAGTGTCTGAGGCCAGATTTGAACTCAGAAAGATGAGTCTTCCTGACTCCAAGCCTGGCACTCTATCTACTGTGCCACCTAGCTGCCCCAGAGATAGTATCATACTGAAGTGTTTATGGCAGTGACTGCATTAGGGACAGGAAGGTAGCCTTGCCAATTTATTGTCCTGTCTTCTTTAAATTATTACATTATTTTAGGAAAGTGGACTCAAATCCTATACCCATGTCTGTTTGCATGGTGTGAAGAATGAGTGATGAATTTGGAGTCAGGTCATGAGTTTGAATCCTAGCTTTGCCACTGATTAGCTTTGTAATCTTATGGGCCTTAGTTTCCTGATCTGTAAAATGAAGGAGTTGGAATATATGATTTCTGAGATCTTTCCTAGCTCTATATCTATGATCTCAAGTACTATTTTTTTTTCTTCAGGAGAGTGAAATAGAACAAATTGACCTGGGACCTGTGAGGGTTCTTTTACAAAGGTAATAAAAACAGTTTCATCATCATTGTACCCAGGTCAACCTCATATGGCTAAACTGGAAAAAAAATTTTCTTGCCTCATTTTCATCTAGGCAGGGTTATCTCTGAATATTGGCTCTTTCTCTTTTAAAGAATTAAGGATATTAAACACTGTTACGAAATATTTTGAAGGCATACCATAGTACTCATTGCTTATCTCTTTAGATTTATGTAGGGTCTCTGTTTTGGTAATCAGGACACTTGGAAACATTATTTTTCATTCTCAGGGAGTAGTTCTTTTTTGAAGGACGCTTTTGATTATTTGGTGACTCAGTTACTCAATTAATTATAGCTGAGAAGTGGGACATGACTGTGCAATCTGTTTTCTGTAAAAGAGTTTCTCCATTTTCACCTTTCAATCAACAGCCTTCAATACCTAAATAAAGAGCATTCAGGGCATCACAGTCTCATGTTCATATAAACTTCTTGAGGGCAAGGACGGTTTTTGCTTTTGTGTTGTATCTCCAGTTCTTAGCACGGTGGCATATCATGGGTGGCTAATAAATGCTTGTTAATTGATTCCTGAGTATTTTTTTTATGTGTGAGGTAATTGGTGTTAAGTGACTTGCCCAGAGTCACACAGCTAGTGAGTGTTATGGGTCCGAGGTTGCATTTGAACTCAGGTCCTCCTGACTCCAAGGCCAGTGAGTGCTCTATCCACTGCACCACCTAGCTATTCTGCCCCCGCCCCCGCCCCTAGTTCCTGGGTATTTTGAAACAGAATAATGCAGAAACAGGCATGTAAATTTCTATACCACAGTTTTCATCACAAGGCTTTTTAATTTATTGTGTTTGTGATTTTTCTTTAATATGGCAAATATGGAAGCAGTATCCCAGAATTAGAATGTTGGAAGGGATATCAGTGTCCATCTCATCTAATGTATGCATAAAAGAAATACTGTAATTTACCCAACTAGGGGTCATCTGTCTTCTTCATGAAGATCTCCCTTCAAGAAAGGGGAATCCACCTTTGAGGAAGCCCATTCCACCTTTGAACCACTCAAATTGTTCGTAAGCTTTTTCTGCCATTTAGTCTACATTGGCTTTTTCCTAACTAATTGTGATCAGTTAGTGTCACAGTTGGTGAGATAAAATTAAAGGAGAATTTTCTATAGCGCTTCAGTTTTTTTATTTATAAATTGAGGTTAGACCAGATGAGATGATCTCTTATGCCTCTTCTAGCTCTCTCATTTTATTTCTTGAGTTTTGTATATATATTATAAATTTTTGTCTTGGATAATTATTCTTAATCACCCTCTGCTGAAGTCGTCAGGGGCCACATTATGGTGTGGAGGTGATCTTGGGTTCTCAGGCTATACCAATAAGTTCACATTCTGGTAAGGTTAGAAAGGCTTTGAGTGAAGGCCTCATAGCAAATTCTCTGTCCTTCAAGGACTACATTAACTAAGTGAAGAGGATCATCAATAGAGATTTCATCAACTCACCATGACCTGAATGATTGTGATTCACACGGGCAGATTTACACAGGAACACAGATCCTTGAAACACTGAGGTAAGTATCATCCATTTGAGGGAACATGAAGAATGTTCGATTCAATGTGGAATATGCCTGTAAAATTCTCGTGGCACAGCCAATTAAGGGGTCTTTTTTTTTTAATATCATAGGATCATAGCTTTAGCGTGGGAATGGATTCTAGAGGTCATCTAATTCAATCTTCTCACCTTATAATTCTCACCTTCTAATTAGAAACTGCAGCCCAGAGAGGTTGAGTGACTTGCCTAGGGTCACACAGCTACAAAATGGGAGACCATATTTCTGGAACTGACTTGAAGAAAACAAGCATTCTACTTCTACTCAAGGTAGCATTTCTCTCTCTGTAATTTTGTTTTCCATTCTAACTTTATCAGCATTTGCAAAACACCCCGTTACCCATCTCTGATTCTTGGCTATACAGTAATTGCCTCTGGAAAAGCAGACCAATGCAAGGGAGGGGCACCTTTACTAATAAAGTCAAAACTTGACTATCGGAGGCAAATGAAACGCCCCGCAGAACTGGATGACCGATGTTCAATCATCTGCTGTGCGTGTTTTAATAATGGCAAATGCCTTCCTGCCTGATGATTGTTCCTGACATGCTGGGTCTCATTCCTGTGGAGTGAGGCTCACACCCTCGGATCTGCTGCGGAGCCGACACCCACCTGCTTCAGCGTCAGGTTTGCCGCCTCTGGCAAAGAAATTTTGGCAAGGGAGAGGCAAGTGAAAAAAGAAAACCCAACTAGCTCTGGTTCTCAGAAATGAAAGACTGGGGAGGAGGTTGAGATGTGCAGGCAGACAACTTCTCCAATTAGAGCTTACTCTTTACTCTTGTTTGTAAATGTGGAGTTTGCATTTTAAATGCTATTTTGCACAGGGTTTTGTGAATTTCCTCCTCCCTCCCCCACCCCCCTTTTCCAACTGTCTTTTTTTTGTGACACAGGTGAGGCATCACCGCTAGATGTCACTGTTCTCAATCTCTTTGGATCGCAGTTAGGGCTTTGCTAATGAGCTCAGTGAGTCACACGTAGCCTTGTTTGAGAGCTGTAACAGCCCAGGATTGCAGAAATGACCTCAGAAGGAGTTTATCGCTTTTGGACTTCGTCATATGAGCTTGTGCCAAGCTCAAAATGAAGGTGAAAAGACCAATCAAAATGAGCTAAAAATTCCACAACTTGTAAGGATAGAATGAGGGTCTGAGGACCTAGGACATGCTATGCATATCTACAGATGCTTAGGACCCTTACATTTCTCTATGTGCTTTGCATGGATCCAGTGCTGTCATTTGGGGCACACACAGGAGGTAGCAGGCCTGCCTCAATGACTGAAGTATGATTTCCATTTTAAAGGGAAGGAAAATAATGTGTGGGTGTGAAAGAAACAGAGATAGAGACAGAGAGACAGAGAAAGATAGAGGGAGACAGAGATTGAATGACATGCTCACAGAGACTGCCAGGCATAAAGTTAATGGAAAAGCTGGGACAGTAGTTCTGAGTCATGGACTCACTAAAGAAATTGTTCTAAGGTGAGAGAATTGGTTCCAAAATGTGATTTTGATCCGCTATGGCAATTCAACAGAATGAAGCTGTATGCCTCTGGGTTTTTGGCTGGTGAATGGGGACCACTTGAGTGAAAAGTTCAAGGTAGATCTTAGCTAGGGACTTTCTATTTAATAGATTTTCTCCAGACGGTGAGTGGTGCCCCTAAAATCCATAACTAATGCACATAATGGCAGGGAGGGCACATGATCCATGTGGAAATCCTGAGACAAAATAACATCTGGAAGAACATTTCCTAGGAACATTTGCATCATGGATAGTATGGAAGTAGTGTGAAAGAGTATGACTTATTCATATTCTTCTATAGTGAATATCAGGATAGGATTTTACTTTTTCCTCTGACATTGATTTTTTTTTTTTACGTTTCCCGGGTTATTTTATCTTTATCCTCTTTACATAGCATCACTGCATTTTTTTTTACTCATTCCTACTGTGTATACAAGCAAACTCATCTGAATTTCATGCTGGCAAATGTATATAGAGGGGGCCAGCAGCCTAAATTCATCCATCTCTTGAAAACCATACTACAGTACAATCAGGAAGGGACATGGGAGAGATCAGTGAATTCCAAGCTGCCTGAAAATGAGGGGAAGATAGGAAGAAAGTGACAGGTTCAGCATTTTTACACTTAAAATCAAGTTTAAGACTACTTGGTACCAAGGAAAACCATTTCCTGGACCCCAGGTTAAGCACCCTTGAGCCAGTATAATAGTTATCCGTTCCAGATCATGGGGGTTAGGGGTGTGGCGCCCCTGTGATCTGGAAAATCTGTGTAAAATTTTTTGTCCCTCTGTAATAACAGAGATGTCTGAATTTTTTCTTTGTTGTTTGTTTTAAATAGGGTGTTAAGAGTGCCTTATTGTAAAATTTGGGTTAAGTATTTGGTCATAGGCTCTGTGTTATAGGTTGGCCTTCAGAGTGTCGTCTGCAGCTTCCTCAAAACTCCCCCCAAATTCCTGTTTAATTTCTTATGCCAACCTGCGATATAGCTAAATTGCATTGGAGAAAGTCGTGATGTGGAAGAGATAACTAGTCACATCTCTCTCTCTCTCTCTCTCTCTCTCTCTCTCTCTCTCTCTCTCTCTCTCTCCATCTTTCTATTTTTCTATCTATCCATCCATCCATCTATCTATCCGTCCATCCATCTATGTATCTGTGTATCTATGTATATATCTATCCATCCATCCATCTATCTATCTATCTATCTATCTATCTATCTATCTATCTATCTATCTATCTATCTATCCATCTATCTAATCTATCTAGTCCAAAGGAGGTAAAATCACTTACCCAAGGTTATAGAGTAAGTTAGGGGTAGGGCTTAGATTAGAGCAATGGTTCTTAAAATTATCTTTGTTCATAGCACAGTATGCTTTGCTGTGAAAAATTGTGGGACACTGAATGTTTAAGTTGACAATACTGTGGTAAAGTTGGGAGATTCACATAGGTGAAATTTTTCTTCAATAAGAGTAGCCATTTTGTTGAATTCTTTTGGAATTCAATATCTGAAGGGTTTTGAGATTGCATATGTGTAATAGGTAAGTTTTGTTTATCTTGTGAGGTACTATGCATGCTGGGAAGGTAAAATTTGTATTAAAATTATATGTGATTTTTAGTTTGTGATACTATCCAAAATATCATGGCACAGTTAGTGTATGACATGATATTTTAGTAGCCATGGAGCATACATGAAAACTAATGAACTAGAGTTAAGGACCTCTACTAGTCTAGTGCTCATTCCTTTATACCAAATGACTATTTTAAATTTTATTTTTCAATTAATTGTCATTTATTTTTCTCTCCAATCCTCCCCCCTATTTAAAAGAAAAAAAAAAGAAATCTGTAACAGATATTCATAGTCAAGCACAATGAATCACCATATCAAAATATTACTTAGAATAGTATTTCTATGGGAAAATGAATTCTGTGTTACTTCTTGGTATGCTAGAGCTCCCCTTGCTCCAAGCAAGAAAATCGATGATTTCCTTGGCTTATGAAGTGGTGGTGGTGGTGACAAAATGGGTAGATAATGGTTGTGATGGCACCTCTTAGATACTAATAAGTAATTTATTAACTACATATTTGCATAAGATACAGTTCCTCCTCCACAAAAACAAACACAAAACATAAAGCATGCGTGTGCACCCCCCCCCCCATACTAGTGCCTCATTGTGGCATTTAGGTGACTTTTGGTTCTCAAAGTCAATGCTAGGCAAGAGCAAGTTCTGACAAAGTCTTACCACACTGGAAGGGCTTGGGGGATGGAAATGACAGAATATAGGCTTGTTATCTGTGGACTGGCCCAGCTAAGTTCAGAGAGGCTTTTGATCAGGTTGGTGAATTTTTTGGCCTTAACTCTTGAATATCAATTTGTAATAAAATCATTTCCAATTTAGATCATTAAACCAGGGTGCCAGAGCAGACAGAGGTACCTCCCAACCTACCTGTCCTTTTCACAAAAGGCTAGAAATAAAAGAATATAGTTCTCACAGAGTTGTTACCAATGGGGTGTAATCAGTAGAACTGGAGAATGTATCCTCAACAGATTAAATTACAGATTCTACTCACTCTTGAATTAGAGAAGCAAAAAAACAGTGAGGGGAAATGGGAAGCAGAAATATTGTCCATTCATTTGCAAGCTGATTATTTTAAGTTGAGAACTGCCTTTCTGGTATAGAGGTTTAGAATTTGTGTTCTCTGAAATTTGTCCCACTTGTGCCAAACTACTTAATTTAGACTTCCTTCCTTAACTGTCATTTCATTTTATTACATGCTCCTTTCTTGTTTAGAAATTAGATATTTCAATAAATAATATTCAACATTAATATAACCACTTAAACTTGTCTAGTAACCATTTATATTACATTAATTAAATGAATAGAATATTATTCCTCCCCATCTATTACTATCCACCAATGTTCCTTCCCTCCATCCCTCCCCTTCCCCTGTCCTCTCAGGAGAAGTGCTCCTTTACAACAACTATGTACAACAAATATGTAAATCAACATATTGGCCATGTGTGAGAATGCATGGCTGTTTCTCTGTCTTTAGTGCATCAAACACCTCTATATCAAGGGGTGGAAGGGCTAGATTAACTTACCACTTTGGTTGATGATGCCAGCTCCAGTGAGCACTTTCAAATCCCTACTCAGTGGAAACTCCATTAGTCATTCAGAGGTTTTTGTGCCAATGAAAGTATGGTTGATGTTATCTGTATCACTTTGGAGCCCCCCAAACCTTAATTTATTAATCTAATTATCATGGCTTTGAAGTCAGTCATTATACATGTTGTTTTACCCTAAACATAAAATATTTTGTGAAATAGTATGTATAGCATTGTAAAGCCAAATTGAAATGATATTTGGATTTGCCACTGCTAGGGGTAATTCGTTACAATGGTAACCCCTCCCCCAGTTAGCACAGGTATTTGAGAATTAACTATAATAATAAACACAAAGAAAAAAAATCCTGATTAGATAAAATCACAGAATTTTAGAATCACAAGGGACCTGAAAAGATAATATAATCTAGTTACCTAGTTTATAAATAAGGAAACTGAGATCCAGACATATTAAGTGACTTGGCCAAGGTTATAAAAATGGCACAACAGTGAAAAGGGTCTAGGTCACTTGGTTTCTAGTCAACTGCTATTTTTGCTAAGATATATTGCTCACCTGAAGCTTATCTAGAATATAAGAAACTTTCTGTTTCCAAAGATGCCCTTTGGAATTTGGGGAGTCTTAGTAATTTAGAACAGGCATATTCCCCTGGGCAAAAAATCAGATTAAGAATCTCACAAATTCCTGGCTGTCCTAGGAAATGTACAGAACTTCAGCTTCTGGAAGGATTAACACAAACAGCTTACATTTCATCATTATTGGACATTATAACCAAGAGTAAGAAGCACAAAATGCAAAAATGAAGCCTAGTCTTAAGAGGCACTAAAATCTAGCTCAATTTCTCTCACTGACTCTCTTTAAGAAAGAGAAGATCAGCAATAGACTTTCGGTTCTTATAAGACATGTTGTAAGATTACACTACTAAGTCCAATGCCTCTTTACTGAAAATTTCCAATATAAATGGAAATTGGAAATTTCCAAATAAGGTGATAGAAATTGGGTTGTTTTCCATGGGATTAAGCTCAGAAGCATAACCAACACATTGAATTATAGAGTTAGAATCTCCAAAGACCTTGATAACTAGAACTCTGGGTGAAATCTGATAAGATAGAATTTAATAGGGAGAAATGTAAAATCTTTAACTTGGGTTCAAAAAAGCAACTTCACATGTGCAATAAAAGAAGGCATTCAGTTCTTCTAAAAAAAAAGATCTAAGGATTTCAGTGGGTTGAAGGTCAATATGTATCAAGTATGATATGGCTGTGAAAAAAAGCTAATACTATCTTGGGTGGCGTTGAGGAATATGGCTTCCAGGTATAAGGAGGTGATTGTTTCATAATATTCTGCACTGGTCAGACTATGTCTATATCTCTGTGTTCAGTTCTGAGCACTATATTTTAGAAAGGATTGATAAGCTAGAGTACATCCAGAGGAAGGCAAACATGATGGGCAAGGGTCTTGAGGTCTTGCCATACGAAGTTGGGTTGAAGGAATTTGAAATATTTAGCCTGGAGAAGAAAAAGGCAAGGAGAGATAAGGGAGACATGATCATTGTCTTAAAATTTGAAGAACTCTTCTGAGGAAGAGTAATTCTGCTAGGAACCCACAAAGGATGGATGACCACTTATTTGGTATGTTGTAGGGAGGTTCTTATGCAGTTGTGGGTTGGATAAGGTGATCTCAGGCACTTTGTGATCTGTGACATTCTGTGGTTCTGTGATTCTGTGATTATGCCTAGGGGATAAATGTCTCCCTCATGTTCATGTGGGTAAAGTGGTGTTGTTGTCTGCTGCTATGCTTTTGTGTTTTTCTAAAGATCAAGCCCCAGACTGTCAGTGCCTCAGAGTGGCAGTATGATGTAATGGAAAATTCTGGACTCTGAAATCAAGAAAGATCTGGACTCAAATCTCACCCCTAACATTTACTAGCTGGATAACCATGTGCAAACCTAACTTTCTGGAGCTTCAGCTTTCTCATATGTTAAATTAGGGGATTGGAGAATGGCCTTTGTAGTGCTATCTAGTTCTAAATTGATGATTCTTTGTGCTACCAACCTCAAAGGGTTTCAAGGGTCAGGTAAGATAATGTAGGTAAAATACTTTGTAAACTTTAATGCCTCAGTTTTGATTGGGGATTCATTTCCTAGTCAACCTCATTCCACCTCACACAATACTGAGACTGCTGTGTTGCCCCTGGTAAAAACTAGAGATAGCACTTGACCTTGCAACCACTGGTGATAAACCTATTGAAGCATTAGACTGCAGAGTTTTTATCTAGCTTTCCATCCAGCAGTGAGATGGCAGTGAGATAGGATTTCTTTCTTTCCCCATGAGACTTTGAAATCAAGGACTTGGAGAATGCTCTCCTAAAAAGTTTCTTCAATTAGCCTGGGAACTTGATTTGAAGACTGAGTGGGGAGACTGAGATTTCTGACCTTTCTAAAAGTGGCAAGGTTTTAAAGCCAAGTTCATTCAATTTATCTTTAGTCATGAGTTTGGCAAACTGAGTTTATGGACTGCTTGAGTGGCCCAGTTGCTTTAGGCTTCTAACCTTGTACTATGATAATTTTGATTTTGATTTGATTTGATAAATTTGATAAAATTTGATTTGATAGATGTATGAACAAAAAATCCTTTTGGTTCATCTAAAGTTATGAATGAAATTAGACTTTTTTTTTTTAGGCAATTGGGGTTAAGTGACTTGCACAGGGTCACACAGCTACTGTCAAGTGTTTGGTCTGAGGCTAGATTTGAACTCAGGTCCTCCTGACTTCAGAGCCAGTGCTCTATCCACTGTGCCACCTAGCTGCCCTGGAATTAGACTTTCATTGTGATGAAAACAAACACAAGTCAGATAAGTTATGGATTATTGTTGGGAATTTTCATTTCCTTAGACTAGGCTATCATGGAATCACAGAATATTTAGAGTTGGAGGAAACTGTAGTGTCTATCTAGTTCAACCCATTAAAAATACTCTACAAATGGTCATTCAGCCCTTGGTAGCATAGTTACAATGAAGGGAAATCCAACATCTCTTGAGGTAGTTCAGGACCAAACTGGGTCTTACATATCTGGAGCCTTTGGAGTTCAGCAGTCCTTGTCTTCTAAAGTCCAGAGGGCCTAAAAGGAACATTTTAGGAACAAGACCTTGCTCCTGCTTGCACAGAGAAAAGGAGCTAGAACATCTTGAGGTCGGATCACCACCTGGTGATCTATACAGAAACTGTACTCTGAACAACTATTCCAACTCCTCCTTCCCCCAAGGAGGTCCATGAAGTGTGGGTTGTTCTTTTAGGTGGGCATATATTATTTGCCTGTTCTTTTCATCCGTGACTTTCCACCTCAGGGTCAATGTAAACAGGTGCTTCTACAGATGGGAGTACCCTTCCCCCTTTATGTACAGTAAGATGGTTAGACTAGGTGGCCTCTTTTCAGCTCTAAGTCTATGATCCTATGATACTAGGTGCTTTACACAAGCCAGAAGCCCCATTATCATAGATTGAATTGGGAAGCAGGCTTTGCAGACTAGCAATCTTATCTAATTAAGCCTCTATGGACAGATTGAGAGCCAAGTCAAGTAGAACTGAAGCCCAAATTTGGAGAAAAATCTACAGCTTTGTAGAATGAGAGTCAAAAGTAAACTCAGCGATCAAGTCAACCCCCCTCATTTTACAGAGGTGGAAACAGTCTCAGCAAGGTTAAGTGGCTTGCTCAATATCTCATGAGTAACAAGTAGAACCAAGACCTTTGCCTGTTAGTCCACTGACTTCAGTGCAGTTTTCCACTATACCACATTGATTAATGAAGACATTTGGTTTGTGTTATGTTAACACAAATGGTAGAAAGAACACGGATTGGGAGTTGGAAGATTTTTGTTTTAATCTTGACCCTACTATAAACTTGTATAATTTTAGAGAGATTGGTTGGATTTATAGCATATCAAAACTGTAAGGGATCTCATATTTTCTTTATCCTAACCCATAACTAAATAAGAATCCACTCCACAATATGCCCAATAATTTGTCCTTCAGTTTTTGCTTGAAGACCTCTAGGGAGGGGAACTTACTGTTTCCTAATACAGCCCATTCAAGTTGCTAGGGAATTTTTGCTTATAGTAAGTCTTTTTCTGTTTGTTTGCAACATTTACTCATTACTCTTAAGTTCTTTCTGCCATGTATGACAAGGCACTCCAGCTTATCACCTATAGATCTTCATTTCCTCTTCTGTAAAATTTGGGAGGGAAATTAGAACAGTTCTAAATTTCCTTTCAGCTCTAGCATTATATGGTTATATGACTCTTAAGTGTTGATGGGATAGAATAAAGGAATTATTCTAGTGAGGATAGCATTAATCAAAGATGGTTTCTGGAGTGTTGAGTATGGATTTGAAGTACATAATTTGGAAGAAACAAGGAAGGAGGCTATGTAGCATGTGCCAAAGCATGTAGACATAGACTTAGAAGTTGTGCTTGGGGGATGGAGAGCATATCTACTTAGTAAAGTGGAGAATCTGTATTGGTAAGCAGTAAAAAATCATTTTGGAGACCATGTCTCTCTTCATTCTGTTCTCTTTAATCCCCCAAAGAAAAATTAGAGCACCACACAATGTGCTCTGAACTGTTCTGATGTGCCACAAAGTAGTATTATTGACAGTGTACCATATTTTTGAAATCTCAGTGATTCACAATTCATGTGCTCAGTAAAGATTTAGAGACTGATAGGGAAAGAGGTTACAGAGGCTGGCTGACTAGAACAGTGAGGAAATCTTATTGGCTCCATATTCTGAAGCCCTGTTATCAAAGAAGAAAAATCCCTCTGATCATTTGTAGAAGGAGTCAAGAAAATTGGATTTTAAGCAAAAGAAAGGAATTTATTTGAACAGTTCCACGTGTTCGTTGGTAAGAGTGCCCTTCTTAACAGCTTCTCTGCTATACCAATAATGCTTAAGTATTTCATTATCTCACACTCTGGGCTTGGCATTCTTGCAAGGGAGAGGAGGCACATTCTCTGTCGCCATGAAATGCTATGTCTGGCATGTGGTAGGAGAAATGTTTTCAGACTTCTATTAAGAAAATGAACAGCCAAAGAAGTAGTTAAAGTATGTGAATTAAATCCAGGGGTTGGAATTACTCTCTTGAAAAGCCAAAAATACAGAATAAAATGGCTTTCTGCCTCTCCACTGTGACTCATATACTAGTGGATGGTAGAAACAACAAATCACAAGCCTTTGTGTTAGTGGCACTGCTTTCCCCAAAGGCACCAATCAGAATGGCTCTACTGAAAGATGTGAGAACAATTAAGATAATTAATATGTAAACATATTGAGGTTTTGGTGAAGAAAGAATAGAGAAACAGTTAAAATTATTATTGGCAAGCTTCTTTCTTTCTTTCTTTCTTTTTTTTTTTTTAGGCAATTGGGGTTAAGTGACTTGCCCAGGGTCACACAGTAGTAAGTGTCAAGTGTTTAGTATGAGGCCACATTTGAACTCAGGTCCTCCTGACTTCAGGGCCTGTGCTCTATCCACTGTGCCACCTAGCTGCTCCAAGTATTTAATTTATTTTAATTAATTATTTATTTATTTTTGGTGAGGCCATTGGGGTTAAGTGATTAGCCCAGGGTCACACAGCCAGGAAGTGTCAAGTGTCTGAGGCCAGATTTGAATTCAGGTCCTCCTGACTCCAAGGCCACAACTCTATCCACTGTGCCACTTAGCTGCCTGACAAGCTTATTTCAAAGCATAAACAAGAGGAACAAGATAGATAACTGAACTCATAGCTAAGAAGACTTGGATTCAAGTCCTGTCTCTGACACATGCTAGCTGTGTGAGCATGAGGAAATCATTTAACTTCTAAGTGCTCTAGGGCAATTTTCCAAGACTCTCAGTTGCAGAGAAGGTGATAGCTGGCATTAATAGATGGAGTTTCATTCTCTTAACTCTCTGTAGTCTGGCTTTTGATTTCATCATTCAACAGAAACTGTTTTCTCCAGTTATCTGTGATCTCTTAATTTCCAAGTCTAATGACCTTTTCTCAGATGTCATTCTTCTTGACCTCTCTACAGTCTTAGACACTGTTGATCACCCTCTTCTCTTTGATACTCTCTTTTCTCTAGGTTTTTGTGACACTGTTCTGACCACTCTTTCTCTTTCTCCTTTGCTGGATCTTCATTCATATCACACTTGCTAATTTTGGGAGTACTCCAAGGTTCTGTCCTGAGCCCTTTTCCCTTCTCCCTCTATACTTTTTTTATTTGGTTGTTTCATCAACTTTCATTGATTCAGTTATCATCTCAATGCAAATGATTCTCAAATCTGCTTTCTAGTCCTCACCTCTGTCACTTCTATCTCACATCTCCAACTGCCTATTGGACATCATCAACTGTATGTCTCAAGCATATTAAAATCAATATGTCTAAAACTTAATTCATTACCTTTCCCCTCAAATCCTCCTCTCTTTCTAACTCTAACCTTGTCAAGGATGCCACCACCCTCATAGTCACCCATCCTTGAAACCTAGGTATCACCATCAACATCTTACTCTTACCTACAACCTCCCTCTCCCTGCCATATCCAATTGGCTGCCAACTCCTGTCTATTCTACCTTCAAAGCTTCTCTCAGATAGATCCCCTTCTCTTCTCTGGCACTGCCACCCACTCTGGTGAAGAACTTCATACCTTAGGATTCATGCCTCTGTTGCCTCAATTGTGTCCCTAAAGCTTAAATCAGATCATGTTACTCCCTTCCTCATCCAGTAAACTCCAGTGGCTTCCTATTGCCTCCAGGATCAAATACAAAATATTATTTGGCTTTTAAGCTCTTTATAACCTAACCTCCTCCTACCTATCCAATCTTCTTATACCTTACTACTGCTACCCTTCCCCAATGTATTCTGTGATCTAATGACACTGGCCTCCTTGTTCTTTGAATGAGACACTCCATCTTCTGACTCCAATTATTTTCACTGTCTCTCTCCCAAAACTAGTTCCTCTGGCTTCCTTCAAGTCTCTGCTAAGTCCCAAGGCTGAGAAGCCTTTCTTAATCTTTCTTAATCTTAGTGCTGTCCTTCTGAGATTATCTCTAACTTATCCTATGTAAATCTTGTTTGTACATAAGTCTTTGCATGTTGTCTCTTGCATGAGACTGTGAGCTCCTTGAGAGCAGGGACTGTTTGTTTTTGTTTTTCATTTCTTTGTATCCCCTGGGATTAGCACAGTACGTGGTACTAGGAGGTCCTTAATAAAGTGCTCGTTGAATGACTGACTCTCTTGGGAGGTCTCTGTATCAATGAAATCACAAGTCTAGTCCCTGTCCCCATCAAAGAAAGTGAGGACAAATCTGTGTTTTAAAAGAAGAAGAGAGGGTCAGCTAGGTGGTACAGTGGACAGAGCACTGGCCCTGAAGTCAGGAAGACCTGAGTTCAAATCTGGCCTCAGACCAAACACTTGATACTTACTAGCTGTGTGACCGTGGGCAAGTCACTTAACCCCAATTGCCTTAAAAACAAAGAAGAAGAAGAAGAAGAGGTTTAAAATTTACCCCAGCTCAAATTGAAGACTTATTTAATATGCATATCAATATATAAAGAGAGTTGTCCTGAAAGCATGCAGATTTAATTAGTCTGCTTGTGGAAATTCCTGATGACAAGGAATGGGAGGGTCTTGTTGTCTACTTCAGAGCAAGCCCCGATATTCTATGACTGCTTCCAGGCCACTAACTATAAGGTGAAAAAATGGACTTTTGATCAGCTGCTAAGCTGGAGCTAAATGTTTATTCAAAATGCACCATTTGGTCTGTCTTTTGTTTCTGTCTCTTTGTCCCTGTCTCTGTTTCTTTCCTTTCTCTTTCTTCCTCTCTTTTTTCTTTCCTTTTTTCATGATTCCTCTCTTTTCCTCTTTTCTTCTCTTCTCCCCTCTTCTATTCTTCTCTTCTCTCTTTTTCTCTCCTTTTTATTCCTCTCTCTCTCTCTCTCTCTCTCTCTCTCTCTCTCTCTCTCCCTACACCTCCTCTTTTCCCCCTTTCTCATGTATGTCTTGCACTTATATGGAATCTTTAATGCTGAAGAATCACAACATGCTTTGCAGGTGGTATAGAAATATAGATCACTTCACCTGCCACTAAAATGTAGTCACCAAATGTGACTACAACTCCAACCCACATTATTGGGAAAAAATATGAAGAATCTCTCCTCCAATCTAAACTTTATGGAAGTTTGGTTAGGCTGAACATTATTAGCCTCTTTGAAATGCGCCCAGGATACTACAATGATTTTCAATTCTTTTGAAAAGTTTGGGGTCATCTTGATTAACTGCTGTTACTTAAGCTTTTGTTTTTCTTTCTTCATAAAATAGCATTTCAGGGATCATACATTTAGAGCTGGAAGGGACCTTAGACATCATCCAGATCCCTCCTTTTACATTTGAGGAATATGAAGCTCTGCTCTAGGTAGAATGAAAGTCACAAAGGTAGTACATGAGAGAGATGTGAGTCAAACCCAAGTCCTCTAACTACAGAATCACATAATTTTAGACTTGGAAGGGATCTCAGAGGCCATCTGGTCCTCCAACTAATATACCAAAGGAATTCCCACTACAACACACTTGACAATGGTCATTCAGCCTCTGCTTGAAGACATCCAAGGAAGAAGAACCAATCACTTATCAAGGCAGGTCATTTTGCTCTTGGATAACTCCAGTTGTTAAGAAGTTTTTCTTGAAATCAAGTCCAACTATACTTCTTTGCAGCTGCTATTCCTTGTTCTTTCTTCTATATTCTAAGACCAAACAGAATGTGTAATTCCTCTCCCATATGACAGCCCTTCAAATACTGTCATGTCCCCACACCTCCATTCTTCTTTTCTCCAGGCTAAACATTCCCAGTTTCTTCAAGTGATCTTATATTATGAACTCAAAGTCTCTCAACATCCTCTGGACACTCTCCAATCTATCAATGTCCTTCTTTAACCATGATGCCCCAAAGTGAACACAACAATGCAACCTAAGATCACAAGGTCTTTTACTCTTAGAAATCTCAATTCCTATAAGTTATAGAGAGGAAAGAAATATTGCCCCATGGTAGGAATTTTCTTATGTCCTTGGTTGTTCAGGTTTATAACTGTGAATTACCCTCACCTTGAAAATTTTTCTTTCTATTTGCCTTGAAATCTCCCCTGGGTCCCATGCCCTCCTGCTCTTATGACTGTCAATTGCTTCCAGGAGCTCTGATTCCCTTTCTCATGAAGCTAATTTGTCTGAATTACAGACTATGAGAGAGGAAAGGTTGTGAAGGCTTTAAAAACTAATGAAAAAAAATCTCATTTGATTCGAGAGTCAATTAGAAGCCATTGGTGTTTTTTGAGTAGGGAATAACATGGTTAGATCTGAGAATAAGGAAATCACTTTGGCATCATAATGGAGAACAGATTTAAAGCAGAGAGTTCAATTTAGGAGAAAGGGTATGGTATGAGAGCTGCTGTGAAGGTAGAAATGGCAAGATCTGGTACATGACTGGATATTTGAATGAGAGATTGAGGAGTAGAGAATAACACAGTATTGTGAATCTTGAAGACTGGATGAAGAATGGTGCCTTCAAAAGAAATAGAAAAGTTTGGAAGAAGGGTTAGTGGAAAGATAATGAGTTCAGTTTTGAATGTGTTGAATTTAAGATGCCTAAGGCATATCTACCTTGAAATTTCTGATGGGCATTTAGTGATATGGGCCTGAAGCTTTGGGATGAGATGGGCTAGAGATATAGATCTAGGAGCCATTGAGTCATTGGCATAGACCTAACAAACCTATTGGGGAGGGAGGGAGGAAGGGATGAGGTAGGAGAGAGAGAGAGAGAGAGAGAGAGAGAGAGAGAGAGAGAGAGAGAGAGAGAGAGAGAGAATGAATGTGATTTGGATGATGAATCAGCAAAGGAGTCTGAGAAAGAGTGATTGGAGATAGACAAAAGAGGGAGCTCAATTTCCTTACTAAAGTAGGGGGCAAGGACCTCATTTAGGAGATGAGGGGATGTGTAAAAATTTTGAACAGAGAATAGATTTGAAAAAGCTTCTATAGGGAGTGATGTCAGGAATCCATTAGTGAAAAGCAGAAGAATTGCCTTGCTGCAGTGAGGGCCCAGATGAGGTTGGATAATGTGAATTTATAATGTACCTAGTCAGTATGGCTATGTGACTTTGTCTCTCTCCAATGCAGCCCATTTCCTTTTCCATCCCATGTGTCTTTGATAGCATCCTTTAGAACATTCTTCTGCACAATTACTTGTTTTTAATATGCTGCCACCTGCTTAAGAGCACTACGTCACCTTTCCATCCCTTCCCTTATGCCACTAAATGACTTTGAAATAGGAAAAGATGGGATCCTTCAAAAGACTTTCAAGAATTTACATAAAATTTATATTACACAAAAGTTTATGTCATGGTGAGGTGTGGTAGTAGAAAGCATGCTGGATTTGGACTCAGGGGAAAACTAGACTTAAGTCCCTTCTCCAACAATTCTCAAAAGACAGAGTATCTATGAGGCCTTTATACTTTGATTGTGATTTCTCTACATCAATATATTAACTCATTTAAGTATTTGCAATTTCTAGTCTTTTATCTCTAATTTTGGACTAAATGGATTATAGTAGATAGAGTGTTAAATTTCACTTCAAACAGACCTGTTAAAGACCTTAGCTTAAAAAGACCAAGGTCTAACATTGCATCCAGGGCCACCTCCAGTAGTCTTGATCTGTATCTCGCCACAGGACCTAAATGGCTCTGGAGGAGAAAGTGAGACTGGTGACTTTGCACAGCCCTCCCTCCCTTAAATCCGATTCACTCGCATGTCATGGCAACACCTCCCTGATGTCATGGTCCTCTTTGAGAATGAAGGACAAACAACTTCAATAAGCTTTTATAGTAGTAAGGCATATAGGTAGCAGACATTATGCTGGGAGCTAAGGATAATTGTGCTGGGAGAAAAACAACATATATGCAGATAAAAACTGTATGTAAAAATATTTATAGAGTAAATACCAAGTATTTTAAGGGGAGGGAGCACTAATAATTGAGGAGATCAGGAAAGGTCTCCCGTAGGACACGGCACCTGAGGATTTTACAGCAGAGGTGGGGATGATGATCCTTCTGGGCATGGGGGACAGTGGTAAACCTTAGGAATTAGAAGACAGAATGTCATGTATGGGGATCAGCAAGTAGTACAGTTTGGCTGGAATGTAGGATGTGTAAAGGGCAGTGATGCAAGGTCAATAGGGAAAGATAAGTTGGATCCAGATTTTGAAGGGCTTTAAATGCCTGACAGCTCTTGTCTCACAGGGTTGTTCTGACACACACATATAAGACATAAAAAGCATTTTACAGACTTTAAAGTGTTCTACAAATATCAACTCTTGTTATCTAATGACCTTGAAGTACATTTATGAACACCCAAGGGAGATTTTTATTGCAAATTATATTCTTATTCTTATCGGGCAGCTAAGTTCCCCTTATTTGGGACCCTTATTTGGAAAGACAAGATGAATACATGTGAGACAATGGTAGACTATTATAAACTAGCAGTAGGTTCTAAATATTTGAAATTTGGACTAAAAGTTCTGTCAGAATTCAGACAAAAATGTACTCTCTTGTGAGAGAGGTGTCAGGGAAAGCTTCAGAAGGAGGTTAAGGCTTGAGCTTGGCCTTGAATGTGAAGTAGGATTTACAGAGGGGATAATATTCCAAGTGAGGAAAGTAATAGGAATAAAGGCATAGAAGGAAGACTGTGTCTGGGGAGAAGACTAGGCAGATTGGAACAGTGGGGGTGTGTTGAAGTCTTGGGGATGACTATTTCTTGGGTCATAAATTACCTTCAGGCCCATTGTCAGGTTTCTCCATCTACATATGTAAATTAGATAAAGAGCACAAACCTTCCAGAGTAGAATCCGTGAGAACACAATGACACACATGGCCACATAACACACTCTTTTTACATAAAATCATCAATCTTCCCATCTTTTGACACCTTTCTTTGTGATTAAAATCAAATTTCCTTTATATTGTACTTTAAAGTCCCTAAAATTTGTCTTGTATCCAAGATAGAACATAGACAATTAAAGATAATTTCATAAAATGTCTAATTTAATATCTTGAGAACGGAATATGTACATAGTTCAATATTTATGTCCAAATTTTATGTTTTCTGTTGGGGCTATTTGACTCACAGTTAGGTAGTATAGTGGATAGAGCCCTGGGCTTGAAACCAGAAAAGCTCATCTGTGCGAGTTCAGATCCAGCCTCAGACATTTACTAGTTGTGTGACCCTGGGAAAATCATTTAACCCTGTTTGCCTCAGTTCCTCACCTGTAAAATGAACTAGAGAAGGAAATGGCAAACCACTAGTATCTCTGCCAAGAAAACCCCAAAATGGCATCACAGACAGCGTAAAAAGCAACTTAACAAAAAAATACATATATGGCTTTGATTGGTATTAATTAGAGTTTACATATCCATATCCAGAACAGAAACTCCTTCAATATTGACTGCATGAGAAGTACCATGTTGTACAAAGAAAATATAGTTTTTCCTTCTCAGCAAGTAGAAGTTGTGAGATGTGATAGAGAGTCATAGCATAAAATGAGGATAAGAAATTCTGAGACCCATGTATGCATTACTGAAATGAAAATTTAATCCTTCTGCCATCGACATAGGCATAATCCTTATCACTATTAGAACTAACAAAACTGCCTGGCCTCCTCCTGCCTTTCCAGTCTTCTTACATCTTACTTCTGCCATATATTCTTGATCCACTGATACTGGACTTCTTAAAGTTCCTTGTACAAGTCACTTCATCTCCTGACTCCCTGCATTTTTGCTGGTTCTTCTTCATGTCTGCTATTCTCTCCTCATCTCCAGCTTCTGGCTTCCTTTAAGTCCCAGCTAAAATCTTACGTTCTATGAGAAGCCTTTCTAAATCCTACTTAATGTGAGTGCCGCCCCCCCATTTATCCTATATATATATACTTTATTTGTACATAGTTGTTTGCATATTGTCTCCCCCATTAGATTGTAAGCTCCTTGAGGACTATTTTTACCTTTCTTTGTATACTTAACATTTAGCACAATGCCTGGCACATAGACACTTAATAAGTGCTTACTAACCTGGCTCGACTTTACTAGTATTAAAACATATTTTACTGGCAGAAGCTGAGAGGATGGAGGGTAAGGAATCTCCCATGTAAAGATCTCCAAATACATTACTAATGCTAATTTATGAATGCCAGTACTACCCCAGGAGGTTTGGAATAAGTCTCAATTACAGAGGAAAATGTGAGGTAAAGGACCATGAAGTAAGATACCAAAGGCCATGTGATATGGTCAATTTATAATCCCTTTTCCTCCTGGCTTGGGCCATTAGCTTGTACAAACTTTTGCTGAATAATGGAGGTTACACAGCTGGTCATGGTAGCAATCATTAGCTCACTACATGTGAATGGAGTGATATTATGGGACTGTAAACACCTCTAGCATAGTCTCTGCTTGGACAACCCCCAAAGGACATATGACTAGATTTGGTTAGGAGGGAATATGGTAGCTATTGGAAGTTGATGAATTTTATTTGCTGATTAGCCCTTGCTTTACCCCTAAAAGGAGGTGTTTCTTATATTATGTTAGAATGATAATGATGATAATGATGACAATGACAACAATAATAATAACTCCAACTCCTTGTTCCCTCAGAGATCTTTTCTTTCCCATTGATCAACCTTAGCTCCCATGATCTGCATTTTCATTCTATACGCAAGTATGGTAATATCTTTGATCTCATCATGACCCATGAGTATTCCCTTGCCCCAGCCCATACGTATCAGATTCCTATATTTAATTATAACTTTCTGTCTTCCCACCTCTTCTTGTTCCTCACACCTCCTAAATGTATTCTGTACTCTCAACACAATCTCTAGTTATGCCATCCCTTCATGTGTTCCTTAAATCCTGCTCTGGCCTTACTTTCCTTACTTTAAAGTCTTAACGCTATAGAAAACTGGTTCAACTTTACATGGTGCTCTACTTGCCCTTTGTCCTATTCCTGCTTCTTCTTTTCTAACTCTCAACCCTAGATTACTCCCACCATCTGTCTTCTTTGCTGCTTGTGCAATGCAGAATGCTGATGAAGGAAGTCACTTAACCACATTGACTAGGTTCAGTACAAATGTATGTTACATAATCACAACTGGGCCCTCACTGTCGCATGGCAATCTTTCAAGCCTTTCTTAAGAGATCCCTATCTCACTCCCCTCAGTGTCTTTTCCATTGTAAGCCATCCCACCTTTACCATCCTTCCCTCTTTCCTTCCTTGAAGTTTGTTTCAAACTTCACTTAAAAAATTAAGGCTTCATGTTGGAATCTCAGTCTTTCTCTGCAGATCTGTACTTCAAATTACTTTGCCCTCTTTCCCTAATCTTCTTTTGCTCCCATCTCAGAGGAACAGGTGGATATCCCTGCCAATGCCAAATTCTCTACTTATACCCATGATCTCAACCCTTCTCCTTAATGCCTCTACTCAATTGGAGTGTGCCTCTTCAATCATCTCCTTTCTCTTCCTAATGTCCAATCTGTCCTTATCTAATAACTCATTCCCTTCTGCTTACAAACATATCCAGGCCTCTCTCATCCTTTAAACTGTTCTCATGATTATCTCCTAATTTTTCTTCTCCTTTTCACAGCCAAACTGCTAGAGTATGTTTTCTCCATTCATTGATTTCACTTTTTGCACTTCCCATTAACTTCTTAACCTTTAACACTTTGTAATATTATTCTGAATTCATCACTCAGCTGAAACAATTCTCTCCAAAGTGATGAATGATTTAGCAGTTGACAGGTTTAATGATCTTTTCCTTCATTTTCAATCAGTTGCCAAGTGTTGCTGAGTCTACCTTCACAATAGTTCTAGCATCCATCATTTTTCTCAATGCACACAGCTACCGCTCTAGGTTAGCCGGATGGCTTAGTAGAAAGAGCCACTGGTCTTGGACTCAGGAAAGCCTGAGTTCAAATCCAGCTTCAGACACTTACTAGTTGTCTGACTCTGGGCAAGTCGCTTAAGCTCTGTTTGCCTTAATCCAATGGAGAAGGGAATGTAAACCACTCCAGTATTTTTGCCAAGAGGATTCCATGGACAGTATGGTCTGTGGGGTCATGAAGAGTCAGACATGACTGAACAACAGCACCAAACCACTCCTGGTTGGGCCTCAGCAACTCTTACCCAGACTATTGGAATAGCCTTCTAATTAGACTCCTGCTTTCCAGTGTCTCCCCTCCCCAACCTACCCTTCACAGAGCTGCAAAGTTGATATTCCTAAAGCATGGCTCTGATCATGACCTTATTCTGCTCAGGAGGCTCCACTGCTGACCTTTGCCACAAGTTTCTGTGTTTGCCTCCTATGACCCTTGGCCATCTAGCTCCAGCCCATCTTGCCAGGCTTATTGCACACTATTACTCCTTCCTGAACTTTGTTTCCAAGACCGAGTGACCTTGTTGCTATTCAGTGGTTTTGGTCATGTCTGACTCTTTGGGGTTTTCTTGGCAAAGATACTGGAGTGGTTTGCCATTTCCTTCTCCAGCTCATTTTACAGATGAGGAAACAAAGGCAAACTGGGGTAAGTGACTTGCCCAGGGTCACACAGCTATTAAGTGTCTTAATTTTATAATTAGAAACAACAGTTTATAAAGCAAATATTTCTAGGAAAAGGACCGCAGAGACTTAAATTTGGTTGAAGGTATAAATGATTGATAACATAGTTTTTCTTAAGAACAAATTTTCTTAAGAATTAGGACATGATATTGAATAATGCTTCATTTTGGGGTTTGACAGAACTCCAGACCCTCAGCAGTGCCCTTTATAGTATCATAGAGTCAGGGAAAGGGATGCAGGAATAACAGGCTAGGGACAGCAAAGATCAACTTTGTCTATTTCAAAATTTTCAGGATGAAAGCACCAGGGACATGATTCTCCTCTTAGTCCAGGTGTAGTCAGAATCTCAGAGAGAAAGGAAGGAGGGTCTTTTTACAAGTCAACAGCAAGCATTTATTAAGTATCTACTATGTGCCAGGCACTGTGCTGTGAGCTGGGGATGCAAAGAAAAGCAAAAAAAAATTAGTCCTGATCTCAAAGAGCTCATAATCTAATGGGGGAAACAACATGCAGATGACTATGTGCGAACAAGATATACATCCACACACATATATACATGTATGTATATACGTGCATATTTATGCATGTGTATAAATTGTACACATATATGTTATACATACATATGTGTGTATATCTGTTTGTGTATGTATATTTACAATAAAGTAGAGGTAGTCTTAGAGAGAAGGCACTAAG
The DNA here is from genome assembly GCF_003287225.1 of Phascolarctos cinereus. NCBI lineage: Eukaryota > Metazoa > Chordata > Mammalia > Diprotodontia > Phascolarctidae > Phascolarctos > Phascolarctos cinereus. The sequence goes on along the minus strand of NW_027555847.1, from coordinate 486,233,993 downwards.
ATTAAGGAAGAATGAGAAAGGCTTCCTACAGAAGGTATGATTTTAGTTGAGTACTGAAGAAATCCAGAAAGAGGAGATGAGGAGGGAGAAACCCAATCAGGCGACAGTCAGTGAAAGTTCTCATCAGAATATATGGAGTGTTTTATGCAAGGAACAGCAAGAAGGCACTGGATCACAGAATACATAGGCAGTGGGGGGGGGCAATGAGATATAGAAAACTGGACAAGTAAGAAGGATCCAGGTTATGAAGGGCTTTAAGAGTCAGACGATTTTATATTTGATCCTGAAGGTAATAAGGAGCCACTAGAGTTTACTGAGTAGGTGGGTGACATGGTCAGACTTGTACTTTAGGAAGATCAATTTAATAGCTGAGTGGAAGATAGATTGGAGTGGAGAGAGACTTGAGGCAGGGAGACCAACCCACAAGCTATTTCAGTAATTTAGGGAGGAGGTGATGAGGTCCTTCGGTAGGGTGGTAGCAATGTCAGAGGAGAGGATTGGGTGCATAGAGAAATGTTTTTAAGGTAGAACGAGCAGGAGTTGGCAGCTAATTGGACATGGGGGCAGAGTGATAACTAGATTATGAGCCCGGGTGATTGGGACAACAAAGGTATACTTAATAGAAATAAGAAAGTTAAGGAGAGGGGAAGGTTTGTGGGGATTGGGGAAGCTAATGAGTTCAGTTTTGGACATATTGAATTTAAGATGTCTTTGGGTGTCCAGTTTGAGATGTCTAATAGGCGTTGTAGATTCAATACAGGAGGTCAGGAGAGAGGTTAGGAGTGGACAAATAGAGCTGAGAATCATCTGTATCCTGGAGATGATAACTGAATCCATAGGCACCATTAAGATCTCAGTGACTGAGAGAAACAGAGTATAGGGAGTTGCCAAAGCAACCGAATATGGCAGCCGCATCTTTCATATACTAATCCACTCTTCTCTGTGCTTGATAATATTGGGTTGTGTGGCTGGCATTATTTTATACAAACCATAATATTTTGAGAAACATAATACTAATTTTCCTTTGCAATTTGAGCTACTCAGAAGACTGGGGCTATGAAAATGTATGTTTACCCACATTGAGGGTTTCAGTCATATGAAACGATTTTTGGGTTGAAATAAAAAAAATGTTTTTCAGTCTTTTAGAGTGATCTCTGCTTCATAGCAAAAAGTAGTTTTTTTTTTAGTGATTTCTTACCTAAATGGCAATTTGAGAACATGTTCAAAACTCAGATTTGTCACTTGCTGTCTGTGTAACTTTGCTTTCCTCATTTGTAAAATAAGTTGAATTAGATGACCCTTAAGCTGTTTCTTCCAACTTTAAACCTATAGCCCTATTATCCCAAATTCAGTACAGTCACTTTTCATTGAGTAGATTCTTCTAAGCTCTGGAATGAAGACAGAAGAGGCTTTTGTTCCAGGCCTTACATTTTAAGGGTCCTCATTTCTAACTCACTTCTTCATACTGGCTCAGAATCAAAAAACTGCAGAACCTTGTCTTTTAGTTGCTCCTTCTCCTGAATGCTTATGCTTATGTATAGCTGGTTGAATGTCTTCATGCAAGGCCCACTCAGCAACTGCTGACCCTGAGGTCATATGTACACCTCTTCCTCCCTAGATACACAGAGAAGTGGCCAACATTTTTATCTGGACAGTTGTCTTGATTGCCTGCTGCATCTCCTCATCTAGTTTATTGGGGCTGACTTTAGGCAAAATTATGGAGTAGGCAAAAGGCTTTTTTTTTTTCCAGATGATAGCCTGGTCCCTTCTTACCTTTACTATCTTCTTATGCCTAATTACACTACTCCTTTCCTCCATGTATTCCAGTGACACTGGTCTCCTTGCTGTTCCTCACACTAGACTCTTCTCCCAACTCCAAGCATTTTCTATGAATGTCCCCCATGACTGGAATTCTCTTCTGCCTCATCTGTGCATACCAGCTTCCCTGGCTTCATTCCAATCTCACATAAAATTACGTCTTCCTCAAGAAGCCTTTCCTAATCCCCTATAATGCTAATTCCTTCCTTCTGTTGATTATCTTTATTTTGTCTTACATATATTTTGTTGGCATATACTTTTTGCATGTTGTTTCTCCTGTTAGATTGTGAGCTGGAACTGTCTTTTGCCTTTCTTTATATCCTTAGCCACTTAGCACAATGCCTAGCATACAATAGGTGCTTAATAAATGCTTATTGACTGACTAGTTGATTGACTGATGCTGCTTCTCCTAGATTTCTGCCTTCTGACCTGTCCCTAATAGGTCATGATCTCAACTAGTTATCAACCCACTAAGATATTCATTACTAACTAAAATGGAAACTGAGGGGGTAGATAGGAGGTGCAGTGGATAGAGCACCGGCCTTGGATTCAGGAGGACCTGAGTTTAAATCTGGCCTCAGACACATAACACTTACTAGCTGTGTGGCCCTGGGCAAGTCACTTAACCCTAGCCAAAAATAAAATGAAATAAAATAAAATGAAACTGAGGACGGAAACATGGCTCAATGGATGAAGGTCAGATTTTAGAGTTAGGACAACCTGTACTCAAGTCCTGCTTCTGACACTTTTTGGATATATGACACTGGGAAAGTCATTTCAGTGTCCCCAGGCAATACTTTAATACTATGAGTTATAGAAGTATTGACTAGGATTGTGAAAGTATTTTCCTTATGAGGGTCTCTCTCTTTCATTCGCTCACTAATTTACTCATTCATTCAACGAGTTGACTGAACGTTTTTTAACAGTCATCTTGTGGCCTAGTGGAGAGAGTGAAGGACTTGATAATCAGGAAGACCAGAGTTATAACTTTTTAAACTGTTGACACTCATTCATATTTAACACCTCAACTTACTGACTAGTTCAGCTTTCAGACAGAGTACATTTTCTATTTCAATCAACAAACCTTTATTATGCATTTACTATGTGCCCAGCACTCAGCAAAGGTGCTGGTGATACAAATATAGAGAATGCGGACAATTACTACTCTCAAGATGCTTCCGTTCTAATGGGGAAGAGGAGGAAGGGAGACAACAAGACCATATTTGATTGTTATACTTTCTCTGGGGCTGCTGTCCAGCTCTCATTTGAGCTCTCAGGGTGGCAGAAGGCAGAAGCTACTACTCTTCTCCTTAGGGTTCTGAGAGAGAGAGGGTAACCCTGGATTTCTAGTACTGTAGTTTATAAGCTCCCACCAGTGTGATTTTATTGATTATCAGTGCATGCTGGCTAGTACATGCTGAATAGCTTTTAACAAAGCTCTTTACTAAACTGGTATTCCAAGAACGTTGGCTAAAAATATTCTTCCCAAACTAGGGGTTCACTTTCCCTCCAGCACATAGTAGGTTCCCGAGGAGATTAGGCTCAAACATAACTTACAATGGTAGTGAGGCATACATGTAGGGAACTCTTGTGGCAAGGGAGTTATTGGCACAGGGCTGTTTGGGGGGGTGGGGGAGGGGTCTTCCTTGGGAGAGTCCACATGAAATTTCTCTTAGGAGTAGCTTTGGTCTAAGTTCTGAGGATCTGTCCTTTTCTAGAGTCTATACAATAGAATTCTCTCTTCTTTCCAAGTCATCTTATGGCCTAGTGGAGAGACTACAGGACTTAAGAGTCAGGAAGACTAGAATTAAAATCCCACCTCAGACTCTTATTAGCTGTGCGACCCTGGGCAAATCACTTACCGTGTCTTGGCTTCAATTTCTTTATCTGTAAAATGAGAATAATAGGACCTACCTCAGAGGGTTGTTGTGAAGAGCAGATGAAATAACAAATGTAAAAGGCTTTGTAAATCTGAAAATGCTATGTAATTGCTAGCAATGATGATGATGATGCAATTACTATATACAAGACAATATAAAGATGAATGAGATGACCTGTAATCATACCTGAAGAATCATGGACCTATAACTGGAAGGGGACTCAAAAGCCATCTAGTCCAACTATCTCATTGAACCTATAAGAATATTGAGGCCCAAGGAGGCTCATGAGTTGTCCAAGGTTGCATACATGGTAACAGAGGGAGGATTGAAGCTCAGTTCTTTGACTCCACAGACCATGTCCTTTTCACTATACCAAGCTAACCCTTCATGAAAGAGGTTAAAATCTAGTAGATGAGCTGAAACCATTCAGGGGGAATTATATTGTATTAGGGGGATTTTGAAAACTGAAAAGCTTTCAGGATATAAAGGAATGTTGCTATAATGGCAGAATGACAGATGAAGAGGTTAAACAATTTTTCTGTCCTCCTTCCCCACAAAAACAAAACAAACAAACAAACAAACAAAGAATTGTACATAAGAAACTTCCTAATATTTATAGTCTGGTCTTATACATGTTTATTTTTTCACTTTTTGCTCCCATATACAGTATCCAGGATGCCCTGCCTTCTAGGCATGGGCTCCTGTTACCCAACTCTTGCTGTAAAGCATTTCTCAAGGTAACAGACAAAAATTCCATAAGGAATTTCAATGCCATAGGATATAATTCATTGCTGACATTACAGGCATACTCACCCGATCTAAAAACATTTGCTTTACATTTTGGTCATTTAAGGTCCTTAGTTATATAGCATCTGATTTACCTTCAGCTCTTACATCATGGCAACAAGGTTGATGACAAACTCTTGAAACAATTATACAAATGTGTGTGCATTTATTGAGATGGAAATGTTCAGGTATTAGGTTTCTTCTGTGGTCTAGCCTCCCCCTTACCCCACCAAGTCTCTGATATTATATGGGGCATGTCCAACCCTGCGTACTGATCCCCAAAAGGTAATTTTGGTTCATTGCCTCCACCTGGAATTACTTCTAATATATTCAGGTATATTTTCCTAAAGTGAATAAAAGGGGTCCTCAGGTATTTTATGGACACTCAAGTTACCAAATATATATCAAGTACAGGGCAACCTTTATTTCATCCTATAGAAAATTAGAAGACAGAAAGTACACACAGAAAACCATAAAAAGATACAGAAAACTCAAAACAGATGAATAGCCCATCTCTTCACTCTTCTACTCCTCTCCCTAGAAGGGAACTGAACTATTGGGGTAATACTCTGATGTTCTGGAGAAATAACACCCCGCCAACAACAGTGCCTTTTCAATTCTTAATTCCTATGGTTTAAACTTCCTTGGAAGCTACATATACTTTGGGGGCTTCTGAACAAGTAATTCTCTTTCCGTTGAGACTGAACTGTCTGAATAACTTACTGGCTTTCTTCTCAAAGTAGGATGTTAATCAGGAACTATGATGATTATCTGTTTCTTTCTCTAAGGAGCATGCTGTGTCAGGAAATCTCATTTCTCTAGAATGTCAAATGCTTGAACTCTCAAACTTAGGAAATTTATGACTTCAGAACTCTTGAAATTGGAAACTTTTAAACTTTTTTTCCTTTATAGTATTTTATTTTTTCCAATTATACATAATGATAGTCTGCAACATTTATTTTTGAAAATTTTGCTTCCCCTGGAATTAGGAGGACCTGAGTCTAAATCCAGACATGTAACACAGTAGCTGTGTGACTCTGGGCAAGTCACTTCACTCCATTGCCTCGCCAAAAAAATTATTTTCCAGCTTTCTGTTTTCCTTCTAATCTTGGATGCATCGGTTTCATTTGTGCAAAACCTTTTTAATTTAATGTAATCAAAATAATACAATTTGCAGTTTATAATGTTCTCAGTCTCTTGTTTGGTCATAAATTCTTCCCTTCTCCATAGACCTGACAGGGAAACTATTCCTTGGTCTCCTAATTTGCTTATTGTATCATCTCTCATATCTAAATCATGTACCCATTTTGACCTTATCTTCGTATAGGGTATGAGATGTTGGTTTATGCCTAGTTTCTGACATCCAATTTCTAGTTTTACCAGCAGTTTTTGTCAGATACTGAGTTCTTATCCCAGAAGCTGGAGTATTTGGGTTTATCAAACAGTAGATTACTGTAGTCATTTATTACTGTGTCTTGTGTACCTAACCTATTCCACTGATCCACTACTCTATTTCTTAGCCAGCACCAAATAGTTTTGATGATTGCTGCTTTATAATATTGTTTTAGATGTAATATGGCCAGGCCATCTTCCTTTGCATTTTTTTCATTAATTCTCTTCATAGTCTTGACCTTTTGTTCTTCCAGATGAATTTTGTTTTTATTTTTCTAGTTCTATAAAATAATTTTTTGGTAGTTTGATTGTTATAGTGCTGAATGAATAAATTAGTTTAGGTAGAATTGTTATTTTTATTATATTAGCTCGGCCTACCCATGAGCAATTGATATCTTTTCTAATTGTTTAGATCTGACTTTATTTGTGTGAAAACTGTTTTGTAATATAGTTCCTGGGTTTGGCTTGACGGATAGACTCCCAAATATTTTATATTGTCTACGCTTATTTTAAATGGAATTTCTCTTTCTATCTCTTGCTGCTGGGCTTTGTTAATAACATATAGAAATGCTAATGATTTATGTGGGTTTATTTTATATCCTGCAACTTTGCTAAGGTTGTTAATTGTTTCAAGTTTCTTAGTTAATTCTCTAGAATTCTCCAAGTATACCATCATATCATCTGCAAAGAGTGATAATTTTCTTTACTCATTGCCTACTCTAATTCCTTCAGTTTCTTTTTCTTCTCTTATTGCTAATGCTAACAAGTCTAGTACAATATTGAATAATGGTGGTGATAATGGGCATTCTTGGTAAACTCTTAAACTTGAGGTTTAAGGTTATGATTAAGTATGTGGGCTTCTGCTATGTGCTTCAACAGGAAATCTCTCAGTGTCCCAGCTGCTATCTTCTTTTGAGCTGGGAAAGTCCATGTGATTAAGTCTGTAGTCTGACTTGTGCTCCAAAGGAAACAGAAAAGCAGGTGGCCTTGAACCTGAGGTCCAGAAACTTCCCTTTCAATCCATCTGGACAAGCATATGTAGCCCATGTGCTTCTGCTATAAATTACCATTTTGTGGTCCCAGGAGAGATAAAAGTGCACATTGGCACAGGTTCCCTGCCCCTCTCTCTCCACTCCCTCATGTAGGCTTACTCTGCTATGCTCCAGTCTTTCTCAGAGGGGAATAGAAGTATGACATACCTCAAAAATCACTTAACTGCACATAATCTTTGACCCAATAATACTTCTATTAAGGACATGCATCATGGAGGTTAAGTATAGAGGGATAGAACTCATGTCCCCAAGAATATTTATAGTTATAATTTTTGTTGTAGCAAAGAATTAGATGCAAGATAGGTACCTATCAATTGGAGAGTGGCTACATGAGTTTTAATATATGAATGCAATGGAGTGCTATTGTGCCATAAGGAATGAAAAATATGACATATTTAAGTAAATATGAGAGACTTAAATGAACTGATACAGAGTGAAATGAGCACAACCGAGGGGAACAATTTCCATGATGACCACAATAATAATGCCATAGAAAACAACTCTGAAAGACCTCAGAATTCAGAAGAAAGCAGCAATGAATCATGACTTCCAAGACTAAAGATGAAACATAATTTCCTCCTCTTGAAGTGATGGACTAGGGGTAGAATCAGACAGGCATTCTCAACCATGGCTTGATTTGATGTCGATCATACATAGGTTTTACATGGCAGAGAGGGCATATACTCAGGGCAGGGGAAAGGTGGATTAGTGAGCAGTGATAGACATGAAAATAAAGTGTCAATAAAACATTTTTAAGTTCATAGAAGTAAGAAGTGAAGAAAGTGATACAAATATCACAATTTCATTACATTACCTTGTTAAACATTATATACGTATTACATATATACTATACATATATTTCTTTGTAAAAAATCGTGAATTTCACAGTACCTTCTATACAACCCTTTAGCCTATTCTTTTTATTTTGAAATGTTTGTTTTTGTTGATGATTAAGTTCAGAATAAAAAAAAAATCATCAGAGGAATGTTGAGAGCATAAGAAGTGTCAGATCCTTAGCCAATAAAGAGGCAGACCCAGGCTCTGTTGTTGCTCAGTTGTGTCCAATTCTTTGTGACCCCATTTGGGGTTTTCTTGCCAAAGATGCTAGAGTGGTTTGCCATTTCCTTCAACAACTCATTTTACCGATGAAGAAATTGAGGCAAACGAGGTTAAGTGACTTGCCCAGGACCGTATTTGGACTCAAGAAGATGAGTCTTCCTGACTCCAGGCCCTGCACTCTATCCACTGGACCACCTACTTACCAGGCTCTGAAACTCAATCAAAATAGAGTCAGTGGACATGCAAAAGATCCATAGGAAAGTACCCCATAGATGCCTCTACACAATGTCTACACTCTATAATTTCATTAAGTTGACTGGGGGAGGGGTTCCTCTCATCCTTTCCTTACATAAATAATTATGGATTCATCTTCAGAGTAGTTTCAGAGACCTTATTTTGGCTTTCCTTTTCAAAGTTTAATTTACAAAAACATGGTTCTCAAAAAGGAAATGCTACAGCTAAGCAACAGGAATTATGACTTGTTTACCCAAAGCCCATAGCTATAGCCATCAGTTAGCCAGTCTTTTAGCCAAAGTGATGAGGGGAAAAAAGGTGGTAAATGGTTTATGAGAAATAATACTTTGTCAGTTTTAAAATTGTTCTTGTTAAGTTGTTTCAGTCATGCCGAACCCTCTGTGACACCATTTGGGGTTTTCTTGGCAAAGATATTGGAGTGATTTACCACTTCTTTCTCTTGCTTATTTTACAGATGATGAAACTGAGGCAAACAGGGTTAAGAAACTTGCCCAGGGTCACATAGCTAGTGAGTGTCTGAGGCTGGATTTGAACTCATATCCTCTTGACTCCAGGCCCAGGGCTCTATCCACTGCACCACCTAGCTGCCTAGTTTTAAGATATTCTACTCACTATGGAGCCCAGCATGAAGGTTAGAACACAGGTCTTAGAGTCAGGATGACTTGTATTTGAATCCTGTCTTTGATACTAACTGTGTGATCATGGTAATTTCTCTGAGCCCCCAGATTTCTAATCTGTAAAATGGGTTAATAATATGACCTAACTCACAGGGTTGTTGGGAGACTGAAATGAGCATACTAATAAAGTGCTTTGTGAAATTTCAAGTGCTATGTAACTATTTTATAAATGTAAATGATTATTACTGCTCATGATTGATCTTGTACCAATTAGGAATGTTAGAACTGAACATGAAATGGAATTATGCACTTTGGGCTTTACAAACTGAAAGGGCAAATTTCCTTTCAGCAAGGCCCTGTGGTCTCATCAGGTGCTTCTTGTGTAACTGATACTCAATGAGTAAGCTATGTCAAGTAATAATATAATAGTTAACATTTACATAGCATTGTGTAATTTATTATTTATCACTTTGAGTTTTCAAGAGTCTTTCCTCACAACTCCATATGGTAAGTATTGCAAGCAGTATTATCTTTTCTGCTCTATAGATAAGGACCCTGGTAAGGAATTAAAATTTTATACTGTGCATGTTCTATACATTTCAAAGAAGTAGTAGTCTATGTGATGTAGATAAATAAGGAGGATTAGCTTATAGACATCAGCAGGTACAAGGAATCACATTACCAATTCCAAGAGATAGCTATTAGTGAATGGTGGTTCCCTTTGGGTGTGGGTAGAGGGAATTGGGTGGCTACAGAGATGGTTGGTATAAGTAGGTCTGACAAGTTTGACTATAATCAGAAGTGTACTGTCTTCCTGATATATGTATTTGAGATGTGATGGAGAACCTACCAAGACTAATTCTTATGATAGATTTAGGTTTTTGCACAAAGAGGTGCTTAATAAATATTTACTGAAGAAATAAGTGAGAATTAATGATACAGATTAGAATATATGGACTTCAAAATACTTTCTAAGAAACTGAAATGTATGAATGTCATATGTAGTGATTTCATCTTTTTCAGTTGAAGGACATGACTTTTGAAGAGGAAAGATGATATGGGAAATGAACAAGAGCATATATTTAACAGATTATGGCCAGGATTTAGTTTTCTGAATCATACTGTACAAAAGAAGGCCCTGCAAAACTGATCACATAGTAGCCAGTCACAGAAATTTAGAGCTGGAAGGGACAATAGTGACCATTTAATCCAGGGGTTCTTAACCTGGGGTCCATGGTTCCCCAAAGGCTTCGTGTATAGATTTCAGGGATTCCATGAGCTTAGATGGGGGAATGACATCTTTATTTTCACTAACTGTTAAATCAAATGTAGCATTTCCCTCCATTATGACTTTTTTAAAACCACCAACATTATTCTGAGAAGGGGTACATGGATTGCTATATCACCAAAGGTGTCCATGTCACCAAAAAGGTTAAGGATTCTGAATCTCCTCCAAACAAACCCCCAAAGGAATCCAAAAGGCTATAGCTCTGGTCTTTGCTTGAACACCTTTAATGACAGGGATCCCATCTTCTCCCACGGTAGTCCATTCCAGTTTTAACAGGTCTAAATGTTAGGAAAGATTTCCAGACATCCAGCCTAAATTTGCTTCTTTGACACTTCTTCCCATTGGTTCTAGTTCTACCCTCTGGGGCTAAAATAGAGCAAATATGTTTCCTCTTTTACATGACAGCCCTTCAGAAACTTGAAGTGACCTGTCATGTCTGCCCTGAGTCTTCTCTTCCCCAGGCTAGACACCCCAAATTTCTTCAGCTAACTCTCTTATGACTTGGACTCAAGTCCCTTCACCACCCTGGTTATCTTCCTTTGGATACTCTAACTTATCAATATACTTCTTAAATTGAAACATCCAGAATAATAAAAATAATCGCTAACATTTATTTGGTACTTTAAACCTTATAAAGATCCATGTATGTATATGTAATGCTGTCTACCCTCATTTGAGTTTCGTAACATCCATGTGAGGTAGGTGTATTAACATTCCCATTTAGCAGTTGAGGACAGTGAGGGAGACAGAGATTAAATGACTTTCCCAAGGTCACACTGCTAGTAAGAGGCAGGATTCAAACCAAGGTTTTTCTGACTTTAAGTCTACTGCATGATCCACTGTATCACTTAGCTGCCACATCTGAATATACTATTACAGATTGGAATTTACCTAGGGTGGGCTTTGGACAGCAGGCAGTCTATTTCTGGGCCTCTACTTGAAACCGTTTCTACTTGGTAGGTCCTGCCAGTGCTTTGCTGCAATGGCATAGACTTTGAAAACTCAAAACCACATCCATGCCAGGTTGAGACATCAAAGGAGGACTTTTGTGGAGGTTTACAATAACCAAACAATAGTTTGGTTGTCAAAGGAGGAATTGTATCTTACAAGTACTGGAAAGAATGTTTGGCAGAAGATTCCCCAACCTGATCAAAAGAGTTCTGAACTAAGGTTTGAGATGGAGAAGGAAAAAGGCCCAGAAAAAACTGTGAAAAAGACTCTAGGGGAGACACAGAAAGAAGGAAAACAGTAGAGGAGGTACCCAGTAATTCTCAGTAGAGAAGAGGGTTGAAGACAACATTTATGGCCTCCAATGTCTATTTAAAAGTGTACCAAAGGTGAATCATAAAAAAGTGAGCTTGAATTTTTAATAGAAGGAGGTAACTATGATCTCATAGATTTGATTAAGACTGGTTGGAATGGTGATCATAACGGGAATACAAGAATGGAAGGATAGGCTGGATTGGGAGGAAGTGACAACTTTTTAAAGGATGCCTATATAGACATTCATGAAAATATGAGTAAACGTATAGTGAAGAACATTTGAATGACAGTAAAAGGAAAAAGAAACCAGCAAACTGATGATAGCATGTTACAGATTTCTCTACACAGATAGAAGATGCAGACAATGCTTGCTTGTTAACTTGTTCCGCCACTGACTTATTTTAGTCCCTCACCACCTGAACAATTGTAGTAGCCTCCTAATTTGCCTCAAGTCTCTCCCCTCTCCAATCCATCCTCCAGATTGCTGCCAAACTGATTTTCTTAAAGCACAACTCTAACTACATCATTCCCCTTCTCAGTAATCCTCAGAAGCTCCCTGTTACCTCTGTGATCAAATGCAGATTCCTCTCTTTGATATTTAAAATCCTTCACAACCTAATTCCAACCTACTTTCCATCATTATTTTGCATTATTCCCCTTCATGTACTTTATGGTCCAGCTCATTTTGACCTTCCTACTGTTGCACACCCGTATCATACCATTTCCATCCTCCGTGCCTTTACATAGATTATCTCCCACGCCTGCAATACATTTTCTCCTTCTGCTTCTAGGTTCCTCCAAAGCTCAGTTCAAATTCCACTTACACCTGACGTCTTTCCTGATCCCTCCAGCTGCTAGTATTTCCATCTCCCCTCAATTATATTGTATTTATTTACTTTATATGTTATGTATATAATTATCTTCCCAGATTGAATTTAAACATCCTGGGGGCACTCTACCATTAGTTCTTTTTGTTTTTGTATCTGTAGTAACTAGAGAGGCAGCATGGCATAGTGGATAGAGATTTGGCTTTGGATCCAAGAAGACCTAAGTTTGAGTCCTTTTTCTGACATATACTGGCTGTGTGACTGAACTGGGTAAATCTTAACCTGTCATTGCTCTAGACAAATTATCCAAGATTACAAGTTTCAGAGAAGGTGCCAGACTATAATACTAGAGGGAGTTCCCTACATAAATGAAATCCCATGTCCTATCCCTGTCTATAATGCCTATCAGTGCCTAGAAGGCCTTTAACAAATACATATGGAGTGATTTGTCTTTCTGATCCCATTTCTCTCTTTGCTGCCAAAATAATGTTCCTAGCTACCAAAACTATGTTCTTAATGCACAGATCTAAGTATGTCACAATTTTGTTGAAACGAAACAAAACCCCAAAACAAAACAAAAAACGACCTTTGAAACCCAACCTTTCAGATTCTTCTTATTGCCTGTTTGAGGAAACACAAATGCCTGGCATTAAAAGTCCTCCACAATTTGGATCCGGTTTGCCTTTCCATTCTAATTTCACATTTCTCCTTTTCCCCAGTTCATGTTCTAGCCAAACTGGACCACTAGCTGTTCTCTGATCTTATCCTGCCCTCTCCAATTCCCATATGCATGCACTGATTTTTCCCTTGCTTGAAATGCATTCCCTCATCTATGTCTATTGGAATCCTTTTCTTCCTTGAAGGCCAAGCTTGGATAACACCTCTCTACAGCATCTGTCTAAAAGTAGGATCTTCCTCCTCAAATTTTCCTAAAGCATACTTTTCATATTTCTCCTTTGCTCCTATCATGTTTCTACTTATTTTTGTATATGTCTTATCTCTTCAAACAGAAGGCAAGCTCCTTGAGGGCAAGGACTCTGTTAGTTTTTCATCATTGTACCTTCAAGCACTTAATGTTTGTTGAATTCAGTTGCCAGCACCAATAACAGAACTGTCATAGAGATTAAATATAGCAGGGATGAAGACTTCAAATTTTGGGATGTACCCCAAATGCCCTCTCTTATTAAAAGCAAGAAAATCATATACACTTTTAATTTGCCTTGCTGATAATTTCATTTATTAAGGAATACTGACCAATAAGAAAAAGGTGTTGGTGATAGGAAAATTATTGAAACAGAGGAGAAAGTGACAATGTCTTTTAAATTCTTCTAATAGTGAAGGAAAGAGATTCTGGGTACAATCAATCATGTACCCTAAGTTCAGAAAAGCACATATTAAAAAGTAAAAGGACAGATAGATATCCTCCCATGGTCAGAAATTTGAAATGCATGTGGTTCAAGAGGAATTGAAGGTTCTCAAAATGCTGAGGATATAATCCTAAAATGGAATAAGGAAGAAGGGGGAAGGGGTGGTGGTGCTTATCTAAAGAATCCTGCACGGTTTTATAGGAAATACTCAAGGGACTCAGATTTTTAAAGAATATGTGTGTGTATGTATATGTGTATATATGTGTACATGTATATATATATGTATGTACATATATGTGTGTGCATATTCCTCTACCATCCCAATCAAATTATGCTATATAAACAGAAGAGTTTTACACCCTGAAATCTCTTCAGGAAGTATGGATCTCTTTGGATCAAGAAGGTGATAGGATTGGCTGAGAGGATCAGTCATTCCCATTGAACCTAAAGCAGTCAGTTCATTGCTAAGTTCATTCAAGAGTAGTCCAGCCCAGTATTGGAATATTTCAATTTCAAGTCCAGGATTCCAGTCTGAGCCAAGTTACCCAGAGGGAATACTTTTGAGGAGATACTACTTTTTTCACTCTCTCCTTCCATTGACCGTGTCATTGGAGAAAAGGGACTGAGAGGAGACAATACTTCTGACCTTTAATAGAAATGCACACACACACCAAGGACAAACATAAGCAAACACAGACATAGGCAGATACAAAAAGACAGGTACCCTTTGGAGGAAGCAGGATCATGGCACATAACCTCTTGTACCAGAAGATAATTCTGGCTACTGACTCAAAAAAGAACTTCTAGTAACAAGGATTAGATATATTTTCTGTAGCTCCAGAGAACGAGTGGGGCACAGTGAATAGAAGGCCAGCCTTAAAGTTAGGATGACCTGGGTACAAATTCTGCCTCTGATATTTATTATTATTAATAATAATTATAGCTAGGATTTTTTGTTGTTGTTCAGTTGTGTCTGACTCTTTGTGACCCCATGGACCACAGTATGCTAGGCCTTTCTGTCCTCCCCTATCTCCCAAAGTTTGTCCAGCTTCATGCTCAATGCTTCCATGACACTATCTATCCATCTCATCCTCTGCCACCCCCTTTTCCTTTTCTCAACATCAGGGTCTTTTCCATTGAGTCCTGTCTTCTCATTAGGTGGCCAAAGTATTTAAACTTCAGCTTCAGTATTTGTCCTTCCAATGAATAGCCTGAATTAATTTAAGTAATTTCTGATTTGATATCCTTGCTGTCCAAGGAACTCTCAAAAGTCTTCCCCAGTATGACAATTCCTTATTATCCAACTTTCATAGCTATATGTTACTGATGGAAAAATCATAGCTTTGACTATATGGACCCTTATCAGCAAGGTGATGTCTCTGCTTGTTAGGGTGCTGTCCACATTTGTTATGGCTTTCCTTCTAAGAGCAAATATCTTTTAATTTCATGGCTGCAGTTGCTATCCATAGTGATCTTTGAGCCCAAGGAATATAAAATCTTCCATTTCTTCTCACTCTAATTTGCCAGAAAGTGATAGGACAAGTTACCAAGATCTTAGTTTTTTTTAAATTTTTTTTTAATATTAAACTTAAAGCCAGCTTTTTCACTCTCCTCTTTCCCTTTCATCAAAAGGCTTAATTTCTCTTCACTTTTTGCCATTGGAGTGGTATCATCTGCATATCTGAGACTGTTGATATTTCTTCCAGCAACCTTAATTCCAGCTTTTGATTCATCTAGCCTGGCATTTTGCATGATGTATTCTGCTTATGAGTTAACTAAATAAGGTGACACTATACAGCCTTGTCATACTCCTTTTCCAGTCTTAAACCAATCACTTATTTTAACTGTTGCTTTTTGGCTTACATACAGGTTCTTTAGGAGACAAATAAGATGACTCCATCTCTTTGAGGACTTGCCACATTTTGTTGTGATCCACACAGTCTAAGGCTTTAGTGTAGTCAATGAAGCAGAAGTAGATGTTTTCTGGAATTCCCTTGCATTCTTCATAATCCAGTGAATGTTGGCAATTTGGTCTCTAGTTCCTCTGCATCTTCAAAAACCAGCCTGCTCTTCCAGTAATTCTTGGTTTACATACTGCTGAAGCCTAGCTTGCAGAATCTTAAGCATAACCTTGCTGGCATGTGAAACGAATGCAATTGTTTGGTAATTTGAACATCTTTGGCATCATCCTTCTTTAGGACTGAGATACAAACTGATCTTTTACATAGCACTTTAAGATTTGCAAAACACTTTATGCATATTATCTTATTTTACCTTTAAAACAACCCTTCAAAGAAGGTGCTATTATTCCCATTTTGTAAATGGAGAAACTGAGGCAGACAGAAATTTGGCTAGGGTCACACAGCCAGTAAGCGTCGGAGACAAGAATCTGCCTCAGGTTTTCTTAGGGCTTCCTGACTCCAAGTTCTGCACTTTATTTACTGTGCCATCTAGCTGCCTATGGGTTATTAAAGTGATTGTATGCAAATCTCTAATGCTCAATACCCCTAGGCAATCCTCTAAGATTAAAATTTACAAATGACTCTTTTTTTTAATTTAATTTTAATTAAAAACAATTTTCAACACTCACTTTTATAAGATTTTGAGTTCCAATTTTTTTTTTCCCTCCCTTCCCTCACCCTCTCCAA
This sequence comes from Phascolarctos cinereus, assembly GCF_003287225.1. Lineage (NCBI taxonomy): Eukaryota > Metazoa > Chordata > Mammalia > Diprotodontia > Phascolarctidae > Phascolarctos > Phascolarctos cinereus. The sequence goes on along the minus strand of NW_027555847.1, from coordinate 486,217,741 downwards.
GATTGCAAGCAATCTGAAATAGGTCATACATGTACAACGACATTAAGCACATTTCCACATTAGTCATGTTGTGAAAGAAGAATCAGAACAAAAGGGAAAAACCACAAGAAAGAAAAAAACAAGCAAAAAAGTGAAAATAGTATGCTTCCATCTGCCTTCACACTCCACAATTCTTTCTCTGGATGTGGATTACAAATGACTCTTAATTATGGAGTTGGTTTCTACAATGGGAATTTTCCATGCTAAGAAAAGCACAGATTTGTATACTAAAATTTAAAAAGGGGGTAGGGGAGGGGAGGGGAGATGGAGCACCAAGGGAAGAACTAAGACCAGTGGTTTTGCACATTAGAGACTGTCATTTTTCTTCTCAGTATAAGGGAGGAACTTGTAACAATACAAGATTTTCATAAATGGAAAAGTTTACATTGCAAAGTGAGATCCCCATCACTGAGGGTGTTGAGGAGAAGCTAGATGACTACTGGGGATCATAGAATCATTGCTCTAGAGCAGGAAAGGACTTCTCGTCCTAACCCTTCATTTTATAGATATGAAAATTGAGGCCAGGAGAAGTTATGAGACTTACTCATGGTCACACAGGTAGTAAACATGAGAGCTGAGATTTGACAAGTCCTCTGTCTTCAGAGCTAATGCTCTTTCGAGTGTAGCACTTGCTAGTAATGAAGGAGCTTCATATGCTGAATGCAAGGTTGGATCAGATAACTTCTAAGGCCTCTTCCGCCTCTAGCAGGCAGCTGGTGCTGCAGTGGATAGAGCACTGAGCCTAGAGTCAAGACGTTGTAAATTCAAATCTGGCCTCCAGATTTGTAACCCCAGCTGTGTAACTCTGGACAAAATCAGTTAATATCTGTTTGTCTCAATTTTCTCAACTGCAAATGGAGATAATAATAGCACCTATCTTGCAGGGTTGTTGGGAGGATCAATTGAAATAATGTTTATAAAAAAGCACTTAACCCAATGCCTGGCCCATAATAGGCATTATATGGATGCCGATTTCCCTTCCCTTATAATCCAGAGGAACAATGTAGAGAGCCTATAGCTCTGACTGGTGCTTCTAATATCATTTTATCCTCCAGGAAAGCCTCAAAGTCTGAAGGCTAGTTTAAAACACGTGTAATGTTGTGTGTCTTGGAGGTGGTTTGGCCATATCAGTAGCCATATTGTAGTATAAGAAATGAAACTGTAGAGAAGAGGACAAGAAGGAAATGGAAGACAAGAGGAGAGAGCAACTTTCTTGCTGGGTAAGACTAATACATATTGCCCTTTTCCAAAATGTTAGTCCTAATGCTTTAAATGCAAAAATAGCACCCTACCCTCCCAAATGCCCAGTTCTGTCTGTTCCATCACTTAAAAGAGTACATTTCACAATCATTTCATACTCCTCTCACCCCCACACCCTGCTGAAGATTCAATTTCTACCCAAGGACAGGTTCTGGGCCAAAACAGAGACAGTTTTGAGCTTCTCCCTTTTCCTCCCTCTTCTCCAAACAATCCCCAGACGTGCCACTCATCAAACAGCAGCTCTGTTCCTGGACCCAACAGGAGCTCAGGCGGCCAAAGGAGAGGCAATGCCAATTTTGGACAGTAACTTACACCTACTCACAATGGGAAAATGAAAAAAAAAAGTCCCCAAAATCCAGGCATGGGAAGTGTTTGTGCCTGGGAAAAAGCTAGAGGAAGTGGTGTCTTTTTGACACTCTGCCCATTGAGCTGTGCTTTCCAACATCACCTCCTATCTTACTGAGAGGGGAGATTGGATGCCAGCATTTCACAACTGGCCAGTGAGAAGGAAGCAGAGTTGCTTATGAAATTCAGTGGGCTCTGGTGAAAGAAAATGCTGGATCTGTAGTCCAAGGACCTGAATTTGAATCCTGGCTCAGTCACTGAGTTCCTGTATGATTTTAGGCAAATTATTTCACCACTCTTGGCCGCAGTTTCTTATGCCTAAGGATGAAATGACCCCTCTAGCTCTAAATCCTATGACCTAAAGGATTTTAGATTTCTAGGAGTCTAATCTTATCTTCCATGCTATGAGAAAGTATCCAAATGAGTGGGTTTTTTTTTCAATGATAAAAAGTCTTTTTTCCAGGGTTGGGCTCATATAAGAAAAAAAAAGAAGCCCCCATTTTTGTTAATGATGCTACTAGTCTCCCAATTACCTAGGTTGAAACTCAGCATCAGAGAACAGGGCAAAGAACCTAGGATGTTAGAGTCAGAGGTCCTGGATTCAAGACCTGACTGAGCTTCTTACTCTGTGTGACCTACGACAAGTCACTTAACCTGTCTGTTAATTGGTTTCCTCATCTGCAAAATGAGTCAGTTGAACTATGTGAGCTCTAACATACCTTTCAACTCTAAATCTATATTTCTAGATCATTTCGGCTCTTTCTTCTTCTTAAACTACCTCTCCCTCTCTGCCTGTTGAAATCCTACCTTAGTTTTAAAGTCTGGTTCAGATGCCATCTTCTCCATGAAGCCTTCCTTCATTTCGTTAGCTAGCAGTAATCTTTCTCTTCTTAATCTGTATAGCAATTTACTCCTTCCTCAATTCTGCCTCAGAGTCCTTAGCTTCCTTCAAAGCTCAGTTCAGATGTAACCTCCACAAAAAACCCTATTCTGATCCCCCTTCTTGTACTCCCTTTGCCCAAGCCCCCTAAATTACTACTATTGACATATATGTTGCATCTACCTATGTAGTGTAGATTTGTATATGCTTATGGTAAGAACAATATCCTAACCCCCCTTCAAGAAAGGCTATGTTTTCCTTTAAAAGTATTGAAATCTTCCTTGAGACTTAGTTGGACCAGGGGACTAAAAGCTCAGACTTTTGATGTTACTTCCTCACAACCTTAATACATAGCAGCCATATCCAGGAGCTGAAGGAGTTATGAGATGCTTGGCAGGTGAATATGATGAGGGTTTTGTTCAGCTGAATCAACTCAAGAAGTTCTCACTGTCTACCCTTGTTGAATACCCTTTTCCAGCCGTGGCTAAGTAAATCTCTTTTGTCAACTGTTGAATAACCTATGAATATCTCATTTTGTTCTGATATATCTAAACTCTTAGGATACTGCCCCAAAGCAGGCCCAGTCTAGAACAAACAGTGTTATTTAAGCTGATAAAATGAAGGCTCCTTCAGTGCAGGAACTATTCAGCAGTTTCTGATTAATGCCTACATAGTAGATGCTCCATAAATGTTTGTTGAATTGAATTTATACCTCTCCTGTAATAATTATCATATTATATTTATTTGAATATATGTTTCACCTACCCTAATGAATGTCAATGTCCTTGATAGTTTATGTTGGGGGGGTCATATTCCACTTATTTTTTTTTTACCTCCTATACTCCATATCACAGTCTCTTAATCACATAAGATGTGATTACTAAATTTTTGTTTAATTGACAAATAATAAATAGCATTTCCTAAAGAATTCAGAGAGGTCTTAATGGAACAGCCAAAGCTTACACAGTAGTCAGATGTGAAGAATAAATTCTACTAACCACTTAGAGTAGAGTACTATGGATTGCACTTCAAGGATCTGAAATTCCTTTGGACTTGGCACTCCTGACATTGGTGAAGATCACAACCCATTTTCACCTCAGTAGATGGTCTTTGAGAATCGCTGGGGGTAAAAAACAAAAACCAAAAAACTAGCCCCCTCCTCCACAACAACCCACAACCAAAAAAAAATTCTGCTTCTTCTGACCAAACTGATGTTGAACTTCTCCAAATTTAGCTAGGCTAGCTGTTAGACAACAGATTAATTACAGTCCACCACTGGGACTGGAGTCTAAATCTTTCCAGCTCGTCCTCTCTGCTAGCATAGCATTCAAGAACGAGGTCATGATACAATGAGCCACTGAAATAGGATTCTGTCAGTGCTAATTAACCACAGTAAATAAGACAATATTTGAAGAACTGTGAGGAGAAACAAAATGTAAGATCTGCAACCAACTCTAGTCTTAATAAGTTTATAATGTAGCCATGGAGACAAGATGCACAGATTCAGTAGAATGTAAATACTTTAAAGGCATGGGCTCTTTGTTTTTTTTTTTTTGTCTCTATCCCCAAGGGCCCAGGACAGTACATGACAAATAGATATAAATAGGCTTATTGATTAAATTCATGTAACTAACAATATTAATAGCATTCCGCAATTAGTAATTCATACAGCTAACAATATAAATGTGTGATAAGTTCCAAATGTATAACTCAGGCAATAAGTGATGTGAGAATCTAGAGGTAGGAAAAGTTATTGTTGGATACAGTGGACAAAGTTGTACCAGTTGTAGGATCACTGATAAAATAGCCAAGAAAAAAAAAAGAGAAAATGTCTGAGCTGAAAAAAAGAAAAAGTCTGGGTGCCTCACTCCCGAGATATTGTCTCTATCATGTTCTTTACTCCTAAAATCTAAAGTAGAAAGGGCAAGGGGGAGCCCTGAATGCCACAAAAACAAAATAAGCAAAAGATGAATTATTTTTGTCATTACAAATTGTGGGCTCCTGAGAAAAATGTTCAAAGATGGTATCTTGGTTGAAATTACCTAGGATTCTTTTTATATAGAAAAGTTCTTATTGATTTTAGTATCATACAATAGAAATCACCCAATAACAACAATAGCTAAGTTTCTTATAGTGCTTCAAGGTTTGCAAAGCACTATAAATATATTGTTTCATTTAATCCTCAAAATAACCTTGTGAGTTAGGTGCTATTATGATCCCCATTTCAAAGATGAGGAAACAGACTGGTTGAAGTTAATTGACTTTCCTAAGGTCTACACAATAGGTGTCTGATGCAGTATTTGAACACAGGTCTGGGAATCCTCAGTCTGATATCACATTCAAACTACTCCAAACAATTTTTACTAACTACAGGGTGATGGATTGGAATTGCAAGGATGAAAGACATATGAACAACTAGATCACAGCAAATAGTCACAGAGACCATGGGCAGTAATGGCTGGAGGCTAGACCAGGCAGCTATGGGCCATTCAGTCAAGATCAAGAATGGCAACTTGGGCCTGGTGTTTTCTTTTAAAAACGATTAAAAAATTTTTTTTGAACTTAATGAACACCAAATGTAACCTGGTACCACCCAATGAGGATCTGTTCCTCAGTAATACACACATTGTGCTTAGCCTAATGCAATCCTCCCATATGGATATTTGGTTGAGACTGCTTCTGTGCATCTATGATGGAGGGCCCAGATCACTGCTTTGAAGCATGCACAGATATTCTATGACTGTTTCCTGTTCCTTTACCATGTGGTAAAGTAGCTTGTTTTAATTGGCTGTTGAGTTGCTGTGTATATACAAAAGGCAGTTCCTAGCCAAAATGATCTCTTTATCCCTGGCTGCACTCAAATGAGAAAGACAAAATTCTATAAGTCTCATATCTGAAGTATAAGGAAATTGGATTAGGTTAAAGAGGCATCAAGGGATAGTGGATAGAATACTAGACTTGGAGTCGAGAAAACCTGGTTTTGAATTCTGCTTTGGCTACTTATGAGCTTTGTGATCTTGACTGAGTTTCATAAGCTCACTAGGTCTTAGTGTTTTTTTTTCAATCTATAAAAATGAGGGTGTCACATACTTAATGACCTCTTAGTTCCCTTCTAGCTCTGTATCTTAGATCTTATATTTATTTACTCAAGGTCATTCTATATCTAACCTCCCATAACTAGGTAATTCTGAGTTTTAGACCTTCTTTATACCTGACTTCATTTTCATTAAATAATATAGGTGGGTGGGGGAGAATAGATTTTTCCTTTTCAGCAGAGGCTGAAAAGCTGGTTTAACCCATCCCTGCATTATTTATAAACTGATACATCTAAAGTGAGAAGTGTTTGTCCTCCATGTTGCAATACTTAATGCCTGGCATTATACTATGTTTCTTTATGTTATTTACTGAAGCATTAGTTAAGTCTAGGTTTCCTAAAAAATGGCAACCGTTCTCTTTCAAATGTCTTTTGTGGCTGTGTTTGTATATGGGATCAAACACACAAAGAAATCTGCTTCTTTGAAAGCCCAAGCTACTTTTTAAAAAAAAAATCCTTTTTGATATTGGCTCCCTTGCTCCTGAATAGACCCTCTTGTAATAACACTATGGAGAGATACAATGTGCTCAAAGAAACTTTTCATTGCCATTGACTTTTTAAACTCTTGACACTCATTCATGTTTAACACCTCAGCTTACTGATTGTTCAGCTTTCAGACAAACTACATTTTGTATGTCAATCAACAAACCTTTATTAAGCATTTACTGTATGCCCAGCACTCATCAAAGGTTCTGGTGATACCAATATAGAGAACGGAACAATTGCTAATCTCAAGATGCTTACATTCTAATGGGGAAGGGGAGGGAGGGAGACAACAAGACCATATTTGATTGTCGCACTTTCTCTGGGAATACTGTCCAGCTCTCATTTGAGCTCTCAGGGTGGCAGAAGGCAGAAGCTGCTATTCTTCTCCTTAGGGTTCTGAGAGACAGAGGGCTAACCCTGGATTTCTAGTACTGTAGTTTATAAGCTCCCACCAATGTGCTTTTATTGATTATCAGTGCATGCAGAATAGTGCATGGGGAATAGCTTTTAGCAAAGCTCTTTACTAAACTAGTATTCCAAGAACAGTTGGCTAAAAACATTCTTCCCAAACTGGGGGTTCACTCTCCCTTGAACACATAGTAGGTTCTCGAGGAAAATAGGCTCAAACATAACTTACAATGGTAGTGAGGCATACATGTAGGGAACTCATGTGGCAAGGGAGTTCCTCCCAAATATTGGTACAGGGTTGTTGGTGGGGGGAGAGTCATCTTCCTTTTCTCTTAGGAGTAGCTTTGAGCTGGACTCTGAGGATCTGTCCTTTTTTAGAGTCTATACAATAGAATTCTCTCTGTTGTAAGTGATCACACTCTCTGAAGCTACTCCTCCCCTTAGCTGGCTATCCTTCTGTGTCTGTGGTCTCAGGTCATCTTCCCTGCTCCTGTATGTGATGGTGTGATAAGGAAACAGGGAGGAAAGGGAAAAGAGAAAGATACAGAGAGACAGAGAGAGAGAGACTGGATTATTTTCCTGTCAAATTATGGTTCCATCTCTGGGGCTTGCCCTTAACGAGAATCATCAACTGTCAAACTGACATTTTCTGCTGCTGGGTTGGACCCTGCTGGACTGAATAAATTCTGATGTTCCTCTGCTATTTAAAGCTCCCAGAGGCACGGATCATTTGTTTGCATAGCCAGTCATACTTTTCCTCTTGTTGATCCAGTTAAAGAAATTTGTGCTTCAGAAAATCTCTGTCTGTCTGTCTGTCTCTCTCTGTCTCTATCTCTCTGTCTGTCTGTCTGTCTCTGTCTCCCTCTCATATTACACATCACGTCTGTTGTCTTCTTGGTTCTGTAGTTCAATTAAAGAGGTGTTCTCACCCTTTAAAAGGTATCAGGGCATATAATATCTTATTAATTGAGGTGGAGGGTTGACCCCCTCCCATGTAAATATATACAGAACAAATATGAAGAAAAATATAAAGTAGATAAATCCAATTAGGGAAAGAGGGCACTAGTAGTTGGGGAGCTCTGTACAGGCTTAATGTTTAAAGTGATGTTTGATTTGACATCTTGAAGGAAGAGAGATACTATATGAGGCATAGGTAAAGAGATGTGCATTCTAGGCACAAGGGATTGCCCAAGCAAAGGCAAAGAGATGGAAAATGCTATGTAGTGTGTGATAAACAGAAAGAAGACTTGTTTGTCTAGATGGCAGAGTGTGGAAAAGAACAGATGAAGTGAAATCTGTTGAGGAGATGTCTGTTTCCATAGACAAGAGCCCTGGAATCAAAATAGGTTTTGAGCTCTGGCTCTCCCACTTATACACTTGTGTGACCTTGCATCAATTGTTTAATTCTCTGAAACTCAAATTCCTCATCTATAAAATGGGTGTAATGCACTCCCTACTTTACAAGGTCTTTGTAAGGATCAAATGAAATATATTATCAATCAATCAATAGAAATTTATAAATGTCTACTATGTATCATTTTATGTTATTTTAATTATTTATTATATTTTATATTATTGTATCCTCAGCACCTTGCACTTAGTAAATATTTGTTCTATTGCATCAACCTACTGGCAAATTGCTTCCTAATGCAAATTTTAAAATGTTGGACATTTTGACAAGAGTCATCTTTATTTTAAAATAAATTTGTATTGAAAATGGTTTTTCTTTTCACTGAAGTAGATCATTGACTTGGGAAAGCCACATCACTCTCTATTTTGAGTTTTCCTTATTGAAAATAGAGTAGGAAAACAGTTTTATATAATTTCAGAGTTTAAAGGTCCCTTAGAAATAATCCAAGACAACCCCTTCATTTCAAAGATAGGAAAACTGAGGCCTAGAGAAGTGAAATAATGTGACTTTCCCAGGACCACACAATTAGTTAGGGGCAAAGATGGGGTGATTTCAAGCCTCCTGCATCCCCAGGTAGGGCTCTTTCTTCCAAATTGTGGCTTATTCTCAGGGACAACTGTTTGAAAGTCCTGGTTCCAGATCCTAAAGGAGAATGTATTTATGAATAGTCAATAATGGCTTTTACTGAGGGAGTTGTGCATTTAATTTTCTAATTGAGGTTGAGTTTTTGTTTTGTTTTGTTTTGGGCAGTATCAATAGGAATTCCCTCGTGCAGGTTTTATGTATTATGCTGCAGTACTTCTATCTGAGCTGAAGCTAGCTGGAGGAAATTTCAGGGCCTGTACCAAAGTGGGAGCTTACTCTTCGTTCTTCCCATGCTAGTTAGAGAAAGGATGGAGTATTTGTAACATTTTGGTTTAAAGAGTACCTCTGCTGTGTGCCACTGTTTATGTCCTGCTGGTGTGTGTGTGTATGTGTGTGTATGTGATATGTGTGTATGTGGTGTGTGTGTATGTGTGGTGGTGCATGTGTTTATATACGTGTGTGGTGTGTGTGCGTATATATGTATGGTGTGTGTGGTATGTGTCTTTGTGTGTATGGTGTATGTGCATGTGTGTGGTGTGTATGTGTGTATGGTGTATATGTGGTATGTGTGGTATGTATATGCATATGTGTGTGTGGTGTGTATATGCATTTGTGTATGTGTATATGGTATATATGTGGTATGTGTACATGTGTGTATGGTGTATGCATGATGTCTGTGCATTTGTGTATATGGTACATGCATGGTGTGTGTACATGTTTGTGTATATGTGTGTATGGTGCATGTGTTCATGTGTGTGTGTGTGTGTGTGTATGTGTGTATGTATATGTTGGGAATGCAAGGGAGGTGTGCAAATGTGAAAGGAAGAAGATAAAGAGGAAGGAGAAATGCAAAAAAAATTATGGGCCCCAGGGCCACAGTCCTGGTTTGTGTCTCAGTAGGAATTCAGCATGTGATTATGAATGGAATGAACAATGGAGTCAAAAGATATGAATAACAACTCCAATCTTAGAGAAGCAACACAGTAAATAGAATGGAAAGAATTGGCTCTAGAGGACCTGGGTTCAAATCCTGCCTCTGATGCTTGCTATTTGGGTGACCTTGGGCAAATCACTTCACAGCCTTCTATCCCAGTTTTCTCATCTGTAAAACAAGGGGGTTAATCAATCAGTTAATTAGATGAAACCATGAGGAGCTTTCCAAATCTAGTTCTATGATCTTATGATCCTGCTATTTATTAGCTGTATAAAAATGGCAAGTCACTTAAAATCCCTGAAAAATGTAAATGGGAATTATAGTACTTGTACTTACTACCACCTCAAAGGTTTGATGTCACCTTTCTCTTTGTCCTAGCAGTCAAATTTAATGTGAAAACTTTGCTTTGGGGTGGGGGGAAGATTTAGGCCAATGTTCCTTCTAAACATTTTAGGTTGTAAACTGATTAATAATGATAACAGTGTTTGCAAAGACCTTTACAGACATATTTAAGTCCCATAACAACCCTGGGGTCCAGAGAGGGGAAGTAAGGCCTATGTTTACCCCTCAGAGATGCCCCATAGGAACATCTGGTTGTCTTTAATATTTCCAGGATCCATCACAGTGCCTGACATATAGGTTTTTAATTAAAACTTGCTGAAAGGGTGATAAAAAGTACAAACAAGGAAAAAAGTGTGAGAAGTGGAATTTGAACTCAGTTCCTCCTGACCTCGATTCTGGCACTTTATATATCATGAGCCTTTTATTGTAAAATTAGAAATAATCCACTAAAAATTCCAAATCTCAGAAGAGTTAATACATCAGTAAGAAAGGTTTCAGTTCAGTTGTTAAAGAATATCAGATCCTAGATGTTTTGAGGAGAGGAAGTTAGAAAACCAGAAGGCATTGAAAAGAAAAAGAGGATAGATAGAAAGAGCAACTAGTGACTCTGGAGACATGCTTAAAATTTCGCTGGGGGGCACCTTGGCTTATTTTTGTCTGAGCCCAGAAAAATAGAAAGCCCGGGAAAAGGTTATGTGAGTCTTTTTAAAAAGCCTGGCAGGCAGGCACCTTGCTGCTAATTAGGACTATACATTAATGACCAAAGTCCATATGTGCTTGTGACCTCCCAACCATGAGAGGGCACTGTGAAAAGAGATATCCTCCCTATGAAAAGCAGACACATATCAGTAAAGTAAAGTTAGATGGCAATTAAGCAATCTAACATGACAGGCAGTGCATTTCTGGGCAATTATTGCATGCCTTGGGTGGAGTTATAAGGCATAAGGCCAAAGGTTGAATGACTTTAACCACCGGAGTAGAACAATAATCCTCTAGAAATGTACAGCCTGGAGTGTTAAAAAGGCTGAGTAACAGGCTGGATGGGATTGAGTGGGGGTGGCTGAGGCCAGAGGGGAGAAAAGGGAGGTGGGTGTATCACTGAAAACCTTGTATAGAAAGACACGAGTTGGACTTGAGGGGACAGCAGGAGTCCAGCAAGAAGTGCAAATGGAAGAACTTCCCTAGCACATCATTTGGGAAATGAAACCCACGGATGGAAGGTTAGAATGAGATGGATGCTCTCATTTCCTTATTCCTGGAGACTTGCCCTAGATGAGCCATTCATATTCTTATGGGATCAAGGGAAAGTCTTCCTCAGGCAGGGACTGTCCCTGTAGACTATACTTTTCCTCCACAGGAGGAGAAGGAAGGGAAAATAAGATAACAAAACGCTAACAAACTGTGGCAAACAAAATGCTTAGGCGATCAGGACACTTTTCCCTGTAACAATTAGCATGGCTGTGAGCACAGTATAGTTTGCTGATCTTCGGCTTAAGCTAATTGCTGCTGATGGTGACACACTGAAAACCAAACCAGAGACAGATGGCTCATTCCACATGGTGTTTTCTCATAATACTTGATGCTCAAGAAAGTGGTGGGGGAAAAATATCACAATTCCCAGCTCAGTGTTAGCCTATTCTCTGGCTTTGGAGTTTCTCAATTTCCCAAATGCTGTAGTGGGGGTAGTTCTTGCTCAAGACAGGACCCCAAATGCTCTCTGCTGAAGCACATTTCACAACAAAATGCCTTTCTTGAATGTGTGGAAAAACACATTCTGATCTTTAAGAAAAGCTTGGGTTATCAGAGTCATCTGATCATGCCAACTTTTTCTTCCCATAGGGTGTAACATGTGTTTCTCATATGCATTTACAAATGCATTGAATACGTAAAGTGAATGTGTAAGAGCTATGTAGTATAGGCCAAAGACATTCTTTCTTTCTTTCTCTTTCTTTCTTTCTTTCTTTCTTTCTTTCTCTCTCTCTCTCTCATCCATCCATCCTTCCTTCCTTCCTTCCTTCCTTCCTTCCTTCCTTCCTTCCTTCCTTCCTTCCTTCCTTCCTTCCTTCCTTCCTTCCTTCCTTCCTTCCTTCTTTCCTCCCTCCCTCCCTTACTTTCCCTGCTTTCTTTCTTTGATATGACTAAGTTAACTTTCCTGGGTCTAGAGTAGACACTAGTGGACAAATAAAAGACCTAAGAAGCAGGTTTTACTTTGCTTCTACTTTTTGCACTAAGAATGACTTAGGCAAGTAACTTAGTTCCCCACCCCTCGACTTCCATCCCCAGCCTTCCTTTGTCATTGTATATATGGGCCAAATGACATCAGTGGCTTACACAATTGGAAATTGTAGTCTGAGACTCCGAGTGCAGTAAACTGTGCAGTCAATGCCAAATATTGTCACTAGGACAGTAGTAAACCCTTAATTATTTAAGGGTTAATCCAGCCCATTAGCTTCCTTCCCCTCCTACCCCTCAGCAAATATCTGTTCCTCTTCATTTGGACCATTTCCCTCCTGTTTAGTTTATTCTTCACTTACCCTAGTTGGGCTAGAAGAACCAAAAGGAATAAAATACCACACCCAACTAAAACAGCTTTAGTTCATCTAATTTGTTGTTTGGTGGTTCACAGTGGTCCTAGTCAAAACTGTAAAGTGGATGATGTGTTTGGCACTGGTCTATTAGCAACAGCCCCATCCTCCTATCCCAGGTATCTTGTTGTTCAGAGTTGGTTGTCCTGATCCTAACTAACCTCTTGGTGAGAGAGAGCAGAGGATAATAGGATTATATGTTTAGAGGTAGAAAGGACCTTTGAGGCCACCTAATCAAAAGCCCTTAGTATGTTGCTCCTATACTCTTATATTTCCCTTATTAAAATTTACTCGCTCTACATCTTTAGCCCTGGGCTTTCTGTTCCTATCAAGGTTGCAACCAGGTAATTTGATAGACTAACTTGATAGACTATGAAAATATGTTAAGAGGAGGTGGCTAGAAGAAAAATCTCTCTTCCAGTGTTCTTGAAGTCTATGATGTAACATGCTATTTTAATAGTTGATTCCTACAGATAATGTCCCATATCTATTTAATGCAGATAAATTATTCTAATGCTGGGCATTTCAGTCAGGTAGACAACAAGGCTGATTGATAGGCAAAAGAGTTCTAGGCAAGGAAGAGTCCTCAAATTACATCATATAAGACTAATCTTTTTTTCCTACCTATAGGATCAGTTTTCATAGAGATCAAAATTATTGGCTAAGATGTATTTTATGGATTTCAGCTATTAGTTAACAAAATCATTTAATGTATGTGTATTCAATTCAACAAATATTCAGTTCCCGTTGTGTACTGGGTTAGGACTTGGGAGAGACACTTTAAATAAGACACAGCCCCTACTTCCATGAAGCTTACTGTCTTGGATTGTGTGTTTATAAATACATGTATGTGTATATATGTATCTATATATGTAGAGATAAGTATTACACATGTACTCTTTACCATTATGCACACATGTATATAAATAAACATACATGTACTCTTTGCCATTCTCTAGACATAGCATGCTCCTTTTTGTCTCTGTGATATTGATAATCTTCCCTAAGAATATTTTCTTCCCAGTCCCAAGTCCTCTTGCATGTTAAGAATTCTATACTTCTTCAAGTATAAGGCTCTGCTTAAGTTTTATCTCCTCCATGAAACTATCATGGAGAAATCTACGTATCATGGGGTTGTTCTTTCTCTCTGAATTCCTTTAGCATTTATAATAGTACCATACAAAGTAGCTTGAGTCCGAAACTAGAGTGTCAACTTTTCTAAGGCAAGGAAAATTTCTTTCACTTGTTTGGTAACATTCGCATTCCTAAGCTAGGTCCATGGGAGGCTATGGAATTGCTTATGGAATTGGATTTAAATGAATGCTATGTTCATGATGTATACATATAAGAAGCAGCACATTATAATGAAAAGAACAATAGACTTAGCATCAGACAATCTGGGTTCAAATCCTAACTCTTCAGATGATTAGCTCTGTGATAGTGGATAAGGCATTTAACCTCTCCAAGCCTTATTTCGCCAGTGACAAAATGTTGATGATGACCTTCCTTGGATGTGCCAGGCCTTTCCATGCACCCTGCTGCTGAATTCTCCTCTAAGTATGGTTTCACCCTATTACCATGAGAGTTTCTTGAGAATTAGGATTGCTTCATTTTCCTATTTTTACCTCAAATACTTAACAGTGCTTTGTACATAAGTGCTGAAAAGTGTTTTATTCATTTCATTATTTATTCATCAGAGATGGAAGATGAAAATCTGTGGAGATGTTATCATTCATTTTAATAATTGAAAAAAACATTTCCAGTAAGAAACCAGATGTTTTCTAGAGCTCACTATTTCCACACTTGCCCAGTCCTTGAATTCAACTCGTGTCTGTACATGATTACTAAATCAGATTGTGCCTAACTGACCAGTTCCTTTTAGCTGTCTTGATAATTGTTGCTAATCTCCATGGCCAGCTCCATTGTGAGTTGATCCACTTGGCTTGTTAAAAGAGTTCAGTCATTTGTACGTACATAGTCCCAGGCTGCCTCAGATAATCACTTGTAGTTCTTTTGTTCAGCCCAGCTGAAAGCGATTCCTCATTCTTCCAATAGCTTCTTTTAAAAGGAGATTATGTGTCTTGCTGATTTTGCTCTCTTGTCTTATTTTTTTCATCATCATTGTCATTGTTGTCATCATCATCATCACCATCATTATCATCACCACTATCATCATCAAGACCAAATAGATATACATACATATATGCATGTATATACTTACACAGTACACATATACATATGTGTATGTATATATACATACATACATATAAATACAAATACAAAGTTTAAAGTCCCTTTCCTATAGGCTATTTTCACATTACATTTCTGAAGGAGAATGTTCCCTTCTGCTTTCACAAGAGCTGGCAGGTGGAAAACTTCTCATAAAGTTACGGTAGACCACATCAATCCATTCCTTTTGTGTGTCAGGACTGCCCACTGTCCCTCAGCCATTATATTCCTAAGAAACCCACTTAGATTCTCTCCTTTGTAGGGAGTTTGCATTAAAATATCTTTCTAATAGTATCAGCAAGGAAGGTAATCAATGCAATTGGAGGTTCCTTTCATTCAGAAAACAGTGAGGAATTTCTCATGTGAAAATACTGATTTTTCATTTAATTTAAAAGTATTTCTTGAATACCTACTAAGTACCTAGCACTCTCTAGGCAATATAAGAGATGAAGAGGAAATGTCTGACATGGTGCCAGCTTATGAACCATAACATAATAGTTTGTATTTATATACCACTTTAAAGTTCAAAATTGATTTTACACCTATTATCTTGTTGATCTTAACAACAAATGTGAGATGGCTGCTATTATTATTATCTTCATTTTATAGTTGAAGAAATTGAAACTCAGGGAAATTAAGGAATTTGGCTTATTCATTCATTCATTAATTTACTAATTTATTTATTTATTTATTTACTTATTCATTCATTTTTATTTATCTATTTATCTATCTATTTAATTATTTACTTATTTGTTTATTTGTTTGTTTGTTTTTGTTTATTTATTTATTGAAATTAAGGAATTTGTCCAGGGTCACACCACTGGTAAGGGTCTCAGGTAGAATTTGAACCAAAGTCTTCCTGATTCCAAGTCCAGTGCTCTATCCACTATGTGTGTCATGGATACGAACTCATTAAGTTGACACTATAGGACAGGAATAAAGACTAGACATTCAATTTCATTGGTATAGGGAAATACCAAGTATGGAAATTCCTCCTTCCACTGCAGGTCAGCATCTTCTCAGCAACTTAGAATCTTAGGGAATTGCTTGGAACATTGAGAGATTAAATGATTTAGCTAGGGTCAAAAACCAGTATGAGTCAGAGGCAGGATTTGAATCCAGATCAATCTCACTTTGAGGCTGGCTTTCTTTTCACTACCATGCTACCTCTCAGGGAGATTATACAGATATTCATAAAACAGTGGATTAACACTTTGAGGCAATACATGATTAAATGACCAAAGAGAGAGTTCCAGATGCTTTGTGTGCTATTGGATTGAGATGAGGGTGGGCTAAAGTGGCTTTAAAGCAAGTGAAACTTCAGCTGAAACTTCAAAGATTTGGGGGAAGGTGAGAGAGAGAGAGAGAGAGAGAGAGAGAGAGAGAGAGAGAGAGAGAGAGAGAGAGAGAGAGAG
Source organism: Phascolarctos cinereus (assembly GCF_003287225.1). NCBI lineage: Eukaryota > Metazoa > Chordata > Mammalia > Diprotodontia > Phascolarctidae > Phascolarctos > Phascolarctos cinereus. The sequence goes on along the minus strand of NW_027555847.1, from coordinate 486,201,728 downwards.
AGAGAGAGAGAGAGAGAGAGAGAGAGAGAGAGAGAGAGAGAATAGGATGACATCAAGGGCATTCCAGGCAATGGGAATAGTATGAACCAAACCGCTAAGGTCCGAAAGAACATGATGTGTTAACTAATCAATGTCTAGTTGGAGCAAAACCACCATGTCACAAGAATACCAGTTGTTTTCTTTTCTGGGGACAGTTGAGCCCTCCAGGTTTTCTTCCAGCAGACCCAAGTTCAGCAGTAATCAAAACCAACTCTGGCTTTGGCTGCTTTAACCAGCTTTCCGTTCTAAATTTATTTTCATCATCTAATAATAATAATAATGGAATACCATGCTCTGGATAATTCAACTGCCTCTAATATAGTTGCTTTGTTGTCCTACAGATAGAAGAAGGATTTTTTTTTTTTGGCTTGGAAATGAAGACATACAATTAAAATCTTTAGGAGGGTGTAATATGCTTCTTACTTAATCTGGCCCCATTTTTGGTGTGTCAATGGGTCTGAGCTGCAGATGTTGCACCATGTGAATTTCCTCACCCAGGCCCACCACCCCTAGAACTAAACAAAAGCTATTTGAATGTGATTCCTCTCTGGTCAGGCTTCCAAAGTTTGCATTTTTCTCCAAGAGAGGGGGCAAAAAAATAACCCCTGAAGCTGTAAATAAAAGAGATTTCTCTCCTCTCTACTGACCCTTCCCTCCCTCTCATAAGGGTTAAGTATGCAGAGGGAAAAATTGCTAGACTTTATGTCTGTACTTGGTGGGAACTATTGAATTACTGCTGGATGTTTTTAATTATGCCACACATAAATGACTGAACACAACGGCCTCAGAATCCAAGTGTGCGCCTCATTTCTGCCGGCTCTGCGTTTGCTCGGCACTGCACCGGCTGGCACTTGTTTGTGGGGGCCCCTTTGTGGCACCATAACAGTGTGGGTTTTTTATTTCAAGTGCGAGGATGGGAGCTAGCGCTGGCGAGGGGGAAAGAAAGGAAATGGGTAATAAAACAGAGAGCTAAGCGGCTCACTGGAGCCAACTATGCTGGGATCTGGTTAATTGCTCTGAAATGAAAAAGATTCAGGGGTTTTCATGAAATCCCGTAGGTACACTTGCCAAGCCTCAAATATTAGATTGAATTACAGTTTCTAATCCCTCCCCTTTCCCCATGGCCATGTGTCTTATTTCGTCCGAAGGCTTTGTCCTGTAGTTTCAGAGCCTGGAAGCAGGAAGGGTAAGATAAGTAGAAGCACTGACTGCTTGACATCCACCCAACCAGCTTCTTCTAAGCTGAAACAAAAAAGGCGAATGTAGAGGATTATGTAGTCACTTCAGTATTAACCAGTGAGTATCCTAAAGTTGGTCAGTGCTTTTGGAATAGAGTTGTACATGATACAACTCTAATAATAGAGAGAGTGAGTAATATCATAGAACAGCACTGCAGAATTTGGAGTTAGGGGACTTTGGTTTAGGTTCTACCTGTGCTACTACCCTTTTGATCTCGTCTGTCAGCTTGCCTTTTTCTAAGCCTCAGTTTCCTTGTTTGTAAAATAGGAGGATTGGAGACTTCTAAAATCCGTTTCAGCTCTAAATCTATGATCTCATGATCTTGTTAGGAGAGTGATTTTGAGGGAAAGATGAAAGGAGAAAAGGGAACATAGTAGACAAAATCTGCTCAAAGCAGGAAGGGTGGTGCTGAAGGAGGCATTGCACTGAGAATGAGAAAGGGAGATGAGGGAATTGTTGAGAAGCAAGGACAAATTTCTCATCTTGCATCACTCAGTGGGAACTGTCTCCTTGAGTAATGAAGATGGGAATCTGGCTCAGGATAAGGAGGATGCAGGATGAAAAGCTGGCCCTTGTTGAGTAATCCAACATGAAAAACTGGCCTAGGGATGGGAGTTGTTAGAGAAGGAGACCCAAGGGAATACAGGAAACCGAAGAGAAGTTTCAAGGAGAGAGAGAAAATGCTACATAACAGGCTAGTAGACCTTGGGTTATTCTTGGGGTCAGCAGCCACATTAAAAGACAGGTTGTTGTGGCAGGCTGGAAATAGTGCTTGTGACAAGTGGATGCTGAAGAATTAGTTTATTTTCAGCTTACTATTGTTCACAGTGTGCTATTGAGCAAAGTCATCGATTTCAGGGTGGGGTCAGTACTTTGAGAATGAGCTAATACATGTCATGCCTAAGTCCGCTGTGCTTGGGAGGATACAGTTTGTCTTCAAGGGTGGCACATCTGGCTCTCTCCTGGCAAACTCTAAGAAGCAGGAAGGGCCATGAGGGGTGCACACATGTTTATCCTTAACAGTAAGCCCTGTTTTTGCTGATGGCACCACTGGTCTCCCCGTCATGCTCTAAATGTCAGAGCCATCTTTAATTCCTCCCTTGTCTCCAATCTCACCAAGCTCTGAATCAATAGTTTCCATCCAGTCAATTGCCAAGTCCTATCTGGTCTGTCTCTGCAATCTGTCTTAAATCTGGCTTGTCCTCTATGTTCCCACTGCTACCACCTGCCTCCAATCTCTCCTTGTTCAATTCCATTCTGTCCCCTGCTCACAAAGTAATCTCAGGATCATAGGAGTGGAGATTTAGAGCCATAATAGGCCTTGGAGATCAAGTCAAAAAATTCTGATTTTACAGATGAAGAAACTAAGGCTCAGGAGTTTAAGTGAATTTCCAAAGCGTACAAAAGAAATAAATGGCAGAGCCACAATTTGAACCTAGTTCTTTGATATAGCAATTTCTGTTTCCATTATACCATACCAAAATGCCTTTTATAAAATACCACTTTGATGACCTTCCTCCTCAAAAAAAAACCCTCAGAAAATCCCTTCATTAATTCCTCATTGTACAAATATTTTAGGTTGGCATTCAAGGCCCTCTACAGTGGGCTGTAACCTACTTTCATAGCTTTATCTCCCATGCTAGTGAGTCATTTCAGTCATATTCAACTTTCTATGACCCCATTTGGGATTTTCTTGGCAGAGATACTGGAGTGGTTTGCCATTGCTTTTCCAGCTCATTTTATAGATGAGGAACTGAGGCAAACAGGGTTAAGTGACTTGCCCACTGTCACACAGTTAGTAAGTGTTTGAGGCTGGATTTGAACTCAGGTCCTCCTGACTCCAAGATAAGTGCTATATTCACTTCACCACCTAACTGCCCTTTATCTCCCATACTCTCCTTTATATATTATACTTTTCAGCCAAACTGGACTATTCCAAGTCCCTTAACCTCATCCTACCCTTCTTCATGTATTCACAATAGTCTCTGGTTTCCAAACCTGGAATACGCTGCCCTTCCAAATTTACCATTTCTGTTTATTGGAACTTTTCTTTTTCTCTAGGGCCCAATTCAGGTACCACTCATGAAACTCTTGCTGAGCCTCTTGGCAATAAGTAATCTTCCTTCCTTGTAATATTTTCTTTGAAATTCATCTTTATGCTTATAGTCTTAAAACCATTACTATACCTGCATATGTCTTATCTCCCTTCCTAGATTGTGAGCAACTTGGGGATAAGGGTCACCTCTTCTCTCATCTTTGTGGCTCTGGGCTGAACTGCTTATCTGGTGTTCTTCCTTGTGCCTGTTTCTGACTCTTTGTCACTTAAGCTCAGCCTTGGATGTCCAGTTGACTGTTGATTTGGTTGGGTTTCCCCACCTTGATGTTCTTCATCATAGTTTCTGATTTCTTTTCCAACTTGGTACTATGGAATTCATTTTATCTCTTTCCCTGATTTCTGCTGTTAAAGCTCACTCTGCAGTGCTGAGAGCACCTGTCAGCCTCTGAGTCTTGGACAATTCCACAACTTTCCCAAAGTCTATTGAAGTTAGCAATTAGTCTTCCTCTTGCCTGCTGGTAGGATGTGACACTGTACCTGGTCCCTGGTTTTCTTTGTCTGACAAACTGTTAGAGCAGAAGTTCCCAAACTTATTTGGCCTACTGCCTCCTTTTAAAAAATTACTCAGTGCTGCCCTGGAAATCTACTTTCTTTAATCCTTTAAGTTTTTTTTAATCTTTAAATTTGCATCATTTCAATTTTTTTTAAAAAGATGCATCTTAAATTTAATAATTTATTGTAAATTCATGTTTTTTATTGCATTGAAATTTTGATGACACAACATTGCATCATGTAACTGTATAGTATCATATTGTAAACAAGTCATTACACGCACATATTCCTGCTGATTCATGTTGGACTTCTAGACAATGCTCAACATGCTCACCTGCCAATGCTTGCTTATTACGACCTGTTGGCAGATGTGACCATTGATCTGTTATAACATGCATTTTGTGTGTTTATTTGGAAAATAATGTAATCACTATGACTTTAACTCTGTTAAACAACAGATGAAACATGTATGGTTTTTCAAATTTTTTTTAATCTTCTCTTCTTTCCTTATGCTTCCATTGCCCCCTTATTTTTGTTCAACACCCCCAATTGCACCTGAGGCTACTACTGCCCCCCCATTGTTTTAGCGCACCCACTTTAGTAACTTATGAACAAGAATTTCTATGCATGCCTAACAGAGACAGATGCATTGGAGTGAGACTGATTGTGCATGTCCTAGTGAAATGTACAAATGGAGTACTAGGTTCTTCCATGAAAAGGCATTTTTCAGCTTTTTTGATCCAGGCTCAGAAAAAATTTCTACATCCCAAATCCTTTATCATTCTACCTTATATTACCTCCTAAATATATAGTTAATGTTTCTTTAAGGCTGGAAAAATAGTGATATACAACAGAGAAGATAATGACATCTGTATGATGAAAAGAAAAACCTCTTGGATATGATAAGATGAACCCTAACAGGTGGTTTTTTCTGGTTCCCAGTTGCTGAGTTTACAGCTTGGTGTATGCTGTTCCCTGATTTCAGTGGTGTTTGCACACTCACAAAATATCACCAAGGCCAACTGCCTTTCTTTGCTAGCTCTTCAAAGTTCATTGAAATCTTAGGCTTAACCAAGGGAGCGATGCATTCAAGTCTTTATTGAACCTGGCAAGCATCTTGAGTCCTCTCCAAGTTGACTAAACTTCCTCTTTCCTTTCTACCAGATGAAGTCACAAGGGAAACATAGAGTTTTCTCTTAAAGGGCCAGGACAAGGACACCCTACAATTATAGACTTCCTTCTAGTAAAAAGAAGACTGCTTCTGTGGTTGTTAAATGACACTTTTGTTGCAGACACATTTTCATAATGATGTTCGAACTAGCATAATCACTAAGGATATGAACCTCTAGGAAATAGTACTGGGTGATTCATATTAGGTGATGCCAGAAAAGAAGGCAGAAAATTTTTATGATGCCTTTTTTAGGAATACTTTTCACTTCCCTCCTACCCTTCCTGCCACCTAGCAGCAATCATTTCTTCTATTTCTTTGTATTTTTCCATAGTGTCTACCTAGTACGGAGCTTTGAAGCTCTGAATATATTTTTGGCCCCCTGATGGCTCATTTAGCCACCAGATAGTGCTCTGCTTAGTTACTGAACTTTCAGTGATAAGGTCCTAGTTTCTGGTAATCCCATGCTTCCTCCACTCAACACCAAGAATTACAATGACGATCTATTGACAATTCCCAGTAATTCCTCTGCCCTTATGCATAGGGTAGTAGCTGCTTGCTTCCTTAATTTATGATATTTTGGTCATTGTAGGTATATCCAATTAGCATGTTGGCTAGAATTCCCATCCCACTGGGAAAAATCTCTTCTCTCCTTTCTGATATGCTGTGTATGAGCAAGCCCTAATTATTAGAACATGGCTTAACTATAGGCAATATTTACTTAAAACTAAAGGAATAAGAGGAACATGATTAAAATGTAGTAAAGCAGCTACTATGTGGATTACATACTCACAGCCTTTCCTAGACATGGGCCAACAACAACCAGTCTATATGTACACACAAAGCCCAAGTGTTTCCAGATGGTTTAGATGTCTAGACTCAGTCACTTCCACTGAAATCTGCAAGTTTTCCAAATATGGATTTAGCAAATGTCCTGCAAACTTTTTCCCTCATAGCCTAAACATCTCTCATTGACTTTCAGACTCATGGACTTCTGGAGAGACACAGCCAAGTCATTTGAACGATGAGGAGGCTACTTCTCAATGTTCCTTCTTTTCTGCTCACAGTTCTGTTGTTGCTAACAACCTCCAACCTTGCTTGTTACTTGTTTTCTGGTCTTTGGCTGCGTTGCATAGGGCTTCAGTTGTTTGTTTACTGATTGCTCATCACTAGTGGAGACAAATTGAGGGCAGGCCAGGCACCGAAAGTCCTTTGTCCAATACTGCCATCTTGTCTTCCTTCTTCCTTGCTTTTCTTCTTCTCTGTCCTGAGGAGGGAGAAACTCAGCACTCAGTGACTTGCACTCTCTCAATCTTTTTACCTGTCTCAGTCTCTATCCTCTTGTCAACCACTCCCTTTTGCTCCCTTACTCCTGGTTAATTCAAAAAGAATTAGGTCCAACTATGGAGATATATTTATTTTTGACCATGAACTATTTTTGTGATTGGATGAAAATAACTTATTAAGTACTGACTCATGTCATGCACCATGCTGAGCACTGGGGGCACAAAACCCAAAGCAAAGACAGTCTCTTGCCCCCAAGGATCTTCCATTCTAATGGGGGAATTTTTCACTAATTCTAGCAGCTTTTTGGCTTGTCTTTCATACACACATTGGAGAATCACTCATGATGTTTCCAACATTAGGAGCAAGGTGTTCAGAGAGGAATGCTTTGGACTGGAAAGTTATTGGGATGGTGAATGGGACCATAGGGGATGAGATTGACCTGTACCTTATTCAAGAACAATGGCAGAGTTGATTTGGTCACGGTTCATAGTGCTAGAACTAAAAAGGATGAATAGATTGAAGAAGAGGGTATGTGCCATAGCAAGGCAATTGGCAAGGAAACTCTGGAGGAGGTGGTAGGAATTCAACTGAATTGGAGAAGGGTTCAGTTGAATCATGGTTGATACTTTCCTGAAAGAGTGCTCTGGGAGAGAGTCGGGAGAGTGTTTGTTTACAGGTGAGGGTGTTGTGGCAGGGATGGTAATTGACAATCAGACTTTTAATTTTCTTCAGCTTACACTAAACGCTGAAAATTCAGCCTGTGATGTTAGGTGATTTAGTACTTTTTGTTGAGAACAGAAGCAACAACAACTAGGATAGATGGAGACCACATTCTTTTTATGAGCCAACTTTGGTTTCAGTGGCTTTTTTGTCTCCTCAGAAGTTCTAAGGCCTACACATCATTATCAAGGCTAACACATGGTCAAACAGCAGTTTTTGTGGAGGCAAAGAAGGAAATAAAGGATTAGGAGGATTTGGGTGTCAAAGGAAAATTCAAGTGACTTCAGCTCCCACAGTCCTTGGAGGGATGAAACATCTGACTGCCTTTCTTCCCAGCTTTGTTGCAATGTGATCATCTGTGAGAGCAACATCTCAGATCATGACTTCCCATGGGTTTCTGGGGAAGGCGTGTGATGGAGGACAGAAGGAGTCAAGCTTTTCTTCAGAAGAACATCCTTTGGGAAATCTGTATTTGCGTCTTATGGCACATGATCTCATGTTGTATAGACTAAAGAAAGATTAATCAGCTCTTTCCACTCATTCCTGGGAACTCTGCTAACAAGGACTTGAGGTTACTCATCTGAGAAAACTTCTTTTAAAAAAAACCCACACCAAAACCCTTCATCTTATTTACTGTCTTTTCAGGCCCAAGAATATCCTATCTTCCATTTTCAACTTTACTTTCTTCTTTCACACCTCATCAGAAGTATGGAAAATGTTTCCAGTTTTTTAATTTATGTTATTGGTTGCTTTTTGTTTGTATACTACAACCATTTCCTCTTCCATTTGTCATTACACTTTTTCTTGTAACAAAGAAAATAATTTAAGCAAAGTACTATTACCAAGTCTGACAATTTATACTACAATTCACATCCATAGTCCCCACTTCCCTACTGAGAGGAGGGTGTGTTCCCCAATGTGTTTTTCCAGAATCAAGATTATAGTTTATCAGATTTAGCCTGGTTTTTTTAGAGTTGTTACCACTTATATTATTATAGTCACTGAATATATTATTCTTTTGGTTTTGCTTTCCATATTTTGTATCAGTTGATGAAATTCTTCCCATGGATCTCTGAATTTCTAATATGTTACAATAATATTTTATTACATTCATATACCACAACTGCTTAGTCATTTCCCAATAAAATGGAAACCAATATTATTCCCAGTTTTTTTGGCTACCCCAGCATTATGAATATTTTGTGTACATAGATATACTCATGTGTCCATATATCCTTTTTTTTGACATTGACCTCCTTAGCTAGTACTGGGATCACTACTGAAAAGGTACAAATTTTTTAGTGATATTTCTCTCATTTAATGATTTTTTAAGCTACATTGCTCTTCTTGACTTTTATATTTCTATTTTTATCCTCCCTCTTCTCCCCCTCCCCTCCAATTATACTGCCACATTTGGTTACTAACTTTCATTTTTATCCATAATGTATGGAACTAAAACTTGACCAGATATAGCTATACATACCACTTAACTTATATAGTGTTTAGAGTTTTGACTCCTAAAGGCCAACTCCAGGATGGATTGTAATCAAAGGTCAAAGTTCTTGTTTTAGACTATCTTTGGCGAGAATCAAAGAATTTTAGAACCAGAAGGGATCATGTGAAATTATCTAATCACAGAATGACACAATGTCAAAATTGGAAGGGGCCTCAGAGATCATCTAATCCAGTGGTGCCAAACTCAAATAGAAATAGGCGCCATTAATCTGTACATAAGGATCCGTGTGGGTCACTTATTAAATTAGTTTCAATATGTAATATTATCAATATTTTATTGCATTTTTAATTAATTTGTTAAATTTTCTCCAATTATGATTTAATTCACTTTAGCTATACCATAATCAAGAGTGTTGCTGGCGACATGTTTGATACCTCTGATTTAGTCTAAGCTGTATCTGAATAATTGCCTTTATATATATATCCAACACAAGTCTATTCATCTACTTGCTTGAGAATCTCTAGTGAGGGAAAAACCACTGTTCCCCAGGGCAGCCCATTTCAATTTTGGATTGCTCTATTATCATTGCTCTAATTATTAAGAAGTTTTTGCTTACATCAAACTCAAACCTACTGCTTGGTGACTTTCACCTTTGGTACTAATTCTGTTCTCTGAGGTCAAGCAGATCAAATTTAATCCCTTTTCCAACATGAGCCTTTCAAGTGCTTGAAGACAGCTATCCTTCCCCACCCCCTTGAAGTTTTCTTTTCTTTAGACTAAACATTTCCAGTTCCTTCAGCTAATACTCATATGGCTTCATCTTAAGACCCTTATTGCTCTCCCCTTGATGCTCTCCAGGTTATCAACCACCTCATTTAAAGATAAGAAGCTGAGGAAATTCAATTTAGAGCAAGTCACTTAACCTCTCAGCGCCCCCAGGCAACTCTTTAAGATTATGAATTGAGGAGAAGGTGCTAATCTTCATTGATATAGGGAGTTTCCTCATAGGGGAGCTTCTTACAGAGATGAAATAACAATTATGTTCCATAAATCTCTTCAAAACATATGTGTCATTTATAAAATTATTATATAGCCACTGTATAAGCTCTGGAGTCTTTATCCCAACTCATATCCACACTGGCAAATCCTCAAAGCACAGATTTCCCTCAGGGTTATAGAGTTTTTTTCCCCTAAGGCTATTATCTAAACCCACATTCCAGTGTGTTCTCTCAGATATCAGTCAGCAGTTAATATCATTAAAATCAGTGTTGGGGGCCATATTCTCCCTTCTACCTCCAAATGAAAAGAGTGGACTCAAACTTAAAGCATTTGCTACAAAGAATTTGCCCCCACCAAATTCACTTGCAAATTTAGCAGAAGGATTTCTTTGTCTTTAGGATGTGGGGTTTTAGTTGTCTGATCAGTTCGCTGCTGTGCAGAGTCAAGCAGGTAGATCCTTAGGACTGTATTAAAGCATTGGGCTTGGCTGCTGGAAAACCCTGGCATGGACTACCATCACTGGACTTCAGATCCTCTGACCTTTCAAAGTCATACAAAGCCATGTACCAAAGAAAAGAAGATACAAACAGGAAATGGCTCCATCCCAGGTATAAACTTGCCTGGGATGTCATGTACTTAGGGTTCTGACTGGTGGGGGAAAGGGCTCCCACCCTTCATAGGCCCTCTGAGACTCACCCTTCTATCTCAAGGTGAATAGGAAAAAAAAAAAGCAAACTTCTCCATTAAGGCCTTTTGTGTCCTCTCTACTCTCGATCAGCAATCAATCAAAAGATGTTTTCCTCATCATGCAACAAATAGATAGCAAATAGTCTTCAAATAACTGTGGAGAGCCAGGCCTCTCCATTCCATATCATCATGAACTTCTAGAAGCAGACCAACCCTTTGCCAAGACTTGGGGGAACTGTATCAGGCAAAGCACAATATGCATGTTTCTAAGGACTGGGCTTTCATTGGCCAGTCACTCCATTACAATAATATAAAAAGAAATGAAAGAATTGAAGCAACCATTCAGATAGCTGAAGCTAAACTAGGCAAAATTACCCAGAAAATGTTCTCTTTCAGTGCTACCATCTGTGATTTAATGAAGTTTTTCTCCTTTGAGCTAGTGGTTTAATTACTTTGGTTCTTCACTTTTTAATGTGTTTGATATTTTGGCAGCTTAAAAAGTAACGCATGTGGTTTACAGGTCTATCATAGGAGTTGTTTCTAAGCTTCCCCTTCCCCTTTCTCCATTTCTGCTTCAAAATGCTTCCACTCCGTTATCTAGCAAACCTTTGAATTTAGAAAACCATTGCTTCTAGAAAACCACTTTGCAAAGGGTTCTTGGTACATTCTTTTGGTCAGTTTCATGGACTAATTGCTCTTGCAGTGCTTCCTGTTGGATTCCCAACGTGCTGTGGAAGGTCTCAACACAGCAAATTCTCAACCTGCTTAATTTTAAAAAATTAAAACATTTAGTGATATCCACCCCATTTTGAACACCTTCTCTAGCTTATAAACACATAGCATATAAAAGAATTAAAAGCACTTTAGTTCAACTTGGGCAACATGGTTTGGTAATAGGTGTAGATCCAGCCTAAGATACCAGGATAGAAGGATGGAATAGAGGAAAAGAGATGTGTGTACTGGAAAGATGAGAAAGCAATGTTTATAGTGAGTTAAGAAAGGAAAAGCTCATTCAAGGATGCTCTAGTGCTTTTAAAGTCACAAGAAGTAGTAGTCCTGGCTTCTCTCTTCATTTCAATCATGTAAAGCAACCTAAATGGCAATGATCATAAATGTATTGCTTTCAAAGAAGATATATTTAATTCCCACCCCCAACCCTTACAGATTGAAATATGTTCGCCTAGTCTACACTTCCACATCTAGTTTCTTTCTCACCTGGATTTCCACAGAAGGTGTGGAATGAAATGAACTGTTAAATGCCTTGGGGCTGACCAGAACAGAGGTCAGATTATAATCTACCATCCTGTGTTCCTTCTTTGCACTTTCTCCCTGCTATCTTCATTCATACCTGTGTGTGCTGCTTCCCCCCCCCCCCCACCAAAGTTAAAAACATGGTGTATTGTATTATGAAGATCATGAAGTGTTGGACATGACCATTCATCACTCAATTTGTATTTCATGTTCAGTTAATGCTTTTAGGTCTTTTCAGGTTCTGTTCATGCTGGGATTGGGTGTGGGGATACACATGAAATTAAGATAAAAAATATTAGTGTTTGTGTATAGAATTATTTCACTGGGATACATTGGAAAGGTCATTGCTAAAATGGAATCAATGTTCCTTTTTTCTTCACATAAGTTTTAGGTAGTGGTTTGAATGGTGTTTTAAGCCAAGCAAAAGATTTACATTTATAAGTGAAGGGACCTCTCTTTATTGACAATACGTGACTGAGAATGCTTGAAAGATTGCATTATAATGTTCAAACTATGTTCCTGGTAAAGACAAATACTTTGCCAGAGATGAGTTCAGAATTTAAAAAAAAACTGTTTTAGAGTAGATTAGGTAAAAGGTCTTTATTTCCTTGTGAACTTCCTAAGCTTTGGGATTGTTTGTATTTATTATATTTTATTTTGTTCTTCCTTTCTCTATTTTACTTTACTTTGAATTCTATTTTACTTGTGCTCATGATGGTGACAGTGTATATCTTTCGCTTATTGAGAGGAGAAAATAAAGAGCTCCTGGAGACAGGAAAAAAGAAATCCAACTAGTACAAGACTTAAATGCTATTTAATTATCCCAATGATTGCAGCGTGTAAACATTTTAGAGTTCAGATCCTGTGAATGACAATATTCTTTGTCTCTCACTGTCTCACTCTTTCTATCCCTCTCCTTCCTCCATAACTGGAAAAGCATCAAAGGATCTCCTTCTGGCTAAGTGAGCAGAACCCTGGAAGTTAAACATTGGGATAAAACTAAGATGTTCTTTTGGAAGAGATGAATTGCATACTTAAGAACAGGGTAGGCAGCAAAACTCCAGCTGCAAATAGAAATGGCCCCTCTGCGTCCACAATTCTGCCTATGGAGTTCTAACTGGTCTTGTCCTGTATGTTGTCACACACTTGGATACAATAAAGCCTCTTTTTTTTTTTTTAAACACTTAACATCCTGGCCAGTGTCCTATTCTTAAAAGTCTCTCTCTCTCTCTCTCTCTCTCTCTCTCTCTCTCTCTCTCTCTCTCTCTCTCTCTCTCACACACACACACACACACACACACACACATAGTCTCTATTTCTGGAGTAAGTTCTTTGAACTGTAGCTAAGTTGGTGGAAATATAAACAGCGACCAAGACATATTTGTCATTGTAATAAATGATAACTTTATCAAAAAGGTATGATACTGAGCCTGCATTCCTCAACACCCCCTCCACCCACTTATTCTTATTAAAGAGAAGTTCATGATGACCTCCTGGGTATATTTCTAAAAAATAACCGTGGCTTTAACTTGCATTACTCTTTGAAGCCTTGGAATTTCACAAGAGGTGTCAAATTTAGCTGACCCCAAACTTTTCAGTTTAATAAAAAAAAATAACTAGGGGGAAAAAAGCATACAGTGTTCTAAGGATATATGACCTATAAAAAGAATTAGATTAGAAAAGGTTTAAATGATCTTGTTAAGTGGTCCCTTAGAGCTAATTCTTTGCTTTCACCAGTGGTTTATGAATGTAGTCGAACTTGGTGCAGATTAATTTTTGTCACCTTATAGCAATCTAATCAACTTGACATATAGCTAAGTCCCGATTAGTACAAACAATGAATCCCATTTGAATTCATATTATTTGAATTTATAATTACACAAAATATGGTAATTTGTTCCAGCCCAATGGAAATATGCAGTGCAAATTCAAATAATGTGACTGCTTCAGAGGATTCATTATTGGCTCCAATTAGGACCTAGCTGTATATTCATTGAATTCCTACTATGTGTAAGGCACTGAGCTTAATAAAGTCTTTCTCTAAAATAAGTATCAGCTGAGCTCATGCTATATTAAATGTTACATTTTAAAAAAATGATTCCCTTCCTTGTCTTTCCAGAACATTGCCTGGGTCAGATTTTTAAAGGATTCCAGTCATTGATCTTTTATTACATAAAGCTTTTCTTGCTAGTCAGAGCTCACTAGAATTTTGTCCCAGGGTGCAAACATAGGTGAGGTGGGGGATAGGTATACTTCCTCCTGGGAGGGCATGCTTCCTCTATGTCTAGAGGTCTAGAGAACATTATCTCTGGGGCCTTGAGCCTTGAAGCCTTCTACCAGCCTGCACTGTGAGCCATAGTCCTAATGCCTGCCTTGGCCTGAGATACTGACCTGAAGATCCCCACACAGATGCATCCCTGTTTTCTGTGTTGCTGTCATAGCTACCACAGTAATTCTGCCTACTAAATATTTTTGCTTTAGGTGAAAGAATTCCCACTTATGGCTCTGCTTCTAGTCTGTCAAGTCAATACGCATTATTAAATAGTTACAATGTACCAGCTACTGTGTTAAGTGCTGGGGATAAAAAGAAAGGCAACTCCTTCCCTCTCCCAAAATACGTTATTCCTCGTTCTCAAGGAGCTCATGGTCTAGTGGAGGTAAACAACATGCAAACGACTATTCCCAAAATAAGATATATACATACAGAATAGATTGGAGAAAATCACAGAGGGAAAGTGATAGCATTTAGGAGGATTAGGAAAGGCTTGTTGGCATTTTAGCTGGGATTTGAAGGAAGTCATCAGGGAAATAGTCCAGGTGCGAGGAATAGTCAGGGAAAATGCCAACTGTCAGGAAATGGAATTCGAGAAACAATGAGGAGGCCAGTATCACTGGATAACAGAATAAATGGAGTGGGGTAAGATGCAAGAAGACTGGAAAGCTAGGAAGGGTTCAAGTTTTGATGGATTTTAAAAGCCAGAAGATTTTATATTTGATCTGGGGGTAATAGGGAGCCACTGAAGTTTATTGAATAGGTAGGTGATATACTCAGACTTAGCCTTGAGGAAGATCACTTTGATAGCTGACTGGAGCAGGGAGAGACTTGAGATAGGGAATTAAATCAGTAGGCTATTACAGTAATTCAGGTGTGAGGTAATGATGGCCCAGGGTGGTAGCAGTGTCAGAGAAGAGAAGGAGATATACACAAGAGATCACATGAAGGTGACATCAAAAAGGCTTGACCATGGATTGTAAATGGGGGCTGGAGAGAGAGAATTAGGAGTTGAGGATGATACCAAGGTTGTGAACCTGGGTGACTGGGAGCATTGTGGAACTCTTGACAGTAATGGGGGAGTTTAGAAAAAGGGAGGGATTGGGGAGAAAGGCCATGAGTTTGTTTTTAGATGTGTTTAAGATGTCCATTAGACATCCAGTTTGAGATGTCTCATAGGTAGTTGGAAGTCAAGAGAGAGTATAGGGCTGGGTAAATAGATCTGAGAATCATCAGCATAGCAATGATAATTGAATTCACGGAAGCCGGGATCCTGTAGGCCCTAAATGGTACCAAAGGATCGTAGATTAGAGTTAGAAGAGACCCTAAGTTCAGCTAGTTCAACTCCTGGATTTTTCTAGATTTTTTTTTTAACATAGGATGAAACTGAGGTTTAATGGGTTGCCCATGGTCATAGAGGAAGATATAGCAGAGCCAAGATTTAAACTCTAGTCTTCTGATTTTTAGAGTCAGTGCTCCGTCTTCTGTACCATATTGTCTCTCAAATGCTATAGGCTTCTATAGCCCTA
Organism: Phascolarctos cinereus; assembly: GCF_003287225.1. Taxonomy (NCBI): domain Eukaryota; kingdom Metazoa; phylum Chordata; class Mammalia; order Diprotodontia; family Phascolarctidae; genus Phascolarctos; species Phascolarctos cinereus. The sequence continues at coordinate 486,186,473 of NW_027555847.1, read as the reverse complement.
GGAGAGCCTAGGCTCTGTGGCTCTGTCTCTTTAGCATCCTTGTTAGCCTCAGGTATTTCTCCAATAACAGTCACCTGATCGTTATTTTTGACCCTGTAGTTGACAGAGAATATAAGGGATCTGTCCTTTTTCTTTAAAGTGCTTACTAACTAGTCAATAAGACATGTGTATACATGAAACATCATTTCCCAAGCCATTTTTATTATCCTTTCTGATAAAATAACTCTTGTTTTTTACTTCATTATTTTTTATTTTATTTTTGGAAGGCAGTTGGGGTAAGTGACTTACCCAGGGTCACATAGCTAGTAAATGTCTGAGGTCAAATTTGAACTAAGGTCCTCCTGACTCCAGGGCTGGTGCTCTATCCATTACACTACCTACCTGCCACTTGACTTCATTATTTCTGTCAGTGGCACTATTTTCCTGTTTCTATACAAATATCTTGACTGGGATATCAATTCTATGCCTTCAAGCACACTGGCTGAAATGTATCCAAACCTTTTATTTGTAGGGAAAGAAGAATCAAAGAACATAAAAGGAATTTTAATACTTTCAAGTCTGACAAAAATCCCATGTTGAGTATTTCCTAGTGTCACCAATAGCTGCATAATGAGGGTTCCTCTTAAATTAGGAGAGTGAATCAGTCTACTATTGCTTCCTTATCTCTTGTGACCTTTGTAACAGCTTTCTATTGTTTCCATTTGAATTGACTTCTTTCACTCAATTTCACAAAGGTGTCATCTGGAGGCTGTTAAGGGACCCACTCAGGGTAGCTTAATTCTAGGTCTGGTTGGGTTCTCTCTCTCTGCCAAAGAGCTCTCAGCCTTAGCATCGAGGTACTGAACCAGAAAGTTGTTCCCTCTTATTACAGTTCAACCAGGAAGAGGGGAAGGGTCTTAGTGTCACCTTCAAGGAGTAGCACACCCTCCATCCTTGAACCTTTTTCTGCTGTTCCCTGGAGTTTTTGTCTCTCCCCTTCAAACTCTGTGAAAGTCATCAACACAGATTCTATGTTCAGGTAGAGGAAAAATCCCTGATTCTAATACCTTGGGTAGTTGTCCATCATTCAAGGGATTATCAGGTTCTCAATGATTCTCTGTCATCTTTTCCATTTGTGTGGGATTAATGAATGGATGAGCAAAAATAAAGTATTAAGCACTTATAAAATGCAATGTTAAGACAATCCTAGCCCTCAAGTAATTCCAATGGGGGAAGATGACACATAAAAGGGAGATCAGAGGGATTGTGGCATGGCTGGAGATGTTCAAGGAATGCTATGGAAGTACAGACAGAGCATATCAGACCAGGGAGGTTCAAGGGGTGGAGTCCAGTTTTCCCTGGGGAAAAGGTAGAGGTGATGAGTTAAGTGGAGAAGATAAGTAACTGAAAGTGTCTGAGGAGAGGTCAGTATTAAAGATAAAAATTTGGGAATTCTCAGTGTTGAGGAAATAGCTGAATACCTAAGAAGTGGATGAACTCTCCCTGCATGAATGAAAAATGAAAAGAGCAGAGGGCTAAGGATGGTGGACTGAACTTTTGGATGGAGGAAGAAGAAAAAGTCATCAGTAGGGAAAGGGCATCAAGAAACAGTGGATTTTTGAAGAATTTGTTTGTTCATGTTCAGAATGTCTTCTATGCTAAATTACAGAAGACCACCTGGAAATAGCCAGGGGCTTTGTCATCCTCAAAACACCCAAGCAATAAAGAGAGGAAGGACAAGGGAATAGGCATTTATTAAGCATGGACTGTGGCTAGGCACTATGCTCAGCACTTTAAAAGTATTATCTTATTTGATTCTCAGAACCACCTGTGAGGTTTGTGCTATTATTATTCCCTTTTTACAGTTGGAGAAACTAAGGTAGGCAATAGTTAAGTGCCTTACTTGGGTTCAAACAGCTAGTACGTGTCTCTGAGGTAAAATTTGAACTCCGATTTTCTTGACTCCAGTCCCATTGCACTATCCGTTTTACCAGAGCAGTGTGACTGCTAGAAAGCAGAGAGAGTAGTACTATACATGTTTTATAAAACTCTTGGTTACTTACAGATGAGGAAATCAAGGCCCAGGGAAGTGAAGTCAGCTCCTGAAAGGGATACAAAGAATAAGCATCAGATGTAGGATTTGAATACTGGTTTAAATTATTTTTTAATTTTCTTGGGGGGAAGCAATCAGGGTTAAGTGACTTGCCCAGGGTCACGCAACTAGCCAAGTGTCTAAGGCAGGATTTGAACTCAAGTCTTCCTTACTCCAGGGTTGGTGCTGTATCCACTGTGCCACCTAGCCGCCCTCTTTTTTCTTTCAGGATTATGCTTAGCTTTGCTGGGTATGATGTTCCTGGCCAGAAGCCCAGTTCTTTTGCTCTTTGATATATGGTGTTCCAAGACCCGTGGTCTTTTTGTGGCACACCACTAGTTTTTGGGTGATTCGAATGGTGGTGTGGCCATATTTGAATTGTTTTTTTCTTGTTGCTCGTAATATTTTATCCTTGAGCTGGAGGTTTCAGAATTTGACTCTAATATTCCTATGAGCTTTACTCATAGGATCTCTTTCAGGTGGTGATTGGTAGATTTTTTTTCTATTTCTACTTTCCCCTCTTGTTCTTATACTTCAGGACAATTTTCTTTAATTATTTCTTGTATTATTGTATCAAGATTCTATTTTTGATCATAACTTTCAGGTAGTCCAATTATTCTTATGTTTTCTCTTCTTGATCTATTCTCCAGATCAGTTGTTTTCCTTATGAGATGTTGCACATTCTCTCCTATTTTTTCATTCTTTATATTTTGTTTTATTATTTCTTGATCCCTTATAACTTCACTGGCTTCCCCTTGCCCAATTCTTATTTTCAAGGAGTCATTTTCTTCTTAAAGATTCTAGATCTCCTTTTCTAATTGGTTAAGTTTTTTCCCCATAATCATATTTTTCTTGGATTGTTGTTATTTTTTTTTCCTCAATCTTTCTCATTTGATTTTTAAAGTATTTTTTAAAGTTCTTCTATGAATTGTTTTTGAGTAGGTGACCATTTGATGTTACTCTTTGGGGTAGAAGAGGGTTTCTTTGCTTCAGTATCCTCCTCTGAAGACAAACCCTGATCTCTATTCTCATAGTAATTTTCTGTGGTTGGATTCTTTCTCCTTTGCCTGTGCATTTTTTTTTTAATTTTGTAGTAACTTAGTTTTTATAATCATTGGGGTATGGGGGATGGTGCTTCTGGCTTCAGATCCTCCTTTAGTTCTCTCCTCTGGCCAGGAACTGGAACTAAGACCTCCAGCCCCATGTAAGTGCCCACAGCCAGCTATGTCCCCACTCCACTGTTTCCGTACTCACTGGGCATGTGCTGGTTCCATCTTGCCTCCTGCCTTGTCTCCACAGGACAGCTGGGTCTAGCATTCTTTGTCAGCAGACATTCCCTCAATCTTCCCTGGCTCAGGTGGCCAATATCTAAAAGTTCCTGAGGCTGGGGCTGAGGCAGCCTCCCAACCCAGCTAACCCCAGGGCTGGCTGCTTGTTGTTTAATTGGTAAGACCTAGCCTGGAGGTGTTTACTCTTCACAGGGACCACATCTCATCCTGGGACTTTTCTTCAGATCTTCTCAGATTGTCCCAGACCCCTGTTCTGCCCCTACTCTTATTTATTTTTACCTACTCAGTATTTGCCATTTCTTTTGTGGGAGTAAATCTTGAGAGCTTAAAATTTTCTGACCTTCTCCCTCATCTTCCCAGAATCCTCCTCAAATACTGATTTTTTTGAGCCCAAATCTAGGGGCCCTTCTATTGCACCATATTCCTTCTATGTCATGGAAACAGGGGAGTTTATAATTTGTTTCAGTAAACCTCAAGATTGTACTTTTGAAAAAGACCAGGTATGATTGGTATCTCCATAATGGACCTGAATATTGTGCCATCTAGGATGGCTGCTGTCTACTACAAACATTCCTGTTTATCATTTCAAGCTGTGTGGGCTTTGCCCCAATAAGTCGAGGATGACATCTCTCACCATAGTCTGAGAATGGGCATAAAATCCCTTGAGGTCTCGTACCCAGTGTCATAGTGCACTGAGTGGCATTTAGGGTGGAGAGATAGCCTTTGTAATGGTAGCAGTACCGGGGAGTTGCAGGGTTACAAACTCCATCTGCTGTGAATAGTCTGCAGATAGCCAAAGTGGGGCAGTGTTGAGCTGGCTGCATCTCCAAAGCCAGACTACCATTAACTAGGATACAATTATGGATAACTTGATCCCTTTCCAACCTAATTCTGAGCTTCCATTATGTTTCCTTAGAGTTGGACCAAGTTTGTCCAAATATCATTTTGTTTACCTGACCTAGTTAAATGGCTTAACTTTTCTAACATGGAGCTGGATTCATAGCTCTTTTTTTCTCTAGAATCATAGAATTTTAGAGTTGGAACCCTGGCTTCCAGACTTTGAGGCCAAGGTTTTACTTGTCTCTATTTTTAATAGTCTATTTTCTATCTAGGTCTGCTAATTATACATTTGGTATTTCTATGTACCTTTCTGGTAGTACGTATGTGCTCAAATGACCTCCATTGGTCAGAGGGATAGAAGCAGGAGGGCTAGGTGTTCTAGACTCACCTAGCGTTATTGTTGGGGTTTGCAATGATTCATTCTTGTGTAGAAAGTTCATGGCTAAGCAACTCCTGGGTGAGGAGCAGAGTCAGAATGTCCCATACTCCTCCTTCACTTGGAGGAGAGAATATTTTCCTGTTTCCATTCATTTGTACAGGATTTTGGAGTTGCCAAGACAAGGGGTGAAAAGAGACTTTTAGGTAAGGTGGGATAGTGTGCCCCTTCTTAGAGATATCTTGCAGACACCTTCCCTACCACGCCTTTATCCTATCCATGCTCATATATTTAGCCTGCCTATATTTCTGTGTTGTTATGAGCTAGTCCCAAGTTGCCAAATGACTTGGGTCCATCATTTTGCCTCTGCGTGCCTCGGCTTCCTCATATGTAAATTGAAAGGGTTGGACTAGATGATCTGTAAGGAACCTTGAGTTTTATGAATTTCTGTTTCTCCATTTTGGAATAGAATTCCACATGAAAGATTGGGACAATATCTTATATTTCTTTGCTCTCATCCAATGACTTCTAGCATAGAAATGATTAACTTTAGATCTAGAAGGAACCTGAGAGATCATTTAGTCCAATTCTTTTGTTTTACATATGAGGAAACTGAGGCACATAGAGATTAAGGTACTCGCTAAAATGTCCCAAAGGTAGTAACTAGTGAAGTCAGATTTAAAACCAATTCCTCCGACTTAAAATCCAGTATTCTTTCCAGAATGGCACTTATTGCAAACAACAAATGTTTAGTACATCGTTGTTAGTTAACTATAATTTTGTAGTGGAGTAATAGGTTGGGAAATGGATTTGTAGTCGGGAAGATATGGGTTTGAATCTAGATTCACATAAGTACTACATGTGTGACCTTGGGCAAATCACTTTGCTATTCTGAGTAGTTTCCTCATCTGCAAAATGAAAGGGTTAGACTCGATGACATCTATCATCCTGTTCAGCTCTGAATCTGTGACCCTGTGATCCATTTCCCACACAGTTGGCAAGTTTATATACTTAAAACTGTGATGATCACCTCCTTGCTTAAAAATCTTGCTGGTTCCCTATTACTTATGGGCTAAAATACAAACTTCAGCCTAGTATTTTAAACCTTCCACATTCTAGCTCTCTTCTACTTTTCTAGTCTTATTTTAAGTCTTAATTTAAAGTTAAATTAAAATAAATTAAAATCTTATTTTCAGTCCTCCTTCACAATAATCCAGTTAAACTTCCTTGCTTGCTTCTTCCTAAACACAACATTCTCTATCCCATACCAGTACCAGCCACCCCTTATGTCTGTAATACACTCTTTCCCTCAGAGAATCAGTGCCTTACTCCAAAGTACAGCTCAGGAACCACATCCTAGGAGAGGCTTTTTACTAATTCTTTCAAGTTATCAGTGCTTTCTCCCTCTTGAAATGAATTCGTATTACTTTGTGTTTACTTGAGTATGTTATATCCTTTAGGCCAAAGGTCATTTTTGTCTTTGTATCCTGTGCACCTAACACAAGGTCTTACACATAGTAGATATTTAATAAAAGTTTGTCTAATTGAATTGAACCAGAAAAGGTAAGTAGTCTAAGTAACCATCTCCCTTCTGTGGGAGTCTCGATACTCTTTGCATCAGCATCTGTTCAAAACCACAGCTGACAAGCTTCTGCCTAATGCTTTTCTAATGCTTTTTTCTTTTCTTTTTTTTTTAACCAGCCCAAATAAGAGGACAAATTAATTTAAAGCAAAGACTTTAATTTAAGAGAAAAAGCAGGGTAAATGGCAAGCAAAGGCATTACTATGCAAATAGGGGTATGCTCATACAGATTCCCTTACTATTGTTGTGAGAGGTACCACATATACACTGGACAGCTCATATTCATAGGGTTGGTTGCATTCTAGCTTTATCTTTCTGGCTGTGAAGCTGGCACTGGCCACTTCCCCCAAGTAGCTGCTAATGTCATGTTCCAGGAGTTTGTTTGGCTGTTTGTTTTTTAAATACTGGCTCTCCTTATTTTGGCCAGGCTGGAAGCAAAGCCTATTCCCAACAATTAGCACTGAAGCTTTAACTTACTCTGTTTTTCTGATCTGGGCCAATTCACTTCTCCGAGGACCTCACCGTAATGGTGCCTGACTTAGTGTGACACTGGATCGATCAGCTTTGGCCCTACTGCAGCTTGAAAGTTTGAAACTCAAGCAATCTACTAGCCTCGGTTTCTGTAGCAGTAGGGACTACCGATGTTTGCCACTGCCCATAACTGGACATTTTTAGCCACCATCCTACTAGTTCTCTGTTGAATTATAGCAGCCTCTTCTCCACAGGCTGTTGCTGAAAATTCCTTTAGCAATATAGCCCATAGCCTCAGGGATATTTCAGCTCTTTTGTGAATTGGAACTATAGCTGTAACCTGGCCAACATAGAGAGAATTCTTTTGGTCAGATTTGTCCTTTGACAAATTTGAACTTCAAGGGCAATTCTCTCAACTTTATACGGGATAAATAAATTTCTTTCATTTCCCATCATGCCTTTGGCAGCCAGCACTAGATAGCATGATGTTTATTCTGGATAAATTATGTTTATAATGCTTATTATATTTGTTCTTGATATTTTATTATTATATGTGGTAGGTATCTTTTTGTTTTTTTAATTCTCAGACTTCCTATTAGCAAAGTTGGAAAAGCCAGGAGAAACTGGGAACTTCTGTCCTGTATTGCTACAGCTACATGCAAATTGCAAATATTATTATGCCTATTTTATAGATGAGGAAACTGAGGCATTGAAAGGTTAAAGAATTTGCCCTTGATCATACAGCTAGTAAATTTCTCAGGTGGGATTCAAACTCAGGCATCCTTGTTTCAAGTTCAGAAATCTATCCTCTATGAAATACTGCTTCTTTTGGCAGTCTGCTTTTCTTTTTCCCTACCATCAGCTTCCTTAAATGTAAAATGGGGATGTTAATAACACCTACCTCCCAGGGTTGTTGTGAAGATCAAATGTGACAGTATTCATAAAGCACATATTTGTACAGGTATATATGAATTCAAGACAAATATCTTTCCCCATTGTAATGGTGCTTAAAGCATCTGTAAGTGGCTGGAAGGGAATAAACATTTATGTGGAACCTACTAAGTGCTAGCCACTGAGCTAAGTGCTTTATGAATATTATCACATTTGATCTTCACCACAACACTGTGAGGTAGGCATTATTATCATCCCCATTTTACATTTAAAGAAACTGAAAGAAACAGAGGTTAAGTGACTCGCCCAAGATCATGCTGCTAATAAGTGTCTGAAGCTAGTATTGAATTCTGATTCTAGGCTTAATGTTATAGTCACACTGTTACCTAGCTGCCTAATTACTCTTTTATAGTCTGGTCTCCCCTTTTCCCTAAGGAGAGAAATACTTCCCATAACTGGAGACCACCAGAAGAGTGAAGGATGTTAAAAGAGAGATTAACAGTTCATTTATTCAATAAATGTATGTTTGAAATATTGAGACCTTCCAATACACAAGAATCTATATCTTAGATATTTAAGAATAGCAATAAATCTTGATCTTAATGCAATTAGAACTGAAAGAGAAATCTTCTTGAAGTGTTCTTGAAGACTGGAAAAAAAATGTGGATGGTACCTCGGTAGCACTTGTTAAGGAATCTTCAGAGCCACTTTCTTAGTCCTGATTTCATATAGCACCATGAAGACTTTCAGGGGTGGGGAACCTGCAGACTCGAGGTCACATATGGCCTTTTAGGTCCTCGAGTGTAGACTTTTGACTGAGTCCAAGTTTTACAGAACAATTCCTTTTATTAAGGGGATTTGTTGGTGAAGTTTGGATTTAGTCAAAGGGCTGCACTTGAGGACCTAGAAGGCCACATGTGGCCATGAGGCCATACATTCCCCCCCCCCCAGCCCTTGATCATAGTTAAATATTTTGAGACCCAGATTCTAAGTGAGAGAGAACAACCTGAAGGTCTTTTCTGACCATTGATCCCATCATTATACTTGAGAGTAGCTGACTGAATATTTCTTTTTAGTTTTCTTCTTTATCATATAAAGTTAGGGGCCTTTTATTTAGAGAAAAATATTTTGGGGGGTGTTCCCATAGGTTGTGTCTATGTATGCATATTTATTTAACTGGATTTTGTAAAAACAAAGTCCAGTTCAGTTAAAATCATTAAAAAAACTACGTCTGCTTGAATAAATGACTGAATGAACATCACAGTCATGCTTCAGCTGCCTTCTCCCTCCACCTCATTGGTCCCCTTCTACCACTGGTGAGTTCCTTCTGGAACCTTCTTTTTGAGGAAGGGCCCAGACCAGCCATCCTTCATTCTTCATACTTCACCATCAATAGTACTGTACTCCCACCCTCTACTTTTCAGCTTCCTTTTGTATATTTTCTCCCATTAGAATATAAGCAACTTGAAAGTGAAAAAAATTTTTTTTGCTCATATATGAATCCCCAGCACTCAGCATAGTACCTGCCACATAGTTAGTGCTTGATAAATGTTGTTGATCTGACTTGACTTCGTGTTGCAAAATTTAAGACTTTTAAAAATAAATTTAAATACATTTAAAAATTTTAAATTCAATTCAACTAAGCTAAGAGCTAGGAATGCTTTGTCTTCAAGGAACTTTCATTCATATATATAAAATAAAAGGTAGGTTGTGGTGGGAACAAAAGAGAGATGCAGACAAAAGATGCCAAGAACATTTCAGGAGGAAAGTGCATTTTCCATTAAGGAAGATCTGAGAAGGCGTCAAAGGAGAGATGGTGCTTAAGCCAAGCCTTTAAGGAAGAGAAGAATTCTAAAAGGCAGAATTGAGGACAGAGTGCTCTAAAGGTATATGCAGGGCAACTTGTGTAGATGCTAATTTAATATAGGTTTTGAACTTTTAAAAACTGATTTGGCTCCCTATAGAGATAGCTAGGGGCACATAACTAGGTGGCATAGTGCATAGACTCCTGGGTCTGGAGTCAGGAAGACTGACATCTTCATGAGTTCCAATATGGTCTCAGATACTTACTAGCTGTGTGACCCTGGGCAAGTCACTCAACCTTGTTTGCCTTAGTTTCCTCAACTGTAAAATGAGCTGGAGAAGAAAATGGCAAGCCACTCCAGTATCTTGCCAAGAAAACCCCAAATGGGGTCACAAAGAGTTGGACGTGACTGAAACAACTGAACAACAGCAAATACAGCTATGACCTCATTCAGATGCCATTGGAGTAATCATCTGACATGTTCATCAGAGCCAAGATTCATATTTTACAAATATCTATGAAAGCACACTGTATGCATACACATACATACGTACATACACACACATACATATATATACACACGCACATATATACATGTATATGTATATATATATATACACACATATATACATGCGTTTCATGCTAATGCTCAGTTTCTGTCCTTTAGCATATTGTTACTGGTTGCTTATAATTCAAAACATATTTTAATGCTTGTAGAAGTTCTTGGATGAAGGGAAGGATACTTTCCCTACAGAATATGCACTAGTATTTAAGTTTTAAACAGTCACATATCTTTTCATAATAAAGACAATCCCCCCCCAAACTATTTTCTGCAAAAACTGGGATTCCAAGACTTAAGAATTTTAGTTTGAATATCAAGCCACATTGAAATTATTTGGGACTTCTGTCAGCATCACTCTAAATAAAGTTGATTCTGTCCAAGTTCATGATAAAAGTGGACCTAACCTGAATGCTTCAAGCTATGAATTCAAACCTCTAATGATGGCTATTTCCTAGATTTTAGGGCAGAGGATGAGGTGTCTGAAAATATGGAGTCTTCCTGGCTTGGTCACTGACTAATACATAGTCTTAAATTGGGTTGCTCCAGCATTATCTCCTATTCATTCAATTCTATTCTCTAGAAATTGAGGATGACAGTTTTTGGCACCTCCCCCCCGCAGGTCCATGCAAAGGAATATTTAGAAAAAAAATTGATATCTCCAAATCATGAGAGAGAATAAAGAAAAAGTCTATGGATGCAAAGCTGAATTCTGATGACCACTGTTCTCAAAGGACTTTCACTTAGGATTTGGACCCTGAACTATTCCTAAGTTCCTCCAAATCTAATTTTTCCCAAGTTTCGGGTAGACTTGGAAGAGGCAGCTAGTGGGGAGGAGCTGCCTATGTTCCAAGAACAGAGGCCTGGACCTTGAGGCCTGAATGAGAAAGGCAGAAGCATGGCAGGTAGAGAGGCACCAGAAAGCCCTGGCTTTTATTGTTCAGGAGATCCTGTTTGTTCTCTGAGTATTCTTCTCCAGAGCAATCATGGGGCAGGGTTGTATCTTTCATCTTTTTTTTTTTTGACCTCTGATAACTCTTTACGTGTTTTGCTCAGCTGTTCTTTCAGTCCCATTGCCAAATAAGGCCTGAACCACATTCAGACCTGGCCAGTCGGCATCAGGAGGGCTTCATCATCAGAGCATTAAAAATACCCCCCATTTATAAATAAATAAATAAGGAAAATAAAAATACCCACCAAGCCCTCGGCCCACACAATAGCTGGAAGGCGGGAGTGCAGTGGCGTTTTCCTCTCTCAGTTGGTCACTGTGTTCTGTAAGCACTTCCATCCTGTCCAGTGCCTTGGTTTGTCTCCACCTGCTAGCAGCCTGGCTCTTGGAGCAAGGCTGACCTGGCCTCTCCCTCATTTTGCTGGCGCCAGCGGCTTGATGGGCCTTGTACTTTGATTATTTGTGTTAACAGTTAATTTAGCACCATGGGCCACGTGTGCCAAAGCTGCCTCCACTTCCTCCAGTCTTCCAACAAATGGGACTTTTATGAGATGCCTTTCACAGCAACTCCTCCCCTGCCCTGCCCTCCTCCCAACAATCCCCCTCCTCATCCCCCTCCATCTCAGCTGTAATCTTTTCTACATCTTGCAGGAAAAGAGCTATTTCTGGCAGCTCCATCCTCACCACTCACACCACTCAATCTGATTTAATGGAGATTTATAGACTCAGGGCTGTGTAGCCCTGAGGCGCTTTCCTGTCGAGGGTTTTTTTTTTTTTTTGGGTGCCTGTGTTACGTGTGGAATTTTTTTCTTTTTTTTTTCCTTAGCTCTTGGGTGTTACAGCTAGATGGCTGACTGCTAGCGTGACATAGTGTGCATACTTTATGTTTTTCCCCAAATGAAATGTTGTTACACAGCACATTTCTGATCCTGCTTCCCCTGGCAGCTAACTTGCCATGTTAAAATCCAACACATAGATCTGGTTTCACTAAACCTCTAGTATGTATGTAGAGTTCTTTATGATAATACTGCCTCAGATCTAAGGTTATGCGTGTTTTGGCTCCAGATAGCAAATAAATCCATTCATAAGTACCTTCCTTAACATTCAGCCTATTGCAACAGGGCAAGAAGATGGGATTCTTTAAGAGGAGCTGTAGAGAAAGGGCAATTATAATCCAATAGCGTTTTTTTAAACCCTGACTCTCCCTTTGCTTCAAGAAATTAGCTTTCCTATAAATGTTTGAATCTGCAGATGTGCATGGTATTACAAAAAAAGACCCAACCACTTATTTAAATATTTAGTGACAGAAAGCTAGTTACATGTCATAGATTTAGAACTAGAAAGAATCTCAGAGTTCATTTAATTCAACCAAACTTCTCACTTTACAGATGAGTAACTGAGGTCCAGAGCGATTTGTACTGCATCATGCTAATCATAAGGGGCAGAATCAGGCTTTCAACCCGTTTCCTCTGATCCAAATATAGCACTTTTCCAATCCGTTGAATAGTTCTCCTTCCTGAAGAGAACATTAATATGCGATTAGGCTCATTGCCTGACATAGACAGAAGATTCTATAAAGCCAATGATGTTTAATTGAGATAGCATCTGCAGTTCCTGGAGAACAGTGTGGCTCAGCCCTCAGGAATGGGGGTTATAGGTATGGTCTAGTCTGAACGGATTTGATTCTGATCCTGGGTTATTCTTGCCTATTGTGAATCAGTTTCTGAGTGTTAAAGGGTTTCAGGTCTGTTTGCTGATGGGTCTCAGATCACAGGCCCAGCTTGGAGCGGACCTAATTTCTGATGCCCTGGATTTGGGGCTAGAGGACTTGGGTTAAAATGCAGGTTTTGACCCTTTGCTAGTTGTGTGACCTTGGTCAAGTCACTTCTCTCTCTCTGGGTCTCTGGGAAATCACCTGGAAAATGAGTTTGACTAGATGTAGGTGTGAGGTCTCTTCCAGTTCTAAACCTATTAACCTATGATCCCTCATAGGTTCTAGAAGTTGCAAAAGTTCTAACTTTTGGGAAAGAAGTTTTGTGTTAATAAAAAGGATTTGTTCTGTAAAACTTGGACTCAGTCAAAAGACTGTGCCTGAGGACCTAGAAGGCTACATGTGTCCTTGAGGCTGCAGGTTTCCCACCCCTGAATGTCTGTTGACGGCATGACCATTCTTTTGTTCACTTAGGCTTGAAAATTCAGTCATCTTTGGCTCCTCCCTCTTTTTTCCCTATCCCTTATCCAGTCAGTTTCCAAGTTCTATTAATTCTGCTTTTAAAGTCTTTTTATTTTTGATCCCATCGATAACCACCATAGTGCCCTTGGCTCCCCTTACTTCTCATTTGGCTTATTCCAGCTGCTTCCTATTTACCCTCTCTGCCCTAACATTTTCTTTTCATGTATCTTACCGCCTCCAAATTAATCTTTCTAAAGCTCAGCTTGGATCACATTACTCATCTTCTAAAAAACAAATAAACATGCATACAACAACAGCAATAACAAAAACGTCACTGGTCCCCAGTTGCCTCTTGAAAGATGTTTAGACTTCTTAGCTTGTCATTAAGGCCTTTTATGCTCTGGTTCCTACCTACCTTCTCAGTTTTATCTCTCACAACTTTCAAATACACTAACAATGCTATAGCCAAATTGGACTCATTCTTAGAACATGCCTTCATTCATGTTTTTTTAATTCATGCTACTTACAAAAATCCTAAGTATAATTTAAGTCACTTCAGATTCTGCTTCCATCATGAAACCCTTACCTGATTCCTCCAGCCATAAGTAACCTCCCGTTCTCTTGACTCCTATAACACTTTGTGTATCTTATGACTGCTCATGTATTGCCTTGTGTACATGCCTTATTCCTCCTAGAAGAACCTAAATTCCTAGAAGGTAGGGAACATCCTGGTATCATCTTTTTATGACTCAGTGGGCCTCACACAATTATTTGTTCATAGAAATACTCAAATATTTATTGATTACCAGGGAGAAGGGAGGAGGAAACCTGCAACTGGTCCTAATGGGTAGGTGACATCCAGAAGAAGAGTCTTGAAAAGCTAAAGGGTGATTTTGATTTGTTTTTTGTTTTTGAGAAAAAGGAGGAAATGAAAGTTCAAGATTCAAGACCAATCTCAAGCTATACAGAATTCCTGGGATTATACTCAGCTGAATTGGTGAGTATGGTGGCTACTATTTTAAAATCAAGCAAAAAAGGACTGGAACTGGGATCCATATTGATTTTTAAAACCATCGTACCATTTCAAATCCAAGAATGATCACTCATCTTTGTGACTAATGTGTTTCTACTCATAAATATAATGGAGTGGTGAAGATATTTGTGGGTCTTACAATTTCTAAGCCACATTTATTAAGCAAACTATTAAGTTTCATATTTTTTTTCAGATACTGTCTTCAAAATCTCCATAGGCTTAAAGAGATTTTAAAATATTGATTTCATCCAGTTGTTTCTTACTGATCATTTCCCTATTTTATGTGCATAAAGTATCCACTGTTTTTTGCAGTCTGCTATAGCTCTGTGTGTATGTGTGTATGTTATAGTCAATAAGAGCAAGTTCCTAATTACAACCAACCCAGGTCAGGAAGTAGAGTGAATGCTCTCAGTGGGATATGCTGTAATAATTGTGGTTGCAGGCACTGGCTTCTTATTCACCTGATGGTTTTGTTATCTTGTTAGAAATACCAAGGCTCAAGTGTACGGAATACTATATATGCTATAATGGCATTTATATGCGTCATGGCTTGTAAAAATAATATCCTCAATTATAAATCACAAAATCTTAGAACCTCAGGCCAGTTCTCCAAAAACTTATTCAGCTTTCTCTGTATTGTTCTGTTCGCTAGCAACAGAATGTTTTAATGTAGTGGAGCCCTTTGATAAGGGTAGAAGGGAACAGGATTAAGAAGTATTGTTATGAACTGCCCTGTTATTTTAGGCTTTTATTATATGTAGTCATGTTAAGAAAATACCATGTGGCTTGAGATATATACAGATTTGTTTGAATAGTTGCTGTTACTCAGGGTTCATATATATATATATATATATATATATATATATATATATATTTGTGGGGGGGGGTTAGGCAAGAACTACAACACAATATCTGACACGGGTATGGTTGACAAGAATGAAAAAAAGCTCAATAGATGTTGTTCAAGGATATAGATATTGATGAACTCATGACACAGAGTTCTCACTGCCTAGTCCACTGGTATATTCTGTGTCTAAAGCCTCAAGCACAGCCCAATACATAAGTCCGTCCTTAGGGATACGTTTAATACAGAAACGCAGGTAAGGTCAGCTAAGAAAGCAGACCAAAGAGGGTGGTCATACAGTACTCTCACCAGCTTCTCTTCTCCTCTACCCCAAAAAAAGAGTTTGACCAACATAGTTTAATGGCAGCAGCAGGCAAGAATAGCAAAAAACCCCCCAAAAGCAACCCTCCCCATTGTTTCTAGTTAGACTCAAGAGTAGGAAAGTGTCTGATACCATTGCTAGAGCCACTGATAGCAGGGAGCAGTTGCTACGTTCTTTCACTGTAGACAAATTGTTCTGTCTTCCTGGTAATATTACCACATAGGGAGGGGTGTAATTTTTTTTTAACTTCAAATGACTATCCTTGGGGATCTTTCATTCCAACAGATATTTCTTATATTTGTGAATACTTATATGTCTTCATAAGTGTGAGCTGCGTGCGTGTGTATAACTGACAAAATATTTTTTGGAGCAGCTTGAATTCTCTTTTCTTTTTTTTTTTTTAAAAATTCCACATTAGTCATGTTGTGAAAGAAGAATCAGAACAAAAAGGAAAAACCGTGACAAAAAAGAAACAACAACAAAAAAAGAGAAAATGGTACGCTTCGGTCTGCATTCAGACTCCATAGTTTTTTCTCTGGATGTGGATAGCATTTTCCATTATGAATCTTTTGAGATTGTCTTAGATCATGTTGCTGAGAAGAGCTAAATCATTCATTGTTGATCACACAATGTGCCTGTTACTGTGTACAATGTTCTCCTGGTTCTGCTCATTTCACTCTACATCAGTTCATGTGAGTCTTTCCAGGTTTTTTTGAAGTCTGCCTGTTCATCATTTCTTATTGCACAATAATATTCCATTACATTCACATACCACAATTTGTTCAGCCATTCCCCAATTGATGGGTATTCCCTCAATTTCCAGTTCTTTGCCATTGGGTTCTCTTTTCACTACGATCACCTGAGAGTGATGTGATTTCTCCAAGGAGGGAGACTTCTGGCGCAAAGAAGACTGATCTGGAATAGGAAAATATGGATTTTAGTCCTAAAATCTGACATTAGCTAACTCTAAGAAGTTAGTTGGAGGGAAAAAAAGTAGTTGTTTAAAGAGACTGTGGATGCGCCTGTATAATGAGTGCATTGAAAACAAGATTTTAAAGAACATGTATAACCCGTGGAAGCAGGGCATAAATAACTAAGGATACATAAAAAAGAGTGAAATTGTCTTAAAATATCTTATCAAGCTAAACTCAGTGAGCTTATACAGGTGATGAATGCTAAGGACAATAAGAAGAGATTTTATTTGTTTTTTGAACAGTAGTGTATGGCCTGGCGTCTTATGTGCCTTCCAATCCCCCTTATCTCTGTATGTGATGTCTCACTCACTCCAATCTGTACTCATGTTGGCAGGTCTGAAGGGGTTTTTGGTGTAGAGGAGGAGAACATAGCCACTATACTCTCACAATTCAGCTCCTTAATTGCCTATTGGTCATTTTGCACTAGATGTCTCATTGACATCTTAAACTCAACATGTCTAAAGCCTAACTTCGCTATTCCTGTCAAGGGCACCACCATCTTCCTAGTTGCCCAAGCTCATAACCCAACTATCATCCTTGATTTCTCACTCTCTCATCCTCCCTTCCCACTGAGATCCAAGCAGTCGCCAAATTCTATTCATTTTACCTTTGTAACATCTCTCATACATACCTCCTCCTCTACTTTGATACCATCACCAACCTTGAGCAGGCCCTCATCACCTCATGCCTGGACTATTGCAATACCCTGATGGTTGGTCTGTCTGCTTGAAGTGTCTCCCTACTCCAATCCATCTTCCTCTTAGTTATCAAATTGATCTTCTCTAAAGCACAGGTCTGATCCCCCATCTCGGTGAACTGTACCAGCTCTCTAGTAGCCACAGGTTCAAATATAAAATTTGTTGTTTGGCTTTTAAAACCTGTCATACACTTCCAGGTTTTTGTACCTTACTCTATGATAATTACCTCTTTTCTACTGCTTGCACATAGGACTTTCCATCTCCCGACTGCATTTTCACTGACTGTCCTCCCATGCTAGAATTCTCTCCCTCCTTATATCTACTTCCTGGTTTCCATGACTTCTTCCAGGTCCTGGTTAAAATTCTACCTTTCGGAAGAAGCTTTTCAGATCCTTCTTAATGCTAGTGCCTTTCCATTGTGATTATCTACAAATTATACTGTATATATTTTGTTTATATGTAGTAGTTCACACATCATCTCCCCCATTTGGCTGTGAGCTCCTTGAGAAGGGATTTTGTTTTGCCTTTTTTTTTTTTGTATCCTCAGCCCTTAAAATAGTTACTGGAACCTAGAAGGTGCTTAATAAATACTTGTTGATTTGTGTCAGGGCCTTTGGGTTTAATCCTAGTGAGGAAGATATACTCCTAATACTCACCACATTAGCTCCTGAATCCCTACCTTTGTATTTCCCATGTACACAAATGAGTAACAATGATACAATGACATAATTAACTTTTAGATATGAAACATTTACTAGATAAGAAATTAAAAGAATAATCATAGTATAATATTTACTAAATAAAAGACAAAAGTAAGAATAAGTACAGTATCACATAACAGTCCACTAATAAATCTTATTTGTGCTCTCCCATCAAAGCCTATAGCATCTGGGGATAGTGAACACAAAGTTGCACACACCTAGTAGTGAGGCGTATGAGTAAAGAAACTCATGTTCTTAGGTGGCTCATGCTTCTGGATTGTAGGTCTAAATATATGTGTGTTCTATTTGGGGTATAGTCTGAACCATGGGTCACTTGATAGGCAGGACCACTTCTGATCCTCTGTGCTCTCCTTTTGGACAAAGTTGTTTCTCAGCCCCTCTTGGATTTCTGAAGAAGTATTAAACTCTTTTTAGCAAATAGCAGACTTAGGTCAGGAATCTGTAAAGCCTCCCAGGTCTGCTCCCTGGGCTAGGTACTGATGCAGTGTGACATTATTTCAGTGAAAAGGAGTTTCCTTCCAGCCAAAGATCCACAAAGGTAATTGAGTTGGCTGTATGGGCTTCAAGGAATTATTACCCTTCTCAAGCCATACAGGACTGTCAAATCTAAAAGACCATGGTGTATATAGTCTCATATTTCGATATGACTATATATTATAAGAATTATTATTAATTATTTTCCTTGCAGAGGTTGCATGAAACTCAGAGAGTTGCCACTTAGATATAATACAGAATCTATTGGCTTCCAGTGTCTTCCTTGGCTACTGATATTCATATCATTGTGTAAGAATGCACCAGTACCTTGGCACAATCTCCAGTACCCAGAGCACATGTATAAGCAGCACACCAGTCGTCATATTACTCACATTTCTCGTGGTCTCTCAAATCAAACCTCTCTCATCTGTACTCATGAAGTCTTCTCTCACTGAACTCACCTCTATCACCATGATACACATTCCACCTGACCAATGATGAATTCATCCTTCACACTTCTTTCATTATGTTTGAAAACTTGGTGTTTTTTTTTTTTACCACCATATCTTCTTTAATACCAGTATAAGTCCAAGACATAAATAAGCGCATGGCTTACTTGGTTCTTGTTGTCTCCCAGCTATTCCTTCCCTGACAGAAATTTCAGATTTTTATCAGCCCTTACATCCTACCTCTCTTTACTTTTTGAGTTCCATTTTTTAAAGTCTAGCTCAAATGTTGCCTACTTTAATTTTCATTGACCTGCCTCCATTTTTAGTAAAGAGAGAGCTTCTTCCTCAGTCCTCATCTAACAAATTTTTTGGTAATTTATCATGCAAGATCATATAATATTATTGTGTTGGCAACTTGGCAGATAGGTTGCACAAAAGAGAGTGCACTAAGCCAGGAATCAGGAAGATCTGAGCTCAAATATGGCCTCAGATATGATATGATCCTGGGCAAGTCACATCACTTAACCTCTGTTTGCCTCAGTTTCCTCAATTGTAAAATGGGATAATAATAGAAACTCTCTCCCAGGGTTGTTGTGATGGTCAAATGAGATATTTATAAAATCCTTGGCATAGTGCCTGGCACATAGTAGGGGCTCCATGAATGTTCCTTTCCTTCTTTCCCACTAAATGATAAGTTCCTTGTGGGTAAAGGTTGTATCTTATCTACATGTTGTGTCTTTATCAACATCTAGAACATTGCTATGTGCACACACCAAGTGCTTAACAAATGTTTGCCATTATTGTGGCTGTCTCTTATCAAGGATGAATATTTGTATGACATAAACAGGGTTACAAAATACAAAAACATCTACCAGCTATAGCCCAAAGGGTAGATGTGTCTATGTAATCGCAGTGGGTCAGGAACAGAGATGCATTCACCAATGTCCTTTTTTGACTGGGAAAACAGGGTCACCACCTCCACATGTTGAATACTTGAATCAAGCCCTGAGACCATTTATTTCCCAGTATTATTTCCTTCCCCATCATTTTATTTATTTTTCTTAAAGGTGGTGTTAAACTCCTACTGATTGCTCCTGGTATTTCACCAAAGACCTAGAAAGTTTCAAAATAGCAGTCTTGTGATGTTCTAAATATCACAGCAACATGATATTTCAGCACTTTGTTCCAAACCAGTAATGTTAACATTTTTCTAGCTTGCATTGATATGAGACAAACATTTTGTAGGGGGAAGTTTGTTTCTTAATAGCCAGACTGGTGTGGTTAAGCAAGCCATTTCAGGGAATATGCTCTCTGGACCAATCACAGTGAAAGCTGCTATCTGGTAGAAATGGATCATTGCTGAATAATGAGGATGGCTGAAATAGATGTTGTCTTATCTCTATCTATGACTTTGCTTGCCCTTCAACCAGATGGTCATTCAAAATCTGTGTCTTGGCTTAACATAGCCTACAGGCTATAGTAAACTATAGATTAGAATGCTCAGGCACAGCTCCTGAGTTGGTAGATTTGCAACAATGGCAGAGATGGTGCTAGGAGAGGCATGGGTTTCTGAGGGTACTAAAGGCATAACTCCCTTCATCATCACCAGATGTTTAGAGGAGTTGGTGCATTGTTCTCATGGCCCCTCTCTTGATATTTTTTTATGTACACCAGGAACAAATTCCTCCATGGAATTTTAGATGCTAACGTTGCCCCAGGTGGGACTAGAGAATATTTGGTGGATATGCAATTGTGAACTACTTGGGGGAAAAAGAGAGGGCTCTTCTGATTACTTCCATTGCCTTCATCTGCTTCACTGTATGCCTTGGAGACAATTGAGACTAGTTTGGGCAAAGACATCTTGACCAATTAACAAGACACATTTAAACCCATGTTGACACACCCTTAGTGCCATCAAACTGCATGAACTACATTTTTTTTTTCTTATCTCATCAGTCCTCTCGGAGGTCTCTATTGTCATTTTTGTCTGGAAGTAAATAATTGTCAATGACTCTGGTCGGTTTTAAACACATTTCACTTATCTGAACAAAAACAGACCGAATAAGATTGTGGGAGAAGAAATTCAGCTTGATGTAAGTCTGAAATGGATTTATGTAGGTGAGGTTAAATTTAAAAGCAGAACTAGCTAATTGGGAGAGTTGGTGGTTTCAGTGAATAGGACTTTTGCATGAAACAATGTATTTGGACTCAGAGCCTTTGGGCTACAGGTTTTTTAGCTGTTGTTATCACACTGACCTATATGTAGAAATGAACCAAAACTCATTAAATGAAATATCACTTCAAACTTTCACGTTTTATATATTTTCCATCAAATTCCTCTTTTGCCTGGTGAGGAAGGTGGGCAGAGCAGTGACAGCTCATCCTTGATTGAGTTGTCATTGGAAACTCTAACCCAGTCTAGGCCCCTTCCAAACAAATTTAACATTTACATCTATACTACTGCCAGTATTTGGATGAAATGTGAGAAATATGATCTATCAGATATCTAGCCATTCTGAAACACTCAGATATTTGATCTCATATGATCTCATATGCAGAATTTGCATTTTTCTTCCAATTAAACCTGTGTTCTTTGGTATGGCCCTCATAACTTCCATCCAGAAGGGTCAGAAATATAGAAATAGAGACTGACTCTATATAACTGTTTCATCATAATTCTCCCATGGTAGATGAAGCATAGAGGATTTCAGGTCATCCTCTTATACCTTCTGAAAACATTCTTTTGTACTATAACCTTGTCAGGTCCAGGATATTATATGTCTTGTTTCATACTAAATAGTTATTGAAAATTAGCCCATGGAAGATTTCTACATTTCTATTTATGCTTTCAGGGAGATGGTGAGGTATGGTCGTTTAAGCCATTTCCTAGATTACCTTCAAACATTGTTAAACTCATACTCCATACAGGGTTGTGTATGATCTTATCATATAAAGAATCAGTCCTTTTTGGCAAAGTAAAAAAATCTATTCCCAGATATTATTTTCAGTATCACAAAGATAAATTACTACATGCAAGATAATATACTCCATGATGTTTTGCTTGGAAGGTTTAAGGTACTCTTATTTCTTAATTAGCCTGATTCTTTTCCTTGGTGAAGGAGGTGAGCTTGGAAGAATCTTTCTTCTCTCACTTCTGTTTAAAAATGAAATACATAAAACTTTGTGATGCAATAGAGACAATGATTTCATTGGTATAGAGAACGCCCAAATGAGGCAACTTCCTCTGATAATGCAGGTCAGTACTTTCTGCAGGTCCTTGGTAATTTAGTCTTAGAAAATCGCCTAGAGCAATGATTGGTTAAGTGAATTGCCCAGAAATACCCATAAAACCTCACATTTTCCTGCTTTCCTACAGATGCTGATGATCTAGCAGGTGGAGTTTGTTGATTTAATAGAGACACTTTGTCCCTGAGAAAGGTATGTGGGAACTCTGCTTTGGAGATATATAATTTTGAATCTTCGTGGATCATGAGGTTCCCACTGGAGGACTGAGAACCTCTGGCTGCATTCCAGCCAGGGTAATTGCATTTTCCTTGCTATGAACACATTCTCCTTTACTTTCAATTGGATAATGGGCTCATCCATTCCTATCTGGAGTTCCTGGGCTGCTGTGCAGCTGTCATACAGCTGTTCCCTTCTCGCTTCAGAGGGGACTCCATTTTTGGTGATGGTTGAAATAGTCCCCAAGTAGTTTTTCTGTTATTATGAAACAAAAAACCAGACAAATAAACAAACAAACCTCTAATCAGCTCCATGGACATAGCATAGCTCCTTACCCAGTGATAGTACTTAGTAAACATTCGTTGAATGGCCAACTCTTCCTTTCAGGTATGAGTAACCTTCATTTTTCAGTTTTTAAAGCAAAAGTTGAATTTAAAGGGAATTCTAAAGGGAAATTTTAAAGACAAAATTGTGATGGGGAAGAAGCTGTGGTAAGAAAAATTATCCAACCTACAATAAGAGAGACTGAGGCAGAGTTCTAAGCCAATGGCACTTTATTAAAGGATCGATGATTCCCTCTAATAAAGTGGACCTCAGATCTTCCTCATGATCTGAGATGCCTCCTCCTTCCAGGGCCCATTTTTATAGGAATAGATCTCTAGACATTCAAAAATGGCTATACCAAATACAGAATAATTCCATTGGTTGACATATGCTGCATAAGCAAAAATGATCTGTCAGCAAGGTTACCAGTTGGGTGAAGCAAGGAATATCTCCACTGACTAGGCAGTCATAAGGTGGTCATAAGATGGATACCTGCTCATGTTGGACAAGAGAGAATGGTCCAGAGGCACAAAAAGAAATTTGGGGGACTTTCCACGTAATTGAGTCACCTCTGCCATAGTGGGCTTGGTCACCATGACAAGAAAAAACAAGGGTGGAGAGCCTCCAGTTAATTTACTATGATTAAGCAAGTAAACTTACAATTTGCAGCTCATAGCTCTAGGGCCATATACATGGAACTTATAATCACTATCCCTATGGAATCATAAAGAATTGACTAATACTGATTAGAGTTTGAGTTACTGTCCTCAAGGAATCAACTTTCTCAAAGCATAGGACAAGTTGGGAGAAAATTACCTGTAGTTGTATCTTGAATACTCACCAACACCATTACAAATGAAGGCTTATTAACATTTTATTGATGATGAGCAAGAGTTTAAGCTGAGATGAGAAATGGGTAAACCATTATGAGAAGAACCTTGGTGGTGATGGGAACATTTATCATAAATTTGTATTCTCTCAAGAGAGCAGTGGGTTTGGTACCAGCTGTAGGTTGGGGAAACTTTATTTTTTCCTAGAGCTTTGTCAGTAAGATTGACATTTAAGGCTGAAGACTTTTAGATCAATAGGGTGTTTGGATAATATGTCTAGGGGTTGTCCCTGTGTGTTATTCTATAACTGCTCCTCTTTTCTTAATTTGGCTGCCTAAAGCCTCTCTCTGCCTGTCAGCAGGCAGCTGCCTCCATGGAAGTTCAAGTTGCTAAAGAACAATGAACTGAATACCTTTTTTGATAAGTACCTTTTTAAGTTAATTGCATCATAAAGATTTTTTTACACTTCTCATACCTTCAACCAAGTTGCTCCTTATTTCAACTCATCTGCACAAAATAGGGTTAGCATGGAGCAGGGAGCCAGCATTGGACTAGGAGTTAGAAGAACTAGATTCCTAATTTTGGCTCTGTCACTTACTATGTGTCCTAAGAAAAGACATTTTACAATCTCAGTTTTCTTATTTGTAAAGTGGCAGGGAATGGTATTTTTACAGAAATAATCGATGACTCCTTGTCACATATGTTTTGGCAGGAATTCTTTTAGGGAATGGGTTAGACTAGAAGGCTGCTGAGGGCCCTTTCCCATGTTATTGTCAAATTTTCTGATTCTAACTCACATGGTTATCAGGAGGAAACTACTTTAAAAACCATAAATGCCTTCCCAACCTAGAGAATACCATGACACATATAGCACTTTACCTTTGATTTAAACCTCCTCGTTGCCACTCTGTTTCAGTTGCTTTCTCCCTCCGACCCTGGTGGAAGGATGGTGGCGTCTTTCTTTGGTCAATTCCTCCCTGAACCTCCATTTTAAGGAAAGGCCTAAACCAGCCATCCTTCATCCTCTGAATGCCCTGTAGAGTAACTTCCCCACTTCTCCTTTTCAGCTCCCCTTTCTGTGTTGTATGCTTTCATTAAAACATAAACTCTGTGTGGACAGGGAGTATCTTTCTTTTTGCTTGAATTTGTATTCCCCCATGCTTAGTAAAGTATCTGGCACATAAGAAGCATTAGTAAGATAAATACATGTTGATTTAATGAATGCCCATTGACTTTGCTTCTATAAAAATGATTATTATTGTTATATATTATTATGCTGTTATTATTATTCCAGGAGTCCACAAAATTATGCTTCCCTCTCACCTCTAATAGCTTTCCTACTTTCTCATTTCCAAAGTGAGAATGTCCAAGACTACTTTGTACTTACTTATCTATGTACATCCTTTCTTTCCTCACTCCTTCCAAGAATGTAAGTTTCTTGAAGGAGAGACTGCTGGTTTTGCCTTTGTTATCCTCAGCATCTAACAAAGTAAATGTTTGCTATACTAAATGGAATGGAGTCTTGAGATATCTGGGTATTTGAAACTAAAAAAAAAAAAACCCAAAAAACCTCATCGTATCATAGCCTAAGAAAGTCTAGATAGGGATCAAACTCAAAGTAAAAATTTGATATTATTAGATCCATGCTGGTGAGATAAGGAAGATATAGGAAGGGGAGGGGAGGAGAAATGACAAGTAGTCTTTCTTGACCCCTGTCCTAGTCCCCTCCATTGACATATACATGCACACACACACACACACACACACACACACACACACACACACACACTACACTCCCAGGCATGCGCACGCACAGATATACAAGGCATGGTATGGCTTACTCCCGGTTGCAAGCAGTGCTGCTGAAACAGCACAAACCAGCCACAGTGGTGAAGTCATGCAGATGCAATGCTCCCAAAGGCCGCAGGAATTGTGGAAAGATTTGTGTAAATATCTCATGCATTCTTGTGCTCTAAGGTTTATGGAAATAAAAACCGCAATTGAAAAGCCAATGCCACATTTATTCTCCCTCCTTCCTTTTCTCCTTTAGAATAAATTCGTAGAAGATTTGATGGTGCAGCCAAGAAAATGAATTATTTCTATTTTATTACCAGGAAGGCACTGAGTGGAGTGCACAGCGAGACCTAATAAGGTTAAGCAGGATACACTTGGGAAGAAAAGGGGGAATCTTGCTCTATTTGTCATGGTATTCTCTAACTTAGAGAGGTGCATGAGTATCGAGGAAAAAATGTATGCCCTCTAAAGATTGTCTCCATTTATTTCAGTTGGTTCCAGTTGGGATTGGCACCATAGAAGGAACTCAGTCATTTTCTGGGAGAGATAGGAATAAGGAAGCCACTGGTACAAACTGCTTTCGCTCCAGTACGTTCCACTTGCCTGTTCACCTCCATCCCTTTCTTAATTTTATTTTCAATCTGAGATTTGGAAGGGCTAAAAAACTTAAGAGCAAAGCTCAGGCCGAAATGGCTGAAGCTTCCCTGGCGACAAGTTGAAAGAAACCACTGAATTGCACATGGTTTCAGTCCAAAACCCTGAGCCAGGATACACTTCCCCTTCCCTTCCCTTTCTCCTAGAATCCCCCTTTCCATAGTAGACTCCAGTCTTTTCTGTCTGAAGGGATTCCTGGGGCCTGGGACTATGGAAGCGTCCTTTTTCCAGAGAGATGTCTGGCAAGTGAGTCACTAGGAAGTACATTCCTTTTCTCACCTTTCCACCTGTGGAACAATTTCTAGGGCTGGAGCAATGAGCTCATGACCTAGAAGAGGAGACTTGGCTCTGTGTCCTCTTTGTTAATTATTTCCACTTGACCTCAGTTTTCTATTCTGAAAATTGGAACAACTGATACAAGTCCAATTCCTTCCTTTGACCCATGGGAGAACGTGTGTCAGATTCTGTGCACTTAAAGATATCTCTTTACCTGGGTGTTATATTATGCACACATTCCTTTGGACTTTTCTGGCTAAGAACAGAACGAACAAAGAAGAATAATACCCCTGAGCATTTCTATAAGGAAATTCTGCAGGACATACCAGAAGAACTAGGGCACTAGAAGAGAGGGAGAGCTATGTCATTTAGAATCATAGAATCATTGCATTTTAAGCTAGAAAGATATCTACCTTCAGGAGACTCACTGAAGGAGTCACCCAAACCAGGTAGGGACAATGTCTTTGGCTGTTTTCGAAGTACAATGAAATACACAAGGTTGTTGTAATCACTAAGTTGGAAGAGACTATATTTGATGCATGAGGAAACTGAAGCCTAGAGGAGTAATGAAAATTAGCCAAGATTACATGAGAAGACAGTGGCAGAGCCAGGACCAGACTCTAGGTATCCTGACTCCAACATCAGTGTGGCTAATTGCTCTGATGCTCCCATATGCTTTGCCAATGTGAGCCTAAATAAGCCCACTGAGAAACACTGAGAAAGTGAATATTTCTCATGTCAAAAATTCCTTCATTGGCCATTATAGTTAAAGAGAGGACTACTCTGGACTATATGGCCTGATTACTTGCTAAGGAATAAAATCAAAGCTCTGCATTTTAGTGACCAAAAGCTGCCACAGAAGCACAGGCCAGGTGCCTTATTTACTCTTTAATAAGTGATTTACTATCAGTATCACCTTTAACAATAACCAAACCATTTAAACTTACATTTACAATTCATTTAATTTAAAAAACCTTAAGTGAATAATTATCTTTAACAATGCCTCAATTATTCTGTTCATTTATGTCCCCTTGTAAGACCTTTTCTTTCCTAGGAAGAATATGTTAATAATACACCATAATTTGTAACAGCAATTACTTCATAATTAATTAACTTATTTAACATATAGTTGATATGATTTACTCGTAGGTATAGAGAACTTATAAATGTTTTCACTATAACATTGTAAAGTAGGTAGTATAAGCATTATTATTTTCTTATTAACAGCTGAGGAAACTGAGGCTCAAGGTCATAAAGTAGTAAGTGTGGTGATGAATTCAAGTTCTTGATTCTAAATCCAGCATGAAATGTCCATTGCCAAAGATGTCTGAATCACACCATAAGGGACTCAGAGTGGGAGAAAAAACTGGCCAAAGAGTTGCCCCACTTCTGAAATCATCTTGTCATAACCTGGAATAAGAATTCAGGCCCAGAGGTGTGCTGGAGCCAGCCAACTTTAAATGGCTCTAGAGAGCTGATTGTTAAATTTTAAGCATGAGCACTTACACTTTGGAATCAGAAAACTACAAATCAAGGCTTGATTTATTGTTTTATTAATTGTCTAGACTTAAAAAAGTGATAGAGAAAAATGTTGATAGTGTGGATTAAATTTAAATTAAATTGTGCCCAATTATTTTTTTGTTTGTTAAATTTGTTAAATATTTACCAGCACACTTCTAGCCAGGACAACCTACTTTGATCAATTAGGTAGGTCCTTGAGCCCTCTCTGAAACTGTAAAAGGCAATTAACACCAAGCATGCTATAAATTGGTGTCATTAAATATGCCTTTATGTAAAGTCTTAAAATATGCATGGTATTAAAAGCTATTTCTTCAGATAAACTATGGGATGAAAATTGTAGCATAGCAGCAGACTACTCTGGGGCTCAGTTTCCTCATCTGTAAAAAGGAAGGGGGGGGGCTTTATCTCTAAAGTCTCTTCTAGCTCTAAAGTCCTATGCTCTTTGCCAAGACTGGAAGGAAGATTGCTGTGATAATCCCTCTGCTAATTATTTCCTATTTATTCTGTTTATAGCTTGCTTTGGTTGCATTTGTTTGCATGTTGTGTTCCCCATTAGATAGTGAGTTCTTTGAGGGTAGGGAATGTCCTTTGCTTCTTTATGTATCCCCTATACTTAGCATAGTGCCTGGCACATAGTAGGTACTTAATAATATTGATTGATTGATTAGTCTATGTACAGGTCTGAGTCCTGTCTTAGCTACAGACACAGAATTTTTCAGCCAGTCCCATGCAGGGTCTTCACAGTCCAAAGTGAAATGGAGGCACAACAGTTTTCTGATAATTCAGGCCATGTCAGTAAGGCCAGTCAGGAAAAATTCTTCTTCTTTGGTGGCCTGAATAATATGATTGGCTGTTTATACATTTTCAAAGGGTTAGATAATTACTGATATAATGGTATATAAGGTTATACTATTTATTGGGTTCTATCACTAGGGCTCCTCTGGAATTTTTCTAGCCCCATGAATTTGTTTATCCCATCTAAAAGTCTCTTCACTGCCCAAAGTGACCTGGCTGAGTTTGAAGACTAATTCCCTAACAGAGCATTTTTGTTACCTGCCTGCCTTCAAATCTTCATCATGTTTCCTTATTCTCCTGTTCTGGGGAAAGAATGCAGCTCACACCTGACCCCAGTGTAATGTTCCATGGCTTATTTTATCTCCCAAAACAAAACAAATTTCTCTGCATTTTTGTTCTATTTCCTATAAGATAGAATCTTTTGTTTTTCACTTGCAGTCCTTGGCTTCCAAGAATTTTTACTTCTTGTGGCTTGTCAAGACACCCAGGGTTCAATGGCCTGCCACCAGGCCCCAGCCCAAGGTTGAGGATTCCCTCCTTTTCCTTCCCAGTATTGTCTTACATCCTGTAGGGCCTTCTCTTTACACTGCTGGGGCTGTCGTGACAATGGGGACTGGCACCAGGCACACTCCTGCTGCCACAGTGACAGCTGCTGAGCACTTGCCAGGCATTAACTACAATAGCATGACTTCAGATACTTTATTAGGAATGAATAAAGAAAAAAAGACTTAAAAGGGAAGGTCTGCCCTTAGAGGTAGACAATAACATCTTATCAGCTACCCTGGGCATTGTTCTGACTGCACCAGGTTGGAGAGATGCAGATTATAATCTGAATTATAAACTTTGACTTGGTGTTTATGCTGACAGACAGAATTCAGAGCAGGTTGTATTTCCAATAATCTGCTACTACAGTTTTGATTCTTAATGGAAAAAGCCCAGGATGGGGAGTTGGAAGATCTGGAGTCAAGTTCTGGATCTGCAATTTAAGATGTTTACCAGCCTTGGGCACATCCCCTCACTTGACTTCTTCAAGATTCAGTTATCTTCTGTTTTCCCTCTCCTACTTCTATGACTTTGCATGGGTTACATCCTCCACATGTTTAGAAAGCTCTCCTTCCTCACCCCTACCTCTTGGAACCCCTAGGCTAACCCCTAATCTAGGCTAAGATTGAGTGTCACTTTCTAGGAAAGGTTTTCCCTGATACTTCTAATTGCTAGTGCTATGCCTACAAAATTTCTTTGTGTTTATTGTGTATATATTTTCAAATACTTATCTGTGTGTGTGTGTGTTATATTTCCCTAGTAAGTAAAGTAGGCCCTTAAAAAGCAGGAAAGTTTTGCCTTTTGCTTCATGCCCTCAGCACAAAGCACAGTGCCTGGCTCAGGGTAAGCACTTAATAAATGTTTGTTGAATTGAATTGTATTATCACTGTAACTTCCTCATTCTTTTGAGACTGTGGTTTCATTGCAGGGAAACTCTCTTCATCATCACAGATTGCAGTTCCTCTGTATAAATTGAGTTGTATGTGGCTAAGAAATTCACCATCCTTTAGTAATGTAAGAGGGATACCGTGCTTTAGCCAGTTCTGATGCCTTTAGGCAGAGTAGCAGTGAGCTCCTCCAAACGCCACAGCTAATCTGGTTCTCCGATAACAGACATAGTTGCTTATCGTATCCTCCATTCAAATATGAGTTCATTGTGAGCAGGGACTGTGTTTTGGCTTTTCTTTGGATCCCCAAGTGCTTAACACAATTCCTGACACATAGTAAGTGCTAAATAAATCCTTTTTTGCTTACCAGGCCCATAATCTGAAGCCTTTGAGGCAGACAATTAATAGCACCTCCTCAGCTTCCTTGGGCATTGTTCTGACTGGACCAGGATGGAGGGACTCAGACTATGTCTTTGACTTGGTGTTCATGCCAACAGAAAAAAGTGAGGGCAGGCTGTATTTCCAGAGATCTACTATTACAGTTTTAGTTCTGAGTGGAAAAAGCCTAGGAGAGGGAGTTGGAAGACTTGGGATGAAGTCTTGAATCTGCCACTTCAGATATTTACCAGCCTTGGGCCCATCATATCATTTGACATCTTTGAATGTCAGTTACTTTCTATTTTCCTTGGTAGGACCTGCCAGAGATTCATCAAAATCTTTGAGAACCTGGAGTCACCTTCATATTGCAATGAGACATCAGCAGAGGACTTTAGTAGAAGGTTAACCTTGCTTATTATTTTTCTTTTAGCAGATGACTTTCCCTATGCCCCAGTTGCTGATTCCTTCCCCTTGAGCTTACCTTCCATATACCCTGTATGTGTGTGTGTGTGTACATATACATATATATATATATATACACACATGGAGATATATATATATATGTATATAGTATGTTCTTAGATATTTACATGTTGCCCACCATCATTAGAATGTAAGCTTCTCAAAAGGAGGCAGGTGCTTAAAGGAGTTGAGGGGCCCTTTTTCTTTGCCTTTCTTTGTATTGCCAGCACTTAGCCTGGCAATGTTTGTTGACTGACAGACATATTTAAGATAAATGTTTAGTGGAATACCACTCAGGAAAGTTACAATAGGGACATTTTAATTCAGTTTTGTCCTAAATAAAAGCCTTTTCTCATAGCCCAGCTGTGAAGTTACACAGGTATTGGCCACCTTTCAGCTAGTTTGCTGATTTCTGCTTTTTTGACCTTTGGGCAGGACATTTAGGATGGCAGTAGTCCAGAGACAAGGGGAATAGGAATGTCCTCCCTGACCTCAAAAATATTTTCCTTCAACCCTCTACCAATTAGAGATTCACTTGGGTCAACAAGTTCTTCTTTTAAAATGTAAATACTACCAGCATTCACACCTTAGTGTGAAGCCTTCTCTAATCCTCTCTTTCCTCTGGTTGGTAATGCCTCTCCCTTCTCTGACCTCACATAGCACTTGGCTTGTATTTTTCTTATATGCTTATCATGTATCAAGTCTGACAATCAGGAGTGCTTTACCCCGTGGGGGAGAAGGGTGCAGTCCCCTGGCAGTACCCTAAATTCAGAGGAAAATTTCCTAGGAGAAATAGAACTCACTGGAGTAATACTGACCTTGATTTTTCCACTTTGGAGACTAGAGATGTCATCAACTCTTGGACAGATCTTATATGTCTGGAAGACTCCATCGGTACCTGTGCAGGTGGTGCTCACCACAAAGACATAGAGAACTATCCTGTCTATGGCCTTTTGTGTGAGTATTTGCATTTTCCATAAGGTTAAATAAAACCAGTCCTATATTGCATGTTGTTACCTTGAGTGCTTGCAAAGGATTTAAAGGCCCTTTTCCTTATGTCGTGGAACAACTTCAACGTGAGCCAAATTCTGATGTTCCCAGGTAAAACACTTGGTAGGGGCATAAGCCAGAGAGTATGATTATGGAGAAGCTTGGTCCATATAAATCCAGAGCTTTGGTTCTGGGTTGGGGTTGGGGTTACGTATTATTTTTTGTAGGATTTATTTTTATATATTGTATCCCCTTTGCTCTAGTTATTTGAAGACTTAAAGGAGGTTTCCTAAAAGAATTAGAGTAGCTCTTCTATGTAATAGAAAGCAATAGGCCTTTATTGAACATATGTATAGGAAGGCTTTGTAGCTTAACTTGAAATACTTAAGACTAGGAGCTATAAGGGAAAGGCACTAGGTAAGCACCCACCCCATAAACTGGAGCATTTGTTGGCACCTCCAAGATGGGGCAGGGAAGGACAGAGAAGAAGTATAATCAGGGATCTCATCAGAATCTTTGATATAACGGTCTTCAGGATGTGACAGAAAGAAATCCACAATGACCTTGCCCTTTGGCTTAAGTTATATCAGGTTCACCACTCCTCTCGGGTTCTGTAGGCAGGCTTCCTGAATCCATCATCACTACATCCATCAGGACAACTCAAGATTGAATGCTAGAGTTAGAAGTTTTATTTGGGGGAGTGGATTCTCATCAAAGCAGCTTTCATTGGTCTCCCACCTCTAATGTCATAGGCAATGAGAATCCAGGGATCCTGCGCCATGAGACGTGGAAGATTCTGGGCATAAAAAATTCCAGGAGAGGAAAAGTCTATGCCAGAAGAAGGGGGCATGTCTAGAGTAGAGATGATTTGTCAGAAGTAAGACCAAGCCCAAAATATCAAGGTAGTTTTTTCTCCCTAGACTACCATATTCCTATTAAACTGAGACCTGTCATCTAAGTTCTACATCTCTTCTACTGACTAGCCCAGTACTTTACACCCTTCAGTGCCCTAATACATGCTTGTTAAGTAGATTTGAATGATTTCCCCACATGCTACTTTCAGGAGAATGCAAGCTTCTTGAGGGCAAAGGCTAGATTTTATTTTTGTTTTTGTCTTTGTACCCTCTATGCACACACAAGATATAGCACATAGCATGTGCTAAATCAGTATTTGATTGAAAAACAATCAAATTGTTTTTCTCTGAATTCTTAGCTCAACTCAGCTATTATTCAATAGGAACAGCTCTTGATTTGGAGTATAAATACTGGATTTGAATCCTGGCTCTTTCATTTGCTACACTACTTTGTGTGATCTAGGTAAGTCACTTAGGATAAGAGGATCACAGATGCAAGACTAGAAGGGACCTCAGAAACCAACTGGTTCACTTTCCTCCCCTGCCCCCACTTCATAGATAAAGAAACTGAGGCTTAGGGAGAATCATAGATTTGTCCAAGGCTCAGATTTGGACCTGAGTCCTCTGAATCCAGAGTCTCTGTTCATTCTATGTTTCCTCTTTAAGCCTCAGTTTCCACATCTGAAAAATGAGCACATTTCACTAGTTGACCTCTGAGGTTTCTTTCAGCTAGAGATCTAAGACTGAATTCAGGATCTATGACTCCCTTATGGTCATCCTATGTCTTTTTAAGTCCTTTCCATATCTTAATCTATGGTCTTCAGAATAAAAATTTTGATTGAAATTCGAGAACAGGAAGTTGGGCAGTAGTGGTGGTGACAAGGCCTAGTTCTTGCTTCTCTTCCTCCCATTGAAGATCAGCGTGGTGCTGCCTTTGATCTCCCTGACGTAGTTTGCAGATTTCTAAGTTATAATATGCTGGAGAACACCTGGATACTAGCAAGCTATTCCAAAGAGAAGACTTCAGGTGATTTGGGTAACTGTTAGCATCCTTTTCAGCCTCATCCCTTACCCTGCAGGGAACCAGGTCTCAAGTGGTTTGTGTCAGGGGCTCCGAGGCAACAGGAAGAGGATGTCATCTTCTCATAAGATAGAGTGTACTGTCTGAAAGCTTGGTCAGTTATGCTGTGCCTAAGCAAGTTCAATTGCTTTCACAAGTGGTGTTCTTTAGTTGTTTTTCAGTCATGTCTAGCTCTTTGTGACCTCTTTTGGAGTTTTTCTTGGCAAAGATACTGGAGTGGTCTGCCATATCCTTCTCCAGCTCATTTTACAGATGAAGAAACTGAGGCGAGCAGGGTTCAGTAACTTGACCAGGATCATATAGCTAGTGTCTGAGGTCAGATTTCAACTCAGGAAACGGGTCTCCCTGACTCCAGGCCCAGGGCTCTATGCACTATGGCGCCACCTAGCTGTACTTGCTTTCCTAAATACAAATATCTTAGTCAAAGGAGTAAAAAGAAGGGAAGACAAGGATTTCAGTTTCCAGTTAATGGATCCTGGGACCATTTGCTTCATTCATGGCAACACATGTGACATAACTATAAAAAGAACCCAGGAACAGTATTCATTCCTTTAAAAGGCCTCTAAATTATAAGGAACCCCAAAACTCAGGTTCTGTTTTTTCTCCTTAGCTATAGATGATGATAAAATCATAGAATTATAGATTTAGAGCTAGAAGGGATGTTAGAGATCATCAAGTGCAACTCCATTGTTTAACATATGAGGAAACTGAGGCACAGAAAAGTCAAATGACTTGTCTAAGGTCACCCAGCTAGTAAATGACAGAGTGCAAATTTGAACCCAGGTCCTCAGAGCTCCAATCCAATGTTCTTCCCACTAACTCTCAAAGGAGTTTTCAGATAAATTCTAAATGAAAGAAAAAAATTACACAGATTTTTTTTAAAGAATTCTTCATATCGCTTTTGCTTCTGTGGCTGGTTTCATTCTTTTCTCCGTGTGTGTGTGTGTGTGTGTGTGTGTGTGTGTGTGTGTGCGCGCACACGCGCGCATGTGGGGAACTAGTTCATATTTCCCATGATATGTTTTGTTTATAGTCAGGAGAGTGTGATTCACAGTGAACAGTCCACAGGCCCTAGAGGGCTTTTTCTCAGCAAAAGTCTCCAGTGGCTGGGAGTGGGGAACTATTTTCTCACAGCACACATTTTCAGCGTCAGATGTAAATAATTCCAGATCGCTACATACTGTTGGCTCTTCCCATTCCTTCTGCTTTATACCCAGACCAAGCCCCTGGATCGGGACAGGCTTTTTAGGGGAAAGATAAAGAAAGTTGAAAGGGGAAAAAAGGATTTAAACTAAGTAAAATATCCCATCTGGGAGCCCACTGACTTGGCCTGTTATCCTCCTTGGGTCTTTATTAAATCCATTCCATTCCTTCTCTGTCACATGCACTGCAGCTGCCTATGATGAGTCTAGCTAAGATAGGGGGACCTGTGCAGCCTGGGAGACCATGTGACCAGACTCCTTTAAGAAGGCTTTGGGTCAGGCTGCTGGGGTCACTCTGGGGGATGGGGTTCAGTAGCCCTTGGGCCTCAGTTGTGCATTTGTTTTCCATGGGGCTGTGTGAAACTCCAAAGGGATCTGTCCTAGATTTGATCCCTTATCTCCCACCCCTTGCTTGATGCCACTAGTGACTGGAGCCAGCAGTGGGGTGGCAGCCAGACCCAGGGCTCGGTTATGTCTTATGGCCACTGCCCTTTTGGTTCTGTCCCGCAGAGCTGGGAGGGAGCCAAGACAGTGCATGTCAGGCCCAGGAGACCAGGCAGTGGGGACCGGAGAGGCGCCCTCTCCCCCGGAAGATGGAGTGGCGATGACTGGCCTGACCACAGGACTGCATGGCCGAACATTTTCATAACCAAACTGAACTATGAAATGTACTGTTTGAAGACTTGTGCCAGACATCAGTTTTTTTTTAAAAAAGCTTTCTATGGAAGACTCTTCTGCCCAAAGCCTCGTTAACTTGGTATCCCTTTCTGAACACATAGTTTGCTGAGTTTCACCTGGTTTGGAATCTTTGAAAGAAGACTTTCATTCTATGTTGGCACTCTATCCCTTTAAATACATGAGTATCTTTTTTTTTTATTGAATGGAAAAGCATCTTAAAAGTAACAGCCCCCTCACCATGTCCTTCCCCCACCCACCTCACATCACTAGAATTTCTCTCATCTTTTCTTTTCTTTGCCTGTGGTGTTAATTGTTATAAGGTCAAAGTCAAAACTCCCTAGGGGATCCCAGTGTTGTAAGGACTTGACTGAAGATCAGAAACAAATTGCATTGAAGTAAAAACACCAGGGCCCCAGTGCTGAAAGCTGTGAACTCCCCAACCAGCAGCCATCTGCACAGCACTTGGGGACCATGGCTGGCGCCTGAGTCATTGAGTTTGGCAGTCTCTTACTCAATGCTCTGTTTTCCTTGGGGGAGTGGGGGTGGGATGAGGAGAAGAGGTGGGGGGGGTTAGGGAAGAAGGGAGGGAAGAACTGAAGGAGCTAAGTTGCCCTTTTGCCTCATGATTTATATTTGGCCAGAGTACCCCCGTTCCGTTTTCTTTCAGTTGGAATGTATCTTGGACATGTTGTTTCAATATGAGACAATCAGCTGGGCCCTCTAAGGAATGTCCCTGGAGACTGGAAGCTGCCTCCCATGAGGGCCATTTATTTAGCAGAATTTTAAGCTGCATTCCCTAACATCTGCATTCTATTAATACCTTCAGAATATTTCCCATCAGCTTTGGGAGGTCAAGAAGATGCTTTGAGAGATGATCTGCATTAAGGCTTAGGATATTTTTAACGGATTCTGCTGTGCTTTGGATTCTAATAATTTGTGGGAAGTTTATTTTCCCTCCCATTTTAAAATGCTGGTATACACGGTGACAGTCAGTTTTTGTTTTTGAGAGAAAATATAAGAGAAGCCAACACCTTCTATGAATGAGTTAAAATCCATGGACTGATGGCTTTCTTTGTATCTGTTACGCCAGTGGACTGTGAATTATCTGTAATCACACAGGAGAAAGATCCCAGAGGGTCATTTTAGATTTAGGAAAGAGATTGTGGTACCAAGTGTCAAAATGTGCATGAAAAAGACTGCATTTAAAAAAGGGATGAGCATATGGAAAATCTGATGCTGTACACATTGATGACCAATTTATCCTTCAATACTATGCATTGCCTTGGTCCTTTCAGAACACACACACACACACACACACACACACACACACACACACACAACATACATGCATAGAAAGAAATAAAAAAAAATCCACCTTGGAAAAGGTCTGAAGGGCTTGGGGGATGGTGGTGAAATTATTACAAGATAGGGGCCAGGGAGACATCCTTCAAAGAAGGATGTCAAATATTTGTGTTATCTGGTTCAAAATGGAGATAAGACATAGTATGCACAAGCCAAGACGGTTCTTCCCCAAATGATATCTGCAGACTTCTTGCTTTCCATTAGAGCTCTTGGGAAAATACTGAGGAATAGAAAATATTGCCCTGCTAGTGAGAGGGGATGCACATCTTCAGTAGAATTAATTTTCAGATTTGAGAAGGAAAGGTAATAAGTACTTATATAGCACTTACTGTTTGCCACACGTTGTGCTAAATGCTTTTACAAAAAGTATATCATTTGATCTTCACAATGACCCTGTGAAGTAGGGGCTGTTATTATTACCCCATTTTCCAAATGAGGAAACTGAGGCAAACAGAAGGTAAGTGACTTGCCCAGGGTTGCAGACCTAGTAAGTGTCTGAGGCCAGATTTGAACTCAGGTCTTCCTGACCCCAGGCCTGGCACTCTGTCTATTGAGTCATCAGAACAGATGCCCTAGAGGTAAAGGAGAAGGGGTTGAGGGTGAATTCAGAGGGAAGGATGGAAAGAGAAAGAGCAGAAAGCCTAAAGAGGGACTGGTAACAAAGGACATGAGAAGGTGAGGAATGTATTAACAGAGTTTGACAAGTGGACACCAATTCTACTAGGGACCTTGGAGGATATTTTTTATGACTGTGCCTCTAGATCCTTTTATGGGGATTGATACACGAGAATGCCTTGGAATATACCTACCTGCTGCCATTGCTGTTATGCAAGATGGCCCTTGTTAGAATTAAATGAC
Source organism: Phascolarctos cinereus (assembly GCF_003287225.1). Taxonomy (NCBI): domain Eukaryota; kingdom Metazoa; phylum Chordata; class Mammalia; order Diprotodontia; family Phascolarctidae; genus Phascolarctos; species Phascolarctos cinereus. The sequence continues at coordinate 486,149,001 of NW_027555847.1, read as the reverse complement.
AAAGACAGTCTGAACAAAGAAGGGAGAAATCTTTTTTCCATAAAGAAACTGGAAACACTCTAATCATAATCAATATATGGAAATCAAAGCCCATTAGTTGCATAGCAGTATCTCAACAGACGAATAAAAAGACATCAATATTGGCATTTGGAGGGCAAATTATCCAGGGTCAAAATGATGGAACAATTCTCTAGTATGTCAACATCACCTTGCTACTGTAAAGGCAATGGCAATCTATTACCTTGTGGCTCCATTCCATAAGTCTGTGCTTCTGAATTATAGGATGCTGCCTCATACTCCTCTGTCTCAGCCTTGATTCTTTGTTTCTTTATCAATCCATTGTGTCATCTGGACTCCATTTTCTACTGTTAACAAACTGCTCTTCAGATTAGATTTATGCCCACCCCCTAGAAATACTTTGTAAATAATTCAGTGTTGTTCAGCCATTTTAGTTGCTTCCAACTCTACGCGAACCCATTTGGAGTTTTCTTGACAAAGATACTGGAGTAGTTTGCTGTTTCCTTCTCCAGCTCATTTGGCAGATGAGGAACTGAGGCAAACAGGGTGAAGTGACTTGCCCAAGATCATGCAGCTAGTAAGTATCTGAGGTCAGATTTGAACTTGAGTCTTCTCGACTCCAGGCTCAGCACTCTATCCGCTGTGTCACCTAAGCTCCTTAAGGACAGAGACTGTTTCAGTTTGTCTTTGGTATTTCCAGCTCCTAAAATAGTGCCCGGCATATTGTAGGAACTTTATCAATGCTTGTTGCACTACATTTACAGCATATATATCAAAATTGGGATGGTATTCTAAAAGATTATCATGGCCTCTGCCGTACAAAGACAACACAGAAATTTAGGTGATTGTCAATTGAGGTAGGGTCTCTCATGGGTCAGTGCTCTTTGGTTAGGTGTGTCTGAACCACTTAGAACAGGAGGGAATCAGACCGCTGCTTTAGTCAGCTTAATGTTCCCATTTAATAAACTCTAAGTAAAAAGAGTTCTAGCACATGGCATGTTCTGAGCCCCTTGTGAAGAATACCTTAAAGAAAGCAATAATTTGCATTTTGCCCCCTCCCCCCCTTTTCTTTGCTGGGTTATATTTATGCAAATTTACTTGAAAAACAAATAAACAGAAAAAACAAATGCCCAGAGTCCCTGAAAACACAAATCAGATCCTTGGCTCAGGAAACTCTAAACTCTCATGTTTGTTCGGAAGAGGTTCCCATAGCCTTACTCGGACTCTTTATCTGTCCCCACAGGATGTACTCCCACACTTTCTTCCAGGGTCCCTAGCTTCCTGTTGGTATTCCCACAGCTGCCAAGTGAGACAGCTCCAGTTTGGAACAGGCTGCTTCTGAGGCTGGAGGTACTTGTTTGCAACTCAAGCAGGGTAGCACTGCACACAATCAGGGCAGATGTTCAGCCCCAGGAATCTGAAGAAAAGTTTCACACCACGCAGCACATTCTTCTCTCCCCCAATACCTTTCATTTCCTCCTGACAGGATGTGGAAGAATTTCTCCTCTTGTCTTTTTGGCCCAAAGGTTTGGGATTTTGTAAGTTTTGCAAAGATGTTCAGATTCCTCTCCATTCTACTCCAAGATGTAATAAAGGTTTGCTCCAGTCCACGCAGTGTGTTTCTATTTCAAGTCAGGTCGGGGAGATGCTGCTGGGAAGAAAAGATAGGAGGAGATTACTATGTGTACCTAGGCTTCATAGTACCTTGGCTACTTGCAAAGTGGATTCCAAATGACTCTGGGGCTCTAGACTCTGGAGATGAACTGGACAGAGCTATAAAGGTATAACTAAAAGCAAGTCAGTTTGCATTAAGTAACGTGTAAATCAAACCATTCTAGAAAGGAATTATTATATTACATTGCCATGGCAGAGAGCACTCTGGTTGGAGAAGAGAGGTAGACACATCAAATCAAGGGGTCTGTGAACTTATTTAAAAAAAATGGAGTATTCCAAAAGTCTTATTGTGGTTTTAATCTACTAATGTTTTAAACTGCACTAAGACTTTTGGGATACTCTGTATTTTGATAACCATATTTTAATATAATTGAATTCTTTTGTAATTATATGCATCTTATTTTATTATTCTGAGAAAGGGGCCATAGCCTTCTCCAGACTGCCAGAACAGTCTGATGTCACAAAAAAGGTTAAGAATCTGTGGATTAAAGCAATCAGTTGATGTTACAGAAGCATGTTCAGTGAGTGATAATAGTAATTTGTTGTTGTTGTCCAGTTGTGTTTGACTCTTCATGACCCCAAGAACCATTGCATGCCAATAATGTCCATGGATACTGGAATAATTTGCCATTTCCTTCTCTAGTGGATTCAGGCAAACAGAGATTAAGTGACTTGTCCAGGGTCACACAGCTAATAAATGTCTGAGATGGGATTTGAACTCAGATCTTCCTCTTCTAGGCCCAGCACTCTATCAATTAAGCTACCTAGCTGCCTTGATAATAATAATAGCTAGCAGTTATATAGTACTTTAGGGTTCGCAAAGCTATATGCATTATATATGCATATATAATATATAACACACTATTGTAAATAAATATAATGTACAATATCATATACAACATACGATTATACATACATATATTTGATGTGAGGTAAGTACTATTTTTATCATCCCCATTTTAAAGATGAGGAAACTGAGGCTGAAAGAGTTAACTGACTTAGTGTCACATAGTTAAGTGTTTAAGAGAAGATTTAAACTCAAGTCTTCCTGATTCCAACTTCAGTGCTCCACCTACTACACCAGCTGTCTGTCTGCTGCTAACCAGAAAACAGTTTCTTTTGTTTAAAGAAAAAACTGAACTAAAGAACAAAAAAACCCCTATTTGTACTATGACTAAATAATTTGAAGGAAAACAAGGTCCAAAACCTCAGAGCCCTGAGGAAGTCAATAACCAGTCTTGACTCTAGAGGACATTTTGCAGAATAAAACTCCCAATGTGGCATGCATTGTCAGACAGGGCCGATGTGCTGATTTTGTCCACTTATATTTCTTTGTTACAAGGGAAGATTCTATTGGGGGTGAAAAGGGAAGGGTCATTGAAAAGTGACTGTGATTTTTTTTTAAGTCTTCAATTTATTTCACGTGTTTTTAACCTTTTTAGTGTTATGGGTCCCTTTTGGCAGTCTGGTAAAGCCTGTGGATTCTTTCTCAAAATAATGTTTTTAAATGCATAAAATAAATGATGTAAAGATTACAAAAGAAAGTGATTATATTAAAACTATTATAAAATGAAATAAAACATATGCACCACAGCAGCTTCTTCCATGATTTTAAAGCTATACATTTGAGTTTCTTGGATTAAATCCTCTACCTGCTCCTTCCAGTAACCATAAATTTTGAGTGGTTTGGGCTTCCTGCTACTCCAGGAATTGAATGGGGGAGGAAACACCATGAGAACCTACATCATGCTGTTATCATGCCACCTAAGAGAAAGTCTATTTTTCATTGGCTCCCATCCCTGGGATGCTAGATACTTATTCTATCTTGTTGACACACTTGCTAATGAAAGCCATGACTCTTTCAGTGTTGGGCATGTTCACATTGACCCTTTCCTGCTGTTCTTGAAAATACCTAATAGAATCTGAAAACCTCTGATTCAGCATCTTTTCTGTTCCTGACGTTTGAATTTTGAGTGAGGTTGACTGATTTGTTGTGGTTCAGTTGTTTTCAGTTGGGTCTGACTCAGTGATCCCATCTGAGGTTTTCTTGGCAAGGATACTGAAGTGGTTTGCCATTTCCTTCTCTAGTTCATTTTATAGGAAACCGAGGCAAACAGGGTTAACTGACTCACTAAGGGTCACACAGCTAGTAAGAATCTGAGGCCAGATTTGAACTTAGGGAGATGGATCTTTCTCACTTTAGGCCTGGCACTATCCAGTGTTTGAGAGATTGATTGATAGTGGTCATCAAATAAGTTATGTATAGGGAGTCTGGGAACAGAGGACGCTCATTTCCTATTATTTGAGTCTTTTTAAAAGTGTTTTTAACTGCTTTGATGAAGTCTTTTCCCCTGCAGTTATCTTTGTAAGATATTTAGTTTAGTATGAGTGACTCAGTCATTTAACATATGAGCATAGTCCCAACTGATTGCAAACATGTAGGGATCAAAATTATGATTGTCTCTTTGTGCTCTTGGATGAATATCATAGGATCTTAAATACAGAGCTAGAAGGAGACCTTAGATGTATCTAGTCCAACTTTCTAATTTGACAGATTAAGAAGTTGAAGAATAAAGAGGTTCAGTGACTTGTCCAGGGTCACACAGCTAGTAAGTATCTAATGAAAGATTTGAATTTTAATGTAAACTCTGTGGGGGGCAAAGGCTGTCATGTTTGTTTCTTTTGTCTTCCTCCTCCTCTTCCTTTTTGTCCTCCTCCTCCTCCTCCTCCTCCTCCTCCTTCTTCTGCTGCTATTTTTTCCCCAGTGCTTAGTATAATGCATGACACATTGTAAGTGCTTAATAATTTCTTGTGACTCGACTTTTTGATTTGATCCAAGGTCTTTCTGACTTGAAGTCCAGCATTCTCTCCTATGACATATGGCTACCTATGAAAATATTTTATTTCTCCCTATCCTTACTTAGAAGCAATAAAGGTATTGGGCCAGACTACTTCCTTTAATGGCCTGATCCAACCTAGCAATGATTCTTTAGGAACATTCTAATACTTTTGGTGCATAATACACATTTTTCAAAAGTAAAGCCACATTTTTTAGCAGTTCTCTGTTGTCTACGTTTCTAGGAAACCCCACCTACGACCTCTCCTGTAACAGACTGGTTCAACTCCCTTTTTGCTGCTCAATGAAAAGGAACCTACACAGATACACAAAATTGTCTGTCCCCTGGTTAGTTTTCTCTAGGAAGGCCCAGTTTGGCAACATTGGGTCTTAGAGCTGCAGAGGACTAATAACTCACAGTAGAATAATTTTCACTTTTAGAGTGCCTAACAGTTCCTGTAATGAAAATTTGTCCTTCAAAAGCTGGAGGAACCAAAAAGTGCTACTGGATTCTGGACTTCACTATCTCCTAGTAAGGAATCCTTACTTAGGGATTATGGAAACCTTGGGAGGGGATTGGCAACTGTATCCTGGACTTTGTAATAAAAAAAGGAGAGGTAGGCTAAGCATAATCTGGCACGTACCCTAGATTTGGGGAAAGCAGATTCCAAAGCATTCAGAAAAATGGTGGGCCAGATTCTATGGCCTAAAATTCTCAATATTGATTTATATATTTATTTTAGTTTTCAACATTCACTTTTATAAGATTTTGAGTTCTAAATTTTTTCTACTTCTTTCTCCTCCTCCAGTCGTTGGCCTAAAATTCTAAAGGGGAATTCAGCCCAGAAGATATGGGAAGCTCTTAGGGGTAAAATTATTGAGACACAAACAAAAAGAATTGCAATAAGAAGGAAGGTGAGCAGGTGCCTAAGGAATGTGATGCAGAAGCATTGGTTCAACAAACTTAGATGTACAGAAGATGAAACATTGGCAGGTAAAGGAGAATGAATATGAAAGCATGGCATGGTACAATCTTGTGAGAAAAGCAGTGAGAGTGCTATTAAATAATAGCAATAAATTATTAGCAATAGTATTAGCAATGAGAGTTCAGTCCAACAGAAAAGTTGATGGTGTTTTATTCTTTTAACCATATTGAGGAAGATTAGCCAATAGAGACGACACTTGCGTAGAATGAATGGAGTGATGATAGCTAACTATGGAAAGAAGGTAAAGTTGCTGAATGCTCATTGTGCTTCTGTTTTCTCCTCCACAGGAATGGAAATGACAGAAGTAAAATAACCAATAAAGAACTGAGAGGCAAGCTAAGTGTGATGGTTAGAAAGTATCTAGCTATCCATGATAGTAAGAAAGTCTGTGATGAGTTTCAAATCAAGTTGAGTTTGCTTGCATTACTGAGTGCCTGGCACTATGCTAAGCACTGAGGGTAGGGCTGTGGTGGGGTGGAAAGGGGGAAGCTATAAGCAGTTCAGGTCCTCAAGGAGTTTACAATCTATTGGATGATGTGTTGAGATAACCTTAAAGGAAAGGAAGGCATTAGCAGTAAGAAGGACTGGGATGGGGCAGCTAGGTGACACAATAGATAGAGCACTGGCCCTGGATTCAGGAGGACCTGAGTTCAAATCTGGCCTCAGACACATAACACTTACTAGCTGTGTGACCCTGAGCAAGTCACTTAACCCCGTTGCCTAGACCAAAAAAAAAAGATTTAAAAAAAATGACTGAGAAAGGCTTCTTTTGCAAGGTAGGATTTTAGCTGGGAGTTGAAGGAAGCCAAGAAGCAGGAGTAAGGAGGGAGAGCATTCCAGGAATGGAGGACAGGCAATGCAAAGGCCTGGAATCAGGAAATGGTATGCCTTGTGTGAAAAACGGCATGGAGGACAGTGTCACTGGAGCACAGAGAGTAAGGTGTAAGATTGGAAAGATAGGAAGGGGCAGGTTGTGAAGAGCTTTCAAGCCAAACAGAGGATTTTCTATTTGATTCTGGAGGTGATAGGGAGTTACTAGAGTTTATTGAATAGAAGGTGACTTGGTCAGGCCTGTGCTTCAGGAAGATCAATTTGCCACCTGAGTGGAAGATGGACTGGAATGGGGAGATACTTGAAGCAGGGAGATCAACCAGCAGGCTATTGCTATACTCCAGGTATGAGTTGATGACAGCCATCACCAGGGTGGTGGCAATGTAATAGGAGAGAAGAGAACAAATGTGAAAGATTTCAAGAAGGTATAAATGACAGGATTCGAATGCTGATTGGATGTGGGAGGTAAGAGAAAATCGAGTTGAGGAAGACACTTAGGTAGGTGAGTCTCGGTGACTGGAGGATGGAGGTACCCTTGATATTAATAGGGAAGCTGGAAGTGGGGAAGATTTTTAGGGAAAGATAATAAGCTCTGTGTTAAGATGCCTATGGGACATCTAATTCAGTAGGTAGTTGGAGATGTGAGACTGGAGTTAGGTGAAAGATTAGGGCTGGACAAGTGGACCTGAGATGATAATTAAAATTGTGAGAGCTGATGAGATCACCAAGTAAAATAGTATAGAGGGAGAAGAGAAGGGAGCCTAGGAAAGAGCTCTGGGGATATCCACTGTTAGAAGACTTGGCCTGGATGAAGATCCAGAAAAGTAGAATGAGAAAGTTCAGTCAGACAGGTAGGAGGAAAGACAAGAGAGAACAGTGTCATGAAAACCTAGATTGAAGAGAATATTAGGAAGAAGAGGGTGATTGACAATTTAAAAGACTGCAGAGAGGTCAAGAAGGATGAGGAGTAGACTTGGCAATTAAGAGATTATTGGTAACTTTGGAGACACTAGGTTTAGGTGAATGATGAGGTAAGAAGTCAGACTTCAGAACTAAGAAAGTAAGAGAAGAGGCAGCTAAGTGGCACAGTGGATAGAGCACTGGCCCTGAAGTCAGGAGGACCTGAGTTCAAATCCGGCCTCAGACGAAACACTTGACACTTACTAGCTGTGTGACCCTGGGCAAGTCACTTAACCCCAATTACCTAAAAAAAAAAAAGGAAAGAAAGAGAAGAAAGAGGCATCCATTGTGTGTGTATATATATATACATTGCTGATGGCCTTCTCAAAGAGTTTAACTTGAGAGAGGACAGGAACAGGATGATAGCTAGTGAAGACAGATGGACTTTTATTCATCAGGAATAAATGAACTACATCCTTAGGTACTAAAACAACTGGCAGATGTGGTTGCTGAGTTTTTGCCAATGGTTTTTGTGTTTTTAAAATCTTTATTTTATTATTTTAAAAATTAACATGCATTTATTTTTACTCCCTCCTACTCCCCTCCCTCATTAACAAAGGGAAAATAAAACCCTCATAACAAATATGCATAGTCAAGGGAAGCAAATTCCCTCATTAGCCATGTCTAAAAATGTCTCATTCTGCATTTTGACTTCATTACCTCTCTGTCAGGAACTGGGCAGTGTGCTTTATCTTTTGTCTTCTGGAATTATGGTTTATTATTGCATTGATCAGAGTTAGAAAGTCTTTAGCATAGGTTTTCTTTTTAATGTACTAATTGTACAAACTGCTTTTCTGGTCCTACTCACTTTACATCTGTTCATAGGGGTCTTCTAAGTTTCTTCTGAAACTGTCAATTTAGCTATTTTTTAGGGCATGATAACATTCCATTACATTCACCTGCCATATATTCAGCAGTTCCGCAATAGATTGGAACCCCCTCAGTTTCAAGTTTTTTTGCTACTATGGAAAGAGCTACTACAGATAGTTTGTACATATATGCCATTTCCCTCTTTCTTTTATCTCTTTGGGGAATAAACTAGGTAGTGGCATCACCTACAGTTTAGGGACTTTTGGGGCATAGCTCCAATTAATGGCTCTACTAACATTTTGTTAGTTTGCCTATCTTCCTGGAACTTCCTCTAACAGCTATTTTTTTTTTGTTAATTTTGCCAATCTGATGAGTGTGAGGAGAATCTTATAGCTGCTTTAACTTGCAATTTATCTAATTATTAGTGATCTGGAGCACTTTTTCATATGCTTATTGATAATTTGGATTGCTTTCTATGAAAACTGCCTATTGGCGTCCTTTGATCACTTTTCTGATGGGGAAAGGCTCTTTTTCGTATACATTAGGGAGTTTTCTTTAAAAGATGTTGGAGAACAGGAGAGATATTTTAGGACTGGAGAAGGAAAATACTTCCAAATTTTCAAAAAAAGGGAAGAGAATAGATATAGGTTAAAGCTTTAGTTCAACTCCTGGCAAAATTCTATAATAGTAGTATTTTTAATTGTAACAAAAAATTGGGAACAAAGTGACTATCCATCCATTGGGGAATGGTGTGACAATGTGGCATATGATTGCAGTGGATTTTTTTCTCTTTGCAACAAGAAATGATGAGTATGACAGATTCAGAGAAACTTAGGAAGACTTATTCAATTGAAGCAGAATGAAATGAGCCAAACCAGGAGAACAATTTGTGTAAAGGTAAATGATAGTGTAAAGGTAAACAATTTTGAAAGACTATAGAACTGTGATTGATGCATTGACCAATTATGACCTCAGAAGACAAAACTTTGTGCATTCCTCCCACCTCTTGGCAAAGAGGTGATGGATTAGAGGTATCTCAACAAAACCTATAAAAATTGACAGAAGAAAACAAAAAAAGAGTTTAGAATGGTACACAAACAGGGCAGTTTTGTTATTAGTTTTCAGTTTAACATTTTAGAAATTGTAGGTAAATGAAGTTCATAGTTTCATATGCAATCTTCTTTTTATTTTTCTTTACATATTGAAATGTTCTGGTTGGTTAATACATGTTAAGTTCATAATTTAAAAACAAAACAATTTAAAAAGAACAAGTAGTGCCAGAAAAAATCTTATTTCTTTGTTTGAGAAATTCATTGACTATCAGATCAGAAGAATGCTATAAATTTAATCTACCCATTATTTTAGCAAAGTATTTGACAAAGTCTTTTGTGCTGTTCTTGTGGATAAGATAAAGATATGTGGGCTTAGATGATATTAAGCCAATTCAGAACCAGTTGAGAGGCCAGACCCAAAGAATAATTGTTGATGCTTCATTTTTGAGTTGGAAAGAGGTCTCCATTGGAGTGCCTCATGGGTTTGTGCTTGGCTTTGGTCTGTTTAACATTTTTATCAATGATTTGGATCAAGATATAAGTATTATGATAATCAAAATTACAGATATCCCAAAATCTGAAGGAATAGGTAGCTTATTGGATGAGAGTCAGAATCAGAATTCCAAAAAGTCTTGACAGGCAAGAAAGAAAGGCTAATTTAATCATGGACTGCACTGAGACTACCCTACATTATACTAGTGTCTAGGACAGGAGTGGGGAACCTGTGGCCTCGAGGCCACATATGGCCTTCTAGGTCCTCAAGTGTAACCTTTGACTGAATCGGTAACCTAGACCCCACCCCTGGTCTAGGACTGGGGAGCTGACAGCCCTGTTGTACTCTGCCTTTGTCAGATTACAGTGGGAATACAGTTAGGTCCCAATTAATGTGAATTACAAATCTTCTGAAGGAGTGCCATGTATTTCAACTTGCACTCTTTGAGTTACAATTGTATAAAATATGGTAATTGGTTCCAGCCAATGAAATGATGTAGTACAAATCTGAATTATGTGGCTACTTGAGGGGATTAATTATTTGCACTAATGGAGACCTAGATATATTATGTTCAATTTAGGGCAGGCTATTTAGTTTAGGAGGCTATTCAAAGCTAGAGATCATCCTAAAGAGAATAACTAGGATGACAAAAGAACTGAAGATCATGCTATGTTAGGATGTTCAGTACGGGGTTGATAAGTCACTGGAGGAACATGTTAGCTGTCTTTAAATATCTGAAGGGTTGTTTCATGAAGAGGCATTACATCATTGGGGGGGCACTCAAGATGGCAAGATCTAGGAGCAATGGTAATTTGCATAGAACAAAATTTAAGTTTTATGGAAAAGAAAGGAAATAATTACAGCTATCCCAAAATGAATGAGTGGAATAGGATGAAATGGGCTCTCTGTTATTGAAGACCTTTAAGCAAAGGTTGGGTTTGGGTGGAACGCCATGGGGGTAGAAGGGAATTGTTTTTCAAGTGTGGATTGGGCCAGTTGACCTCTGAGGTCCAAATTCAAAAGCAATTTCATTAGAAGTAGGCAGTGAAACTATTATTGTCTTTGTTTTAGAGATGTAAAAGCTGAGTTTCAGAGTGGTTGTGATTTGCTCAAATGACACTCCTATTAAATATTAGAGTTGGAATTTGAACCAGGTCTTCTAAGTCCAAATCCAGCACTTTTGCCAATATATCTTTGCTGTAAAGTGTTCATCATGGAGCCCTTAACTCGGTGTTGGTGCCTTGTGGTTATCACATTTTACCCATTAGTCCTATTTTTTACCCTTGGAACAACACTGTTTTTCTTTAAGGGAAATATGGGTGAAAATGTGATGCATCCGTTTAATCTTTTTCCTCTGTGGTAAATTGCTACAAGATTGCCAGAATGAATTATGATAAATCCATAAGTAAAGTGATGACATCCCAAGCCACATCTCTGGCCTCATTTCAGCTGAGAAAGATTCTGGTACTACATCAGTCTTAGATGCTTGTCTCCAGAAACTGGTCCTTGAAGTGCTTTCCTACTACCTCTATAATACTAGATCAAGCATGGAAATAATCTTTGCCAGATCAAGTAAGGAAATGATTCTTGACAAGGAGTGGGAAAATATGGTACTAGGAATCAGGAGAATGAGATTCTAGTCTCTTCTCCACTTACTACTGAGTGACCTTGGGCAAGACACACTCTATTCAGAGCTCAGTCAGTTCATCTATTAAGTACATAATAATATCTTACCTGTCTGAAGTCAAGAGACGGGACCTCATGATCACTTGAGGTTTCTTCCATTTCTAAGACAAGTGTAATTCAATGGCTCTGATCCTAGAATGGATTCCTGCCTAGCTTAACGTAATGTTAGATGCGGGGCAACGCTGGACTAGTCACTAGCCTCCGAATGTCAGTGTTTGTCAGGATGCCATTATTTATGTCCCTCTACTTTACTTTAGTTAAATTCCAGTAACTCTGCTTATGACTCTCACTTCCAAGCAAGTCTCATGTAATAGAAGCAACCTTGATTCATTTCTTTGCCCAGGTCATTAAAGCAGCAAGATTAAAAAGCAAGCTGCCTGTAGGACAGATGGAGAAGAGAGGAAAATCCCCAAAGCCAGGTCTGGACTTCTCAGAGATCATTGCTGTTTCCTTCCAGATGCCTCCCAGGTACTCACTAGCTGGATAATAGCCTGGTTAGTGGTTAAGTAATGAGTGACAGGTCAGGAGGTACAAACAGAGGAGGGCACAGATGTTTCCTTTCCCCCATTTTCTCACTTCTCCCTTAATTATAGGAGGAAAAAACCAACCAAACAAAAAACACAGAACTGAAATTTTCAGCTTAAATCCCTGTAGGAACAAGTGCTTTCAGGCTGAAAATTGCATTTTAACAGAGACATTCAAGGCAGTTGTGCAAAAGGTATGTGCGAAAGAAAGCTTGATGTAATCAATCTGCTTTCCTTCAGCACCTGGCAACTTCTGTATTTTACTTTCTACACAAGGACCACATGACCTGTTAACTGGCTCTTAAAGCTCATTTACCCAGTGCCAGGATGGTGCAGTGAGGGCAATGAACAGAGCTCTTATTGACTTGCCTACCACTGATTATCTGACAACTTCTTCCAATAGATCACTGATGGACACCGAGTCTTGTATGTGCACACATGCCCAGCTGAAATTTAACTTAACCGCCAACACTGAGCTACTGCTCATACTTAACAAGGGGAAGTTGCTAGATGGGTTCCACAGAACCATCCTCATTCAAATTTATGACCTTAATTTAACTTAGTGAAGGTGTCAATTTCATAAAGTCATTGCCACTGCAGACTACCAAAAAAAAAAAAAAGCAAGCCCATCCTTCCCCTGATTTCCTTATGTTGGTTTCTTGTAGATAGAATCTTCTGCTATTAAAAGTGTTTTATTTTGCCTAAAGGAATTAATAGGCAGTTTTCTTCTCCCTTCCTCCCCATCTCATGTCACTCAGATGCCTTCTGCCACCATCAACTCCTTTAGCCATGACTTACTTGAAGAGATGACCTTTTTCTTTGTCAAGGTTTAACCCTTCTACCTGTACAAGTAGTTCCATTCTATTCAGTCTAACCCTTTATCATCCTCACTCTCTCACTAATCTTCAGTCTCTACTCTCCTAATCTACTTGCTGCTTCCTCCTGTCTACAAAGACAAACATACCCCCCATCCTCAAAAATCCCCCACTTGATCTATCAATCTTTAATAACTATTATCCTAAATCTCTCCTCCCCTTTGTGGCTAAACTCTTTGAGAAGGCAGTCTATAATTGGTGTCTCTACTTCCTCTCCTCTCAATCTCTTATCTCTCTGCAGTCTAGATTCTTACCTCATCATTTAACTAAAACAAAGCTGTCCCTGAGACCTGATTGGCCCAGGCTTCCCCAATGCAACATCCTCATCACCTAATGGCATAAAAAGTCCAGCCACATGGTGTCCGAGTCCCTCAACTTGATAGGGGGACAACTGTGTCCTTTATTATATCCTGCCCTGATTAGATGAGTTTCCATTTGGAGGTGAATGGGGTGGGGGTAGTGCCATGTTCGGAGAAGCTCTGGAGGTGAATGGGGTGGGGGTAGTGCCATGTTCAGAGAAGCTCTGAGTTACTCTCTTCTTGTTGCATATCCTTGCTGTATTAGAGCAAAGTAAACCTCCTTTTGTTTATTGTTCAAGTTCTTCATTTCTTCCCATGTAGAGTGCTGGTATTGTAACTGCCTCCAACAGCAGTCAAGAGAATGTTATTGTTATTGTTATAGGCACATGTAATTAGTGCAGAGTTGCTAGATGGGTTTGGTTTTCTATCATTGCTCATTTGCCAAAATAACAACACAATTAAATATGCAATCACAACAATTTGGTGCATAAGAAACAACAAACTTCTATTTTAAAAAATAATCGCTGAAACATTCCTGAGTGTACATAAAATATTATATATACCTCATGGAACATAATATGAATATGGAAGTGAACTCTGCCTCTACATAGAGTGGATAGGTTCAGAGAACTTCTTTCCTCCCAAACAGCACAAAGCTCACAAATTTACAGATAAAGTATCCAGACTACCTACCACGAGGTGTATCTGGACTGAGGGTCACAGTCTTGTGAAAAGTGTGACCTGTAGTGAGGGGCCAATACCACTTCCCAGAACATCTTCATGAGGTTTTCACAGAAATCTAATTGGCTTATTCGTATTACTGACATCACCTATAGCCATTAGGCTTTCCTGTAGATATCAATAAATAAATTGATGAGCTTTAAATGGGATCTCCATTGCGCATAGCAATATACTAGGCATTATGAGATATAGAGAAGAAATATGTCAGATTCTTACCGTTCAGGAGTTTAGCAGGTGGAAGATGCTAGATTAACATATGTGAAGCAATCCTGCTTGGCACCTAAGGAAATGGTGAGGCTGCTACTCCAGTGCATGGAAATATGATTCCATTTGGAACTTTGGGACTTCTTTATTCTGTAGTCTGTTCCATTGGGAATGACTTAGTCTCACACGTTTCTTTCCCAGTCATCTACTCACTGATGCTCTGTCATCCAAGACTTTACCACTATTATTATCAGTTGCTGTCCAAAGACAAATCCCTCCCTCTCCTGTTGTCTTGTTTTATATTTTCATCCATGAGCATCTCACCCATAACCTCCCCAAACTTACTTGTTTCTGTCCGTCTCTTTACTAGAAACTTTTACTGTACCAATTTTATTATGAGCAAATTCCCTTACACCTTCTGTCATTTCCGCATCTTTGTCTTTACTGAAACTTGCTACTAATAATGATGTAGTTCTCCTCAAAATCCTCTCCAATGCATTTTAAGTCCAATGGACTCCAAACTTCTACTTTTTTTTTTTCAGATTTGCTAGACAAGGTGGAGGTGTGAGCACTCTCCTTGATCATGGGATCTTAGTTCTAGAGTTGGGAAAGCACTTCAAAGGCTATCGAGTGAAACTCCCTCATTTTTATAAACAATGAAATTGTTGCCCAGAGAGTCAAATAACTTGTAGAAGGCCACACAGTTCAGTGTCAAATGTAGGATTTGAACACATGGGCCTCCAAGTCCAGAGCTCCTTCTCTTTCTACTTTACCATGCTGATCCTCATTACAATTTTCAGACCATTTTTAGTACACCTCAAACTTCTCTTTCCAATCCCATGTTATTCACTGATGCTACCCTTTTTTATCCTTATTGCTGTCTCCTGAGTACTTTCCCACTTTCCTCAATTCAGTTTGGCAAACATGAAACACCTACTGTGTGTGATACATTGTGCTGGGTACTGGTTGTAGGAAGATAGACTCAACAGAGACATGATTCTCAAGAAGCTTACTGTTTAATGGAAGCAACGACATGTGCACACATTACTATGCTGCACAGTAGTGAGATACAAATGCAAAACAGAAATCAGGTTTAGAGGAAAATGCTATAAGAAAGGAGGAGGTGAGGTAGCCCCTGAGCTGGGTCTTGAAAGAAGAAGGAAGGAAGGACTTCCTCACACAGACTGGGCACGAAGGGCAGATAGTCCAATTTGGGGGGAATCGACAATTTGAGCAAGGGCTTAATTACTTCATTACTTGACTCACAGTCCTCTCCACTCTTGTTCTCAACTTCAGTGATTTAAGTATCAGTGTTGATGATCTTTTCAGCACCCTGCCTTTGCTTTGTCTTGCCTTCTTCAACCCAGATGGCTTTCACCTCCACTCTACTTTGGCAGCCCACAAGAAAGGAACTTTGTCGTTACTTGGAATTGTGCCACCTCTAAGATCTTGAACTCTGAAATTCCTGTATCCAACCACTACTTTCATCCTTTAATTTCATTGAGACTGATATTAATTTGCCCTCATTTGGCTTTCAGTTTATTTTGACTTTCTTCTTACACAAGCTGGTACTCACGGCCAACTATTTCATTGATGACCTAACTGATACCACATTGCCATGATATGCCTCAGATAGTTCCCTTAGAATCTTCCACTAAGACACAGATGTTTCCATCTGCATTGGTAGAGGAGGCTAGACTGATAAAATTATAGCCCCTTCAAGTATTCATATGTTTATATAGAATTTTAAGGCTTATAGAAACATTTGCTCACCATTAAGCCAATGTCCCATCCGTTGTTCCATGGAGTTTTCTAGCCTTTTCAGCACCTTGTAGTTTCCAGAATCTTCTTGTTATAAAAATGAACACTTCTGTGAAAGTTTCCCATTTTTTCTTGGAATTCCCTAAGCCCATGCAAATCTCCTTACTTTTTCTTATGTGAGAGAGAGGCTCCTGGTCAGCCTAGGACAATTTCCTAGATCAATGAGAAGTTAAGTGACTTGCCTGGGCTCACACAGTCAGTATATATAAGTGAACCCAGGTCTTCTAGCTTCAAAGAAAGCTCTCTATCCAATGCTTCCATAATAATGATAGTTTGCATTGTATAGCATGTGCTAGCATACATTATCTTATCAACAATTTTGTGAGGTGAGTAATGTGAGTCGTATAATTCTTATATTACAGATGAGGAAACTGAGGCTCTGAGAGATGAAATGGCTTTCCCCAAGTTACATGGAACAGTTTTCCTGACTCCTGTTCTCTCAACTATACACCAAGTTGCCCATGAGTCATATTGGTTTTGATGAGTCTCAGAAAGGATTGGACCATAATAATATCAAACACTTAAATCATGTGCATGAAACCATTTCTTGCATGTTTTACTTTGGCATTTTTTCTGTATGTTTTCAAACCCATGAGTATTTGGAAGGAAATATGAGTCTTCTCTTTCCTTTACATTTCAATAATCAAAGCATTTAAATATGAAAGGCTACAGCATGGAGCCCAGTATGTGGGTAGTAGAAGATGAAAATTCTTCAATTCCAAATGAAACTGCCAAGTCTTTATTTCATTTCCCAAGTTAAGTAATGAATGAAATATAAACAAATAGTCTAAATGGTGAAAACCAAATTAGATTTGAGGTCCCCCCCTCAAGATTTAATAAGAAGTAATTTAAACATTATCTGGGGGAGTAAGGAAGTGATGTTACAAAAATAAATGCCGTTTCAATGGTCAGTATCCTTTTTCCTTGTGTGTTATTGCAGGACTAAGTAGGGTTTGCTGCCTGCAGCTCCTGCTGCCAGGTTTGGCACAGTCCATGAAAAACATGATTCTCGGAGAAGCGAGGAAAGCATTAGTTAAACGGAAAAAAGGAGAGAATTTTTTAAAGTGTCCCAAGTGAGGAAGAGAAACTTGGAAGGTATAAAATACTCTGAATTCGTAGAATCTGGGAACCAAAATCCACACCCCCACCTCAATTTTGCAGTGCTCTTGAAAGGGAAGAATTGATATATTTGAGAATGCCTTCTCAAACTGAAAGCTGTGTTGGAAATGATCACAGGTCAAGGTTCAAACCATGGTATTTCATTAATGCGTCATGCATGGGAGTGCTCACCAGTCTGTTGGTTCTGCAAAGGCGATAAAGCCTCTCAGGTTCGATTTTTGTTTTCACCTATCTTTACCCCCCCGCTTTTGGCACTGTGTGAGGACCAGGAAATTACTCTGGTGGGTCCTAAGGACTGTTGATCTAGATAACAGATCAGGGAATTTAATCTTTGCCTTTCCAGTGCAGACCATCCTAGGAATCCCAATTGAGTTAACCCAATATATATCCTTATGTCTATACTAGTGTGAGAAAAGCAGATTGAAATACATTTTTCAAAGAATGGTGTAACGTCCAGAGATCCAACATGTGACCCGAGGGCCAAATGCAGCCTTTCTGAACCCGTGGGGTAACCTGCTTGAAATGGTTAAAACTCTAATTGGCTGTTACACATAGGATCCTAGAACCATAGATCTGTAGTTGGAAGGGACTTTACAATTCAGTAAGTCATTAAAGCATGAGGATAGTGGGTGAGGAAACAGACTTGGGGGCAGGAAGACCCAGATTTAAATCCTACCTCAAATACTTACCGGCTGTGTGGTCCTGGGTAAGTAACTTAATCTTCTGTGCCTCAGTATTCCTTACCTATAAAAAGAAGGGGTTGGATTCAGTGGCCTCCAGTGTTCCATCCGTCTTTTAACCTATGGTCCTGTGATCCAGTCTCACTCCCTTCTATTAAAAAGAAGGAAATTGAGGTTCAGAGAAGCTGAGCAGCTTGTCCAAGTCACACAAAGAACCTAGATTCAAACTCGGGTTGTCTGACTTTCAAATCCAGCATTCTTTCCTCTCTACCTGGCAGGGACAAACCATTTGTCTAGTGCTGTTAGTTGTCAGGCTAGGAACTGTGGACCAGGTACTAATGGTAATTAGAAAACTTTCATGTGGCCCACATCTGTATGGACTTTTGGTTCTGTGGTCTAATACTAAAAACAAAACAAACAAAAAAACCCACCTCACGTCCTCCTGTTGGAAAGCATTTTCTGTAGAAAATAAGCAATTCCCATTTTCACTTTAAGATATTATTTTGTCCTGTTCTCTAAAAAAAAAACAGTTTCATATGAAACCCCCAATCCTACCATTAGGATGATTATTTTCACTGTATCTTTACCTATGGTTCATAGGATGCATTTCCTATTTCATTTGCTGATCCCCCAATTGAGGGACTTGATTATGTTGATACATCTAAATGAAGGATGGCCAGCTTAACCAAGGAGAGAAGTCCTTGTTATCATCATCAACAACAATAACAAATACAAAGGAATAAATATTAGAGACAATAGCCAAAAGTTCTTAAATGAATGGATCAATGAATGAATTAGAGAAGAATTAAATGCCAAACCATATGGTACCAGATACACACACACACACACACACACACACATACACACACACACACATACACACACACATATGAAATTTTAAATGTTTCAAAGGACATGATTACTTTTTATTGAAACCTTCACATAATTCAAAATAATGACTTTCCCCTCTTGCACATTGTGTTTTGAAGAGTTGCTTGCCACCTTTAAGCTAAACTCCTTCCTCCCTTGGTCTAACTAGTGACAACTATCTACAAATGCATCTAAAAAATAATATGCCTTGTAGTTTAAGGCCTTGACATAGGGTGAAGCTGAGAAGCTTACATAAAGATTATTTACAGGGTGACATAGAGACAAAATCTTGGCCTTGTTTGGACCATGTTCTAACCATCCACAGACATTTTGTGTTTATATATGTTTGCATTCAATGTTTCGGTATTAACTTTAAGCTCTAAAATATTATTAAGTTTTTTCCTAATCATGTTATAACTTGCTCCTTTCTTCAAGTTCTATAAGTTGGAGTATTTCTTTTGATTATATTTGAAGTCTAGGGGTTAGTGGTGAAAGGTATTCAATATAGGGTCCATGCATCTGAAATTCTTCTGTTTTATATCCTTTAGCAGTCTGTATTTTCTGGCCTTTTAGGCAGAACCATAGCTAGTAATTAATTATGTTACTCAGGGTAATGCAGTCTATCAGGGGAGAGAAAGGGTCGGAATAGGAGGGGATCCCAGGATATTGTTCCATGGAGAAGAAGACAGAGACCCTGTAACTATTCAAGATTGTTTCAAAGGATACAATGGCAGTGGAGAAAGCAGGAGGATGGTGATTATGGAAGAGTTTATTTGGAGTGTAGCCACAGCAATTAAGGAAGTATGCAGTCTGGTGGTTTTTCTTTTCTTTTCCCCTTTCCCTTCTTTTCTTTCCCTTTTCTCTTTTCTTTCTTTTTACTTCCTTTCCTTTCCTTTTTCTTTTTCCTGCCTCTTTCCTCCTTTCCCCTCCCCTGCTCTTCTCTCCTTTCCTTGTATTCTTGCTAAGAGAATTGTCACCACATGTCAGACAGAGAGCTAGCCTCTGGGTAAGAAGACCTGAGTCCATAGTCCTATCTCTGATACATACTGCTATGTGTACCACACAAGTTACTTAGTCTCTCAGTGTCCCAGGTAAAACTCTAAGAATACAAATTGCAGAACAGTTATTAATCTTCATTGATAGAAGGAATTTCCTGGTTGGGGGTTCTTAATATCAATGAAATCACAGCTCCACACTCACCCCATCCTTTCAGTGCCCCCCCCCAACTCTTGCTAACTATATGCTAAACTCAACAGTTTCTTTGCTACCCTTTAAATCTAGGACAAAGCCCAGGTTACCCCACCCTAATTATGACTGATTTCAGGAATGGTGCATTTATTCTATTAGGAATTTGACAGTAGATGTGGGAATGTCAGGTAATATATCAGGGCCTAACAAAAAGCATTCTATAAGATCAACAGCAAGCTTCTGTGAAGTGTCTATTCCATACAAAGGCACTATGCTAGGTGTTAGGAAAGTAGAGACAAAACTGAAATATTACCTGCCCTTAAGGAACTTACATCTTATTGGGGGATACAACACATTTATGGATAAGTTGTTGTTGTTGAGTCCTTTCAGTCATGTCCAACTCTTTGTGACTGCATTTGGGGTTTTCTTGGCAAAGATACCAGAGTGGTTTGTCATTTCCTCCTCCAGCTCATTTTATAGGTGGAGAAACTGAGGCAAACAAGTTTAGGTGACTTGTCCAGGGTCACACAGCTGCTAAGTGTCTGAAGCCATGTTCGAGCTCATGAAGATGAGTCTTCCTGACTTCAGGTAGGGCACTCCTTCCTTTGTGCCACCTAGCTGTCCTTTTATGGATAAGTAATACAAGGTAATTGGAGGAGGGACTGGGGAAGTCAAATGATATGATGTCCATAAAATGCTTTGTAAACCATAAAATGCTATGCAAATGTCAATGATGATGCCGATAACTGGTGATTGATGATGCTTGGGCTTCCCATTGGAGATGGCACCTGACTTCTACCTTCTACCTTAAAAAGGAAGGTAAGATTTTTTAGAGGCAAGGGTAAGCACATTCCAGGCGTGGTGAGCAGCCTGTGTGAAAGCGCAGAGAGGGAAGATGGAATTTCAAATTCAGGAAATAGCCAGTCAGTCCGTTTTTCTGAAATGCATCTCATCCCCCTGCCTTGTGAGGTAAATAGGAAGAATGATTAAGAATTAAAATGCTAGAGTAATTCTATCTGCGTTTCTTTAAAAAAAAACCAAACTTAATGGCTCTTGGATGGATTCTGTTTATACATTAAATATTGTAATAATTTACCTATCCATTTCTGTAAGTGAAAAATGTCTGAGTGGGATTGTTTTGCTCCCTTCTAATATTTCACTAGGCATTTCCCCCTTTTCTCTTAGTTTTCTCCTATCTTTTAAGAGATGGAAAGCATGGTGTATGGGGAAAAGAACGATGGACTTGGAGTCTGGAAGACCAGGGTTCACATTTTGGCTCCAATACTTAGTTGTAGTTTGACTTTGGGAAAAGTATTTAACTTTTTAGGCTTCCTTCTTCTCATCTTTAAAATGGGGATGTGCCTCCAGTCCACAATCTACCCCACAGGGCTGCTGTGGAGATCAATTCATAAACTGTAAAGTTCTAGATGAACATTAGCTATTATTATTATTATTATTTTAGGGGTAGTTCAATTTTCTGCTTTGCACTGTACGAAGCAGAGTGAAGACCAAATGCAATTTCCTATCCTAAAAGGCTGAATCAAGCCGGATGAATAAAAACCTGGGAGCCTTTTCTAGTGATAGTTACTATACTGCAGAAAGGCCTAACTCCATGACATGGGGCAAGAGGTACCAATACCCCTCAAAAACTCTCACTAAGGGTAGCTAGGTGGTGCAGTGGATAGAGCACCAGCCCTAGAGTCAGGAGGACCCAAGTTCAAATCTGGCCTTAGACACTTGACACTTACTAGCTATGTGACCCTGGGTAAGTCACTTAACTCCAATTGCCTCACGACAAAACAAAATAAAACAAACAAAAAAAACCTGAACTACTAAAAGGTCTCCTTACCTGGGCTGATCATCAATTCCTGAAATCCCATAATTAGGGGCAGCTAGGTGGCATAATGGATGGAGCACCGGCCCTAAAGTCAGGAGGACCTGAGTTCAAATGCGGCCTCAGGCCAAACACTTGATACTTACTAGCTATGTGACCCTGGGCAAGTCACTTAACCCCAATGCCTTAAAAAAAATCCCATAATTAGACTCCATTGTTTTAAGAGAGTATTTCCTGTTATAATGCAAACATAGCCATGGGCAGAGCATTGGATTTAGACAGAGTGGGTCACCGTTTGAATCCCTGTTCTGCTACTTGCTTCCTGTGTCTCCTTCAGCAAATGCTTCCCTTTTTCTGGGCCTCTGTTTCCTCATCTATAAAATGAGGAGGTTCAACTAGATGGTCTTTAAGGCCCCTCCTAGTTTCAAATCTATGATCCAATGATCTTCATTAATTTGTTCAGTCATTTTTCAGTCATGTCCAACTCTTTGTGACCCCTTTGGGGGTTTTCTTGGCAAAGATAATGGAGTGACTTGCTATTTCCTTCTCTACCTCATTTTACAGATGAAGAAACTGAGACAAATAGAGTTAAGTGACTTGCCCAGAGTCACACAGCTAGGAAGTGTCTGAGGCCGGATTTGAACTTATCTTTCTGACTCCCGGCCCAGCGCTCTTAGCGGCTGCACCACCTAGCTGTCGCATAGGGGTAGAGTATTGTTTGTCATTCAGTCCTTTCAGTTGTGTTTGACTCTTCATGACCCATTTTGGGGTTTTCTTGGCAGAGATACTAGAGTGGCTTGCCATGTCCTTCTCCAGCTCATTTTACAGAAAACTAACAGGATTCAGTGACTTGCCCGGGTTCGATTGCTAGTTAAGTGTTGGATGCTGGCTTTGAACTCATGAAGATGAGTCTTCCTGATTACAAGCCCAGAGCTCTATCCACTGCACCACCTAGCTACTCCCCCTTTATTAATCACTTATTTCTTAACGTGAATGAATGTTAGATCCTTTTTGGCAAGAATCAGAAAAGCTGATGTGCCTCACAGGGCCACACAGAGGGAAGACAGATAGCTGAAAGTATAGGTGAGAAGAAAGACCCTGAAGGTCCACTCTGCCAGCTCTGTGGGGTTATCAAGGGTTGGCAGTGCTGCTGCTCTGGAATTTTGGGACCTCATGCAAGTCCCTTAATCTTTTTCTCTCAGGGATTCTGCAGAAATGAAATATGAAACCCTCTGCCACATTATCATGATGAATTTTCAGTGAAAAGAGCACTGGGTCTGAAGTCAGAAGACCTAGGCTGTAAGTCCAGCAATGTCACTCACTAGCTGTGCGTCTACAGGCAAATTACTTTGCCTCTGTGGATTTGGTGTCCTATAATGTATAATGAATGACTTGTTCTAGCTGTTTTCTAAGGGCCTTTCTAACTCTGCTAGTCTATAAATATCTCTAACAGTCTTGAACCTCTTAAAATCCCTCAGTGTTATGGTATTCAAGGCATTGTTAAACTCCCTTAGACTCTATATCCTGTTGCAGCACATCCCAGAGGAGATTTGTAGTTGCCATCCTATACCCAAATACTTTACAGGACTAGGTAATATCATAGGAAGAGCCATGAGCAGAAGATCAAAAAGATTTCCATTCTTAATTATATTAAATTTCTATCTAATTCTCCCCAGAGGTTGAATAATCCTTGGGTACTTCTACTATGCATATAAGTCAATTGTAAACACTGTGTATAGTAATTCAGCTCCTGCCGTGAGTAAGACTATCTTGAAAAACTAAGTATTCATGTTTTACAAAAAGAAAAAACCAAAACCAAACACATATGGGATCTACCTTGCTGCCTTGTTAACCATGAGATTCTTCCCTCTAATTCATTCAACACACCACTGCCATGATAGCTTTTCTTGTGCACAGATGTGTTCAGAATTATTTTGTGGCTCCCAATGGCCCAGCAAGTGAAGTTCAAATTCCCCTCTATGGCATTCATAGGATTGTGGGATGATAGATTTAGAACCAGAAGGGCTATTGGGTCCAACACCCTTATTTTACATATGAGGAAACAAGCTGAAAGGGGGTTAAGGGATTGACCCAGGGTCACATAGCTAGTAAGTGATTTGAGATTTTAACCCAGGTCTGTGGAACTCCAAGTTTGGTGTACTATCCACTAAGCCATACTATCTGGAAAGCCCAGATATAACCTAGTGCCACCCTATTTTTCCAGGCTTATTCTAGCTCTCCATGCATTCTGTGCTCTATTCATACTGCATTACTCACATACCTGAATCCAACATGCCCTTTGCTCCCACACGTCTGTGCCTTTGATCACACTTTTTCATATCTCGCTAAGTCTTCTGTATTCCTCCATCCTTATTGAGTTCCTGCTCATCCTTTAAAGCCTGATGCTTTAAATGATGCTTTTTTTCCCCCAGGAAGCTCTCTCATCACCCCATTGGTAAAGAACTCCTTACTTAACTCATTTTGTAACTTTCTAATACATTTTTGTATGTCATTACTAGCTATACTGTACCGTGTGCCTACCGTCTACTGTGTGTTCCTTTAAGGAAGGCAGTAGGGCACTTCTAAAATTTGTATCTCTTCAGTGCCTGTAGAGTGTTTTGAACACCGTAAGTTCTTAATAATGACTTATTAAATGAATGAATGTCTCTAACATCCTTCTTTACTATCACCTGGAAAACACAATGGAAGTAGAGTACAAGACATCTGATCTGAGATTGCATGTGATTTGAGCCCCTTATAAAGTCCCTTCTCATCTTTTTGTTTTTACCTATTTTTTCAAATAAAGCAGATAGCTAGATAGATGAGAGATCTTTTGTTAAGAGTTAACTACATGACAAACACTGTCATAAACATTGGATATACACATACAAACAAAAAAGCCCCCGCCCTCAAGAAGCTTACATTTAATGGAGAAGACAACACATTAAGTGGGGCTAGAAAAGGGGAGGGCATTGTGTTGTGATGGTCGACAGTGGCACGGAGGCCTGGTTCCAGGCAAGATAAAGGTTTACTTACCGGTGTTCAGCATCCAAGGGATGGAGTTCAAGGGTTCAGCGGAAACTGGAGATGATAGCCAGAGTGCAGGTGGCATGGTGTGGAGGTGGCCAGGAAGTTAAAAAAATTTTTAAAAAAAGACATAAAACTTAATTTTAACTCCTTAAAGTAACTCCATTTCTGCATCTCTCTGTTGTATTGTTTTTCCCATGCTTCTGCTGTACTTTGTCTACAAGTGCTTTGCTAGGCCACAAATTCTGAAGGTGAGATGCAGACACACCCATGGAGACAGACTTACCAATGTAATCCTGTCTATGACAGTTGTCAGACTTCCTTTTTTCCTTTAATGACATAGGTTTACTTAACATGGAACCAAACTGACTTAATGCTGTTTATGTTGAATTCTTTCCTTTGTGCCTCTTCACAAGTTCTCCCCTATGCCTAGCATGCATTCGCTCCTCACGTCTCCCTCCTAAGTTTCCTTCAGAGTTACACTTAAACACCACCTTCTATGTGAGGCCTCTCCAGATCCCCCAGCTGCTAGTGCCTCCATCTTAGATTACTTTGGATTCATTTTGTATGTATCCTACATACATGCACACACATTAATACATAACAAGTATACAATTGCCTCCTTTGATAGAATGCAAGCCCTTTGAGGGCAGGGACTGTTACTTTTTTTTGTCCTTCTATCTGCAGCACCTAATACAGTGCCTGGCCCATGGTAGACACTTAATAAATGCTTGCTGATGCTTTTTCCCCTCTGGATAAAAAGTGGGAAGACATTTTCTAATTCCATGTAATGTTGAATGTAACGTTAAATGGTCCCTGACTACTTAAACTTGATGTGCTGTCCTCCTGCTACTGTCCTTTCCTTCTCATAACTTTCAGTGACAAACTCATTGAAAACAAGTGTGTATTTGCTGCTTCTGCTTTTCCCCAAACCATTTCATTTCACCCAGTGCAGTCCAACTTCTAACCCCAGTGCTCCATTGAACTTGCTCTCTCCAGTGTTACCAGTGTGACCTCCCAATGGCCTAATCTAACCTCTTTCTCCCCAGTCTTCATCCTCCTTGACTTCTCTTTGGCAATCATACAATTGGCAACGCACTCTTTCCTGACCCTCTTATCTTCCTTGGCTTTCATGATGCAATAATAGCACCTATTCCCCAGGGTTGTTGTAAGGATAAACTGAGATAATGTTCATAAAAGCTTTGCAAACCTTAAAGTGCTATTTCAAATGTTATTGTTGTTGTTGTATACTCCTGGTTCCCCACTGAAGGCTGTCTAATCTAATTTGCCAACTATGAACAGGAATCTGCTCTTCAACATCCCTGACTACTTTCCTTTTCTTCTTTCTTTTCCTCCTCAAGCCCCTACATTCATATAGCTGTTCCCTAAGACTCTTCTAACCTTTATCTTGATCTCCTTCTCTATTCTCTCTGTATTCTCTGTTCTTTCAGTTCTTCAGGCTTAAAATCTCATTCTCATCCAGTAATCTTCCCTTTCTCTCAGTCTCTATAACTAGTCCTTTAAAACAGTTTAAAAAAAATTTATGTATGTATATATATATATATATATATGTATATATATATACATATATATATATGTACATGTATATACACGCACACATATCCATGTTTAATTATAGGCTTCTTGAGGGAGGAGGGGAAGAAGGGAGAAAAAAGGAACAAAGTAAAAAGTGCACAAGAGAGAACAAAAGAAAACCTACACTGAAGCAAAGAAGAGATGGACAGCTCTGAACACAATGTATATATTTATTATATAGGCTTTCTTGAAATGGAAATTTATTACTGTATATTTTGAATCTTCTCTTAGGTGCTGCTGTGCACATGACAATGCTTTTCCCCCATTATTTTGTATTTGTTTTAGTATTTAAGTTTATAATATTTCTTTTTCTTTTCTTATCATGTATGTAAGTTTAAAATAAATTAATAAAAAAATTTGCTTATTAACCATATTGCAAAAGAAAACACACATATACCTATAATCAAGAAAAAAAATTTAAAAAAGTAAAAAAAAAAGTAAGTTTCAGTTTATACTCAGAGTTTATCAGTTTTCTCTCTCTGGAGGTGGATAGTATTTTTCATCATGGGTCCTTTGGAATTGTCTTGGATCATCGCTTTGATGAGGGTAGTTAAGTCTTTCACAGTTGATCATCTTTATAATATTGCTGTTACTATTCCACAACCAGTCATTAAGTTCTGTCCGTACAGTCTCCAGAATCACTGAAGTACCATAGAATTCTAGGATCATAGATTTAGAACTGAAAAGGACTTTTTAGGTCATTTAGTCCAACACTCTTACCATATATTTGAAGACACGGGGGCTCAGAGGGGTTAAATGCTTGCCTGAAGTCCCAAGGTAGTAAAGTGTAGACCTGGACTTTGAACCCTGATACTCTGATTCTCAATACAGCAAGCTTCCCATTACACTATACAGACTCTCATTTTTCTGTTTCTCCTGTGATCGCCCTGTTTCTGACTGATTACTTCTTCTGCGGACTATTACAACAGTCTGCTAATCAGTCTCTCCTCTCTATTCCTTCTCTTTTTTAGTCCATCCTATGTAGGGCTGTCAGATTTAAATTCCTAATAAATATCATCATCAAAACTCACATTGATATATGTCATTACAGTTTTTAAAAGACTGTTATTTTTCACCGCAATCTTGTGAGGCAGATACTGCAATTATTATCAACCTCGTTTCACATATGAGAAAACCGAGGCTCAAATAGATTGTGACTTATCCCTGGTCAGATGGCTTTTAAAGGGAGGATGTGGCTGGTGGGGGAGGAAGCTAGGACTTCACTGCAGATCTAACACCAAGTCTGGTGAATTTTCCAGACTACCACAAGTCTCTTTTCTGATCACATCACATCATAGCACTTCTCAATAACATCCAATGCTTTCCCATTGCCTGCAGACAATAAAGTCCAGACTCTCCATCTTGGCATTGATGGTTCTCTACAATCTTGTTCCAACACATCTCTTTTGTTTCAATTTGTAATTATATATGTAAGATGCAATACATCTTCCTTCACATCCTTTTTGCTTCTGGACCATGCACCATTCCTTTAACACAGTGCATATTTTTTTCCATTGTTCCTTAGGCCTGAAATTCCCTTCCTTGGTAACTGTCAAAATATATCCTTTAAGGTCCAATGCAACTGCTACTGCCTCAGGGAAACTTCACTGACTGTCCTAAGCTGTTAGAAATGATCTCTTCTACCTCTGAACTATAAGATTATAGCACCATAGATTTATACTTGGAAGGGAACTTAGAGGTCATGTAGGCCAAAAGTTCCAAACTATAACAGAAACAGGGGCCATTAAACAATACTCACTGTGGGCTGCATGTTAACTAAGTTTTAAAATAAGATAGCATCTATGTTTTATTGCATTTTTATTTATTTTGTTAAATATTTCCCAATTACATGTTATTCTGCTTTCACCATATGGGGATTTGCATGCAGTTCACATGTTTAACACCTCTGATCTGGTCCAACCCACACCTTTTACACTTGGGGAAACTAAGTGAAAGAGCTGAAGCAACTTAACCAGGATCTTAAGTATAGGAAGCATCAGAGTTGAGGACTGAAGCCAGGCCTTCTGCATCCAGAGTCTGGGCTCTGTCTACCATGCTAGAGTTCCACAATAATTTATTTGTACCTCTTTTAGACATTTATTACCTTCTCTTTTGCATTATTTTTATTTGTGTATACACTATCTCTCTTCTTGAATTGTAAACACCTTGAGGAATGTCTTATATTTTTTAAAAAGTATTTTAATCTATATCTATTGTTTTTACTTCACCTAAATTTCATTGTATCTCTCTTACCTTTGAATTTATATTCTTATCTCTTTCAGTTACTAGCCTTCAACATTATACTCTGTAGGCAGTAGAAACGAGAGAAATGTTTGTTGAGTTGAATTAATATGAGTTTAATACTTATCGTAAGGGATATAAAGAGATCTTAAGACTTCATTTTCTTGGTTCTATGGGAGGAATGGAAGTTGCAGACAGGCAGCTTTTGATGGTATGTAGGGGAAAATATCTTGGCAATTAGAGCTGTCTAACAGTGGGGATGGATGCCCTCTTTGGGTTCTGTTTTTCCCCTAGACGGAAACCTTTAAAAGGAGGTTGATTCACCATCTGTTGGTGGGTGTCAGAGAGGAGATTCCTGGTCTGTTTGGCAAATTGGGGTAGATGGGCTCTAAGGTCCCTTATGACTGAAATTCTATGGCTAGTTTTTTTCCAGCTCTAAATCTATGCTGTTATGATAATTCTACAAATTGCATAGGCTTTTCTTCCTGGTACATGTAACTTTCTCCCTTCTACTTTTAGCTTGTTAAATCAAACGAGCTATTTTTTTTTTTTTACAAATGGTAATTTTTTTTTTGAGGCAGTTGGGATTAAGTGATTTGCCCAGGGTCACACAGCTAGTAAGTGTCTGAGACTGGATTTGAATTCAGGTCCTCCTGATTCCAGGGCCAGTGCTGTATCTATTGTGCCACCTAGCCGCCCCCAGATGGTAATTTTTATAAGGGAATTTTTATATATTATAGATGGGAGAACTTATTCCTTTATGATCATAATGGCTAATCTGTAAACTTTAACTTCTCTTAGAAAACTAGGTTGCTTCTTACCTCTTGGCACCCAGGACCCATTTAATTTATATTAATAAACAAGTGACAAAGGAAAAGTGTGAATGGAGACAGTTCAGGTTTAGGCATTTATGGCAGATGCATCAATGAAAGCAGAATTCTGAGCATGAGATTTTTCAGAGCCTCATTGAAGAAGGAGATTTCCTTGGCAACCTCCCACTGTACTTCTTCAGTGGAAGGAACATCATGCTTCTGGATCTTCTGGTTTTTTGTAATATGATCCAGCTGAGCTATAAAGTCCAAGGCATCCTAGATTCATCAAGGGTGCTCTATCTCAGTTTGTGAGGTCTCTTGTTTGTCATACCATTTGCAAGCAGATAAAATGGCTTTTGCCAGAGCATAGGAGGCTGGGTGACTTTAAGGGTGCTTTGTATCAAAATAATTTCAAGTTTTCTAACAAATGTTTTTCAATATTTTCTGTTTTGTCATAGGGTATGCTAAATAACATAGATCAGGGGAGAGGTTGTGAAGAACAAGTCATAGTCACTGCTGTTAAAATGAGCTAACATTAGGTCAAGATGTGTAAATAAACATTCAGGCATACGGACAAGACCCAACTCTGAAATTATTGCATTACATATAAAGACTTCATTCAAGTCTTTTCATACAGGATTGCAAAGCCCCAAAGTCTACAAAGTATTGAAGAGGATCTGGTAAACAAATCTAAGCAACAGGTATGACAGGTTCCCTCCTCCCTTTGGTCTCCAAATCCTGCCCCAAATTCTTACAGAATAATGGGAGAACACTAAAGTTGAGTTTGATATCCAGAATTGGGATCTGATTTGTTTCTCAAAGAATCAAATTTTTAAATCTAAATAACCCTGGGATCACCATTAGATTGTACATCAGCCTTATGGGACTCTTGGTGGCTGGATTTCTTTAAATCAATCAATAAGCAAATATTAAGCACCTACTATGTGCCAGGCACTGTACTAGAATCTCAGGATACAAAGGAAAAAGTGAATAGTCTCTGCCCTCAAAGCAATTATAGTCTAATACAGGAGACAAGATGCACATATTATATATAACCATATACAGAAAACATATCAGGTAACTTCACTGCTTACCACAATTCTTGGAACATTGTAGGTGCTTAATAAGTGCTTATTGACTGAATATGTAGAGAGGAAGAGGGTAAGTACTTCAAGTATAGGGAAACAGTTTGAGAACACAATTTTTCTCTTTTCTGAACCTCTCTGAAGAGAACTCTCAAAACTGTAGTCATCACTGAGATAACTGGATAGAATTGACAAATTTAGTCTTTCAAGCTTTAGTCTTAAGATTATGGGAAAACTTTTGAATTCTATAGTCCAAAGGCAAATCCATGATATTATATTCAAACTACCTTTTAAGGTCTCACTAATTGAATCTTACCATAGAAATTTTAGAAAATGCTTATGGTTTTGTTGTAAATCATGGAGTGGCTAGAATGGTGGAAGAAGGTATGGTGTCTTAGAAAGTACCTGATTAAAATACCAGTGAAGCCTTGGGCAAATTATCTAACCTTTATGGCCCTAGTTTCTTTGTCTTTCAAATGAGTCGTTTGGAGTAGATAACTTCTGGATTATCTGTTAAAAACAAACAAACAAACAAACAAACAAAAAACCCTCCCCCCTGTTTGCCTCAGTTTCCTCACTGTAAAATGGGGATAATAACAACACTTACCTTTCAAGGCTGTTCTGAGGTTCAAATGAAATATTTATAAAATGCTTAGCACAGTGTCTGGCACAAAGTAGGCATTACATAAATGCTCATTCCTTTCCATTTTCTTCCCCTGTAACAGCCCTTCTGGCTCCAGATTTGTGTCCCCATTCATACCCTTCTAGAGACATGAGAAAGGTAGGTCCAAAGCAAAATTCAATTAAATAAACGTTATTGAGTTTTCACTGTAACAAACTCTGATTATCTGATCCTCAGAGTGATTCTATGACCTATGCTTACAGCAGTCTGGGGGCTCCTTGTGAAGTCACCCAAAATTTGTGGGGTGAGGGATGGGCTGTTAGTAGAGATGGAAAAAAAAAGAGCATCAGTAAAACATAAAAAAAAAAGACAACAAAGAGAAGTTCAGAAGGGCATACAAACAATTTTGTTATTACCTTGTTAAATTTAATATATGCTTTTGAAAAATAAAACATATGTAACAAGTTTACAATTTTTGTACTTTTTGTTCTTTTTTGTATATTGGAATGTTTGTGTTTGTTAATGACTCTTAAGTTCATAACAAAAAATAGAAGAAAGAAAGTGGTCATGGCTGCTTACAGTTTTGCTTCATCATTTCCCTTTTTATTTTCTCCATGAGACCAAGATAAATAGTGTTATTTGTTTAGATTTTGCTTGTCAAACATGTTCCTAAAACTAAGTCAGGATGGAAAATACCTTTCTAATGAACAGTTGGAGATGCAAGACTCTAGGTCAGGAGAGAAGTTAGGAATAGACCTCAGACCTCATCTGCACAGGGACTATAATCAAGTCCATGCCTTCTTCCTAACTTTCTTATTACTTTTCAGAGCACATTCTCCCAGTCAGCCAAAGTCATCATCTCATTCATTCCTCACTCTCCCTAACCATCTTCCCAACCCCGCCTCCCCATAACTAACCTGTTGTTACAGCTTGCCAATTTCACTTTGCAATACCTCTAGTACATGCCCCTTTCTCTCCTCTGACTGCCACTACCCTGGTCTAGGCTTTCATTTCCTCACACCTGGACTATTTCTATAGCCTTTTGTTAGGTCTTTCTGCTTCAGTCTCTCCTTGTCTCCACTCAGGAATCAAAGGAATGGGGGGAAAGGGAAAAGGAATAAGCATTTATATAGCACATACTATGTGCCAGACATTGCATTTCCAAATATCTCATTTGATCCTCAATAACCCTGTGAAGTAGGTGTTATTATTATCCCCATTTTACAGTTGAGAAAACTGAGGCAAAGAGAGGTTAAGTAGCTTGCCCAGGGTTACATAGCTAATAAGTTTCTGAGGCCAGATTTGAACTCGAGTCTTCCTGATTCCAAGCCTAGCATTCTATGCACTGAATCACCAGCTGCCTCTAGATTGTGAGCTTGTTGTATTCCCTCTCATGTTTGTATTTGCCTCTTGCATTCCCAGTATTTAGTATAGCTCCTGGCATGTAGTAAATGCCTAATAAACGCTTATGGACGTCTTGAAAAGCCTCTTACACTATTTTGCTCAATCATTTCAGTCATGTCCAACTCTTTGTGAACCCTTTTGTAATCCACGGGTTTTCTTGGCAAAAACACTAGAGTAGTTTGCCACTTCCTTCTCCAGTTCATTTTACAAATGAGGAAACTGAGGCAAACAGGGTTAAGTGACTTGCCCAAGATCACATAGCTAGTAAATGTCTGAGACCAGATTTGAACTCAAGAAGATAAGTCTTCCTGACTTCAAGTCCAGCACTCTATCCATTGTACCACCTAGCTGTCTTCTTTTACTCTATAGGATATTAAAAATTGTAAGGTTCTCCACCTGCCATTCCTCTCTTGTAAATAATCATTTATCCTTTTTCATACAACTGCCTCAAGGATAAGTCTTCACAGTTGCATCCCTAATGTCTTTTTTTTTTTCCTGTGCCCAACATGCCCTCATACAAATAGGCCATTGCAAACATACCCATACTTCATTCATCCAATAACTATCTCTCTTTCTTTCACAACCGTGCTTTGGCTCTAGATCTAGCTACCATTCTAAAATGATCATCAGAGTCAAAGGAAAACACTCCAATGCTCTGAAATAAGCCCAGAGATTTGTGGACATATCTCAAAGGTCCTGGCTGTGGCTTGTTCATACAGTAATGCTGTCTGCTTCCTCAAAATAATGTTGCCAAAGTCTCACTGCTGCTGCCTCAAAGCATACTCCATGGCCTTGAGAAACTTGCAATCTCTTCTCTTTGGTTTTGTTTAGAGCTCCAGTTTTGTTAGTGTAGAGAACTGAGAGGCAGCATGTTGGAAGTGAAAAATGTGCTGGCATTGAATATGCCTACCTCTTGTACTTACTAGCTGTGTGACCCTAGGTGAATCATTGAACCTCTCTGAGATTCATTTTCCTCATCCTCAAAATGAGGGGATTGGAATTGATGGCCTCTGAAATCCCTTTCAGTTCCAAATATATGATGTTATGATGTTGACATGATGGGGCAACTGGCCAATGAGGCCATGCTCTTTATGTACGCACAATTCTTGCTGTGTCCCAATCTGTAACATGGGACTTTGGGGAGTTGGTTTCATCCATGATGACTAAAAATTAGTGCTATATGATAATAGTCAGAAGCCTTCTAATTGGCTTCAGAGCCCAAAATACTAATGGTTCATGTATTGCTGAGCTAGAACTGAGTGTACACATGGAAGATTTGACCAGATGATCTTATTCCCTTGCCTGGAAGCTTTCAGGTGGAAGAATAGAAGCTGCGATATCTCCCACACATTCACCACATGTTCAACAGAGCATATCGCTTCTATTTCTTTTGCATTCATTCTTTCCTCACCTTAAGTGAACATGGAACCTTGGATTCTGTCCCTAGAATCATCCTGAACTTTGGTAGGTGACTTTTCACCTGATCTCTCCTAAGAATCCTCCACATGATTTCCTAATCAATCGAGTTCTAAATCACGCTGCCTTGTGCATAGCTCCTTCCCTTTTCTAATTCCTCTATTAGAGTGTAAGCTTTTTGTGGACAGGCATTGTCTTTTTCCTTGTATTTGTATTCCCAGATCATAGAACTATGCCTCTAGTTGTTGTTTGTTCTTCCTTCTTGAAAAGGACTGTGACATCAGGGAGGTGATACCACGGCATGCAAGTGAATTGGATTTAAGTGAGGGAGGGCTGTGCAGAGTCACCTGATTCACTTTCTCCTCTGGAGTCATCTGGCTCCAGTGGTGAGATATAGATCAGGACACTGGAGATGGCCCTGGATGTAGTAGGAGATCTTGGCCTTTTTAAGTTAAGATCTTTAACAGCTCTCAGTTTGACTGAGGCAATGTCCATTCAATGATTAAGGCTAGGTAAGAAATGAGGCAGAGAATGGCCTCTTTAGCTAGTCAAGAAAAAAAAAATCAGTCTGGGAGAAGACCCTAAGGGCTTCTGGCCAAAACAGAAAAAAAAGATTGCTATTTACATTCACTCTGAGCCAATCAGGGTCCAAATAATGACCAATTGAGGCTTGCCCTGGGACCTATTGTTGGCCAATCAATGAAAGTCAGAGTGATTTGGGTTTAAGGGCTGGACCTTAAGAAAAAAAAAGGTTTCAGCATTAAAATTTACATTCCTTTGAGCAGAGCACTGCACAAGTAAGGTATGATACCCTATGTGGGCAGAGGGAAGATGAAGAAAGAAAGAAAGAAAGAAAAAGAAAGAAAGAAAGAAAGAAAGAAAGAAAGAAAGAAAGAAAGAAAGAAAGAAAGAAAGAAAGAAAGAAAGAAAGAAAGAAAGAAAGAAAAAGAAAGGAAGGAAGGAAAGAAGGAAGGAAGGAAAAAAGAAAGAAAGACAGGAAGGAAGGAAGGAAGAAAGAAAGGAAGGAAGAAAGGAAGGAAGCTGTGTTGCCCAACTGACCAGTTCTAATTGGGTCCCCAGTGGGGTAGCTCCTCTTTCTACTCACATAGATTGTTGTTTGTCCTTTGTTCTCAAAGAGGACCATGACATCAGGGAGGTGATGCCATGATATGCAAGTGAATTGGATTTAAGTGAAGGAGGGCTATGCAAAGTCACCAGCCTCACTTTCTCCTCCAGAACCATCTGGACCCAGTGGTGACAGATAGATCAGGATGACTGGAGATGGCGCTGGATGCAGTGGGAGCATACCTCTAGTAAGCACTTAACAAATTACCTCCCCACCCACCTTACTTCTGAGAGAGGAGTGACCTGGCAATTGGAGAGTAGGGAGGTTGATTAGAGTCATAAGGAAGATGGCCCTGGCAACCAGAGCTGGTAGTAGCAGTTACCAAGTCTGACGAAGAGTCGGTGAAGCAACTGAGCAACCAGCTTGAACCAACTCATGAGTGGATTGATCTATCAGCTGAGACATGGCACCTTTCAAAGGGGCAGCCTGAGGAATAAGGAACTACTTGTTCACTGATGACACTTCATCTTAAAGTGAACTTGGTGAAGACTTCTTGAATGGTAAAAATGACTATCAGGACCAGGAGTCAAAAGGTACTCCTTAGCACTGTGTTTCATATTTGTGTGCTTCATTACTTTTGTCCTTTAATCTTGAGCCCACTTTCCACAGAGACCATGTGTGTGCAGAGGAGAGACAATAGTTTAAGGTTTGGGGCATGTTTTTGTACCTTTGTTGCTATACATTCTTGGCTAACTATCCCTTTGTAAAACTGATTGATTGATATTGGGAGGCACTCTAGATATGACAGCAATAGTATTAGAAGCCACAACCTGTCAGTCAATCTTTGGGGACCCAAACTGCTACTACAAATAGGGGTTGGGAGAATGGGCCCAGAAGGGGTGCTTCATGATTATGGAAACTTTCTACCAAGTTAGAGTTGTTTCCGTAACATAAAGTCTTCGAAAGTTGACTAGGGCATTGAAAAGTTTAGTAAATTTCCCATGGTCACACATCTTACAAATATGAGATGGGACTTCAACCCTAATCTTTGTGGGTTCAAGTCTGGCCCATATGTCAGCTGCCTCTTTACAATGAGGGACAAATCTATAGAGATAAATAACTTTGAGAGAAGTTTACATGTATAAATGGACATAGAAGTCAATGGGAGATTGCAGCAGGGCAGAAACATGTCCAGCAGCAGGAATCAGGAAAGGCTTCATGGAGAAGACTCTGCTTCACTGTTGAACACAAATCCAGTCCATACGTTAGTATTTCATAAACCTGATCAAACCTTCATGGGAGGGAAAATCGGCCTCAAAGAGTTCAAGAAGGCGTGAACATTAACAACTATGGTATTAAAAGCCTCCAAATGAAAAGTAATATGGGAGTGTGTAGGCTCCCTGATAGAAAATGAAAGAGATTTTTCTTTTAAAAGTCCATAGAGGCTCTTCCACACACATGCACAGCAACTATTAATATTAATGGAAGTCACACCTAGAGGGTGTAGTTATACCTTAAGCTCCTGAAGGCACAATTTCTGCTGCTCAAATTTGCTGATGATCAGTAGAATTTTGAGAATGCTAAATTGGAAAGGGAGGATCAAATTAAGGTAAAGTATAAAATAATTTGTATTTGTACCCTTAAGCTCTTTTGGGATTCTTGGACAAAAGGTCATCTGTAAGATGAAATATCTTATTAGGTAAACCTAAGAGTAATGCAATGTGTCACATATTTAAACACAGAGAAAACAAAATGATATCATCGACAGGTAATTCTGAGAAGGGGAAGGAGGTTTTTTGTTGTATTTTTAAATGTGAGGATGTTGCACCAGGAGAAATAGGAAGATTTAAATAGAAAGTAAATTTTTTTTAGCCATCTTACTCCTTTGAAAACTGAAAGAAAATCAGTAAGTAAGGAATTAAAATACTAGTAAGAAGACAGAGAAATAGATTTTTGTATTTCATTTTCTTTGTTGATAATCATAGTTGTAGTTTTATAAATAAGCATCACAGCCTGCTCCTTGAATATAAGCTGCTATTAGTAATACCATGAATATTTTTTAATATTTGCATATTTTGACATTAAAGGGAGCTATGCATAGATTGAGAATTCATGGTGTCAAGAGAGATTATAACTTTATATCTCTTGTAATTATCTGATGAAAAGCAAGGAGGTACATTTTCTTTTAAGTAATAAATTTTGTTGATGGCTTTTATTTTGTCATCATGGTGATTTTTCAGACATATTTACTTTTCCCCCCCATTTCCTCATAGCAAATAAGCCAGATAAACAAAATCAACTGACAGTTACAGTGTCTGACAGAACTTGCAACATTTGACAACTCTAATCCCTCACCTCTCCCCAAAATGAGGAAGGTGCATTTCCTCATCTGTATCAGAGGGCCAAGAGTGATCATTGTAATTACTCGGAGGTTAGCTTCATTACAGGAATGCGGAAGAATAAAAGTAGTTGTGATAGATATAAACTATATTGTTCTTACCCTATGCCCATTTTCTGCATATTTATTCTGTTGCAATGATTTGTTATTATACTATCCATCAGCAATAAGCAAGTTAGTTGATTTCCACTTCTGTTCTCAACCCTACAACTAACTAATGGATCCTCATTATGATTTATTAGCCTTCGTAATGGTGTTTATAGAAGTTGGCCGAAAGGATAGGTTGTATTTTTATTCCCAAGGCTACTTGTTAGCTCAAAAAAAATAACATACTGCAAATTAAAATAACTCTGAGGTACTACCTCACACCTATCAGATTAGCTAATATGACAGAAAAAGAAAATGACAGCTGTTGGAGGGGATGTGGAAAAATTGGGACACTAATGCATTGTTGATGGAGTTATGAACTAGTCCAGTCATTCAGGAGAACAATTTGGAACTATGTCCAAAGGGCTATAAAACTGTGCCTACCCTTTCACCCAGCAATACTACTACCAGGTGTGTATCCCAAATAGATTAAAGAAAAAGGAAAAGGACCTCTAGGTACGAAAATACTTACAGCAGCTCTTTATGTGGTGGCAAAGAATTGGAAATTGGGAGGATGCCCATCATCAATTGGAGAATGGCTGAACAAGTTGTGGTATATGATTGTGATGGAATACTAATTGTGTTATGAGAAATGACAAGCAGGAATTCAGAAAAACATGGGAAGATATACATGAACTCATATAAAGTGAAGTGAGCAAAACCAGGAGAATGTTGTATACAGTAACAGCAATATTGCTCTATGATCAACTGTGAATGACTTAGCTATTATGATCAATACAATGATCCAAGATATTTATGAAGGACTGATAATGAAAAATGCTATCTACTTCCACAGAAAGAACTGATGGAGTATGAATGTAGATTGAAGCATACTTTTTTCACTTTCTTTTTTGTACTTGTTTTTTGGGCAACATGGCTAATATGGAAATGTTTTGCATGATTTCACATGTATAATTGATATCACATCTCTTGTCTTCTCAATGAGGGAAGAGGAGCGAAGGGAGAGAATTCAGAACTCAAAATTTTAAAAAAATTTAAAATAAATAAATAAAAATTAAAAAGCATATTTTGGATGTGTTTTCAAGTATGTAACAATGTTTTTAATAGTGACTGCAATCTATATTTTCTGTTAATAGTGCAAGGTTATCAGCTATCTTATCTATATTACTAAATAGGAGAACCTGAATGCTGTGTAGCTATGGAGTAAAATCATTGATTTCTATGGAACAGAACTGGAAATGAATACTGAGATCATCCCCTCACTGCTTGACACACACACACACACACACACACACACACACACACACACACACTTTATAGGTGAGGAAACTGGGCCCAGGGAAGGGAAATGATGTGACAGAGGTTTTTCCATCAGAGAATCCTAGATTAGACAGCAATCTGAATTATTTGCTCAGAGAAGTGTATACATGAAGAAATGGATGGTATAGAGCAGGATGTGTTGGATTTGGGAACAGAGAATCTGTGTTCCAATTCTGACTCTTTTACTTGCTACTTGTATGATAAGTAGAGCAAGTCACATCACCTCTCTGGGCCTCAGTTTACTTTTCTCTAAAATGGATTAGATTGGTCTGTGAGTTATCTTCCAACTCTAAATCTACAATTTCATGGTCCTAAGTCTAAAACACTACATGATTTACTTCAGAAAGAAAATTGGGGCCCCCAAATAAATTTTTAAAATTTTGAATATGTGCTAGTGCCCTAATGTTTCCCAGAGGAAGAAAGAAAGATATATTAGATGGAATGATGATCTGAAGATTGCTACATGTCTTGGTTTTTGCTCTGAAAAGCTACGCTTCTTGAGTGTTTCCTTTTCAGTAAAAATGTCTGTGTCCTTATCTGTTCTATAAAAGGAGAGTTGTAATTGGCTAAGAGTGTATTTACATAGGAATGCAAGCATAATTAAACATTGACAACAAGAGGTCCTCTAAGTGGATTCAAATGAGTAAATATAATTAAGCAAGTTTCCAAGAAAAGAGAGAGAAAAAGAGGGGTATGTGGTGTGTGTGTGTGTGTGTGTGTGTGTGTGTGTGTGTGGTGTAGGGCATCTTCTTTCCTACACTGAGAGGCATCAGAAGATGAGGGAGGTAATGTCCTGAAATAGAGGTGTATAAACAAAGAGGTGGTAGTGTTAGGTCTGTGGTGAGCTGGGCTTGATGGTAACATAAATAGCATGAAGAAGCCTTCTAAACAAAATCTCCAGCTGATCATGGAGCCGACCCACCACAGGCCTGGAGAACTGCTGAGAAAACAAATAATGTTTCCTGGGGACACTGAGGGGATTTAGCTCTGACTTCTCATGGGTGTGATGCTCTTTTTTGCTCACTCTGTCAGCAGGTGGAGGCTAATGGACAATGCTAGGCGTGGGAATTCTAGCACGTCTCTAGTATTTTAAATAGATGTGATGAGGGCCATTTACCTCCAGCTCTTCATTAGATTGGCCTCCAGTGGTGAAGAGGTAGAAAGCTAGATGTCTCTAGAAAGCGGTTGTGGAAAAAAAAATTGCTGGCTAATTGAAAGATAGATTTCATTGAAAACTACATTATATCAACTGAGGCTTGTTTTATATATCACCTTATGTGATAATAGAGGTAGTCAATCCCTGAATTTTAGGTCTTAAATGAAAAATTAGTATTTTGTGATTGTAGGGCCCATAGCAGGATGTGGACTCAAAAACCTGTGAGTTTTAGCCTTTCTCAAGCTGTGCGATCCTGATTAAAACTTTCAAAGACAATATTGTGCATCAAATCAGAGGCAGCTAGGTGACACAGTATATAGAATGCGAGCTCTGGAGTCAAGAATACCTGAGTTCAAATCCAGCCTCAGCCACTTTCTAGCTATATGACCCTGGGTAAGTAATTTAACCTCTGTCTTCCTCAATTTCCTCAACTATAAAATGGGGTTAATAATGGCATATGCTTCCCAAATTTTTGTAAGGATCAAATGAAATAATAATTGTAAAGCATTCAAAATTAAAACACTATGAATAAATATGTCAATGCTAGCTGTCATTA
The DNA here is from genome assembly GCF_003287225.1 of Phascolarctos cinereus. Lineage (NCBI taxonomy): Eukaryota > Metazoa > Chordata > Mammalia > Diprotodontia > Phascolarctidae > Phascolarctos > Phascolarctos cinereus. The sequence goes on along the minus strand of NW_027555847.1, from coordinate 486,108,693 downwards.
TTAGTAATTATCAATATATTTATTGAGAACCTCTTCTATATGTGCAAGGCACTATGGATAAGTTAAAGAAGTAATATTCAATGAACTTATAAACTGGTTAGAGAAATAAGATATAGGTGGCAGAAAGGCAAATAACAATGCACCAGTAAATCTCTATGATTTCCTTGGTATGGTTATTCCTTCTAGTAATATAGATCAGATGTATGAAATGCACCATGGACTTCAATGTGGCAGCAGCAGGGATCCTTCTGTATGGTTTAGTGGCTCTTGTTTCTATTTGAGGTTTTCATTTGTCCTGGGTGATATCTTGACTTGGGTATGAATTGGATTTAAGTGAGGCATAGTTGCATAAAGTCATCAGCCTCATTCTTTCTGCCGGAGAGTCATCAAAGTCCAGTGCCAAGACAAAAGTCAAGACAATGGGGCAATGACCTGGGATACAGTGCATGACCTTGGTGTCTTTGATATTTGATCAAACTCTAAGCACTCCATAGCACCTGCTTCAGCTGCCTTCATGGAAGTTGGAACAAATTATTCTTGTCTGCCCATTCTGATAGTGGTGGCGTTGACATAGGAGGGAGTCTTCACATGCTTGAGGTAGATACCTTTCCCCAACTAACTGACAGGTTTGAGGCCTGTCAGTTACCCTCAACCTGGTTTAGCCTGTCTGCTGAGACAATTTCACCAGGATGTGGCCACTGCATATTCTATAGCTTTTAGGAGTTATAGGTGAGAGTTGGATGAAGGTGGTAATCAAAGGTGGATGAACAGCCCTGAAAAGGACTCAGCAAGCCCTCATAGTAGAGGTGCTAGTCCTCCTTGAACACCCTGTATGCCCCAGGTTTGACAAGTTTGAGTTTGACACCACTAATGTAGATCGTGACTTCTCTGTACTTTACTTTTTATGAGTTATTATGGCTGAAAATATTAGTCCCCTTGAAGCCAACATTCTACTGATGAGCTTTTACTCAGTTAGATGGGCTAGTCCATGGACAGAAATCTTTCACCAAGCCTGTGTTGGAAGCTCTTCCAGTTTGTACCAATATTTTTCTTGCTGATGTAGCCTTTGCAGGGTCATGTTAACACCAAATGAAACATTGGAGGAACACTGAAGTAACAATAGAACTCATTATGTTTCACCAGAAATTTATTCTTCGTGTTTTTCTCATATCTATTAGCAGTGCTAAAACTCAAGTTATCCACATATAATCCCGTATATTTTGTTATTTCCTCTCTATCTTCTTAGAGCATTTGTGTAACGAACAGACCGTTGTATTTGGAATCAGGTTTTTATCAGGATATATGTTGACCTGACATAAACAATTATAAGTTGGGAGGAAGAGCTATCCACAAATTATTAAATCTAAGGATTGGTAGCCAATCGCATTACTGCCAGATGGAACCTGGAGAGAATTTCTAGAGGAAAAGGAATCTTTGGCAGGAGACTGAAGGAATAAGATGTACTTTTGTAACTATTGCTGGCTAAAGATAAAGGTCTGAGAAGAGAAAATAGCATATGGAAAATGAATAGTTGACCATGATGGTGTTGGAAAATTAACTTTGACTTTCTAGACCATAGTGTAAGAAAGCAATGTCAAACTCAAATAGAAATGGGGCCACTAAACCATACATAAGGCTCCTGGGGGTGCATATTGACTTAGAAAACTGCATAGTAACATTATTTATGTTCTATTGTATTTCTATTTGTTTTGTTAAATATTTCCCAATTACATTTTAATCTGGTTCCACATAGTCAAGGAGTGTTGTGGATGGCCCATGGGAAGCATATTTAACACCTCTGGTGTAAGATACAGGAATGATGATTTCTTGGATACAGATGAAGCACATTTTGGGAGGACTTAGAAGAGTACCTAGAGAATGACTGACTGATAAAGATGGATTTAATAGATTCCCAAAGGAGAACATGGAGAGCAACAGGCATAATGTAAAGATTACCTGTAGAGGTCCTTAGAAACAGTCAGGAGATAATTATGGGGAAGATGGCCAGAAATCATAATCACAGCTGGTTGCCAATACAACAGGGAAGACTGTGAAAAATAAAATGAGGTACAGTTTTTAATGTAGGGAAATACATCTGGCTTCATAGGTATCAATAAGACTTGGTGGAATATGACATGACAGGAATATGGCAATATTGGAATAAGGCATATGATGATATTGGAATATGGAATATACTCTTTTTCAAGAGCAACAGATTTGGTAGAAGGAGAAGGGTAGCATCAAACATCAAGAAAATAGTTACTTATATAGAAATCCATGAATCAATGTAGAGGGGATGGGGGAGAACATTGGGTAAGAGTCAAAGGAATGAGAAACATGTGAGATAATGGTTGAAATATACTACAAGCACCAAACTAGCTGGAGTAGAAGCATGGTGAAATAGAATGTCATTGAGGACAGGGACTATTTGATTTTCTTAGAATCCTCGGGCGTTCTGTACCCCTAACCCCTAGCAAAGTGCTGGCATGTTTTTGTTGTTCAGTCATTTTTGAGTTATATATGACTCTTTGTGGCCCCAGTTGAAGTTTTCTTGGCAGAAATACTGGAGTGGTTGCCATTATCTTCTCCAGTTCATTTTACAGATGAAGAAATTAAGGTAAGCAGGGTTAAGTGACTTGCCTAGGGTCACACAGCCAGTAAGTGCGTGAGGCCAGATTTGAACTCAGGAAGATGAGTCTTCCCTGTTTCCAGGCCTGGCATTCTACCCACTGTGCTAACTAGTGGCCCCATAGCTATCACACAGAAATTGCTTAATAAATATTTACTAAATCATAGACTTAGATTAAAAAAGGCAACTGTGTAAGAATATAGGAAGTGACCTATATAAATCATAGGATCACAGATCTAGAGGTAGAAGGAACCTAAGGGGCCATCTTGTCTAATTTTATAGGTGGAGAAACAGAGGCACAGGGAGGTTAAATAACTTGCCCAAGGTCATCGAGTGGTAAGTGTGGAAGTGGAATTTGAACCTAGGTCCTCTGACTTCACATCCACTCTACTAAGAGGAGACAATTAGGAGTTAGGAGACAATGGCACATTTGGGGCATTAAGGGTGTTGGGAGATAGTGGGTAATGGGGAAGTTCACTGGGTGATGTGATCAAGGGACAATAGGAGGAAATGGGAGGCTGATTTAGTTTCAAGAGAGGATGGGATGATCTCTTTCCTTAGGAAATTAGTTCTTTTCTCTTTTGTTTTGGTGGAAGAAGTCAGGGAAGCCACAATCTGACTCATTGCCTCAATCATCCAAAGGAGAAAAAAATGCTAGGAAGAACAGTCCTGTTCTATATTTCAAGGAGGGACCTGAGAGTCCCATCACTTCCAAGGAAACCTGGGTGTTGACACTGCGGCCTGCAAAGTTGGGTGGTGGATAATTAAAATGCTGGTTGAAGCTGTAGAGCCAGTGAGTCGCCATCTTCTCCTCTAAACCTTTAGATCTCATCTCAAGTGGCAGGTAAAATAGAACAGAAATGGGAAATGAGATAGCAGAACTTCGGTGGGGAGGGTGGAGGGTTAAGGTGTATGTAACCAAGTCAGAGGCATTCATGAGAAACAACAGTGACATAGACATAGGAGTCTTAGAGGATTGCAAGGTCAGTATGATTCATCAATGTAATGCCACAGCAAAAAAAGAGAGCATGCAATTTTAAGGTAAATTATAGTATATTTGGGGATAGTGGAAGGAATGTCCAAGTTGATGAAATCATGAATCATTTGACAAAGCGACCAGAGCAACAGTTGTAATAGTTCGTGTAAATCCTGCCCTAGTCAGACTTTCTAGTTCTGGGGTGCCATGTTCTAGAAAAGTTCTTGACAAGCTCCATTCAGGTTCTACTCTGATACCTCATAATGGTGTGGAGGTGACCTTGGTTTCTCAAAGGTGCAAAAACTCTAGCAGTTCCTTCCTTCCTAACTCAAAAGGCTTTGAGTGTGGGCTGAGTGATTTGCTTGAGTTTAGAGATGTTCCTCACCAGGTTGGTCACGTAGTAATAAATATTTCAGCTACAGCATCTCTTAAAGACAATCAATCTCAACTAGTATTTATTAACTAAGCAAAACTCTGGAATAAGAAGGGGCATATGTGTGTGTGCAAATATAGTGAATGAAATAAATATGAAATAATCCCTGCTCTCAAGGAGCTTATATTGTAAGAGGGAACAATAGGTACAATTATGTGTAGAATAAACATGAAGAAAGTAAACATAAATACAAGGTAGTTAAACATAAGGTAGCTTGGGAGGGTGAGCACTAGCCGTTGGGATGGGGTGGGGGAATCAGGAAAGGCTTCATGTAGAAGATAGGGCTAAGCTTTGTCTTGAAGGAAGAGATGAATTGTATTGAAGCAAGGGTGAGGAGGGAGTGCATTCTGGGTAGGTGGATGGCCAGTGCTTAGGGAGATCGAGTACAACACATGAGAAACAGAGAGAAAGCAAATCTGACTGGATTGCTTAGTGTGGGAGGGAGAGCAATGGTCACTGAGTCTGGAAAGAGAGTAGGGTCAGGTTGTGAAGGGCAAATCACTAAATTTCTCTAGGTATCAGTTTTCTCCTTTGAAAAATGCTGTGGTCGGACTAGATGATATTTAAGGTTTCTTTCAACTCTAAAATTGTATAATTTTAATTCTACATCCAACTAATCTCCCATTCCTACTCTCTTAAATCTTTCTCTTTCCTATTTCCACAGCACCCCCATAATTCAGGTTTTCATTACCTCTCATGTTAATTATTGCAATAATCTCCCAACCAGTCTCCCACTTCCAATCTCTTTCCCCTCCAAGGCATCCTATCTATGACTGTCTTGCTAAGATTTCTAATGCACAGGTGACATCACTCATTGTTCAGAAACATCCAATGGTTCTCCATTGCCTATAGAATAAAGTCAAAACTATCTGTTCTGATATGCTAGACCCTTTGTTATCTTAGTATAATCTACTGTTTGAGCTTTATTTTGCATTAGGATAATTATTCCTGCTCATCATGTATTCTATTTATTGTCGTTGTTCAGTGTTTTCATTTGTGTCCAACTCTTTGTGGTCCCATTTGGGGTTTTCTTGGCAAAGATACTGGAGTGGTTTGCTATTTCCTTCTCCAGCTCATTTTACAGATGAGGAAGCTGAGGCAAACAGATTAAGTGACTTGTCTGAGGTCACACAGCTAGTTAGTGTCTGAGGTCAGATTTGAACTCGGATACTCCTGATTCCAGGTCCAGTATTCTATTCACTGTACCACCTAGCTGGCCCATGTATTCTATGCTTTAGCCAAATTGAACTACTTACAGTCCCCAGAATATATCCCCAACTTTTCCGTGTTTATATACTTTGTTCATGGTGTTCCTCATACCTGACCCCACTCCAGCTCTGCTTGTAAAATATTCTACCCATTGTTTAAGGCCCAGTTCAAATACCACTTCTTCCATGATTCCTTGAGATAGTAAAGATCCTCATCTGTTCTCATAGCACGGTGTCTGGCATATAGTAGGTACTTAATAAATGCTTGTTTTCTTACTTGCTTTCTGTGAGCACCTGGTGATGAATCCTCCCAAACCTAGCAAGGCACACCCTCAAACAGCAACCATGTTGTCTATCACTGGGTCTGTATCCAAAGGCTTTGCAGCTTAATGGGCCTCCCAGAGCTTGAGACCTAGCCTGGAATAGCTTTCAAGAACCCAGAATCAACTCCAAACTAAAACAAGGCATTGAAGAAGGATTGCTATTCTAATTGTTACCTTAAAACTGTCTCAGTGTCTAGCACGAGGAATTGCATATAGATACCTAATGTTTGTTGAATGATAATGAATTTAGTTTGAATGAATGAATAAAATAGATTACATGAGGTATGGTATAATTAATCTTTCAATTAGGTGGTATGGATATTAAGAATTGTAAGAATTCAGAGAAAGGCAAGACCACCCCAATCTGAGTTGCCTTTATTGCATCTATATCTCATTAGAATATTAATATCTTCATTGAAATGTAGGGGGAGGGGGCTGTCCCCCACAAGTAGCGTGGGGGGTGGGGTCGTGTGGCTCAGAGGAAGCAAAAGAGACATCTCTAGCTTCTTCTTTCCTGACTGTTCTTTAAGCGAGACTGTAATCCCTGCAAGGAGGAGAAGCAGGAGGTAGAGGCAAGAAACTCAGTCTTCTGCTCTCATAGGGTGGGAGAGTACTGGGCTAGAATTCTATTTGTTCCTTAAAATATTATTAGTTTAAGAGGTGTGGTTTTCAGATTCAGTCTAACTTCTGAGAGCTGTTTCATTAATTGGGGCAGGGGAGCAGGACCCTAGGCTTTATGTCCAAGGCTTGACTCCCTTCCCACTAAATACCAATTCTACAGTGAATATACCTCAGTTCAAATCTGGACATAGACTCTTACTAGCTGTGAGACCCTAGATAAGTCACTTAACCTCTATTTGCCTCAGTTTCCTCAATTGTAAAATGAGGATAATAACAACACCCACCTCGAAGGGTTGTTGTGAGGATCAAGTGACATAATATTTGTAAAAAGTACTTAACACAGTGCCTGGCACATAGTAGGTGCTATATAAATGACTATTCTCTTACATATACAGATATCTATACTCACATGCATAAGTGTATATATGTATACATATACATACATATGTAAGTATATATATATATTTATTATACACACACACATACTCATGCATACATTAACACACACACATATATCACCAGAAGGGCAGCAAGGCTTTGGAGCTTAGCTTCCTGGGAACAACCTTCATTCCTGCTTCCACTGACAACTCTCAGGCTTCGTGTTGCCCTTTTTAAAACAAACAAACAAAAAAACTACATCCCCTTCCCTTCAAGGCTGCCTTTGAGGATCTTTAAAAACCAGATTTCACCTGCTTACAAATATTTTGGTGGGAGAACATGGTGTGTCTCACTCCTCACTTCCCATGCCCTTAGGAATAACCCTGCTTGGAACCACAGCTGAGAGGCATCAAACAACTTAGAACACTATATAGGAATAACTTTTCTTATCTTGTGTAAAAGCAAGAGAGGAGATAAGAATTCAGGAGCTAAGGGGGAAAAGAGAAAGCTCTCTCTGTTCTCATTTTTTCCCTTTTTTTACATTTATTCATTCACAAATCATTTCTTAAGTGCCAACTATGTTTAGAGCACTGTGCCAGGTCTTGGGAGAGATACAAAAAATAATTAAAATTAGGTCTTGACCTCATGAAACTTATAGTCTAGCAGAGAAAGGGGATATGACACGTAGGCAAATATACAATACTATATAATAAATCTCTAAGAACAATGAAATTACTTTAATCAAGCATAGTCAAAAACATTTAATAAGGTATTTACTGTGTACCAGGCACTGTGCATTTGACCAGCGTGTGGGACAAATCCAATGTGCTGTAGGAGGTTGGAAGGAGGAAAGAGCATTTATGACCATAGGGATTAGGGAAGACTTTCTGGAGGAAATAGCATTAGAATGGGGTCTTGAAGACAGGTAGGATTGAAAAGAAATTATTATAAAGTCAATAACCAGGAATAAAAAGAAATAGAAGTAAATAAATAAATAAAATAGGAATAAGGATCTTACTGAAAAACCTTAACCTTTACAAGACAAAAACAAACTAATTAATAAACCATCAAACAAAGAAAATAATTTTATTATTTTGTGTTACTTTTCCAGGCCTGCCCACCCAAAGTTCTGCTACTTTCTTTAAATGTAGTCACAATTAGTATTTATTTTGTTCCATTTCTGATGATTTCTCTCTTTGTCTCACTTTGTCTTTCCATATTTCCTTTATGCTTCATATTTATGGTTTTTATAGTAGCACATTCCTGAATTACATTAATGAATACAATATTATATATTTAAAAGGAATAGCAAGTTGTACATAATAGGTTTTCAGTTTCATGTCCAATATTTTTTATTACACCATGTTATAGAAATGCTTGTTTTATTCCATAAATGAAAAATAAAGTTTAAAAAATACACTGTAATTTATCCATCCATTCTTCAGTTGCTAAATATATAGATTTGCTTCCTCTTTGCATTTTACAAATAGAATAGTTGTGAATATTTTTGTGCAGAGAAGTCTTTTGTTTTTAATGTCTTTGAGACAAAGTCCTAGCAGTGGAATTGGCAGTTGAAAGGCTCGATCAGTTTGGCAAATCATTGTTCGTTATTACATTGCTTTTCAGAATGTTTAGACTGAATGGCAGCCTCACTAGTCATGTGTCAGAGCTCCCATTTTCCAACCGTATCACCAACATTGAATTTGATCATTTTTTGTTATTTTTGGTATTATAGCGGATGATATCTTAAGATTGTTTTGATATGTATTTCCCTAGTTATTTGAGAGTTTTATCAGGTTATTAAGTTTATATTTCTTTCTTTGTAAGCTGTCAATTGATATAATTTGATTACTGTTCCCTTTGGGGAGGATATATTGTTAGTTTTATAGATATATGTCAGATTCTTATGCATTCTGGATAATAGACTGTAAATATTTCGCCAATCCATTTCTTTTCCATTTAGTGATGTTTATTTTTGTTGTGTGAAATCCTTTTTATCTTTTCTTAAATCTGTTTGTCTTCAATTATTTGCTTTTTTTAGTCAGTGGGACTTTAAAGGGTAGAGTTGGGGGTAGAGAAGGAGCATCTGTGGCCTAAGTAACAACATTAGTAAATGCATAGGACCAGAAAAGCTGGTCAATGAACAGGTCCAGTTGGGATGGAATATGCTCATGTAGTGGGAAATGTTTGTAAACGCAGGGGAACTCCAAATTGTAGAGGATCTTGAATGCTAAGCTAAGGAGTCTGGACTTCATGTGTTGGGCAATAAAGGACAACTAAAGAATTTTGAGAGGAAGTGACATGATTGGGTCTGTAAAGAAGGACAATTATTCTGTTGGCAATGTGATGAATAGATTAGAGGAAGCAAAAGGGCATAGGTATGAAGACCAGTTGTGATGCTGTTGAAGTATTCAAGGCATATATGGTTTATTTTGTGTGAGATTTGAGATAAAGATGGCATGAAACATCCAGGAGCCAGTTAAAAAAGTGAATCGGGAATTTTAGAGAGGTCAGGGATAAAGCTATTTTTTTGAGAGTCACCTAGATGTAGGTGATAGCTAATGTTCTCTTGGCAATCTTGTAGCTTGCCTAGGGAGAAAATGTAGTTGGAGAGAAGAGAACCGAGAACAGAATCTTAGACAATTTACAACTTCAGGTGTTTAGAACTAAAAAAAAAAAAGAGCTCTAAAGCAATATTGAAAATTCTTGGTCTGAGAGGTAGGAGAGAGTAAAGAAAGTTCTCTTTTTCCATTTTCATTCTCTCATTTCTTAGCTTCCCATTCAGTATAAATTTGGCAGCCTCAGGTCAGGGACACTCTCATGTACAGGTGATTTGTCTATACATTGGTAACTTACAACAAACTTGGCTATGATTCATTTGAACAAGTATTTATTGTCTATGCAAGGCAATAACATGTTACAAAATGGGGAGATATTTAGAAATGAAATCCTCAACATAGAGAATTAATTTATTATACTTAACATTAGTTGTAATTATTAACCAGAGTTCATAACAGGATGCAATAATATTTCACTTTATAAAAATGTTTTCTTGGAATCTTTGAATCACAGAGACAAATTTGAAAGACACCCCAAAGGCCATCTATTCCAACATGTACTTAAACAATCCATAACCCTTAAAATGGTCATGCTCCCTTCGAAGACTTCTAGTGAATTAAATATGAATTTGCATCTTTGCAAGCACATAGCAGAATACCTGGCACATCATAGGCATTTAATAGGTGTTTATGTTCTGATTATTGATTGACTACTCCTAGTTCTTTCCTTTAGAGCAAGATTAATACCTTTTCCAAATGACAACTCTTTAAATACTTGAAACAACTTCTCTAAGTCTTCTCTCCCAGATTCCAAATTTCTTCACCTTAATTTTGTATGAGGCCCTTCAGCATCCTGATGCTCACCTTGCTTGGGATGTTCCCCAACTTAACAATGTTATTGCTGAAATGTGGCACCCCCAACAAACTGTACTCAAGATGCAGCCTGGCTATTCCTTTAACCCTCTCCTGGCTCTACTTCTGACTCTCTGTACTAGTCCACTATGTTTCCTATTCTTCCTCTCCGCTTTTTAGCTCTCCTTTTTTGAAAGAACTATCTTTCTTTTTGCTTAAATATTTATTTCCAGTGCTTAGTACAGTGCTTGGCAGGACACTCCAGTTCCAAAAGATGAAAAAGACGATACAGTCCAGGTTGGAGCCTGCTGGAACAAGTAAGCAAACTGAAACTTAAGCGAAGTAGGTGAGCAGAGAGATGCTGGTACCACTGTTTATTGAGATTCTCTGGTTCACTCGTGTAGCTTCCCTATCAGTGTTGTGAACTTTTCCTAGGAACTAGTTTTGGGGAAAGAAGTTAAAAAATGACACTTACCAGAAAGTGGGTTACAACTGTTCCCTTGTGAAAAGGGACAAGACAGGAGACTCTTTTCTCTTTTCTTTGTATACATTTAAAATAAACTCTGTTCTATCTTCCTGTTTTGTTAGACAGTAGTTCTTATAGAAGAACAGAATAGCCCAAGGGGAGATAGAAACCAGTCATGTTCTGATATCTTCAGGGAACTCTCTTGGAGAGAGCAAAATGAGCCAGACAATTCTTTAGAAGTCCTCAATATTGAACTTGGTTCATATGAACCCAGAACATTCATAATGAGTCACAGATCACATTAACACAGTACTAAAGGTGTATATATTAATCTTTATTAAATCTCATCTTAGTATATTTGGCTTAAAATTTTAGCCTGTTGAGATCTTTTAAAAATCTTGATTCATCAAACCATAATCTTAGACCTGCAAGGGCCTTAGAAATCATCTAATCCATTTCCTGACTTTACAGATGAAGAAACTGAGGTCTAGAGGTAGCAAGTACAGGGTTGAGATTTGAAATAAAATCTTCTGATGGGAAAACCAGGACTTTTTGTACTATGTCACATTAACTTATATTGGCTATCCATTACTACTCTGTGTAGTTTGCAAATTTGACAAGCATGTCATTCATACCTTTATCCCAGTTATTGATAAAAATTCTAAGCAGAGGGGCAACTAGGTGGCACAGTGGATAGAGCATCCAGCCTGTAGTCAGGAGGACTTGAGTTCAAATCAAGCCTCAGACCAGACACTTGACACTTTCACTTAATCCCAATTGCCTCACTCCCCCCAAAAAAAATTCTAAGTAGAGTAGGGCTAAAGGCAGCAATCTGGGGCACTGCCCTAGGCTCTCCAAGTTGACACCTATCTATCAATGATGACTCTTAGGGTCTAGTTTTTCAACCAATATGGAAACCATGGTACTGTACATTGTCCTGCTCCTACCACTATTTTTTCAATAATAGCATGAAAAAATATGTTGAATAATAATAATAATAATAATAATAATAATAATAATAGAAATCAGGTAATCTAAATCAGTAGCACCTCCCTGGTCTACTGGTTTTATAATCCTGTTTAAAAATAAATTGAGATCATTCTGGCATGGATGAAGACATGTTGGTTTTTGTGTGATCACCACTTTCTTTTCTAGATGGTTACCAAAGTTTGTTTTGATAATACCTTCCAGAATTTTTCCAGGAATCCAAATTGAACTGTCAGGTCTATAACTTGTACTTGAATACAGGAATGGTAACATAATCTTCTGCATATTCTTCTGCAAAATTCTTCAGAGATTCCTGCCAATAGTTTCATATTCCCATCTGCTAGTTCCTTCTAGTACCCTCTGTTTTGGTTTGCCTGGGTCTCATTACTTGAGCAAATTAAGAGCAGCTAGGTGCTCTCTTACTCCCTGATTAGTTCAGATTTTAGCTCCTCATTAGCTATTTTTGTTCTGTCCTTCATTAATTTTAGCAGAAACAAGAACTAGAAGGAAACATGAATTGACTAGTTTTTCTTTCTCTCACCAATCTGTGATCACTATCCCATCCACCTCAAGCAAAAGTTCTATCCTTTATGTGATTATGATGTTTTACCTAATAGAGCTTTAAAAAATACTTTTTGAGGCCCTACATGTACAAAAATATTCACAGAAGCTCTTTTTGTGGTGGCAAAGAATTAGAAATTGAGGGAATGCCCATCATTTGGCGAATGACTGAACAAGTTGTGGTACATGAAGGTAATGGAATACTATTGTACTATAAGAATTGATGAGCAGACGGGTTTTAGAAAAACCTGGAAAGACTTATGTGAACTGATGCTGAGTGAAGTGAGAAGTGAGCAGAACCAAGAGAACATTGTACACGGTACAGCAGCGTTGTGTGATGATCAACTTCTCAGCAATACAATGATCTAAGACAATTCCAAGACTCATGATAGAAAATGCTATTCATATCCAGAGAAAGATCTATGGGTTCTGAATGTAGTTCGAAACATACTATTTTCACTTTTTTTGTGGCTTTCTCCTTTTGTTTTTGCTTCTTTTTTTTTTTTATAACATTACTAATATGGAAATATGTTTCAGATTGCTTGCTGTCTTAGGGAGGGGAGAGGGAAGGGAGTGAGGGATAAAAATTTGGAACTCAAAATCTTATAAAAAATAAATGTTGAAAACTATCTTTACATGCAATTGGAAAAAAATGCTATTTACAAAAAAAGCACAAAAAGCTTTTTGTTGCTCTTAGCATTCATTAACAACTTTAACTTACTCTTAGCTTTAGTGCTCTTGGCATGATTTGTTGATTCACACAAGACTGTTTTTCTGTCCTTCCTCACTTATTAATAGCTTATATTTGCATATCTCTGACTATGTGCTAGATATTATGCTAAGTGCTTTACAATTATTGACTCATTTGATTCTCACAATAATTCTGGAGGTGACAGATTTTAGGGATGAGGAAACTGAGATAAACCGAGTTTAAGTGACTTGCCCAGGGTTGCACAGCTAGAAAGTATTTGAGGTTAGATTTAAATTTAGGTCTTTTGACTCCAGGTCCACTGTACCACCTAGCTGCCTTATTTGTTCTTCTTTCCCTGTTTTATAAATATATATATATATTTTTAATTAAAAAGTTTAGGTTGGCTGATGAGTTAGTCCTCTGCATATCCACATCAGTTTTTCCAGATGCCTCCCTCTGTTCTTCCTCACTACTCCTCTACCCACCATATCTGTTCTCTATCCTTAATTCTGAGCCATCATGAGTGAGAAAGTAAGGTTCATTTGGGGAAGGCAAAGGGGCCAAAGCATTAACTCTTAAAAATATTTGTGAACAGTATAGCAAAGAATCAGCCCCTCTGGAGTCATAATCTTTATGCTTATAAGAACTCAGTGATTTCTGTAGAAAACTGATTCCATAAAATGTTGACTAGAGCTTTGAAGTCTAGATGCATAACAGAGTGACATTGAATTGGATTTTATTTCATAAGCTAAGGCATTTTCAAAGAACTTTTTTTAATTCAATGGTTATTTATTGCCAGCTGCTTTCAAGCAACTGTGCCACATGTTTTTAAAAGGTCCAAGATTTCACCTGTATTTGTCTCTTCATGCAGGAGAAAATTCAATTCTAACTTTAATAAACTATTGAAAAATGTACAATATTATAATTATCTCTTTTAAAAACTACTATAGTACTTTATGCCTGTAAAATTTTCATTAGAAATGTTGGATGTCATCTTACATTGTTGACTGAGAAACCTGAGAAGACTTGTATGAATTGATATAGAGTAATAGAGGGAGAAGAAATGGGAATAGTGTCAGATTTTATATTCCTCAGTTCAAAGATCACGGCAGATGGTGACTGCAGCCATGAAATTAAAAGACACTTGCTCCTTGGAAGGAAAGCTATGGCAAATCCGGACAACATACTAAAAAGCAGCGATGCCACCTTGCCAAGAAAGGTATGTATAGTCAAAGCCATGGTTTTTCCAGTAGCAATGTATGGTGGTGGGAATTGGAATATAAGGAAAGCTGAGTGTCACAGAATCATCATTTTTGAATTGTGGGGCTAGAGAAGACTTTTGAGAGTCTTTTGGACAGGAAGGGGATCAAATCTGTCAATACTTAAAGAAATTAATTCAGGCTATTCATTGGAAGGTCAAATATTGAAGCTGAAACTTAAATACTTTAGGCACATAATGAAAAACTGGCATTCATTGGAAAAGACTGAAGCCTGTTGGGAAAGACTGGGAAAAGATTGTTGGCAAAGATCAAAGGCAAAAAGGGGACAGCAGAGGATGAGACAGATAGTGTTATGGAAACCACATACATGGGTGTGGATGGACTTTGGGAGATAGTAGAGGATAAACGGAACTGGCATGCTACTGTCCATGGGGTCACAAAGAATTGGAGACTACTGAATGACTGAATAACAATAACAAAAGTAAACAGAACCAAGAGAACAATTTATACAATAACAACATTGTAAGGACAAACAACTTTGAACATCTTAAGATCTGTAAGTCAACACGCATTTATTAAGGGCTTAAAAAGTGCCAAGTTCTGTTCTATGCTTTATAGAAGCAAAGCAAGGTTAAAGACAGTCTTTACCTTCAAGGAGCTTTCATTCTAAAGGCGGAGACTGCATGCAAACAGCTAGGTACAGTTAAGATATATTCAGCATAGGTGGAAGATAATCTTGGAGAGAAGCCACTAGTAAGAGGAGAGGCCTCCTGCAGAAGGTGGATTTAAACTGAGTGCTGAAGGAGGCTGGGGAAGCCAATAAGTGATGGTTGAGATAGCATTTGAGGAGGTAAGTCAAGTACAGGAGACTGGGAAGGTAGGAAGGGACCAGGTTGTGAAAAGGCTTTTAAAAACCAAACAAGATTTAAAATTTGATCCTGTAGGTAATGCGGAGCCAATGGGGTTTATTGAGTAGGGGTTGATGTGGTCAGACCTATATTAAGGATGATCACTTAAACAGCCTTGTTTTCCCATCTAAATTGTGTTTCTTGAGTCCCCCCCAACCCCCATTGTTCTTTGTATCTTTACATCTAACAATGCAGTGGGTGTTCAATCACATTTTGTTGGCTGATTGCTCCCTAGAAACTTTCACATCGACTTTTTTCCTTCACTGATGTACTCATTTTGTTTTTTTCTCTTTTTTTTTTTGATTTTCTGTCTTTTTCACTTTCCCTTCTCTTTTTCTTTAACATTTCCTCTCAATGCTTTTATTACTATATTTTTAAAAAATGCCTTATTCAAAAAAACCCACCTGTTACCAAACCTCCAACTCAGGACAATTCAATTCTGTTTCCTTCCTGGAAATTTCCTGAAAGGATAATAAGGTAACTGATGTTAGATGGGGGGGGGGGAATGAGCTCATTTTTGGTCAATACTCACATAATTTCCTGGTGGATAAAATTATGACCATAAACAGAGGAGACTGATTATGTCTGGTAACTTTAAGAACATAATGACCTTACTTCTGAATGAGTATTAGTTAGTCTTAAGGAGCTGACTTGGTCCTGAGGAAATCCAATTTTTCTTTTTCTGTTTTTCTCAGTGAACAGTTTATTCACTACTGGAACCTTCTTTGTGAAATGGAGCCAGTGATAGTTGTCTCCTTTCTGACTGGAGCTTGTACTAAATTTTCTTTCTGGAGTGTTTTAAGTTTTCTTTTCTTTTTAAAATTACTCTTCACTCCCCTGGACTAAATTACATTAGGTGGTGCTGCCCAGGGAAATAACCACAGTTGCAGGGGCCAACCTCTCCAAGTTGTTGTAGGGCATTCTGTATTTCTCACCTTCCTGGCAGTTCCCCTGCAGATGTTTGCTCGGTGGCAAGCTCATTTTCTCCTTTTACATAAGGGAAAGGATCAGGACTCATGTGGTATGGAGTGAAATACAAATGGTAGCAAAACATTTCATGTAGAATACTTCACTGTAATACAAATCTCAACTAAGTTATATTGGGAAGATAAGTCTCTTAGCAACTTAGAGGTGATGATACTTTAAAAGATAACACCAAATGAAAGAACTTGACCATCCCTGCTATTTATTCCCTGGTATCCCATTTGTTCTTGTGGGGAAGGGCTTCATTCAGTGTTCAATATTCAGCTAATATCCAAGTTATACACTTGGCACCTGGGTCTGAAGTAACCAGGGATGTTACTTTGCACTATGGGACACAAAAAGGAGAGATAACAGTGGACATAAATACCACATGGGATGATTCAATATGTTCTAACTCCTACTTGTAGACTGTGGTTGGGGATTCTCGAAAGGCCTGGGCGTGTCAGTGAACTGAATTACTGAGTCATTGTGGCTAGACTTGAACCCTATGACCCTTTTCCTTCTTTGATTTCAGTTTGCTGATAAGATGTTGAGCGACTTTACAGATGTGTCTTGGTAATGGATTGGAAAGTCTCAGCCTACTCTTGTAGTCCCAGTATTAGTAGGAACAGAGAACAAGGCATAGAGTGATAGAAAATAACAATAGATACAATTTTCATAAACATTGTGGCTGATTAAAGTAGGACTTAATGTTTTCCCAGCTAACGGATTAAAACAATATATGCTCAATTAAGTATTTCTGAAGCACCCACCATATTTAAGACAGTGAGCTAACTGCTGGAATTAAAAAGATACAATAAAATCCTGCCTTCAAGGAGTTTATAATCCAATAGTGGATACAAAAGCTTGTTCAAAAATAACTATATTACAAGGAAGAATATTATAAATACAAAGAAAAGATCCAAATGAAATATCATGAAGAATCTTGAAGAGAGAGAGATCACTTCCAGTTGGGGGCATCAGGAATGATTTCTTGGAGGAAATAACTTCCAATTTGGCGCTTGAATGACACAAGGAATTTCAAGAGACAGATATGGGAGAAGGGGCATTTCATTCTGATGGGAAATGATATGTACAAACTCACAATACGTTTCAATTAAATGCATTATAGTAACTGATTTATTGAAGGGCATGGCCACAGATCACATGGCTGAGTTGTGATCAATAATGATGTGTAAATTACTTGGGATAAGTAATAATTTTGATATAGTTCCATTTTATGATAGCAATAGTCACAAACATGTGCTTCTATTGATACAAGGCTGTGCCAGAAAAATCTAACTTTAATGCATTAAATTAGGTAGCTCTGGTTTCCCCACCTTTAGTTAGCTGAATTTCATGCTACACACATATTTCATCATTTTCTTTTGTTGTATTTTTAATTTTGTGGTTTTTAGAAATGGATGCTATTCTAAGCAAATGTGAAACCTTCAGTAACCACTAGAGATATAGTACTGGTTGTTATTTTGAAGTCAAAGGTTTCAGCATTGGTATTTTTTTTTTCTGGTAGCAATCTATGCATTCTTTCAGTTGGTGTTTCTTTTTCTATGTTCAGAACTTCTGGGCACTTTTTTGGTGCTATTTCATTATGGTGTTTAGATATTTTACCTTGTATTATGGGAAATCAACAATACTTTAGATTATCTCTGCCCATCCTGTTTTCAAGATGAATATGTTTTGCTCCAGTTAAGAAGTGTGTTTTCTTTCAATGATATTGCTTTTCACCTTTTTTTAATCTAGATTGTTCTTTACTTCTCTGTATTTGCATTCCCAATCAATTGTCTTCTCTCTCTCTCTCTCTCTCTCTCTCTCTCTCTCTCTCTCTCTCTCTCTCTCTCTCTCTCTCTCTGTCTCTCTCTCTCTCTCTCTCTCTCTGTCTCTCTATCTCTCTGTGTCTCTGTCTCTATCTCTCCTTTGCTAAGATTTGCCATTGTGGATTCAAGTTTTTCTAGTTTACCAATTATTTCTGTTGTGTAGACCATAAATTCTTCTCTTATAATTCTCATTTCTCTTTTAATCTACTCAGAAACAATGTGTTGTAGTTCCATCTTCTTCTCAAAGTCCACATTGTTCCCTGTCTCATCAAGCATTGAGTCATTTTCCTTTGTTTTGTAGTATTTATATATTGAGGTCTGAAATCATTTACTAGATCTGGAAGTCATATTTCCTCTGTTAATGTTTTCCCTGTTGATTTGTCTGCTTATGGTAAAGGTCTTTGAATTTTTGTCATACGATTTTTAGTAATTTAAGTCTTTTCCTCCTTATTTTCCCTTATTGCTCACTTTCTGACTCCCCTATGATTTCTTGGGGGTTGAATATCAAAGTTATCTCAGCCTCCTCCTACACTGGGCAATTCAGTTCATCAGCCCAGGCCTTTGACCCCAGGCTGGGGGTGGGGTGAGGTGGAGGAGGTGCAGAACAGAACTGGCTCCAGCTGTATACTGGGTTCTTTCCCTCAGGCTTAATGCAGTGACACATGGGGTCCTGTCCCATTCCTTCTGGTCTTCAGTTATCTGACCTAGAAGTGCAGAATATTGCCACACTGGTGCTGCTGTAGCTGGGGTAGATTTCTGTAGTTTGAAGTTTGGATCTCTGAGACTCTGGGGAAGGGGTTGAACTTCCTCCTTCTGTCTCTCTCTGTCTCTCTGTCTCTGTCTTTCTCTTTACACACACACACACACACACACACACACACACACACACACACACACACACACACACATATACGTTGAAAGTTTTTTAAGACATAAAAAATGTAAGGTTAATTTTATAAATCCATTTAATAACTTTATTTTGTTCAAGTTAATTTGCTCACCACTGGGAGAAAGTGTTCACATCAATGAGATCATGGATTCATTGTAAAATATATTCCCTAAAAATTGGAATTAAAAACTCTGATCTTAGAATATTGAGGAAGTCAATCTTTAAAAGTTTCATTGTTGGCTTCTGTGCACTTTTTAAGAGATTAATGACTAACATATTCCTACACTTTTTTCTTCATCTGGACTCTCAGGTGTGCTTGGCTTCAAACATATCATGTAACCTTGAAATGGTTGCATGTGTTGGTAGTTCAGCTTTAAATACACAATTCCAATGCCTTTGAAACTCAGTAATACTTTCCAATAACACTCTAAAATACCTTTACCTAGCCTGAAAGTGAGATTGATTTTATCACTCTTAATTTCTTTTTATTTTCCCCTCTATTGCAATGATATGATGTAATTGACATCAATTAGTTACGATATAGTGGAAATAACTTTGGAGAAGGCTACAGAAGAATGGAATACTAGCTTCTCTGAGGCTTATGTTACTCATCCAATCATTTGTGGTTATAGCGAGAAGCAAAGGAGATAGTGGCTATGTAATTGCATTAGAAATTATGAAGTATTATAGAAAAATAAGGTATTACTGTTGTTGTTATCATCAACATGGAACTTATTACCAGTCATCAAGACAATATCAATGATTAAGCAATATGCCCAATTTTCCTATCTCTACAAAATCATTATGAAAATTATCAAAACATGTAACAAGGTTTCCTTGATGAAGGTATAAGAAGAAAATAGGTGGGCATTCACAAATATTTTTCAGCAAAGCACATCTTCGTGCTCACATAGCTGAATAAAAGACAAAGAGAATAGAAGATCCCACTGTGTTTTTTGCTTGTTGACTATAAAAATTAATTTGTGCTAGTTGAACAAAATGCTGTCTTAAAGATTCTCCTCCAAAAACATGGCTTTTACTCTTTCTCTTACTATTCCCTCCTAGCTATCTCGGAATGAGAGAGATATGCTCTAAGACTTTGGATGAGGAAAGGCCTCAGGACCTCCCCATCTGGAAATCATGGTTTGTGAATATAGACCTCTGTTCTTTGCCTCTTTCCATTTGTTCTCTCCTTCTTTTAGGTGGATTATTGGAGGCAGTTGCAATCTTGTGAACTTTTAGCTACTAGAGATCCAGGAGCCATATTTCATGACAGATTTTACAGCTAGACGTGAGTAGGAAAGTTCCAAGTGACTTATTTGACCCAGCGTAGATCTGAGGTAGCCAACAAAGAGTAATAGAGATTCATTCATCAGCTATGCCATAGTTGGAAGTGAACATGGTGAGTCAACTGCTTTGTAGAAACTGCTTTCAGGTTAAGCCCACTTTCCCTAAGGACTAGGGTGGAATGGGGATAGTTTGCCTCTGGGTATTATGGGGAATTACTTCTAACTTCTGTTTTTTTATATCTTTGCAGTAAATATCCCTTTTATAAAAGCTAAAACAACCCCCCAACAAAGCAAAATTTTTTAAAAAAGGTATTTTCAAAACAAAAATGGTATTGTGTGAAATCACACAAAATTTCTTAAAAGATGTAACTGCAGAAATAACTTTTTCAGTGACCTTCTGATGATTAATTTTAAGTAAGGCACAAAATAGGCATATATATCACCAAAGTTATCATCAAGGATATCTAACAAAGAGTCAAAATTGAAGAAGTATTTTCATTAGACGGTGGGATCTACCATATACTCCTGTTAGCAGATAACATTGCTGAAGGAATCAAGTTCCAGATCACTGAAGAGGCTCCACCAAATCATATCCACAATCATTAAAGGATCTGGGCCTTTTATCTATGCAAGAAAAACCAACTGGATGAAAGGTGAATAGATAGCTCACAGAATTGGTCCATCAGCACACATATCTTGGATAGACAGCACATGAATAATGATCTGGCCCCCAAATTGAACAAGAAGAAGGCAGACTGGATTTCCTTTGGGAAAATGCATAGCTCCTATAATAAACCCAAGCTTCCTCCTGAAACAAAGGCTTATCTTTTAAATTTTAGTATCTTCTAATTATGCTGTGTCTGAGTCATAAAATACCACACTCTCTGAATGTTAAAATTTTAGATTACTCCAAAGGCAATGCAGAAGTGCTTGAGTGAACAGACATAGGCTGCAGGCCATGATCAGTACAGAATTGTGCTGGGGAAACAGTATAAAATGTCTGTAAGCTCAAGGGTATGTGACTAGAGAAATGCATCATGATACAATTGTACAAATGGCCACATCTCTATCTCTATTTATAAGATCTATAACCAAAGTGTGCATATATTTTATTGAAATCAATAATTTGTCCTCATGATATTATTAAAATATGGACAATAGGCATTAATATTCTCCCTTTTTTCTAGGAGGAAAATAGATGCCCAGGATGCAAAATGGCTAAGAACTGAAGGATGATCTTCTTTTGATATAAAGCACCTAGTCTTTAGCTAAAGCCACTAGTCTATGATGACCCATAATAAATTGAGAAACACTTTAGATTAATTTACAACAGAGTCAAACATCTTAGACTATCAGCAACCCAAGATTCACTTTTTTCTCCACTATGAGAATTTCTACCCTATTATTGTCTGGTAATGACAAAGAAAAGTAATAGTTTTTGCTGTTAGAGTAGCTCATTCCTAGCATTGACTTCAGACACCCACAATTATATGCATCTGTAGGTCACAAAAGCCATTTGTACTTATGAAGAATAATAGACTTAGAAGGCGAAGAAGCCATTATTTCTACAAGCCATTTTGGTTTCTATGGAGAGATCTTGAAAGTAAAGTTTCCTCAACTTTTTTCCTCTCCCCTTTTACATATTTTTTTGAAATTTGACATTAGAGAGCAAAAGCCTAGTTTTAAGGAGAAACAGACAAAGAAAAAGATGGGACTTTTCAGAGACAGGTAGGTGGCTGTAGATTGTTCTGTATCAATGAGCCAAGCTAAGTCGTATTGGTTAAAAGCAAAATGGGCTAGACACCAAAAGTAAGACATTCTGAGGAACCATGTCACTAGAATGTGATTCACATTCAAGATAGATATAAAAATAGGAATATTTTATTTTCTTTCCTTTCTTCTTTGTCTTTCATTTTCTTTCTTTCCTTCTTTCTCTCTCTTTTTTCTTCCTCCCTCTCTCCTTTCCTTCTTCCCACTCTTTTTCTTCCTTCCTTCCTTCTTTCCTTCCTTCCTTCCTTCCTTCCTTCCTTCCTTCCTTCCTTCCTTCCTTCCTTCCTTCCTTCCTTCCTTCTTTCCTTCCTTTTCTTCTTCTCCTTTTCTTTTCTTTTATGTGTATTATCTCATTTGAGCCTTACAGAAACTTTCCACTCCACCTCTTAAATATACTTTTGTGTCAACACATGTTTTTAAGTTGAAAGTTGAATCTGCCATATATGTTGTCTCTTCAAAAGGTCCTTGATGTTACTTTTTAAGGACCACCCTTATCCAGTGAGAATTCAATAAAGATTCTCCACTTAGGCCAAAATAATGATAATAATACTTGTGTTATCCCTATTTTTGACAAGATGAGGAAACTGAAATCCAGAGTAGTTAAAAGCTTTGCCCATAGGATCATAGAACTTGGGCTGGAAGGGACCATAGACTCTCAATAAGTGTTAGGCACAATCCTTAAGGTCTCTTAACATTCCTTAAGTACAGGTATAGGACAAAGGCATTCCACATGTTATCCCTCAGTTTTGCTCTTCCTTTGAAGGGCATACATGTCTGGCATGATATCTTTTATGATTCTTATGCCTAATGTGTTGTTTATCCTTATACTAGCCTATCTGTGCCTATCATATGTCTCTACATTTTCTTTTGTTGTTGAATTGTTTCAGTCATGTCTGACTCTTTGTGATTACATTTGGGATTTTCTTGGCAAAGATACTAGAGTGGTTTGCCATTTGCTTCCCCAGCTCATTTTACATATGAAGAAACTGAGGCAAACAGAGTTAATTGACTTGCCCAGGGTCACACAGCTAATAAGTGTCTGAGGCCAGATTTGAAATCAGGAAGATGAGTCTTCCCAGTTCCAAGCCCAATGTTCTATACACCACACCATCTAGCTGTCCTTTGAGAGACTCTCAATTTTGATTCTTCAGAGATTATACTATTCCATGATTTGCAGACATATCACATCATTAGAAGGATATTGGTGTTAAGAAAAATTGGTTTTTGTTTCAGGAGTTGTTTGGCATCATCAAAAGTGCTGCATACCTTTCTCAATGAAATCTGGTCTATTCTTCTCCTCCTTATTCAATTCTGGGTATGGCTCATGTTCCATTTTCAGGGTCAATACAAGATAAATGTATTTATGGACCAAGTTAAAGGGCAGTCCTTCCAATTTCATATCATAGCTTGACATTAGGCATTCTCCACCTTTTTGGTTTAGGATAATAGATTTATAGCTAGACAGGACCTCAGACACCATTAAGCTCCACACTTTCATTTTACCTATGAGGTTACAGGCTGAATGATTAGGGAAACTGACAAGGTCATACAGCTAATAAAGATCTGAGGCAAGATTTGAACCCAGGTCTTCCTGACTCAAGGTCCAATAGTCTATTCACCAATTTATGCTGTGTTTGTACCATGTATATTGTTAGGGTGAACTCTCTTGATGAGTTTTCAATGTCATTTAGAGGACTCTACAATGTTCTAGGACTTGATGCAATTAACATGCAATTGCATATAGAAGCATCTGGAGGATGCTTACAGAGATTCACTTACAAAGAATTCATCTTCAATGTGGCATTTCTGCTGGACATCTATGATGGTGTAAACATTATTTGGTGAAATACATTTCTGTGCTTCATGTGTTACTTCATATTAATAATCAAAATATAATTCAACAAAGTTATCTTTGTAGTCGCATCTGAAAGAATATTGTGTGATTTTAGCATATGTATAAAACACCTTGTTAAAGGAGATTGGGTTGGATTCTGTAGAAGATATTAAGACATTTTCACAGCGATTTGCGAAATAACCTTTATTTTTATTTGGGTGAAGTGGGTTAGAAAAGTGGCAGTAGGATGCTTGCCTATGTTCTGAGTCAATCAATTAATCAACTTGCATTTATTAAGCACCTCCTTAATGTGCTTGGTACTATGCTAGATTTTTTGGAAACAGATGCAAAAGGAAGACAGTCCCTGCCTTTAAGGAGCTTATATTCTTAAAGCAACATTTAGTAATAATAATAGCTAACACTCTTTTAGTGTCTACTATGTGCTGGGTGTTGTTCCAAGTGCTTCGTAATTACTATTTCATTTGATCCACACAACAATATTACCCCGCCCCCTTTTATAGATGAGGAAACTGAGGCAGCAGAGGTTAAGTGACTTGCCCAGGGCTAGGAAGCTAGGAAGCGTCTGAGGTTACATGCGAACTCAGATCTTCCTGATTTCAGGCCCGGAGTTCTACCCACTATTCCACATGGATATTCTGTGGCAGCTACATTTAAACAATCGCTACAACAATATAAGCAAAGTCACCTTGTGGAAGCCACAAAACTGGCCAATTATAATAATCAGTGTTGGGAGGATCAGTGTTTTCATATAAACCACTACCAATGTCCAGAAGCCCAAACTCTAGAAGGCCTGCCCTGGAAGCATCACTGACTGTCCTGGCACAGTGGAAATTCACATAACCTATTGAACAGAGGTGTCATGTCTAAGGTATAAGCTTTAGGCATGCTACATGGCAGTCAACTTTCTCAAGGTAGTTCAGTTGAGTGGGAACTTAAAACAGCTATTTTAGGTGCAGGAGAAGTTAGTTCAACAGTCCTTTTCCTTCATTTGCTTGGAATCCAGGGGAATGTTGCTTTTCTTCCTAAGGAAAAAAATTTATTAATTGTGGTGGGCTCTCACCTGAATTATCATGTCACAGCTGGGCCAAGTGATAGTCATCAGACTGTGCATGAGCCAGAGAAGAATGCAAAACCAGAAATCATTTCCTCTTTCCATCCTCTTTCAAGAGACAAAATATATTTGCTATCTCTTTTCATTCTCTCTAGGACTCTTGCTAAGTACAGTCTCTACTTTGTTAACATATCTTCATGCTCTATCTGTTGTTCATTTTTGAAGAAGCAAAGATAGTGACATTTTCCCAGGAAAAATAAGAAACTCACCAGACATTCTAAGTTGGAGACATCCTGAGTTTCTTCTGATTGGTGTGAAGTAATTTGCTGAGACATACTTGACAGATCTATGCATTCTGGTGCCACAGGATGGCTCAAGAGGAAATGATCACATATCGAGATTGAGTGAAAAAAATTAATGGAAAGTTTTTTCCATTGAAAAGGGGATTTTTCATGTTTATCTATTTTGGCTAAACCCTATCTGGCTGAGCCTCGTATTTGCAGCAATTATATCATGTGGTGTTTCTTGGGCAGCCTGTAGCTGAGGAACCAATTAGAGATAGGAGAAGGCAGAGACCTTGATGGAACAAAGTCTCCTTTAGATGTAGAATGTATTGCAAGTGATGACTGCTGTCCCCTTGTGCTCACACTCAGTGGGAAAGGGGAGGGTGTTTCAGAAGCTAGAGGGTTCTGGAGATAAGCCTTTTGTTCCTATCAATAGTGAGTGCCTCTTAAAGGGTAGAGCTCTGTGTCCTTGGCCCATAGAGAATAAAATAGAGACTGCAGAAAAATGAGGCGCAAGCATGACAACCATGAAATGCTTTTGATGTAAGAGGAAAGGGTGTCTCTGTCTTTCTTTTCATTTTACAAACATTTACAGTGGCGGAAAATGTGCTGAATGAGATGAATCATCTGGTTTACAATAAGCTTGCCTGTGGCGTGGAAGGAGCTACAGATGAACGCAGAGATACTACTATACGAGACAAAAGTAAGACATGGGGATGCCAATAGAAAAGCATCTGTGATTTATCATTATTTTCTTTTCTTTTCATGTCATAGACCATGAGCTCACGTTTGAAACACTGGACTTTTCCTCCAGAAGACAACCATTCTCTGGTGTGAATACAAACAAACAAAGTCTAATCTAAAAAAAGACTCCAGGCTGAAGCATGTGAAAATTAATTTCTGAAAAACAGTTTGACTGTCTCTCATTCTGCTTCATCATACCATTTGGGAAAAATTTAAGACACATGGATTTTGGTGCATCTGATTGGAAAGAAGGTGGGTGGGGTAGTTGAAAATAGCATCTGAGGACAGTGAATTAACTTCCTCTTAACCCTGTATGGCCGCA
This sequence comes from Phascolarctos cinereus, assembly GCF_003287225.1. Classification (NCBI taxonomy): domain Eukaryota; kingdom Metazoa; phylum Chordata; class Mammalia; order Diprotodontia; family Phascolarctidae; genus Phascolarctos; species Phascolarctos cinereus. The sequence goes on along the minus strand of NW_027555847.1, from coordinate 486,082,880 downwards.
CAGCAGCCATTCCAAGTTTGTTCAGTGCTAGGGCTAGAACTTCTTCAGACAAGTTTTCTCTCTTTTTTTTCCCCCTGGGAGCTCCATCACCATTGAAGAAGGCATCACGAAATAACTTAATTAGTACTCATGAGATCACTTAATGAGCACCCTTGCCACACAGTAGACCCCATCGGCCTCTTCTCCCACTCTTAGTTAGTTTACTAGTACTGAAAACACCTAGTATCTGAGGGCTGATTTTGGCTTTAACATTTTGCTTAAGTAAAAAGTATAGTTAGGCTGACCACAATGTCATCATTGCTCTTTCTCACAGTGTTTACTCCATGTAACATGGGAACATTATGCGATTTAGCTACCCCTATCACCAGTCCTAGAAACAGTGGGTTATTAAATTTTCTTTATTTCAACACTGGACTTGAAGAGTAAGAAGACCCAGGCTTGAATCCTGATGTTGGTACTTACTGATTGCATGAAAATGGAGAACTCAGCTTCTCTGAGGCTCAAAGCATACCTCAATTCAAACCTGCTGTGAATACTTCTACATCCCCATCTTGGACCTCTCTGCGTGAAGAGTTCCCAATATGCCAACATATGCCAAAGGCTATGGTAGTTTTGGCAATTTGCACAGGGAGAAGGATGAGATCACTAAATTGACCTCAACTTAGAGCTGAAGATGGGATCTTGGGTACCATGAGTGCTATGTCACCCTACCTCTCTTTAGGGTAGAGGTTCAAAAAAGGTCTTTGAAAGAAAAAGAAGATGAAAAACGAGGATTAGACAACATTTGCAAAAGCAGAATGACCTTGTAAGAATGTTGTTTTTCTGCTGTAGCCATCCATTCCTGAGAAGTTCACACACAATTCAGGTTGCAGTACTTGCACCTTAAAGCCTTGACAGATAGATTTGAGCGTGGATGATTTATTCAGGGTGCATTGTAAAATGGGAATAAAAATTTGTGCAGGACCTACCTTACAGGGTTTCTGAGAGTATGAAATGAATGAATGAGTGAATTAATGAATTAAAAATTTTATAAATTATGAAATGTGCAGGCCACTGTGCTACATACTGTAAAGAGATGATATACATGCTACATACATGAAAGATGATTTTAGATATTGTGATCCCTCTATGACTTAGTAGATAAAGCCTTAGGAATTGCCAAAGGCATATACTGACATAAGTGACTTGCTCAGGGTTACACAGTTAGTGAATTTTTAGATTTAGATCTGGAGCAATTGAGTCTAAGCCCCTAATTTTATAGATGGAGAAACTGAAACTCAGAGACATTAAATGACTTAACCAAGGTTACCAGCTAGTCTATGTCTAAAACAGGATTTGAATCCAGATGCTCCTGACTATAAGCTCAGAACCCAATTCATTACACTAGACTGGCTCTTAATACTGCCACACGAATGCCAGTTAGTATAAATATTGCTGGCCTCATCTTGCAAGTAAACAAATTGAGGCACAAGGAGAAAAAATTATTTGATGAAGGTCTCAAGTAAGAATGAACAGTAAAGATGTAGGATGCATTGAGTTCTTGATTTCTGTTTGTGAGTAATTAAACTTTCCTACTTTTCTCATTTCAGGTTGAAGGTCAGGCCCATCAGTAAAGTGGTTCACAAATACCAATAGTTTGTGTTGCCTCACCTCAAATGGCAGAACACCATCTCCCATGAGGCTGGGTCAGAGCATTACTGCCACATTTACTGCTATTCTCCTGCAGGCTATGATAAGACTGGGTGATGTCAGGTTTCCAATATGTCAGCAACAAAATTAGTTTGGGAGAAAGGCCATTGTGTGCAGGGCTGGCTGAGGAAATGCTTCAAGGACTCACTGACTGAAGTAATGTTTGAAGGAATTCCATGCTGTTGGAGATTAAAAAACAAACCAACCAACCAGCTTTCCCTGTGGTAGCAGCACAAGTCTCAATGTGATTATACTTTTTGAGTAGCAATTAGAGATAGGGATGCTGAGAAGACATAGCTGGGAGTTAAGGAGCTAGGATTACAAACTGCAACACGTCTGAGGAGTAATTATCTACTCCAATCAATGGTAAAGAACCTCTGTTCCTTTAATTTGGAAGGGCTTGCCCATCAATCGTTCTCAGAGGTAGTATTTGCACACTGAAGGTGTGACACTGTTGGCGGCATATTGATATCATATTTATAAAGACATTAGGGACCTCTTCCTGTAACTTAAATCAAGTGACACATTTACTTCCCATAGGCATGAACTTGCCCTAGTCCATCTTCAGTACATCTTCTTGCCCTGATAACTGTAATTATTCAAGGGCTTGTGGCATTGTCAGGATTATGATGTAAGACACTAATTTCCCCTCCCATTTTATCCCCTTATGTCAGTGATGCATGAGAGAGATGCATAATGTTTTAAGTCTATCAGGTACTTGCCATCAGGGCATATTGACATTCTGCCCTAGTTTCGTATGTTTGGTTTATCTCCTGAGATTCATTTCACCTGAGGGAATGAAAGACTAGAGAACAGTGAAATGGCAGCAGGGTGGTTAGGGGGCTTTCTGAAGTTGGAGAGGAAGAGAGATGAAAATGGCAATTCACAAAGAGATAGTCTACTGTTGTTAAGATTTTAACAGTGAGGCTACTTACTTTTTTGGGCATGAGCCTGAATGAAGTGTAGTCAGTAAGTACAACTGAGCTTAGGGAGAAACGGAGGCCTGTCAGGAGGAGGCAGTTGAGACTAGTCCCTGTGAAGAGTTGAACTAAGTCCCAGACCAGGCAGATTCTTAGTATTCTGTTGTGAAGGGGTAGATGGGTCATCCAAGCTTCAGATGTCTCCCCTCTACCTCATCTATGCTTGGGGTGTCAGATGGAACAAAGTGACTTGGACTTGGGAGATCAAATTGATTGTATGAATGGTTGAATGAGAATTAAATCTTGTAATCATTGATACTTCAGTTTTATTATGTTATTATCACCTTGATTAAACATTTTTTCCTAACTATGCATGGAGGCTTGAATAATTAGGAGACAGAAGAGGAACAAAAGATGGAAGTTTTCCTAGTAGTCCAGAATCCAATTGGATAATTCACACATAAGCAATCCTAGACTAATTGAGCAAGTGGTACCTCTCATAAATGGGTTGAGGAAGGAAAGAGAGACAGCTAACTTTCTGAGAGCCAAGTTTGGGGTTTCACTTTGTGTCATGTGGTAATGTACATAATGGACAGCTAGGTAGCACAGTGGATAGAGTGCCAGGCCTGAAGTCAGGAAGACCTGAGTTCAAATCTGACCGCAGACACTTACCAGCTATGTGACCCTGGACAGTCATTCGACCCTGTTTGCCTCAGTTCCTCATCTGTAAAATGAGCTGGAGAAGGAAATGGCATCTTTGCCAAGAGAACCCCAAATGGGATCACGAAGAGTTGGACAGGACTGAAACCACTAAGCAACAACAAATGTACATCACAAATGGAGATGAGCATGTGATTGACAGCACTTGAGTCTCTATTGGATAGAGTCAGACATTGGTCATCAGTGCCCCCAGCTGCAATATAAAGGCCTCTGGTTTCATTTATACTGGTAGTCTTTTCACCCATACATATTGTAACTCTTTGTACCTAATAGGATTTAAGGGCTTATTTTAGTTAAAAAATAAACGTTCTTTACTTTGTGGTTAGCTTTATCTTGGTAAGCATCTTTGAACTTAGCTTGGCTGTTCTTTAGACAATAGCTACATAATCCCATTACTGTTAACACTTGTCAGAGCTCATGTTTTAATAGGTACAGCCACTGAGAATCCAAGAACTCCTTGCTGTTACCTTAAGGCATTGTGTGAGCTCCTCAAGGGCAGGAGTCTTTTGCCTTTCTTTGCATCTCCAGTGCTTAGCACAGTGCCTGGCACATAAGAAGTGTTTAATAAATGCTTATTGACTGACTGAGAAGGAAAAAAAAATTGGCTGTGCTTGCACTGTATGACTCTATGATTCATAGCATTTTTATAAATGAGTTGGCTGGTAATGACAGAAATGTGGAAATGAGCAGAATATTTCTCAATGGTCATGAATTCATTGATTGATTTCAAATATAATGACGTCAAAAGGATAGGTTTAAACTGAAGGATATGATTACATCCAAATATAGTAAATATGTTATACAATTCTAAAAGACCCAAGTTATGAAAAATGGAAAGACAAAGTCAAATGCAGTAAAAATTCAAGCTTAAAATCTAGTAGTTTGCTCTGTACCCTGTATCCAATTTATATTGGTCTTATGGATCTGGTATGATAAATCAATTTATATCAGGACAGATAAGTATGTAAATGGTATAATCCAAACTGTCACCACTTTCTTTAGTCAACTCATACACTTGCCCTGTTTCAGCTATAGGAAGAAAATTCATCTTTAAAGAAGCATTGCCTTGAAATATCAAGGTAAAATTTCTCTTTAGAATTTTTCACTATGAAATGTATGCAGAGGCTTCAAATTGTGTAGTAGGGCTTGTTACTTAGATATTATGGAATTTTTGTGGTTAAAAACCAAACCAAACCAAACAACAGTAACAAAAACCAATACCAAAAACAAAACCCAACAGTTTGGGTCAGAACTTTTGGCTAAAGAGAAGTGATAAGCTTCCAACACAGGAAACAAGTACAACATGGCCTTCAGGAACAGTTATAAAATCTCAGACAGAATAGAACTTGCATCAGTTTCTGAGTATGAAAATATGGACTATTTCAGAATGAATTATATAATAGCACTCAGACTAATATATCATCATTTGGACTTCATTGCAATGTCTAAAATGCATTAATTTTGTTGATGCTGCTATTATATGTAGAAATAAAAATTATGGTTATGTGACAGACTCATATGTGTCACTCACATTCAGAAGAAACTAATCTCCCAAGCTACAGGTTCAATTGTGTTTCCCAGACTCTACTTTTCTTTGGGTGGAGGTGACTGGAAGTTCAGAAGTATGACAATTAGGTACCTTCACCTGGCAGGATTTCCCATCACAGTTCCTAAAAGGCTAATGTTGCTCTCTGAAAGGCATAGTCTTAGAGCTCAAGGCACTAGTAAAGAATATCACTCTCTACTAGCTCCTATACCCACTCTATCAAAACTCTCAAAAATCTAGGCACAAGATCCCTACTCTAGACTGTCAAAATGCCAGGAGGTTCCACACAAGCCTTGTTCTACTCATTTATCCAGTTATGCTTCCTAACACATTTTCCGGGACTCATTCTTCTGCTATCTACACACAGCAACAAACTAATCATTTTCTCTCCTTAACACACAAAACAAATGATTTCAAGATCAACTCTAGCACTCTTTCCACCCACGTTTCATTCTTTGTACATTTTGTACTTTATTCTTGACACCTAAGAATCAGCTTCCAGCCACACTTATCCCACTAATTACCACTATCAGGAGAATATCCTAACTCTCCCTTACTCGCTAGGGTTCAATTCAGTACCATGGATAGTTGTGAACCCTCTTTATTTTGGCACACAGCTTTCATCTCTTCAAAGCCTATCAATATAGGTCTATATCTGACAACAGGCATCTTATTGTTTTTAGATTTGTTCCTGAGTGAATATGAGTTAGAATTACCTAGGAAGCTTCTGATGTGATTTCAGATACATGTGGTAGAATGGAAGGTAATGCATGGAAGGTAATGCATAAGGTCTCTTAGTTGAGGGCCTTCACAAATACAAATTTAGTGGATAAGAAGAGTCCAAACCTTATTATAGCCATGATCTTGGTCTAGACCCAAATCATTAAAAAAGAAAAACTGTTCAATTTAGGAAATGGATTGGCCAGGTCAAGTCACAACTAGTGATCACCTTTGATCATTCTATATCATCTTGAAAAACTTGTACTTAATATTTGAAAGTGATAAGGAATTTTTAAAATTAAAAATCCATATATAGAAAAGATAAATTGCCCTTAGAAAACAGATTTCCAGGCTACACAGAGGCTAGAATGCAAGGTCCTTGATATCAGGAACTGTTTTTCATTTTGTCTTCATATTGTTTGTGACTAGCAATACATTAAACATAACAAGTGCTAAATAATAGGATTATTTTGGATTTTTATTATACTTCCCTGATAAAGATTATAAAACTTGCTCAAAGGGAAAATGAAGTAGTGACATGAGACTTCAAATGAATATCATCTAGAAATTACATTCTGTTAAAAACAGAGCATTTGTTAAGATTTTTGACATAATTAATTAAAATTTTTCTCTTTCAGAAGGTTGAAGAATTAACCAAGGTGGATTACTACTCTAGAAATAAATTTTGATCAGAAAAGAAGAATGGTTGATGAAATGGAAGTAATTGAGAAAGTGACCAGGTTATGCTAAGGATTCCCAATTGCTAAGGAAAGGATATGGGAATATTGGGCATAACCATATATGTGTCCTACACTTTAGGAAAGTCAGTCTTTTTAAAATTCAAAGAAATAATGGTCCCATGACCTGAGATCATAAGAGGAAATGCATATGAAAAGGTATACCTAATTTTCAAAAATAATATAATTGCAACTGATGACATGAGAGGTTGAGTCTGAAAAGATTAATACAGCTTCATGGGAAGTTTTTTTTTTTTAACACAGATTTATTGAAGAGACGAGTAGAAGCTTTTGCTTGAAATGTTCAAGTGAGAGGAAATTTACTCCCATCTAAGGTTCCTCATTCCACTTTGGGCCATCTTGAATTGTTTACTTTGTATGTGCTTATATGTGTACAGCTAGGTGGCACAGTGGATAGAGTGCCAGGCCTGGAGTCAGAAAGACTTGAGTTTAAAACCCACCTCAGACACTTACCAGCTGTGTGACCCTGGGTCACTTAACCCTGTTTGCCTCAGTTTCCTCATCTGTAAAATGAGCTAGAGAAAGAAATCGCAAACCACTCCAGTTTCTTTGCCAAGCAAACCCCAAATGGGGTCATGAAGAGTTGGACAAGATTGAAAAATGACTAAACAACAAAACACTTCTTGAGGACAGGAACTTGTTTTTGTTTGTTTGTTTGTTTGTTTTTTGACCTTCTTTGTATCCTTAGTACTTAGCACAGTGCCTAGTACTTCAAGTCTCAGCTATAATCCCACCTTCCACAAGAAGCCTTTCCCAGTTCTTAATCTTAGTGCCTTCCCTCTGAGATTGCCTCCAATTTTCATATATATATATATACACACACACACACACACACACACACACACACACACACACATATATATATATATATATATATATATATATATTTATCTGGATTTGTACGTAGTTGTTGTTTCTCTTCTTAGCCCATCAAGAGCAGGGTCTGTCTATTTTTTGCCTTTCTTTGTATCCCCAGTGCTTCTAAAAGTGCTTGGTGCATAACTGGATATTAAATAAATGCTAATTGACTGACTAACAGAGACTCTTTCTTTGTCCTTTTATCCACAGAGTCTGGAATATAATCGCTACTTAATTAGTATTTTACTGACTGATTGATTACATGTTTATATCAATCTTAAATTTGCATCTTTGCAGCTTCCAAGAATTATTCCTTGCAGATTAGAATAATTCAAGGAAGCGGTGCCTAGGATCAGTTCCAGAATCAGAGTTCCCATGTTTCTACTGCACAAGATTTGACAGCATCATCCCTCTGTGGAATATCAGGTTAGTGTGAGAAGAATCATGCACTGGGGGTGGGAGGAGAAGGAACTTTCTCACAACTGAGCCCCCAGCAAAATTGAGTCATGGCAGGTGCTATCTCCTTACCTGCTGGTGGCTAAGGGCAAGTACCAGATGGTAAACTTCCCCACAGGACTTGCGTAGTTAGCTCAACTGGAAAATTGGCTTTTTATGGAAGGCCATGATATGAATAGGAATTTTTTTTCTGTAGTATTGAAGAAACTAAGACAGGAATAAAGTTTTATGCTTTGGTGACAGTCCACTAGCGCATGTCTAAGTGTAAAGATGAAATAGGTAGGTTGGTGGGGTTGAATATGAGATTTAATTGATATAGGGAGCTCCCCAAGGAGGTGGGTGGTACCTTCGCTGCAAGCATTAGAGCTGACCATAGCCTGTTAAAGCAATTGTTAAAGGTCATCACAGCCAATCTCCATCAGAGTCCAGACTTCAATCCAGGTCTTCCTGGTTCTGAGGCCAGCTTGCTATCCATTATGCCATGATGTCTCTTCAGATCAAAGGGATACTGGCTAGGTGATACAGTAGGTAGAGTGCCAGGCCTGGAGTTAGGAAGACCTCAGTTCAAACCTGGCCTCAAATGCTTGCTAGCTTTGTGAGCAAGTCATTTAATCTTTGCCTTAGTTTCCTCATCTGTAAAATGGGATAATAACAACATCTGTCTCCCAGGGTTGTTGTGAGGATGAAATGAGATAATAATGGGATAAATAACAATATAATAATAAAATAATAATGATAGTGCTTGGCACATAGTAGGTGCCTAGTAAGTTGCTGACATCACAACAGTTACAGCAGGCATAATAGCAGCAATTAAACACACTGCCTAAAATACTCAAATGTATGTGTAATCTTGTTGATTTGGAAATTCTGCTCAGCAATGCAATCTCTCTCTCCTTCCTCTCACTCCATGCCTGCCTATCCTGTGAGACTTTAGTCCATATTTTTTCACAAATTAACGATGGGAGGCCCAACCAATGTGAAGGAGATCTTCCCAAAGTTTTTCTGTCATGTAGAGGGTACTCATGGAGTCCTCTGGTTGTCTACCTGTCAACTCTCAATCTTGCAACATCGTTAGAATATCTTTTGCTATCATACATTTTCCTGAGGACATCTTTTACTCCTGTTCTTCTTCAAAGTTCTTCTGGTTCAAAAGTGTAGCCTGCTCATACACACCATGTAATAACCTCCCATATGATATTCATTTTAATTCTTTGGAGACAGTCATATTCCATGGCTTTCTGCCAAATAGCAAAACTGGTAGAATGTTATTAGTATTTAAAAAATGATGGTATTTGTTTATATAGTAAGGTTGGAATCATTAACAATTTCCCAAAGGCAATCCAGCTCACTTTCTACTTCCTGCTCAATTCTTTACCCAACTTGTAAGGTATCCAATTTGTCTGTCCCAGATATGTATACTGATGAAATTTTGAAAATATTGGAAATAGTCAAAATTGAAAATACTGATTCCAATTATCATGATTTCTCGAAATTAGAACAATGCCTTTAATGAATAAGAGCATTTGAAGACCCTTACAATCCAAAGAGGTTCTGTCTTTTATTTCTACTCTGCATAGGACATTTTCTATAAGAGTGTCACTGAGACTGAATGATTTAGCAAGGGTCATACAACCAGTATGTGTTAAGACATTACTTAAACCCCAGTCTTCCTGACTTTGAGGCCAATTCTCTATCCACTACACCAGAAATATGTATGTGTGTGTGTGTGTGTGTGGTGTGTGTGTGTGTGTGTAATGCCTTTTTCACAAATGACAATGAATTACTTTCATCAGGCTGTAGAACATTATAAGGTTCCCTCAGCATAGTCCATAGTCATGCAAAATGAGATAGGTTTAACCATCAATATTTGAAAACGAAGTGGAGGGAAAAATTGAACAATGATGTACAACCGGATAGATTGCTCATTGTATTAGTGTTTTCCCCCCTCTATCTCTGAATATATACCTACATACATATATAATACTAGCTTAAAGTATATACAGATATGTATGTGTACACACATGTGTGTATTTGTGTGCAACACAGATTCATACATACACATGTACACCTAGATACATACAAATACATACAAATACATACATACACACACACATACACACACACACACACACATACACACACACTTCTGGTGTAGTGAATAGAGAATTAGCCTCAAAGTCAGGAATACTGGGGTTTAAGTAATGTCTTAACACATACTGGTTGTATGACCCTTGCTAAATCATTCAGTCTCAGTGTTACAGGTAACTCTTTAACAACTAACATCAGCTAGCATTATATAGTGTTCTAAGATTTTCAAATTGTTTTACAAATATGATCTCATTTAATCCCAATTAATAACCCAGGTAGGTGCTATTGTTATCTCCATTTTACAGATGAGGAAACTGAGGCAGATACCAGCTAAGTAAATTACCCAGTCACACAGCTAGTAAGTCTCTGAGACTAGATTTGAACTCAGGTCTTCCTGACTCCAGGCTCAGCATTCTCCAAGAGTTTAAATGGCAGAGAATATGCCAACTGCATTGGTAGAGATGATGTGGTCCAGGGACCCTTGGATGAAACCAAGATCTTTGTGGGGTCCATAAGGTCAAAAGTATTTTCATAATACCTTTAAGACTTCTAAATTTATAATGCAATAAATCTCGATGGAAGTATATCATATAAACAAAAGCTCTTTTGGGTCCTGAATAATTTTTAAGATTATAAACAGGTCCTGAGACCAAAATGTTTGAGAACTACTGTCCTGTACTAATGATATCACAGGTCTACTCTCTCTTTTTCTGTATTTCTCTTTGTCTCTCTCTTTCTCCCTGTCTTTGTCTCTCTCTGTATGTCTGTCTGTCTCTGTCTCTCATAGAAAGAATATCTATAGAGATAAATTATGTATATATAATATACATATATGTATATATTTATTTGTCCATATGAGAAGTGTTGAAGCCAGTAAGGTCTGGGTTTAGCTCTCACTTTTGACTTATGGGCAAATTATATAATCTTTCAGTATCTCTAAAACTATAAGTTCCAGAGAAGGTCAGACACGTGTTGGTAGAGGGAGTCTCCTTGTCATGGAATTCTCTATAAAGGTGAAACCATTGATCCATTCTCTAAATACCTATACAGTATGGATTCTTAACTTTTCTTTATATGTCACGACCCATTTTGGCATTCTGGTGAAGCCAATGGACCCTGTTTTTAAGTATATAAAAGATATGTAATTTCAAAAGAAGCCAAAGAATGAAAATTAAAATGTTATTTTTTTTCTTATCCAATTTCACAGATTCCCTGAAATCTATTGGCAGACTCCTGGGGATCTATGTACCTTGGATTAAGGACTCCAGCAAATATCTATCATCTCTGTCTGTCTGCCTGTCTGTCTGCTATCCATCCATCTAGCTAGTTATACTAAGATTCTTGGATCAGTGCTTCAGATGAACAATGAGCTAGGTCCAGAACTGATTTAGGAAGAGTTCAAGTTAGAAAGCATTTGGGAAACTACATAGTACTTTCAGTGTTACTCAACTGTTCACTGCTACAAAAGCCCATCCTGTTCTGTCAGTATTCATTCTCTCAGAGATACTGTACCATCAACAAAGAACAATCAAAATTAACATCAGCCCCAAGGACAACAGAAAACTGCAGGGAATCCTAATCTCTGTCAGAGGGCTGAAAGGTATAAGAATGTGATAGGAAAAAGGGAAGAAGGAAGACTCAACACTTGTAGGTGAGCAGTAGATATGAGGCTCTTCCTGAGAAGATGGGGCTGGACACTCTGAGGAAGAAGGAGCTTCTCCAAGGATGACTCCTCCAAGGAATTATCATTGCTTGGAATATGAATTAATACATAACTTCACATAAGAGACCATTAAGTAAGGGCCATTAGAAGACAAGATGAACAGTGAAGGTCGATGACTTCCTGTGAAGAAATATGGCGGCAGCTATTTATTGACCCAGAGTAATTATGAGAAAATCTGTGAGGATTGTGTGAAAGAACTACAGATGTCTAACCTTAGAAAAGAAAATGCAAGGGGATACCATAGTTTATATTAGACTGTAGGGATTGTTTTATTTTTTGCACTTTGCAGAGAATCTGGCACATAGGAATCACTTAATATATATTTGTTGATTGATTGATTGAAGGATTTTCATATGGAAGTTCCAGGTTTGTTCTTTTTGGTCCAAAAGAACAGAATAAGGAATGACAGGTAGAAGTGGTAGAGAGGGGCCCATTTTCCCTTCCAATGCTATAACTTTTTCAGTGATCTTTCAATTATTTTGATCACATCAGAGAGAAAATTGCATTTAGGCATCAATGCCTATTTAATTCAATTTAGCATCTTGATGCTTCTCTTTAATATCTTGGAGTTATAGAAACCAAGAAGGGCCAATGATATTCCTTTCAACCAGGAGGCTGTGTCTGGCTCAGGACCTCTCAGGCAGCCATTGAAGCAGGGATGAGGGGAGGAGTGAAACTTAGGCTAAGGCAGCTATAGCAGAGAGCAACTAAGTTTAAAATGAGTAGTCAGGGACTAGAATGAGGAGTCATAGCTACATATTATGGTTGTTCAGTCCTGTCCAACTCTGTGACCCCATGGGCCCTACTGTTCTTGGGATTTTCTTGACATAGATACTAGAGTGGTTTGCCATTTCCTTTCCCAGTAGATTAAGGCGAACGAAGGTGAAGTGACTTGCCCAGCATCACATAGTTGGTATCTGAACCCAGATTTGAACTCAGGTCTTCCTGACCCCAACCCCAGCATTCTATCCACTAAGACACCTAGCTGCCTTCTAGGCAGACGAAGGTTAAATGATTTGCCAAAGCTCACGCAGCTAGTAAGTGTCTGAGACCATGTTTAAACTCCCGTCTTCCTGACTCCAGGCCCAGGGTTCTATCTACTGAACGCCTAGCTGCCTTTAATAGCTACATATACTTAATAGTAAAATGTTAAAGCTGGAAAGGATTTGAGATATCACCTAGCCCAGTGTTATATATGTGGTCCACTGGCCACACGTGTCCCACAATACTCTCAAGTGTGGCTCAAGCCAAATTAAAATATAGTTTTTATCTAATTTTGATGTTTTGATGTATTGACAATAATAACTGTGTATGTATATATATATATATATATACATATATATGTATATATATATATATACACATACACATATACATACATAATTATATAAGCATGTATGGTTTTTTAAGTCAGCATGCAGCCCGCAGGGATCCTTATATATTGTGTAGTGGCCCCATTTCTATTTGAGTTTAACATCACTGATCTAGCCTAACCACCCGATCTTACAGAGCAGACTAGACAGGTAAAGTGATATTTCCAAGAACACAAATCTACCTGGTAGCTGAGCTGGCACTGGGACCTAGGTCTCCTGAATCCCAGTCCAGTGGGGTTTCCATTGCATCCCAAGAGAGATCTTTGTAGTCAGTCTGGTTTTAAGGAAGAATATTTGAGAAAGAAAATTCAAGCTGGAGTCTGAACAAGGCTCCTGGTCTTGTATCTCTGTGTTAGTACCCTTCTTCTCTTTGTCATATTCTTATACCCTTCAACCATCTGACAGAGATTTGGATTCCCTGTCATACAGCTTTCCATTGTCCTTGGGGTTGATGGAAATTAGTCTCTTTTTCTGTAATTAATAGATAAGGTCATTTTATTTCTGTGAAAGAATTAAGTTGATTTAAGCAAATATTTATTTAATGCCTATTAAGTACAAGACATAGTATCCTGGCAATATAAAAACAAAAATGAAAGAATTCTTCCTCTTAAAGAGCTTACCCTCTACTGGGAAACAGTCTACTGGCTTATGAAATAGTTAGGGAAGCACAGGGAGTCAACCGTGTGAAATTATGAAAGAAACAGGTGACCTCCTGAATCATTCTATTTCATCACTCTTCCCTCCTCCCAATTTTCCTTGATATCTGCTTGAAGCATATCCCATTGACTTTAAAACAGCAGGTGCTTAGCACCTGTGCTCAGTGCTTGGCCTTGGAAACCGTCCTTGGGCATCTTCTTTTGTGATAACAGATTCTGTGAACTTCCCTGGGGCTCCATACATAGTCATAATAAAATGATAATAAGTACCACTTGGTCAGTATATAGGGAGGGAAGGGTTGCTCTGCATGACCCCTCAGTGTAAGATGAAAAAGGGTCAGACATTCTCATTTGCACTGGTCTACAGCTTGCTTTTATATCCATACAAAGACTTTTCCCCCTCTTTATGTCCTACATTCTGAAAGCCAGAAGTTTTATAGCAGAGGAAAGAATGGGGAAGGGGTAGTTTATAATACAGCGCTCCTGGGAAAGGACCATCTTTCTGTTTAGACCCCTGTGAGCTTTGATAGCATAAATCAGAGTCTAGTTATCACTTTTGGAGAGCTGACAAAGCTGCCTAGAAAGAAGGAGATAATGGAGCAATTTATTTTCTCCTTGAAAACCTTGGCCATGAAGTCAATTGCTAGCTGGGGGAGCTGAAAGCTGTGAGCTTTATTTGAACTCTCTTAATCACCTTTCCCAAGCAGGAGACAGTAGCGTTCCTTGGTGCAAGTACAGGCATGATTATCTTTCCTTGGTGTGGTGGCCACAACAAATGAAATAACAGGTACAGCAAAAGACTCTATTTCAACATCCTCAAAGGAACTGCACCCTAAACACACCTTTACACACCTCATTTTGGGGGGGTCCAAAGATCTTATAATACCAGTATCCAGGTTTTGAAAGAGCATTTCATTGTTGGGTGACAGGCTCCCATTTCTCCTATATTGGCTCAGTTCCAGAGTTACATGTCAAATTAGGTTCTCCTTCCAGGGTCTTCATGAACTACCTACAATTCAAAGGAGACACATGACCAAAGTGTTAGGGCTGCATAGGCTAGCTGGACCAATCTGTTTATCTAAAGAAAGTGGTCCCTTTCTCGGGAAAACTTTGCAGGAACAGTTTGGCTGACAACAGTCTTGGGGGTGTGGTAGAGCTGCCATGCAAACATGATTCATTTAAAAAGTCCTCAAGCCTTGGACTAGTTCTACGGGATTCCCACGTTATGTGAGAAAATGTTGAGTGCCTTGAAAATTAACCTCTAGAACCAGCACTTGGGATATCCATATGGTAGCTGATTTGTCCTTTGAGAATGAAAAATACTAAGGTACTTTTATTCCCCAAACTCGTGTCCCATTGTTGTAGGGTCTCATCAGTTTTCCCATGTACATATCTTTTGGGGGATACTCTCCTCATACTCCTCCAGCTTAAGAGAGAGCTATCTGCTACGATAGAGTCAGCAGTCAAAGGAAAGGGAACAAAGCATAGTGGAAAGCATTCTAGATGTGGCAATGAAGCACCTGAATTGAAATTCCATCTCTATTACTGTATGGCTAAATCACTTCAACTCTGAGCCTCAGTTTTCTCATCTCTAAATCTTGGGAGTTTGGCTAGATAAGAGATCGTTAAACTTTTTGTGTGTGTCATGGATCCCTTTGGCTATCTGGTGAAATCTATAGTCCTCTTCTCAGAATAATTATTTTAAATTCATAAACAAAACACACAGGATTACAAAGGAAGTAAATGGTATTAAAATACAGTTGTCAGAATGTTAAATCAGATTCATGCATTCCAGGTTAAGAATCCTGGGACTAGATTATCTCTAAGGTCTTTTCAGCTATAAAGATGTAAGAGAGGGGGTTCTATTTTTAAATGTTTTAATAAGATGTTTTTATAGCATATGCTTCCTGTATCAGGTGTGAACTGATTTTTAATTGGATTAAGATGGGAACAGCTTTTTGGCCGACCAAAGAAGTTCACCATGTCCTGGGGGCTTTAAATAGCTAGAGAAATTTTAGCAATTTTTCAGTCAAGCAATAGATCAATGCAATGGCGAAGGACCTCAGGTTCAGGCCCCTGAAAGTGAATTACTGGAATGGGGAGTGGGAGAATGTATATCTGTCTGTCTCTTTCTCTTCTCTCCTCTCTTTTTCCTCCTTGTATTTTCCATCAATCATGCCAGCGGACAAACAGAACCAGACACAGACACTGCATCAAGAAGACGCATTGAGGACAAATATTGATATAAAGAGATACAGAAAAGTAGCCACCTACATTAGGAAGCATCTTCAGAGAGCATGACCTTTTGCAACAGAGAAGACTGCCAGCTATGGACTTAAGAAAGGACTTCCAATAATCAGGAGTTATGAGCAACCCTTTGGTCACATGTGATTTCTACATGTCCTCTTCCTTGGCACTTTGTATTTTTATGGAAGAGTGAACCTCAGGTGTTTGAAAAATGTTTGTACCAACTACTCTTACTATACCTTAGTATGTAGCTTAGTAAATAAAAACCTTAGTAAACAGTTTTTCTAAAACCTAATTGAGCTTTGTTTGTCTATAAATGGGAAGCACATGGGTGAGGGCTCTTGAGCAACATTTCTAGAACGTAGGCTATGATAGAGTCTGTGGAAGATGGAGTAGTATCCCCAGAGGAGGATGCTACAAAGCTATGAACCTATGAAAGTAGTACATATTCAGCTTGTGTTAAATATCCAACTGGGGAATATGATCAAAGTAAAGAGAGTTGCATAAATAAAAGTGGAACTCTTAAAAATAGGATGGTTTTCACTAACTACAAGTAGCGTATCCCACAAAGAAGATGGTGGTAAATGTTTTTTTCTTAAAGCAGTTTAAAATATAGCAACTATATACAAAAATTATGCTTCATTTCAGATATATTTGCCCCATCTTCATTTCTTTGAAGAAATTTAGTTTACGAAGGGCTTCATTTATATTTTGCTTCAATATTAAGGTAATTTTGCTGCTATACATGAGGAAGTCCTCTAGAGTCTAGATGCTTCTGATTGCATTTTTCCAGTAACACCAAACCCCAGAAAATTACAGAGTTTAATGGAAGAGATCCATAGCCACTCAAGACTTTAGCCTGATCAACAGCATGGTAAAAGCCAAGTAGATGAAAAATGTCTATCGTCCAGGATATGACATACATTTAGATGGAAAATCTTGTCCACCACCATGTCTGTCTGGAGCAAATAGCACAAATGGGCCATGAGTGTGGTCCAAAATTGAGTGGATAGTGGGATAGAGGGCCAGATTGCCTTCAGGAAATTACAAAGTTCCTTTAATGACCCTAAGCTTCTCTAGGAAAAAAAGGTCTATTTAAAAAATAAAAATAAAAACCTACCACCACTCTACCAATATTGTTGTTTGGCAGTGAGCCAAGGAACACAATTCTGTCAAAAGAATTAAAAATTAATATCACAGAATGGGTAAGACAGAATTACGTGAAGGGTGGGAGTGGCAGTTAACAGGTTGCAACATATAATCAATGAAAAACTCCAAAGAAGACAGGAGTAATAGCTGTCATCAGGCATTTGTGTAATAGGCAGAAAAGATAGGCTGGCGACATAGTCAAGGAGAGGGATGACAGGTAGACTACCCAAATGTTCCACTAGTATCTTCACAATACTAAGACAAAGCAAAACCTTGAGCATGTTGTGTGTGGACCCTCTATGGCAAACTTATAAGAGGAAACAGACAAGGGTCTTACAGGATGGTCAGGCACAGGTAGGTTTTAATCTGTACTGGTGGAAAGAATTTAACAACTTAATGAGATTACAAATGTATATCTGCCAATACATAATGTAAGTGTACTAATAGTATTTGTCAAATACTACTGGAAGTGTGCTAATAGTATTTGTCAAATACTAATAGTATTTAATGATGGTATTTGGAAATGTGTAACTTTCAGCAGTGCAAATATGTTCATGAAATCATAGAATTGTAGAGTGTTTCTTAAAACTGAAAGTCTTATCTTCCACGGAACTACTAAATGTTACAGCTGGAAGGGACCTAATTTATTTTCTTTTATTCCAACTCCCTCATTTTAAAGAAGATTAAACTGAGGCCTAAATAACTTACTCAAGGTCACACAGTGGGTAGCTAGCTTAGTCAGCAAGGACTGAAAAGCCAGGGATTCTGACTCTGAGGCTAGAGCTCTTTACACTAGAATCATAATGAAATCAAAACAGTGAAAGGGGTAATATTATCCACATTTTATTAATATCTCTAGTATCACCATTGTTTGTTAATTGACATGATTCCTTTTATCTCTGCTTATGTTTAGATTGCCTTTGGTTATGAACTCAGGAGGAAAGACTCATATCTTCTTCCATGTTTACTTTTGAAAATCTGTCTTGTTGAAGTTAGTAACAAAGTCCAACCCTATCACTTTTATAGATCATAAAGTTAAAAACAAAAACAAGAGGTAGGGAAATGTGCAAAAGTCAGAGATCCACTCACCACATTTTCATTGTAGCTTGGTGTACTCAAATGCTGGCCTTAAAAGGTCTCTTCCTGCTCTAAATATAAGTTTCTGTTATCTTGGAGTGGGCAGCTACATGGTGCAATGAATAGAGTGCTGGATCTGAAGTCAGGAAAACTCACCTTCCTGAGTTCAAATCTAGTCTCAGACACACACTAGCTGTGTGACCCTGGGCAAGTCATTTAAGCCTGTTTGCCTCAGTTTTCTCATCTGCAAAATGAACTGGGTAAAGAAATGGCAAGCTACTCCAGTATCTTTGCCAAGAAAACCCCCAAAGGGGTCATGAAGATTTGGACACAACTGAAATTACTGAAGAAAAGAATTATCTTGCAGCTGTGGTACTCAGCACGAACCTGAAAAGATACATGTCTACCATAAGACAGTTAAAAAATTCATAGGTTACTTTACTGCATGGAATCAAAGGGCAATTTGAGGGTCTTTGAAAAAGGATTTTTGAAAAGCCGTAGTCATAGGATTTACTTATATATTCAGAATTAGTACCTATAGTATTTTGCATCAGTTTCTGCTACAAATAGAGATTTCTGGAAACAAACTAAAAAGAGAAATAAAGAGAAATAAAGAAGATTAGACTTCTGATGAATCCCACTGCCTACTTTCCATTAGGTTCTAGAGAAAGGGTTTTTGTCTTGTTTCGTGTCCTTAACCTTTTTGGCAGTCTACTGAAGGCTATGGACCTTTTATGAGAAGAATGTTTTTAAATGCATGAAATGAAATGAATGGAATTAGAAAGGAAACCAATTATACTGAAATACAGTTGTCAAATTAAAAAAAAAAAAGAACCCTTGCCCTAGAGATCCACGGATCAAAGCTTCTTTTTATGACTGGGCTAAAGAGTTTGACAACTTTAACACCTGCTGGACAAGAGACCTTCCCTCTTGCCTTTTGATAATTTGAATTATGAATTATCTCCATGGAGAAATAAAAATGAGGCCAAACGTGAAAAGTATGGACCCTGAACAGCAAGGGCAGCTCCAAATTCTCATCCAATCCTGAGGCGTGAGAAAATTTCTCATGGTGTTACATAGGATGAGAACCTGCTAAGAGCTTATTAAACCTGCTCCACTGCTTAGTCACTCAACTCTTCAGGACTGATCACATAGGGCTTCACTGACACTCCATTTGCACTTCATAATACCTTAGAGTGACTTCATTAGCTAACTTTCCCATATGAGTCTCCTGACACTCTGCTTCCTCTTGAATTGTGAAACCTGTTTGTTGAATGCATTTCACAGCAAGGTTGGGATTAGGCATTTCCCATGAAGCCCTGCCCTTTATATTAGGGCAAATAATTAGTGCACAGGGTTTAATTTTACTATGCAACCTGCCAAGGCTTTGAATACTATCACTTTCTAAGAGTTTTTGTTGGTCACCTTAATCATTCTAATGCAACAACTGAGTCTCTCTCTCTCTCTCTCTCCCTCTTTTTTCCCTTGGGAATCAGGTGCAGTTTGGCGTCACTCATTCACTGTGACTTTCTTTAACAAGCCTCCCAGGAGACAAAAACATACACTGTAAAAGCAGACCTGCAAAAGCCTCACACCTGCAGGAGTTCCACTTCTTTTTGCTCAAGGAAAAATGAAAATAAAACAAATTAAAAAAACCCTTTTTTAACTTTAAAAGTATGTCTCCCTTTGGAGAAGGGAAAGAAGTATTCAAATTCTCTCTCCTAGAGATTTAAAGATTTTGGCTTTCATGCTGGCCCAGAACCATACTTGGTCATAGTAATTTCAGCAGGGTTTATAGTGCTAAATCCTCCTTCACAGGGTCTTTAGTGTGGGATTATCATGTCATGCCATGCCATGCCAAAATCAAAGATAATGTGGGGAAAATTAAAAATAATAAAAACTCCAAACCCCAATATTTCTTTCTTCTTCCCCACCTCTAATTTTCAGATCTTTTAGAGATGATATATTCAGGGGTTAAATGAGTTTTGTAGATAGCCAGAATTCATTCAAGGATATTTCTGAAATGACCAGCTAGTGAGAATCATGTTTTTGTTCTACTTGTGTCCTATTGTCAAGGAACTATTTTCTATCTAGAACTCCACACAAAAAGACCTGACTTCTATGGGTCCCCAGTTACAAAGCCCATAGTAAATCTTTATTTTAATCTAACATTCATTTCTCCACCTGTTGCTTTTTAATTCATTGCTCCTCCGCACTCTTACTTGTATACACAGGACTTGAATTGTCATTAGATAGAAGAGAGCACTTGGGCAAGGGATGGGTGTAACCCAAGAATATTAACGGGACACAACTCAACTGTTGTCTTGAGCAGTGAGAAAACAGATGCCAAACCTGATAAAGCTCTTGGCTCTGTGATTCAGTCAAAAGAAGAGACGTTATGTTAGCTTCTTTTATCCCACCATCTATGATCTTGTTTTCTGATGCAATCAATCATTAGTCAGGCTAGGACACAGAAGGGAACTTGCTTTTCTATTTATTCCAAAGTCCTGTGGGGAAGATGCTTGATGGCCTGTTCTCAAATTGACATTATGATTCCCACTGATTCACCAATGGCTTTTTCATTTCTTCTTCTTCTTCTTCCTTCTCTTTCTCCTCTTCTCCTCTTTCTCCTTCTCCCCCTCCTTCTTCTAATACTTCTACTTTGCAAATTGTGAAAGTATGAATACCACTACTAATTAGTTTGTTTGCAGTGGAAAAGGTTCACGATCTCCAAGGAAATTCTTATAGAATCAATGTTGATTAAAACCTTTACTGATTGACTGGATTTAAACAGAGAGCTATCCCTACTTCCATGTTCTTTGAAGCTGTAATTCAATTAGGATTGCCTTACCAAGAATTTTTAGGAAGTTATCTTTTCCTAGGTTCCATTCTACATGGACTATCCTGCCCTTTAAAAGATAAATAGATGCATGGTTCGATAGATAAAGCATTTATTGAGTGCTTACTATGTACCAGGCACCATGCTCAACTCGAAATACAAAACAAGAAAACCAGATGGTTCTTAGCCTAGAGGTGCTTATACTCTGAAAGGGGAAGACAAAACATACAGGAGAGCTGGAAAGGAAGATGAGTACTGGTGTATGGGTGTATGAGTATGGGCCATTGTGGTGAGTGGAGCAGAACTGGTGGGGGTGGGGGTGGGGTGGTCGTAGATTGGCAGCATTGCTATACTTTCTCGTGATGTGACAGTTCCAGATAGGAACTCAGTAATCCTTGAGTTCACCTTAGGGTGAAGTCAGGGTGGGAGAGCTTGTTCACTTAGGGTTTGGATCTCTAGCTTCTCTATTGCCTCAGCTTTCAATTCCAAATTAGGTGGAGGCCTGTTTAGGTATTCCTCTAAGGAAGAGACATCCTTGTTGCTATTGTTCAATCATATCTGACTCTTCATGACCCCATTTGGGGTTTTCTCGGCAAAAATACTTGAATGGTTTGCCATTTCCTTCTCCAGCTCATTTTACAGATGGGGAAACTGAGGCAGATAGCAGTTAAATGACTTGCCCATGGTCTCATAGCTAGTAAGTGTCTGAATCTGAATTTGAACTCAGGTCTTCCCTGACTCCAGGCCTGACAATCTATCCGTTGTGTCATCTTGCTGCACAGAGGCATCCTTCATATCTGTTTTATCCCCTGGCAGGTGGGCTGAGATACACTGATTGATCTCAAAGCTCACTTGGTAGACCTACAAACTGGTTACTATTTTCATCTGCTATGCTTCACAGTCTGTTGCCATTCCCAGTAGTAAGGCAAGAGACTACTCTGCTACCCACCTCATCATCAATATACATTCTCAGAACCCCTTCTTAGTGACTTGACACTTTCTTCTCCTCGGCAAACAGAATATCTGGCAGGAAATAAACAATATTTTCCCACCAGCAAAAGATTGCGTCCCTCCGCTATGTCAAATCCTTTGTTGAGCACTATCTTCCCTTGTTCCTTTTAAGAAATAATTTGGGCTCACATGTCTTTGGTAATTACTGTGGCCTATCTGGTACCTGATAAATTGGCCTCTAATGACTTATATTTCCTCCTGGCTTCTATAGTTTAATTAACAGATACCAAGTTGAGGAATTCCCCTCCCTCAAGTCCAGGACTTGAAGATTCTACTGCTATACTTGTTCAGTAGTTTTAGCCCATGTCTGACTCTTTGTGACCCCTTTTGGGGTTTTCTTGGCAAAAATACTAGAATTTCTTTCTCCAGATCATTTTGCAGATGAGGAAACTGAGGCAAATAGGCTTAACTGACTTGCCTGGCACACAGCTAGTAAGTGTTTGGGGCCAGATTCAAATGTGGAAGGAGTTCCTAACTCCAGGCCTGGTGCTCTATCTACTACGCCACCAAGTTACCCAGTTGCTGTACAAGCTTCCATAAATAATTGAGTCTTGATTTGATAACTGCTCTTTGGAAGTGACCAAATCTCACTTGGTCTTGTCCTTTTGTGGAGCTTTATGAAAAGAGGAATAGTATGCAAGTACATTGAAATAATACTCCTATCATAGTCTGCACTAGTTAGACCATAGTATGCTACTATATTCAGTTTAGCAACGTGATTTAAGAGGCTTTAAAGATGTGCTAGAGCTAACTTGTGCTGTGAAACAAAATGTTACATTTTCCATGTGAGCATTTATATATATATGTATGTATATATATATACACATATACATACATACATATATACATATATATACATATATATATATACACATATGTGTGTGTGTGTGTGTGTGTGTGTGTATATATATATCAGCTCTTTTTGTGGTGGCTAAGAATTGGAAAGTGAGGGGATGCCCATCAATTGGGGAATGGTTGAACAAGCTGTGGGATATGAATGTAATGGAATATGGTTGTGCTATGAGAAATGATGAGCAAGAAGACTTCAGAAAAACCTGGAAAGACTTACATGAACTGATACAAAGTGAAGTAAGCGAATAAGGAGAATGTTGTACACAGTAACAGCAATATTGTTTGATGAGGCACTGTGAATGTTCTCAGCAATACAATGAGCCAAGACGATCCTAAAGGACTCATGATGAAACATGCTATCTGCCTCCAGAGAAGACGTCTGAATACAGACTGAAGCATAAAAAAATTAAAGTATCTTACTTTATCACAGTGAGAGATATTAAATACTATTTGTATTATTTTTAAGAACTATCAGCTACGTGGTGGTACACATCTTTGAAAAGAGAATGGACTGAATGATTAAATGTTTAAAGACAGCCCAGATAGAATGCTGGTCTTTTGAGCTGCCTTCCATGCCTATGATTATAACTCTTCAGTACCTGCTTGCTTAGAACACACAGAAGATATAGTTTCTTTATGTAGCTAGCCTATTTCACTTTTCTCTTATATATTTTCTTCTTTTTTCCCAGAAGGTTATATTTGGGGTTGGTGAAAATCTACTTTTACTCAGAGAAAGCTGCCTCTAAAGGTGGAGCTGGAGATGGAGGCTGAGGAATTTAGAATAGAATTATGTTTCACTGAAGAAAGGTGATTACTTGAAGCTGAGAGTAGAAGATGAGGCTAAGAGAAGGCTCACTTAACTAAAGAAAAAATAACAACCACCACCAAGTAGGCAGACAGGTGGAACATAATGCAATGCTAGGGTAACCTCTGGGAGCCTCTTACAACTTAGAGTTTGAAGCTCTGGCTTATTGGAAAATGTCTAAGGACAGGGTTTCTACCTGTTTTTCCAAAGTACTTATCATCTAAGGAGACTGTCCTTATAAAAATAACTTTTGGGATGGAATGAAAGAGTGATTATCTCTCTGGCCCCCTAAGGAAAGAACAGTTCATCCATGTGAAGACTGGAAGTTTAGCTATTTCAGTGATCAAATTGGAAGAACAGTTTAGCTGACTTGGCTCCGCTTTTCATTACAGAGTTCTTGTGTCTAACTTATGAGTTAAGCTAGGTGAACTTGATTAATCTTAATTGGGCCTAGTTTCCACAGTCTTAGTGTCTATCATTTTTTCAGTCCAGTTTTTTGTTCAGCTGGATAGAGAGCTGGATTTGGAGTCAAGAAAATCTGAGTTCAATTTCTGCCTTAGACACTAGTGTGTAAACCTGGGTATTTAACTTCTTTTGCCTCAGTTTCCTCATCTGTAACATAAGGCTAACAATAGCCCCTATTGACAGGTTTGTTGTGTGGATCAAATGAGATATTATACGTAAGGCATTTTGCAAACCTTAAAGTACCATATAAATGCTTTACCTATTACTTTTTTTTCTCTGTAGCTCCTCTGAGCTGCTTATTGTCTTTCTCCATCATTTACCTGCTGCAAAGTACTCTGAATATGTGACAAATTCATCCAACAGCCATTTATTGAGTGTTGAATATGAAGACCACTGTCTTCTGAGTTCAGGAAGATGCAATGATAAAATAATAAAGAAGCTCAGTCTAGTCACAGGCAACAAGCCTTTCTAGTTATTTCCCAAGCTGGGACAAGATGGGGAAAATCACCGGCAAGGCTCAGTGCCAGTGGTTATGAAAATAAAAGTGTAAACACAGGAAACTTCAAAACAAGTCAATGGGATCTCTGCAGCCCAATTGCTGAACATCTCTTCAAAACATGCCCTGATTAAGTGCTGTCCCTTTCAAGCTTTTAGTCTAATAAGAATCCTTGGGATAAACATTAGCTATCAATAAAATGTCGAGGGTGAGGCATGGAGGTGTGTAATTCTGGGAACAGCTAAGTTGACCTCACTAATTAACCATGCATGTACTTTTATATAGGGTTTTTTTATGAGAGAAATAGACAAACAAGCATAACTGGATCTCTCCTTCACGTTATGGGGATATGGGGAGCGAGCCTTCACATTTCAAGTACTGTGTCATCACCACACAGTCTAGTTCTAAATGTTTTTATTTCAAAATTTTTAAACCCACCTTCCCCGCCTTTTCCCCTATACTTTTGGGTGCATGGCTAGCACTAAGTTGTTATCTAGGTAAGTCTCTGATCACTATTCATCTGTTTCTCCTAAGCAACTGAGTAAATGACTTTTATGTTATCTTATCCCTCATAGTCGTGGTTTTCTCTGTGCATGTTGTGTCTACTTAATTAGATTGCAAACACCACAGGGCAGGTGACATTTCTTATACTTTAGTAGATCTCAGCCCCTCCTTTTGAACTTGACATACCCTTCCTCACTTAAATCCAATTTACTTGCATGTCATGGCATCACTTCCCTAATGTCATGGTCTTCTTCAAGAAGGAAGGACAAACAGCAGCAGCAACTTACTCAGTAGTGATGTCTACTATTATATACATAGTGGGTCCACAATAAATATTTGCTAACTAATTGAATGGATCCATCCTGTAGTGCCAGTTGTTAAACCTTTACCAGCACATCCCTAGGTTCAGGATTAAGAGGTCTCTGATAATCAGAGTTGTCCCTAAATGGAATGGGGTACTCTGTGAAGTATAAGTTCTCTGTTACTGAAAGAGTTCCTGCTTTGAGAAATTTGACTAGATAATTTCAAGTTCCTTAGAAGGCTAAGATTCTATGGATCCATTATGCTTTGATTTTATGAAAAACCAATGCCATTGATTTATGTCTATTCATTTAATAAATATTTATTGAACTCCTATGCACTATGGGGAAAGCAAAGATAATATATAGTCCCTGACTTCAAGGAGCTTGTGCCCTAATAAAGAGGGTAAGATATGCATGTAAATAATTTCAATAGTTCAAGACAGAATGGCAAAGATTTCACATAAGTTATAAATGAGGTGTTATCAGAGAGATTACTTTCAACTGAGAAGGGGGCTAATAAGCAGTGCCTGGAAAAAGTATCATTTGAGCTGCAGTTGGAAGAATGGATTTCTATCCATTTAAGTGGGTAGAGATGGGTGGCATGAGTGTGCCAGGTAGAGGATAGGGCATAAAGAAGGCAGAAAGGTCAAATGCAGCTTCTGTTATGCGTCTGAAGCAGTCTACCTGGTACCAGATCAATAGATTGAAAAATTAAAAAACAGAATCTATTGGTTACTTTTACCTGCCTTGACATCATCATAAAACTAATTTGTGTGACTGCTTTCACCAAACAGATTACCTTGACAGGTTAGTCTGTGCCGTGGAGACAGAGCTACAGCTAACTTCTTTTGGTCACACCAACAAATAAGATGATCTAACTGCTTAGATTTTCCAGATCTAAGAGCACTCAATGATGACATAAATTAGATGCTTTTGGTATAAGCTGTAAATTGACTGACAGGAACATTTGAGTTACCAACTTAATATTAAATGAAGATGAAATGTCCTGGTGGCAAAGAGAAACACAGGGAGATTTTGGAAGGCATTGCATCAATATATTGTTACTCATGACAATGTGTGGATAAGAACAGGAATGAAGGATATCATCTCAGCAATTGTTAATCAAAAAGGCAAGTGGGATGATCATATAATGAGAATGAAGTATAGCTTATGGTCAACCTGATTTCTGCACTAGAACCCAAGGAATTTTTTTAAAGTATTAGATGAATATCTGCAACATGTTGAGTAGGTTCTGAAGAAGGAGTTATGGAAGACAAAGATAAACATTACACAGAATAAGAAGCAATAGATGGGTTGTAATCTGTATCTTTGGAGGAATATTCACATTGCTGAGATTCCAGATCCATTGAATCATGGAGCAACACAATTTATGTCAGAGTTAGCGTGCTACAGAAGGAAAAATACTGAACATGGAATCACAGGAGAATGTAGCTCAAGTGTCACTTCTTTTCTATGTGAGGGTAAACAAATCACTACACTTCTCAGAAACTGTTTCCTCACCTAGAATATGGGGATAATGATACTGTGCTACCTAGCTCATAGGGGAACCTTGTGAGTAAAATGCTTTATAAACCTTAAAGCATATAAATGTGAATTATGATTAAATAGCGTTAATGTCATAATGACTATGATAGTCTCTGTTGCTGCAGGCTCCAACATCATTTTAACCATGAGTAAATGCTAAATTTAGGGGTATTTAGTCAATGATTTTTAACGATCTTTTCTAACAACCTCTTCAGGCTTAAATGATCCTGCGGGCTTCTCAGTCATTGAAATGAGCATGAAAAAAACCCGCATCTGAATAAAGAATGGTGCTGGCAGAAAGCCGGCATCATTAGTTAGTTAACTGATGCCCGATGTACTATGTACAGAGAGGCTGCACCTGCTTAACTGGAGAAATGTGTGGTCATGCTAGATTTTCCTTCTGAGGACTCTTCTGGGATCACAGTTGTCTACAATTAAAGGCCTAACAAAACTGTGGGTACTTTTTGCTCTTTGTTTATAGACATATTACGTAAGTATGTCTCTATTAAATTACCAGCTTTTTAATTAAAAAAAAGAAAAGGTAATGGAAAAATATTAGACAGCTTTGAAATTTCTGAAAGAATTGATTTTAAATTACTCTGGTTAACTGAGGAAAATAAGAGAAAAAGATATAATTTCCCAGCTCATTTTGGGTAAAATACAAAATTGGACTAAATATCGAATATATAATGCACAACATTTAGTTACATCATTGAATTGAATCTGATGTGTGCCTGCCTACAAAGAAAATTGGTGCAAAGAATGGTGATAGGGTGATTTTTTTAAAACTAGGTCAAGGGAAAGAAGAATTGACCTGTTGAGGGTGACATTCTTTTTCATATGCCTCGAAACACTTTTTCATGAGAAGCCTCCAGACACCAGGCGTCCTCAGTGCCTTAGTCTCTTCCTCTTATTTCTCTGGCCCCTTCCAGGTGCCCTACATGGCTTGTCTTTTAAGTTAGAATGTGAGCTCCTTGAGAGGAGGGACTAACTAGCTTCCTTGCTAGCACAGTGCTTCACACAAAGTAAGCTCTTAATAAATTATCTATCTATCATCTTTCCTTCCTTCCTTCCTTCCTTCCTTCCTTCCTTCCTTCCTTCCTTCCTTCCTTCCTTCCTTCCTTCCTTCCTTCCTTCCTTCCTTCCCTCCCTCCCTCCCTCTCTCCCTCCTTCCCTCCTTTCTTTCTTTCTTTCTTTCTTTCTTTCTTTCTTTCTTTCTTTCTTTCTTTCTTTCTTTCTTTCTTTCTTTCTTTCTTTCTTCTCTCTCTTTCTTTCTCTCTCTCTCTTCTCTCTCCTCTCTCTCTCTCTCTCTCTCTCTCTCTCTCTCTCTCTCTCTCTCTTTCTTTCTTTCATCTCAGCACCGTGCCTCACACATAGCTCTTAATATATTATCTCTCTTTCTTTTGTTCTTAGATCTTAGCACAGTGCCTCACACATAGTAAGATCTTAATAAATTAATTATCTATCTATCTACCTACCTGTCTGCCATTTATTACTTTATATTCAGCTTTTTTCCTCAAGATTAAAATATATAATGCTGTTGCAATTTCAGTAGACATAGGACTTCTTGACAAGTTTGCAGCACCCCTAAATTATCTATTAGTTTGCATAGTGGCTCCTACTGGTTGGGAGAGAGGGAAATGGTGCTGTTAAGCAGATTATTAGCAAAAAAGTAGGAGAGAGATGGTTCAGATGGCACCATGAGAACATGCTGTTATTAGGGTATGAGCATGTTTTCTTGCTGCCACAAAAATGTCAGGCTTTTGTGGGAAGTTAAACCCAAGCCACATTCCTTCCCAAAGTAGGAGACGTGGTTGTAGTACAGTGTTCCATTAGTGCACTTCTAACTGGAGCTGGGGAGCCACTAATAATGGCTTAGCCAAGGGGGTTTGATGGCCCTTGCTGGTCTCCTTCCCTCTCCACTTCCCCCCATTCCAGTCTCATATGACTTGCTGATCACTGCTTCTGGTAAAGGAGATGTGGGTCAAATATAGTGGAACTCTGAGAAAGAATAAAGAGAAAGTTATGTATAAGGGTAGTGATAGTATTCTTTTACCTTACAGTGACGTTACACTGCATAGATTGATATATTTTGCACAGATAGTAGTTATTCACATTGTTGCTTCTCCCCCTACTATATATCTCATCCAGTTTAAAAGAGTAAACAAAAATTTTCCCCTTCACTTAATTTGCACAAGCATGTGGTTGTAGGTCACAGCAAGAGCAGTTCTGGTCATTTCTTTATAGCTTGTGGGTGAGATATGAATAGCTGTTCCCTAGGAATAAAGGGAAGAATTCTTAGCCACTGTTCACAGTTCTTCACTTGCTCTTACCAAGGCTTCGGAGGCCTAAGTGGAGGGACTTAGAAGGGAAGAAGGTTAACTATAGCAAGAATTCTGCTTCAAGCCCAAGCTATTGAGTCCTGGAGTTCTGAACTTTGATCTTTCAGCAATAGCAGAGGGAGCAATTTGCCCACATCTTCCCCACTCCCCAATTTTTGTGATGAAATACCTGCATTTTAAAGAGGGAAAATCTTGCCCTAGGCATTTCATTTCTCTGAATGTTGTCCTCAAATATCCTGGTGCTGATCACTGTATTATTAGTCAACAAAATTTACTGAGCACACACCACATATAAATTAGGGTACTAGGTATTATGTGAAAGCTAAATCAATTGATGAATAAGTCTAGAACTAAAACTAACACAGTACCACTTATGTTCTAGGCACTGTGTCAGGTGCTAAGAATATATAGACAAAAGTGAAACTATTGCCATACTTAGAAGTAGAAATCATGGGGCCTGTCCTCAAGGTATTTACATTCTAAATTACATTCTAAAATGACTGTATGTGTGTAAAGGAAAATGAAATACTTTTTAAAAACTGACATTTTTAGTTACACACCTCTGCCTATGTATTTAATCCAATTTGAGCAGAATTGTACTGTGCTTATCCTTTGTGATGCAAAGACAAAAAGGAAAATCTCCCTGTTCCCAAAGAACTTATCTTCTTTTGGATGGAAACAATGTGTGAACAAATAAGTAAACCCAAAATATGAACAAAAATGCAGAATAATTTTGAAGAACAATTGTGCAGATGAATGAAGGAGCATTTATTAAGTGCTTACTATATACAAAGCACAGTGCTAAGTGCTGGGGGTATATTTCAAAAAATAAGACAGTACTTGCTCTCAAGGATGAGAGAAATGATTGCTAATAACCAATGATCTAGGGAGATCCAGAGTTCTCCCTTTTTTGTTATCCTCATTTCAAAACCTCAGCCTTTGAAGGTTGAGCTAACTTTCCATCTATCTGACCTCATCCAATCTTAGACTAGAGGAATCTCCAGTCTAGGGTGAATTCCACTCAATCAAGCTTGGATGGAGGTAAATCCTTTTTTCTAGATTGCCCAAGGCTGGGGGTGGTCTGGGTATAGGCATAGTCTCTCTGTCCAAGAGTGACATGATGTCCCTCTCAGCCCCTCACTGGAGGGGTCTCACTTCTTTTTGTAAAGTCTACCTCTCAAAAACTGTTAACCCATTAGAGTTGATTGCCATCTAGTGGAATATCTCTCATCCAAGGAGCCCTTTTTACCAGTAACTTGCAGGTCGTGATTGATAAAATTAATTATAATTTACCTCAAAACTTTGTCTCTCGAGATTATTTTATTTGCCACAAGGAGCTCACATTCTAGTGGGGGAGACAAATTATATGGAATGTTTTAGCTGTGGGTCAGATAGAAAGTTCTCATGGTCCTTAGGGAGTGGAGGCAAAGCAAATGGTAATGCCTCTCCTTGAATGTCATTTCTAATGATAAAATGATGTCAGTTTCTGATGTAGAACCATTTGACAGTGCCAAGGATTTTGGTGGCAAGAACTTTCCTTTATAGGTCCTCAATAGCTGTGGCTGTGGCGCTTACAGAAGTAGTTATCAGGCTGCATCTCTACAGGGATTGCTTCCCAGAGTTGTGTCTTGAGGCATTGAACTGGAAGCATTGTCATGCCAAAGGATGTTGGGTTCAGAACTAGGCTATCTCCATGATGGTCTGAGGGGTCATGATGGTCATGGTGGTGGAGGTGGTTTGACTTGTCTGGCACAAGCTGCCTCCTGTCTCTCTCTCAGGTGCCTTGCTGCGTCAAGGAGACTGGCTTTTCTGTCCTGTGTGTGGCAGATGGTAGGGATAACTGGCCTCTTCTCCAAAGGAGCTGCTTCTCCTGGTGATGACGGCAAGAGTTGTGCTGAAAGCAGGCCAGTGGTCTTTGGACAGGAGCAGGGATGGTGCTACTATTGCCAGGGCTTTTGTATTTATTTCCCTTTTGATGGAGGTAGTCAGTAGTTGTTGTTGGTGATTTCTCT
This sequence comes from Phascolarctos cinereus, assembly GCF_003287225.1. NCBI lineage: Eukaryota > Metazoa > Chordata > Mammalia > Diprotodontia > Phascolarctidae > Phascolarctos > Phascolarctos cinereus. The sequence goes on along the minus strand of NW_027555847.1, from coordinate 486,051,727 downwards.
CCTTAATGATGGCTTTGAAGACTGGGCTGGGAGTAGGCCAGGTGATTTGGGGAGCACTTCAAGGCTTTTGTGTTCAGAACTGCCTCCATCAAGGTCTGAGGGGAGTTTGTTGTCAAGGTGGTGATGGTGGTAGTCTGACTTGCATATTACAGGCCTCCTCTTGTCTTTCCTTGAGAGTGCCTTGTTTTCACATAAGGCCTCTCATAGGAGGTAGTAATTGAATTAAACTTTGGAGAGAGCTTGGGATTCCAAGAGGCAGAGGTGAAGAGAGAGATTTTTTCAGGCATGAAAGTGAGAGATGAAACGTCATGTATGGGGAAATAGCAAGCAGGTAATTTTGGCAAGAAAGTAGAAGAAATAAGGGGGATTAGTCTGGAAAGATAGATTGGAACCAGATTGCAAAGGGCTTTAGATGCCATATGGAGAAATTTTTATTTTACCCTAAGACCAAAAGGGAGCCACTGAAATTTCTTGAGTAGGGGACTGACATGATAAGATCACTGCTTTAGGGAAATTAATTTGGTAATTATATAGACGGCAGATTAGAGAGGGGAAAAGACTGGAGGTAGGGAGAACACCTAGGAAGCTACCTCAATAGTTCATGTAAGAGGTGATAAGAATCTGAACTAGAGTAATAGCCATGTAAGTGCAAAGAGATAGTCATGAAAGTCACAAGAAAGTAAAATCAAGAAGAATTGGCTGTTTGGATATTGGAATGAGGAAGAGTGAAGAATATTATGTTCCATATAATATATAGTAACGAAATATTTCAGTTCCCAAACAAAATATGTTTTCTGTGAAATTCAACTAAATAAAATTCAGCAAATAATTATTAAGCCCCTGTTACTCGATTTGGGGATATACAAAGACAATAATGAAAGAGCTAGCCCTAAGGGAACTTGAGAGTCCAGGGTGTTCTGTAGACAGCTCAAAGGGAGCGTGTATTGGGTAATTTTCAATGTGAGCATTTACAACTCAGAACTCAACAAAGGCTACAAACCAGGGCTTGATTTCTTGTTCTGTTGACTGTCTAGACCTAAGAAAGGGTTGGAGAAAATGTTACTAATGCAGATTAAATTTAGATGTATGTCATGAGGACATTTTTTTTTTTCCAGAGACTCTGGTTAAATATTCACCAGGGCATCCTTGCTTCCAGCCTGCTCTAAGATGTATGAGCTATACACAAATAAATACTATAAAGTACCTACAAAGTAATACAAAGACATGTAAAGAGGGAGAGAATGCAAAACACTGTGGGGAGGAGATCAGGGAAGGTCTAGTGCAAGAGGCAACATCTTAGTTTGTTCTGAAGGAATCCAGGAATTCTAAGAGGTGGAGGTGAAGGGGAAGTACATTCTAGTCAGTCAGAAAGAATTTATTAAGTTTTTACTACGTGCCAGGCACTATATTAAGCTCTGAGGATAGAAAGATTAAAAAAAAAAACCAGTCCCTGCTACCAAGGAAAGTTAACAGTCTGATGGGGCAGACATCATGCAAACAACTTAAGTATAAACAAGATGCATAAAGGTTAAATCTGAGACACTTTCAGAGGTAAAGCACTACATAAAAGGGGACCAGGAAAAGCTTCTTGCATAAGACTGAATTTTAGCTGGGACTTGAAAGAAGCCAGGGAATCCAGGAGACAGGGATGAAGAGGGAGAGAATTCCAGGCATGAGAGATAGTCAATAAAAATGTTGAGAATCATGGGACAGAATATTTCATGAAAGGAAGAGCAAAGCAGCCAGTGTCTATACATGACATATCACTTTTGCAAAGGCATGAAGGCAGAATATGGAATGTTCTGAACTGGAATGGAGATTACATGAAAAGGAATAATGCAAAATTAAAAGTTAATGGTAAATAGGAGTCTGATTGTGGAACATTTTAAATGTGAGATTGAGAGTTTTATATTTTATCCTGTAGTCAGTCCAGGAGCCATTGAAGATTTTTGAATATGAGTCAGGTAGTCACAATTTGGTTTCACAAATATCAATTCCTAAAAAATTTCTTGTAAATATTGGGATATTCTTAACATACCTATATCCACATAAACAAAATGAAGTGTGGTGCTTTAAGTAATCATCCAGTGACTTTGATCAATGTGGGCTATTAACCTGGCTGCTTCAGGCCAAATCTCCCCACAAATCACCAAATTGTGACTTTTTTTGTCTCTTTATGAAGTGTTTTTGTCAGAATAAAATTGCCTCAACTTTCTTCTTTACATTGTCTGGATGTAATTTACATAAATGATTATCTATGATTGACATTTTCTCCTCTAATTATTGTAGAAAGCTAGTCTTAGCCTGAGCTGCTCAAAAATAATTCATTTAGAAACAGATTTGAGTATATGTTATCATTATTGTTCGGACATGGCCTTTGAGTGTCTTGATCTGGGTGCTACATTTCCACATGGAGATCAATGAGTGATTTCATAATTCACATTTGAAAACGGAGTCAACCATATCAAGTAGTAAAGATAGAAACAATATAGACCCTAAAGACAATAGAATTACTATTCTTCACCTTTATTATATTTTTATGAATCTATAATCTCTTCCCTGTGGGCAGTCTCTATGAACATAGCCCATCCAGCAGTCGCCTCTCAATTTGTGTGATTCTTGTCCTTGCCTTTGTAGATACTGCTGGCTCTTTTAGTATTTTGTGAATAGCAGTTCAACACCTAAGTTGTCTGTGAGTTATTCTTCCCTCACTACCTGACCAATCCCCTTCTTTTATCCAATCACATGAGTCCTCAGTGATGTATTTTACCTCCATCTCAGTTACTGAAGACTTTCTCTTGCCCTCCTTTCTTTCTCACTGACATCTTCCCCTGGCTTTTGGCAAGATAAAGTCTTCAGTAACTGAGATGATTTTTGTCCTTTATTACAGGCTAAATGATTTGTAACCTTGTTCTTATATGCACATAAAAAGAGATGGAGGTAAAATACATCATTGAAGATTCATGTGATTGGATAAAAGAAGAGGATTGGTCAGGTAGTGAGAGGGAGGGATAACTCATGGGCAACTTATGTGTTGAACTGCTATTCACAAAATACTAAAAGAGCCAGCAGTATCTACAAAGCCAAGGACGAAAGTAGTCATCACCCTACTCACTATTCACTATGGGGAACAGAACTGTGTTGTGCATTAGCTGCTCATTGATCAATCAATAGGTATTTATTAAGTGACTATTTTGGGTCAGGTACTGTACAAGGCATTGGGGATGGAAAGACAGGAAATTAAGCTGTTCCTGCTCTCAGGGAGATTATATTCTTTTGGTCCTTAACACAATAGGTGCTTAGTAATTTCTTTTAATGAAAATGAATGATGAGGGAAAAGCAATTTGGGACATTTTTGTTTAGCTGTTTTGTTGGTGAAAAAAACCCTAGTGAAATGACATAACTTATTTTAGGTTAATTTTGGCTAAATGCCTATTTACTTTTAGAATTGGAATTCCCTAATTTCCTAGACTTCCTGTGAATGGCAGAGCTTTCTGTATGTGCTGATAATTTCCCCTAAGAAGCTAGAAGAAAAATAACCTGAAATAGATTTCTTCCTGAAATAAGCTAATAAGCACTTTCATGCAGGCATAATAGAACAGGGGTTCTTAACCTTTTTTTTTTTTTTGGTCTCATGGACCTTTGGGCTCTAGCAAAGCCTGTGAATACCTTCTCAGAATACTTTTTTTTAAAATTCACAATAGAAGGAAATGCAAAGATTTGTAGTCCTCCCAATACTACCTACCTCAAAAGGTTATTGTAGGGGGAGGTCACATGAGATTATATATATGAAAGCAGACTATAAAGTATTATATGAACTGGGTAATATTTCAAGGACTCAAGGAAGCATGAAATAGAAGCAGCATGGAATGACAATAGAGCTCTGGGCAGGGAATCCAGGAAGACCTAGGTTTGAATGCTGGATCTACCACTTATTATCTTCTGTGATTTTTTTTCTCATCCAGAAAGTGAGAGTTAAATAAATAAATGGGCCTTAGAAACAAACAACATAGAGGAACAAATCCTGGTCTTCTCTTGCCATAGCCTCATCTAAGGCAATACTGTAAATCAGAGACCATACAGGTGTCTAGAAGAACTCTGTAGGGGAATTTTTTCCCCACTGGGGGAATTTCTTGATTCTATTTTAAGCTTAGAGAAAACTCTTTTCAATGTCTTTTGATATGTAGACAAAACTGTTCTATATTTTGTGCCTTGTGAACCTGAATACTATAAGTAGAGCTGCTGATTCTCCTTGGGAGAGTATCTGATACCATTGTTCTCCACTTTCACCTGTGTGAAGGAAATGAGTCAGTGAACTGATAAATCCCTGAAGTGTAGCTAGATCTTTCATTTCAGAAGGGTGCCTCTTACACAAGGGTTACAGATGTGAATTCCGCAGCTCAGAAAAGTTGTAACTTATTCAAGGTCGTACAGCTAGCCTGTAAGCGGCAGCTCCAGTACTTAAATCTAGGTTTTATGACACAAAGCAGGGCTTCTTTCATGATGCCACTCTATCTCTATTTCATTAAGACTTTTAAAATATTCTTACTTTTTATGACATTATAAGCATACTGTTTTGTGTTTGGCTCATTTTATATGTTTTTGCTATTAGAGTCTCTGACAAATTCACACCTTCATTTTAAATTTCATCAAGATAAGCTAGGTGTCATAATTTTTATTAAGATGGAAAAATAGCATTGCTGAGGTGATAGCTTTGTGAACCTTGAATAAACCTTTGAGAAAATTAAATCCTTTAAATTATTTTCAATCTACCTAACAAGAGGGTCTTTGACTATAGGATCAGAGGATTTAAATCTGGAAAGAATATTAGACATCATCTAACCTAATCCCCTAATTTTACAGATGAAAAAATTGATGGTCCACTTAACCTAAAGCCAACATTTGATCCCAGGTCATCTGACTCTAAATCCCTATGCAAATCCACGTCTCCACGTGCCCTGTTTTATGTTAGGCCTGTTAGATATATTTTTGCTATTAGAACATCCTATCTAGCAAATTCATACCCTAGTTTTAAATTTCATCATGATAGCTGGGTGGCATAATCATTTAGTTTGTCAACAGGAATAAGTTCATTGAGTGCTGGATTTGCACTCAAGAAGACCTGAATTCATATCCTACTTCAGACTCTTAACCAGCTGTGTTACCACCCTGGGTAAGTCACTTATAGTCTCAAAACCTCATTTTCCACATCTGTAAATTTGGGATAATAATAGCACCTACTTTACAAGGTGATTGTGAAGATCAAATGAGATAATATATGTAAAACACTTCGTAAACTTTAAAATACTATATAAATGTTAACTAGCTAACTAGTGATGGTAGTATTGGCAGGAGTGGTAGTAGTAATAGCAGCAGCAGCAGTAGTAATAGCAGCAGCAGCAGCAATAAAATGCTGAGAAGACAATACTTTGTTGTCATTAGAACATGTGTTTTGTGTTTGTTTTCTGCAAATAATGCTAATGCTAATGCATGTTTATTCATCGTTTCTCATAGTGTAATTAGGGTACAGCATGGTAGAGAAAACAAGGAATTCAGCTAGTGACTATAGACTTTAGTGTAAAAGGACTTTCTGTATTCAGTTAGGACTCTAATTGCAAATAGCATCAAAGCTTGAAGGGGAGTAAAAATGGTCCTAGGACAAAAATGGAGAATTGTGGACAGGGAGGTGGAAGACCTGGATCAATGTCTTGGCTCTGTTACTTACAAGCTAGGTCACCTTTACAAGACTTTCATTCTTTTGAGCATCCATTTTCCCATCTATAAAGTGGAAATCATCTATCTATCTGTCTGTCTGTCTGTCTGTCTATCTATCAAGCATCTACTATGTGCTAGGCACTGAGACTACCAATTCAAAAATGAAGCATTTTACACAAACCACTTTGTAAGCACTAAGCAAGTTTTTATTTTTATTATTATTAGTGAAGTTTGGGCTGGATCTTATCTTATCTTTCTTTCTTTCTTTCTTTCTTTCTTTCTTTCTTTCTTTCTTTCTTTCTTTCTTTCTTTCTTTCTTTCTTTCTTTCTGGCTAGGCAATGGGGTTAAGTGACTTGCCCAGGGTCACACAGCTAGTAAATATTATGAGTCTGAGGCTGGATTTGGACTCAGGTCCTCCTGAATCCAGGGCCAGTGCTCTCTCCACTGCACCACCTAGCTGCCCCTGGCTCTTATATTTCTAAACACAACCATACTCATATAGTAGCCTGAATGTCTTCTCAATCTTGATCACCTTAGAACTGACCACTTCCAGGACAAACCAAGACTTATCCTCATGCTCATCAGTCTTCTCTGAATCATTACTACAAACTGGGACCTATCACAGACTTGATATTCACTCCTATACCCTGCTTTGAAGTAGGTGAGGTTTGGGCAAAGGGAGTGAGAAACAATCCTCATTCTCCTGCTCTTACTAAAATCAAATTGGGAATAATTTGGAGCAAAAAATTGCTGCAGGGCTAATGTGACTTTAGAGCCCTAAGATTCAATACTTCATTTACATGTTGATGGGCTGTAACTTTGTCTAGCTAATTCCACATGGAACACAATCAGATTCTATGTGAAGAAGAGCCATATGGACTATTGTGAGCTCCTTATAGCTCAAAACTGCCTTTGTTCTCAAAACGAAGATTTTCTAGACCATTGGTCAGTCTAAATTGGGCCTTCGGGCATCCTCGAACAGTTGCAAAGAAGTCAGCCACATAAATGTAGTTGCTTTCAAATAAAACTCATTTCCTACAAAGTTTTTCCATGCAAATATATTTTCCCCCTAAGATCTAAAACCTTATGTTTTTTTCTAGATGCCTTCAAACCAAGAATTAGATGAAACCAGAGATTTTCACCCTTTGTTTTCTGCTACAGCAATGATGAACACTTAGGTATTAGTCAATGTGAATGTTTTATCTCTTGTGTAGCTTTTCACCTCATAACTTTAGTATACATATTTTCAAGGGACTACTGATTTACACCCATTGGACCCTCATTTGTAGCCAGGCTGGCATGTATAGGGGAAGTGATGTAGCATCCTTTCAGAGGCCTGTTGAGATTCTGCAAAAGAAATAGTGTGCAATTTAGACCAAAGAACAAAAAATACATGCAAAATCTCCGGAATCTGAGGAAGACTGCCAGAAAAATTTCCAGTTCAATGAATTAGGCACCTGTGACTGCACCCTGTTTAGCTATATAGGCTTGTAAGAGTAGCTGGGTTTGCAGTCGACTTCACTGTTTCAGCAATATTTCTGGGAGACCTCAGAGCCACTGGTCTGATGGTCGACTTAAATCCTTCATCCTGCTCAAGTAAATGGTGCCTTTTGCTATTCTGCAAAGGTTCTTTTGGGGTGATGCACTCCAATTCAAGGCCCTGTGTGGGCCTCTGGGCTCTCTAGGCTTCTCTGGTTAGTTTGGCCCAGAATCCTGGCACCAGCTGAAATCCTTCAGGACAGCAGTCTTTTTGGTATATTAACCACATAATAAAAGATAAATGCAGTCAGAACAATGGTATTTGTTGTATTTCCCCTGCCTCCTCCCTGCCCACTCCCCATACACCCTCCTCCTTGCATCCCCTCACAATTAAGTCCTTGACAAGCCTGGTTAATTTTAAACAGCATGTTTAGAGTTAAGTGGGAATCGTTTATAAAGTGACTCTGAAGTGCTCAGGTTTGCTATCACCTTATTACTTATTTGAGGGAATGAACCCTAAAGACAGGAAACTTTCATATGTGAGTCATTCTATGGGGACAAATTGTATTTCTGAACTTTGATTTTTCTCATGTTCTAGCAAGATTCTTATCAGGATGCTGTGAGACCAGGCCGCCTAGTTGAGCCACACAGTTCCAGGAACCACACAGTGGCCTCGCAGATGAATTCCTCCCCCGCCACATGGAAAAATTATCTCCTTACTCCACCGCACCCCGTTGTAAAAGCAATTTTGGAGGCCGTTGTGTGAGCAGTGCTATAAAAAGATTTTGTTATAGAGGGAAGGCACCAGCTTAATGATTCAGGAAGAGTATTTTTATATCAGAGGGGAAAGGCTTCAAACTGAGACCTGGAGTTGAGGAATGAATGAAAAGTCCCGTTAGCCAAATCGCCACCCCATGTGACAGAAGGTTTGGCTCCTACGGTGCAGCTTAAGCTGGCCTTGTTCTTGAGCTGTAAATGTAAGACATTTTTGGAAAATACATGGGAAATATGTGGTGGGTGTACGTGCGATTATATGTGTGAAGAGAGAAAGATGCATGGATGGAAGCTATGGTGGGTTGTAGTGTAAGGGAAGTAGAGGAGAGGGAGAGAAGAGAGGAAAGAGGAGAGAAAGAGAGAGAGAGACAGAGATAGAAAGTCAGAGACAGGGAAACAGAGAGGAGAGACAGGGACATAGGGAAACAGAGAGGACTGAGAAGGCACAGACAGAGTGAGACAGGGTAGGACAGAGTGAAAAGAGAGTAGGGCAGGGGTGTGTGGGTGTGTGTGGGGAGAGAGACATTCAGAGAGAGAGAGAGACAGAGAGAGACAGAGAGACAGCGACACAGACAGAGAGACACAGATAGACAGAAACGGAGAGAGACAGAGATAAGAGACAGAGACAGAGAGGCAGAGACACACACAAAGAGACAGAGACACAAAGAAACAGAGACAGAGACACAGAAAGAGGGCAAGACACACAGAGACAGAGACACAGAGATAGAGCTGTCCTGATCCAGAGAGAAGTGGGTAGGGTGCAAAGAGACATAATGAGAGAGGCAGAGAGTGAGTCAGAGAAACAGAGGGAGAGAGACAGGGAGACAGAGGGAGAGACAGAAGGACAGGAGAAGGTAGTGGGCAGAGAGACAGAGAGACACAAAGTGAGGCACAGTCAGAGAGAGGAGAGGGTAAGCCAGAGAGTGGGGGTCGGGGAAGAGACAGAAAGAGATAGAGAGAGAAGCAGAGAGAGACACGGAGAGACAGAGAGAGATAGAGAGAGAAGCAGAGAGAGACACGGAGAGACAGAGAGACTATGAGAAAATGAACCAACTGACTGACTGACGTTAACTTCCTATGAGAACTCTGTGTTCTGTGGCCAGGCTCTGCTAAGTAACAGAGTAAGTAACAGAGAAAGGAGTCAGAGCCGTGATTATTTGCACTGACCAGAGTTTGTCTGGCTGGCCCTTGCTGTCTCCGCACAGTTGGACTAGATCATGCTTGACACAGTTAGAGGGAGAGAGAGAGAGAAGCCCTGGCTCCAGCCTGTCGGGCCCACTCGGCAGGTTGATGAATGTCCTCAGCGTTAAGAGCTTGCCACCCAGGCCAGTTCAGTCCATCCACAATGAGTTACAGTTTCCCGAGCTCCCTCCCAGCACCTACTCCCCCCACCCCCAGCCTCCCAGGCCCCTTTGCCTTCACCACGGGCTGCTCCCTCCATAAACAGAGTTGCTCTATCTTCAAAGCCCCAGTCATCATGTCATTGTGTCAGTTTCCAGCAGACTGGGATCACCCTGCTGAAAAGCATGTCTGGTTCTGACACGCACTCCTTCAGTTCTTGCAAATAAACAAGGCCTTACATTTTTCTCTTTCCATACAGATGTACATCTATAGATTATACGTAGATTTTAAAAATAGAACCAGCCTACCCTCACTTCCTCCTAAATCTTAATCACCCCTCTCTACCTCTTTCAATGTTAAAAGCTTATTGAAAGACGGGGGGCAGCAAAACTTCAAAATTGGGTTTTTACTCTGAGGATGAGATGTCCCAATTCAGAGGCTGCTTCCCAAGGTTCGGGTCCGCTTCTCTTTCACACAGGGCACATGGCTGTCAGTGGGCACTCAGAAAGAAGGGCTATGTCCTGTTAGCTCTGGGGGAAAATGAGCTTCAGGTCTCTTATAGTCTCACCAGCCTACTTCTTTTCTATACATCTGTTTTCATTTTCCTCCTGTTTAAACTTGATTCTTGCTCCTCACCCCCACCTCCCAGCCTCAACTTCTCCCACCACCCCCTCAATGGAAGATGAATTTCATCTGTGTCCATAAAGTGGCTTAGACAGAGGAGCAGTCAATGATTAGGAGGTTCACACCAGAGAAGGAAGAGAAAGAGGAAAAATTAATTCATAATTTAAAAATGTAGAAGAAAAAATCCACCTAATAATTTCACTTTTCTCATCTTCTAGTAAGATGTACTAGAGAGGCTGTGTGACATTGGAATAACATAGGAATAAACATAAGAGTTTTTTCAGGTCTAATCCCAGGTCTCTTGACTTCAAAAACCTCAGTTTCCTCATCTGTAAAATGAAGGAGTTAGACTAGATGATTTTTGCAAGTAAAATTTGATTGATTGATTTATTTTTTAATTAATGGAATAAAAACAAGCATTTCCCTAACATAGTATAATTAAAAAAAGATGATTGACCATGAAACTACAAATCTGTTATATACAACTTGCTATTCCTTTTAAACATATAATAAAGTAATCATATGAATTTCTTTTTTTCCCTTTTTTTTTCTTCCCTCCCTCTCCCCGCACCTAGGTTTTTGATGTCTCCCATTATTTACTCTAAACAGTCATGGAGATCTTCAACTCTTTACTATTGCTCTCTGTGCCTTAGTTACCCTGGCTATAAAATGAGTATAATGTTTTGGCAGACTATAAACAATAACTAGTTAATCTATTTCTTCTGAGTGTAGGTCCTAGAGTCCCAGAAAGACGCAAACCAAACATGAACGTGAGATCCTCACAGATTATGGCGAGAGGTAAGAGAGAAGGAGTTGAAGAGTAGGATAATATACAAGCTTCTTCAGTCATTAAGGTCTTTCATAATCTGTCTCCAACCTATCCAGACTGATTCAAAATTGGCAAACTCAGTGCTCCCTCAGGTACCATATTCCATCTCCCACCTCCACACCTTTGAATATGCTGTGCCTCATGCCAGGAATGTTTTTCCTCATCTCTTCTATCTCACAGAATCACTAGCTTTATTCAAAAAGCAGCTCACATGCCGCTACCTACAGGAGGCCTTTCCCATTTCCCTTAGTTGTTGGGGCTCTCACTTCCACCTACATTTCTTTGTATTTTTCTGTATATATTTTCAGAATACTTACATGCATAAATGCATTTCCCACCAGTAGAGTTTGTATTTATCCTCTATTCCCAGCCACTGGTGCATAGTAGACTCTCAATAAATGCTTATTTAATTGATTTGACTTGTGCATGGTTGGCTGTAAGCAAAATTCCAAATGACTTCTGAAAAAAGCAAAGGTATCCTTGGCGTCTTTTCTGTCCTTTCCTTCTTGGTACCCTGGGTTCTCTGACTTTCCTTCTTTCTCCCTCTTTCCCCAAGCTTGTTCTTAGATCCTTCATTCACAGTAAAGTAAGCATGACTGATAGCAATCTAAAGTATTACATGTATTTACATTTTTAAAAGAATCAAAGTCTCAAGCTGCAGGGATTCAAACAATCAAAAAGTATTTGTCAGACTCTAATAACGGCTGAACACCAGGCATCAGTCAGTACGTGGGGAAAGATGTGAACATCAGAACCTTCCAAGAGCCTTCTGACATAACACCATGAATAGCTTATCATCTCTCTCTCTCTATGGAAAATGAGCTCCCGTGAGAAGAATACTTCCTTATTCTCTTTAAAGGCAGAGATTAAAATTTTATGTGTGTCTATATTGTTTTGGGGGCAGCTAGGTGGAGCAGTGGGTGGTGTCAGACCTGACGTTAGGAAGACTCATCTTCCCAAGTTCAATTCTGACTTCATGCACTTACTAGCTTAAGGTCTTTCATAATCTGTCTCCAACCTATCTTTCCAGTCTGATTCCAAACGGTTGAACTCAGTGCTCCCTCAGTACCATATTCCATCTCCCACCTCCACACCTTTGAACATGCTGTGCCTCATGCCAGGAATATTTTTCCTCATCTCCTCTATGTAGGCATCTGACCCTTGGCAAGTCACTTAAGCCTCAGTTTCCTCATCTGTAAAATGAGCTGGAGAAGGAAATGGCAAACCGCTCCCGTATCTTTACCAAGAAGACCCCAAATGGGGTCATATGAAGAGTCAGATATGACTTAAGCAACAATCAACACCAACCACCAAATGGGATCACGAAGAATGGACATGACAACAGATATTATTTTTGTCCCTGTATTCCCAGCGCCTTTCATATAATAAGCATGAAGTAAATGTTTGTTGAATTGGATTGTTTCATACACCAGGCACTCCCCGCTTTATGCTTTACCCCTACTTATACAGCATTGTGCTTATTTATGGTATAAGCATTCTACACTAAGAGAACCCATGGTCTGCTACAAAGATGTTAAAAACCCTGTCTGTTGAACATAGTCTTAGCCAGATTAAATGTAATTGGGAAAAATTTAACTAAATAAATATAAATATAATAGAATATAGATAATATTAATATGTGTTTTTTTTAAGTCAATACGTGGCCTGCAAGATCCTTGGTGGCCTCTGTTTCTATTTGAATGTGACACCATTGGCTGGGGTGTACATGAAAAGAAATGAACCCCTAAGACGACTTTGTGAGGAGGAGAGAGGGGATGGACACATACTAGTTCCTGTATACTTCATTCAGGGTGAGATGTCATAATTATGCTATAAGCAAAAACTGTGTAGCTAACCCTTCCCTTGAGCTTGAGAAGTTTCAACTGTCCATCAGACTAAGGACACTCTTGTGGTCCACTGTTTATTAAGAATTTCAATCAATCAATCTAAAAAAAAATTGTGTGTGCATTTTTTTTTTGTGGCTACTATGTGCTTATGTGCTCTGAGTATAAAAATACAGAAGTTGAAACAATTCTTACTCTGAGGGAGCTTACATTCTAATTTGGTACACAGTAAGTACATATATAAGTATATAAAATAACTACAAAGAGAATAAGTGCAAAGTAGCTTTTTTTTAAACAACCATTTATTAAATGCCAACCAGGGGCCAAGCACTGACCTTCGCAGCAACCCTGGGAGAAAGGTGTTGTTATTATACCCCTTTTATAGTTAAGGAAATTGAATTTAAAGGACTCGCACAGGGTCACAGCTATTAAGTGCCCGATGCCAACTTTGAACTCAGCTCATCCTGACTCTGGATCCAGTGCTCTATGTATGTGCTATGCCTCCTAGTCAGAGACAAGTTAGCTTAGGAAGGAGTATGCTAGCAGTTAGGGGGAACAGGAAAGGATTCAGGTAGAAGGTATTGCTTGTTCTGGAGGCCATGCATTGTGTGTAAGAGAGCACAAAGGAATGGTGATAAGATGGAGTATTGTGAAAGAGGGGCAGAAGGAAGGCCAATTTTGCTGAATCACAGAATACAGGATGGAAGAGTAAAGGAAAATGAGGCTAGAAAGATAGTTTGAGCTAGGTTATGATGATTTCTAAATAGAGGAGTTAATATTTGATTTTTGAGGCAATAGGGAGCCACAGTGGGTGATTGAGTAGGGGAGTGACATGATCTGATTTGCATTTAAGGAAAATAATTTTGGCAATAATATGGAGGATGGATGAAAATGTAGAGAGTACTAGAGGCAGGGAGACCAATTAGGAGGCACTAGGGGACCTGAACTAAGATAGTGGCTGTATGAGAGAAAGGGATAGATATAAGCAAGGGTTGTAGGTAGAAAAGGCAAGATTCAACAAACGAATGAATATGTTGGGCGAGGAAGACTCAGTCAAGGACAGCATTGAGGTTATGAACCTGGGAAACTGGGAGAATGGTAGTATCTTTGACAGAAATAGGGACTTGATAAACTATTAACTTACACAAAGTTCCTATTATAAAATTGTTGTTTCATTGTTATTTATTTCCTGAGCATACTATACAGAACATCCCTTGTGTTGAAGGAACACATTTAAAGTTGTCTTGGGCAAATTGTTTCTCAAGGCAGGTAATCTAGGTTCTAAGTCCCAACTCTACCACTAACTAGCTGCTAGGTGACATTAGGATCTCACAATCCCCCTGTGTGCCTCAGAACATTCTGGATGATTTCTGAGTTTCCTCCCAGCTTTGACATCCTGTGACCTTATGAGTTCATGACACAGATAGTCCCAGTGAAACAAAAGAGTTAGGATGAAAATTTCCATTTTATTTTTATAGTATACCAGAGAATATACCAAACATAGAACTGGGTCAGGGAACAGAAATACAGAATGACTGAATGCTGTTTAAAAAAAGTTGATCTTTGGGTCCATCTTTGGAATTCTCTCCTGCCAAAGTTGTTGTGTCAGACTCTTTGTGAGCTCATTTGGGGTTTTCTTGGCAAAGATATTGGAATGGTTTGCCATCTCTTTCTCCAGCTCATTTTTACATATGAGGAAACTGAGGTAAAAGGGTTAAGTGACTTCCCAGGGTCACATAACCAGTGTTTCTGAGGCCACATTTGAACCCAGCCTTCCTGCTTCCTGGCCGGGTGCTCTATCCACTAGGCCATTTAAACCAGGCAATCCCAAGCTTATCTTTATCTCCAAACTTAAATGAGATCACAAGTAAGGTAATACTGTTTTCAGTATGAAGGCTCAATAGCCTTGTGGAAAAGGAAATCAGAAGTGAGGAGTTTTCCTGTTATTTTTTCTTCAATATTAGAAATCAGTTGAAAAAGCAACCAGCAACTTCACTTGGGTAGCATACAGCAAACCAGAAAAGTACACGGAGGAGTAAACAAGGAACACTCTCTCTCCACTCCCACTCCCACCCCCCACCCTGCCTTTTTTTTTTTTAAACCTAAGAAATGAGTCAGTGATAACTTTCATTTGCTTTTCTGGGGACCAGCACAGTTTCCCACTGAGTTCCTCAATTACTGCTTTCTATTCCGGCCACAGGCTCCCACCAGGCTCCCAGAATCTTCAGAATGAGCCCCGGGCTATGGATTTCATTTCCCCCACAACCTAGTCAAGGAACCTTTGAAAAGTCAGGGAAATCCTGAGTGTCAGATGCTTTGAAAGGAAAAGGAAAAGGGGTTCAAAACCACATGGAAAGTAAGCAGGGTAAATGTTGTACCACTTCTCAGAAGGAAGGGCTCTTTAGGACAAGCAGTTGGATAACCCTCGTGAAGAGGAGAGAAGTTACGAGCCTTATGCTATGTTTGTGTAGTAGAAACAGTACACCTTTATGCTGATTTGGGAGACTTTTAAAGGTAGGAGATTTATGGAATAAGCTAGGGATTAAAAAAAATCTCCCCTTGCTGGGTTGCAGGTGCAGAAGTCCTTTATGACATGGGTGTCAGGGGTGAGGGCTAACACATTTATTGGAGTTTTATGTGTATGTATATTTTAAATTGTGGGTGACATAATTTGACCTGGAGTATATCTGAATCTGTGTTTGGTAATTGGGGTTTTATTGTATTAGGTGAGTGCACAGTTGCTCTCCAACAATTAAATTGGGATACAGGCTGTCTGAGAAGTAGCATGAGTCAGTGGGTGAAGCAATAGTGTCTGGCTGTTCTGAATCTGAGCACCAAATTCCAGCTGCATGACTGTATGGGTTTGGGCAAGGCATTTGAATTTTCTATTGATGCTTCTATCGTGTCTAAAATGAGAACAACACAGATAACTTTTGATTTGAAAAAGATCTGAAGGCTTTAGTGGACTGCAAGCTCAATATGGGATAACAGTGTGATATGGCCAAAAAATTGCAAACATGCCCTTAGGATTCATAGGAAAGCTAAAGTTTCCAGGAATCAGGAGGGGATAATAGTCCCATTACCTTTTCTCTTTATTAGACATTGACTAGGATATTGTGTTCAGTTCTAGGTGCCATGGTTTAAAGATACTGATAAGCTGGAGAGTTTCCCAGAAAAGGATAACTGGGGAGGTGAAAAGCCTTGAATTTACATTATGAAAGGTTGATGGTGAAAAGAAGACTGGGCAGGGAGGGTATGAAAATGGTCTACTCAGCAGCAACTAAATGCAACTGGAAGAAGTCACACACAGAAATGATCCATTCCAAATTTATGTTATCTAAACTCAACTGTGCCCTCAGTGAAGCAAGCCAATCCTTTGACTCCTTCCTAATTGATTCTCTATCCCGTTCCCCACAAGGGCTGTTTCAAACCATCTCTTTCCTACTCAGACTTCTTATCCCTCCCCCTTCCCCTATCCTTTCAGATAAGGACCTTGATTCATAACATTACTGAGAAGATAGAGGCCATTCTCTGTGAGCTCCCTCTCTTCCCCTTCTCTGCATCTCAAAAACCCTTGACATCATTTCTGATTCTTTCCTGTACTCTAGGCAATGAGGTGGTTTTCATGGGCAGATCCTATTCCTCTACACATGCTTTTGATCTCATCTCTTCTTGTCTTCTCAGGAAGATTGCTCTCTTCCTGCTCCTTCCACTCTGTCTCTAATCTTTAATCTTTTCCTATCTACTGGTTTCTTCCCTGCTGCCTACAAACAAGTCCAAGTATCCTGCATCCTTAAAAAAAACAAACAAAAACTTAACTAAAACAAAACAAAAGAAAAACAAAAAACCTTTCATCAGACCCTACTATCCCCTCAATTTAACATATTAAATTTCTCCTCCCTTTCTCAGTCAAAATAGAAAAATACCAAACACCTCATCTTAGAACCATTTTAGAAAAAAAAATCCATACTTATTGTTTCTACTTCCTCTTTTTTCACTCCATGACATTTTGCAATCTGACTTCTGACCTCATCATGCTTTTCAAGTTTCTAAAGATCTCTTAATTGAGGCAGCTAGGTGGCTCAGTAGATACAGCATGGGGTTTAGGGTCAGGATAGACCTGAGTTCAAATGTGACCTCAGACACTCACTAGTTATGTGACTCTGGATAAGTCACTTAATCTCTCTTTGCCTAATCCACTAGAGAAGAAAATGCCAAACCACTCTAGTATCTTTGCCAAGAAAACCCCTCATGAGACCATGAAGACTTGAACCTGATTGAACACCAAATGATCCCTTAATTGCCTAATCTGTTTTTTCTTAATTCTCATCTTTTTTTGACCTCTCTGCAGCATCTGACACTATTAACCACCCTCTCCTCCTACCTCTCTGACTAATCAATCCCTTTTGCTAGCTTGTCATTCTACATATGGCTATACTACCATGCCTCTTTCCCAGACTCTCTTCTCTCTCTGTGTTCTGTCACTTGATGACTCCATGAGCTCCCATCAACTCTTTATTCTCCCCTACCCTAGATATTAATTTCTCTATATTTATGTATTTTTTATTATTATTATCTATTAATAAATATTATTATTAATATAATAATCAAATACTATTAATGATAAATGTATTAATATAATAATATTATATAGATATTTGATCAGTTGGCAAACCTGACCATTTCTCCCTTCACAGCATCTCCTCTTTCAGTGCTCACATAGTCACCTGGACTATTCTAATGGCATCTAACTGATCTGTCTACTTCAAAGCTCTTCCCAGTTCAGTCCTTCCTCCACATATCTGTGAAAGCATAGGTCTAACCTATACTTAATAAACTTAATAACTCTTCTGCTTAAAAAATGCTATGAGTTCTCTATTGTCTGTAAGATCAAATCCTTCTCCATTTAGTTTTTTTAAAAACCTTTTGTTTTCTTTTTAATTTATGAAATAAAACAAGCATTTCCATAACATAGTAGAATAATAAAACGATGCTTGCACATGAAACTACAAATCTCTTAATTACAACTTGCTATTCCTTTTAAATATATGATAAATTTATCATGTAAATTTCTTTTTTTTCCATTTTTTTCTCCCCTCCTCCCCCACCCTAGAGATGGCTACCAATGTGTTTAGTTTTTGAAGTACTTCACAACCTGAACCCAAAACACTTTCTCAATCTCAGCATCCATTATTCTTTTTTCTGTATTCCATCATCTGGTGAAATTGATGTTCTTGAAGTTCCTCCATCTCTCATTTCTGTGCTTTTGTACCAGCTATCCCTCATGTCTTGAATGTACTCCCCTCTCTCCTCTACCTCATGGAATCCCTCACTTTCTTTAAGATGTATCTTAAGCACCATCTTCTACATTGAGCTTTTCATGATTCATCACTCCACCTGCTAGTGTCCTACCTCCATAAACTACCTTGCATTCATCTTGTATTGATTCTATTAATGCTGACATATGTACATGTTGTTTTCCCCATAGGATGTAAGTTCTTTTAGAGAGCAAGGACTCAGTCAGTCAACAGCAAGCATTTATTAAGAACTTATTATGGGTCAGGCCCACGCTAAACACTAGGGATACAGAGAAAGGCAAAAATAGACCCTGCTTTCAAGGAACTCACATTCTCATGGGAGGGACAGCATGTAAACAATTGGTACATATAGAATATCTATAGAATATATGGAAGGTATATCAGGGGAAAAGCATTATCAGCTGGGGAGACTGGGAAAGGCTTCTACTAGAAGGTGGAATTATAGCTGAATCTTGAAAGAAGCCAGGGAAGCTAAGATGTAGAGGTGAGAAGGGAGTACGTGGTGGGCATGGAGGATAGCCATGGAAGTTAGCCAACGGTAAGGGGCAAGGCTCCGGAACAAATACTTATTTTCATGTCTGGGGGTGACTCAAACTTATAATTGAGCATGGAGATGGAAGATAGAATCTCGTGTAGAAGGAGCAGCAAGTAGGCCAGCATAACAAGATCATTGAATATTTGACAGGGAATAAAAGGTATAAAGGCTAGAAAGGTAGGAAAGAACACTCAGCATGAATGAATATCTTATTTTGTCTGATAAAATGTTGCCCAGGTGGTGTATTTTTGGATGCCTCTGATTATGTGATGAAATAAAATTCTCAAGTGGAAACTACCTTTTTAATGTAAAAAATGTCATAGCACTTTGTCTTGAGGGAAAGTGTTAAAATTAGACCTTTGCTGTCTGGCCTAAATGAAGTACAGTGGGAATTCTTGTACAGGGATATGCTGGGTTTAGATGGTCTTTGAGGTCCTTGTCAACTCATGAAGTTCTATGATTCTGGGTCTATTGGTGGGGAGCCCGAGGGACTTTGGGCAAATCACTTAACATTTCTGGGCCTCATTTTCCTCATCTATGCATTAGATAGCCTTTGCATTCAGCTAGGTGGTAAAGTGGTTAGAGCACTGGGCTTGGAATTGGGAAGACTCATCTTCATGAGTTCAAATCTGGCTTCTGCTACTAACTAGCTGTGTGATTCTGGGCAAGTCACTTAACTCTGTTTGCCTCAGTTCCTCATCTGTAAAATGAACTGGAGAAGGAAAGGCAAATCACTCTAGCATCTTTGCAAAAAAAAAAAAACAAAATCAAAAACAAAAAACACCAAAAAACCTCTGACCCAAACGGGGTCATGAAGAGTCGGACATGACTGAAATGACTCAACAACAGTAACCAGGTCTCTTCCAGCTTTAAATCTATGATTCTGACACTATGTGTACACCATCTACTGGGGAGATAGTCTATGGATACAGATCAACATGATCCAGGGGAGAGATCAGATAAAGAGCTCTAGGAATATTTGAGGAAACAGAAAGCAGTAAAACTTTGGGAGGGGAGGAAGAGGGGGATTTAGGAAGACTACACAGAAGATAAAGCTGTAGGAGCTAAACTTCAATAGAGAAGAAGGACTCTGAAAGTTAGAGATAAAAGGGAATACATTACCATACCACAGATAAGGGAAATGCGTAAACAATCCCAAATATTTGAGTTTAGCTAATAATTTCAACCTCTTTTCCTATCAAATATACATATAAACATACATACATATACATGCATACATAAATATATGCATGTACATGTGTGCACGCAGATATATATTTATATATCTTTAAACTAAAACTGGTAATAAATATTAAATTGACAATTTTCATAGCTTTTATTTATTCTATCTTGTAATCATATCAGCCTTTGCCTACTTCTTGCTTCTACTCCCTACTTCATTAGGTTGAGAGAATAGAAGCCTTTTCTCACAGCAGATACAACTGAATTTCCTCTAGTTTGATGAAAACTTCTTCAAGCTAACTACTGGAAATAGGCAGAAACAGTTTATTAAATTTCTTTAAAGGGCAAAGCTCTGGAACAAATACTTATTTTCCTGTCTGGTGGTGACCCAAGCTTATAATGGAGCATATTGCCTTGCATATTGGGAGCGTAAAAATTACCAGAGGTTGGTGTTAAGGGCTTCCTAGAGGCTTTCTCTCATGTATTGGCTCAGAAGAAAATAACGATTAAGGACTTAGAATATATCACAAGTGGGATTCTTCTGCTTCTACTTTCTTATTTTTTTAACTTTTGAAATTCCAGAATGATAATCATGATGATAGTTATAACAATAACTTATATTTATAAAGCACTTTAAGGTTTCAAAAGGCTTTTTCCTCTCATCAACCTTGTAAGGTACAGGAGATAAATGTAAATACTATTTTCCCCTTTTTACAGATGAGGAAACCTGAGATTCATAGTGAGGTAACTTATCCAACCTCACGTCAAAGGAGAAAAGGCATATTTGAAATGGCCCTTTTCTCATTTTTTCTTTGAGATGGGATGAGAATTGGCCATGAAAGGTTTGTATAAGGAGCCTAGCATGTTTGCTAATAATCACTGTATCATCTAAAGCAGAAATATCAAAAGCCATTACTTGCTTGAGCAGCCTTGAAGCTGTCCAAGTCATAGTCATATTTTTTGTTCTCTTCAATAATAAGAATGCATATTTGACAAAACAACAACTCTTTATTAACAATCACCACAACACTTAGAGTATCACCAACTCGCATTTGCGTAGTCTTTTTAGGTTTGCAAAGCACCTGGAAACAGCTTTGCGAGGCAGGTAGTACAAATAAGATTCCCCTTATTTTACAAAAGAGGAAACTGAAACTTAGAGGTTACACATCTGAATTAAGATGGCATCCCCAGCCTTCTGGTTTCAGTTCCAACCACAGGGAGAGAAGCAAAGATTTAGATAGTACTAGTACTAAGAGATTAATACTATAAACTTAAAATAATTATACAAATCTGAGTCTGAGACCTCAGTTGTAAGGTTTTGATGAAATGCTAGAAAACATTAAAGATCCCTCAGAAAAGTCAACATACTTTGAGAGAGATCTTTCAGCAACTGGAATATAACATTACCTGTACTGGTGATAAGAAAAATAAACAAAACAATGAAACTCATTAGAAGATACTTGTGAGATATTCAGGCTTTGATGAGTTAGGAAAGCTGAGAAAGACAGCCCAAGTATTTCCACTTGGGCAGGGGTTTGTTTGTACTACTCATCTGAAATCAGAGCCAACATATCTCATGGTTTTGAGTGGCCCTAAATGTTTTTCCACAGAAGGGAAGGTGGTTTCCATATTTGGGCAGCCATTTGGAAGTTGGTAAAGAAGGGTAAAATGTCATAGGGGTTTTCTTAGTTTTTCTGCAATTAACAGCTCTGCCCAGGGAACTCCCCACCTGACCTACTCACCACAGGAAGGCTGTTGTTTCAGGGCAGGCAGCTCTGCTCCAAAATAGAGATGGGCCAAAAGAAAAATGTACAGAGGGAGGAAAAAAAAATCACCAATGACAAGAAAAGCTTTGAATTACTGTGTCCATAAACCCCCCCCTTTTACAGCCTTGTAACCATTTTAAGACCCTAATTAAGGTTTTACAAGGAAAGGTTGTTTGACTAGAGTTGTAAGAAAGGGCCTGGCTGTCCACTGGTCTGGGCCCAGGGACTGGTGTTCAATTTCAGCTTTCTCAGCT
This sequence comes from Phascolarctos cinereus, assembly GCF_003287225.1. Lineage (NCBI taxonomy): Eukaryota > Metazoa > Chordata > Mammalia > Diprotodontia > Phascolarctidae > Phascolarctos > Phascolarctos cinereus. The sequence continues at coordinate 486,030,065 of NW_027555847.1, read as the reverse complement.
GCAGGGCTCCTCCACATTGAAAGATAGTCCCATGGGTTTCTCCTAAATAATATACATATAATTTTTCACTGGGCTCAAAATTGCTGAGAGAGTAAGACAGGTGAGACTCTAGGTCCAGCTACACAGCTCGACATTCAACCAATAGCAGTGAATAGAATAGTAAAGCTGTTAAGAAAAACCGGTGATTTGGCAGGATATGTGCTATTCCATTGGATTGACATTGCTGCCCACACATGAATGTGCACATGCTCTGCCATCTCCTCCATGACTATGTTCACATTACATTTGTATAGACTTTCCTCTCAGAGGTTTAGTTTGCTGGAGAGTTTTGGATTCCCATCCTTATGCTCTGAATTATCTTGGGCAGGCCAATGGAAACACTTCACCAGTTGACTTAGGTCTAACTCCATTCAGGAGGGGGACTTTGGGCCCTTCAACATTTATGCAGGAAATGAATGGAAAGGCCACTGACCCTTCTTTTTGGTGTTTTAATGGTAAGGGAACTGCTGCCGAAAAGCTAGCATGGGAGAAGAAGAGGCCGACACCATTAAAGATGGTACCTTCAGTTCTCTGAATAAGCATCCACCAGGAAACCACAACATTTACCACAGTGGGCTGGACCACAGACCACAGACTGAGAATAGATAGGCAACAGCTTCCTGGATTTGGTGGTTATGCTTGCCATGACTAGGATGGAAGCAGGTGATGCCTGGTGGGATTGAGTTTGCTTGGTCAGGACCCTAGAGGTTTGAGGCTTGTTCAAGAGCCTGATTTCAAACTTATCACTGGATGCAAAATGAGTACCATCCCACTGAGGCTCTGCTCAAGACACTATAAGGTTAGCAGAAAGGAGACTCTGGCCTCCTACCTCCCATCCTACCAATTCATGCTGTACCTTATAAAAGCAGTCCAAAAAAATGGGAAAAAGTGAGGGAAGTTCATATATCAATCTCAATTCATTCTTTTCTTTGTTATGAAAGTATTCCTTATCTATCTTTCATTCTGATCTTTTAATTACTCTATAGTAATGATGCAACTCTAAATCTACATACACATCCATCAGTGTGCTTTGTATACTGTGGAGTGGAGAGATACCAATATGGGTATGGTGTAAGAGAAACATTCCTTATCTATTATCACCTAGGTACTAATTCCGTGTCTCTGTGCAATTAGATTTGGCTGGAGACTGGAATTCATTTCTCAGCAGGATTGCTCAATGAATTACTTTTATTGTATCTTCATTACCCCTACTGGGGGTCCCTTCTTATTAGGGTTGGAGAAAATGTTGCCCCTGGCTAAATCCAGCCACAAAAGATGAAGGAGTGACTGATAATGTCCCCTAGGTCTTGGATAACACATCAATTTCCTTTCCTACAACTTGCAGCCAAAGAAGAGTTGAATGCTGGCTACTTTTAAATTAAGGGAAACAAAATACAAGTTATCTGTGGAAATTAGCAGTGAATAATACTTTCTCTCTCCCAGTGGTACTGAGGGCCAGATCAGGCATCTAAAAGTCATGAAACTTTTTTGTGTTTTTCTGATGCAAGAGATTTTGGACACCAAAGACTCTTTTTTTTTTCCTAGTTGGAGAGAGGCAGCATTGTTAAGAATATAACTGTGGTTTGCAAACACCTGCTCACACTCCCACACCCTGCGTGCATGTACAAGTAGGTTTTTCAGCAAGTACAGGTCTATTTCCCAATTGCTGCAACAGGTAAAAACTGGCAGCTTTTCTTGGCAGAATATGTGCCCTAATTGTTCTTCTAGCTGATACCTGTTCTGAAGTAGCTCCAAAGGGATTTATTATAAAGTCCTGATATGATCAACCAAATTATGAAGAGTTCCTGCGGGTTTGCTGTCAAAATGCAGTGCTTACATGACCATGTAGAAAAAAATCAGAGACACAAAGGTGAGGTCCGAGGTAATAATGTGTAGTTATTACCATTGATTGGCTTACCCAGCCAAACTGGGCAGAACAGGTGTATGCTAAGGTGACTTTCACCATTAGGAGACAGGCCCTCAGGGGGACGGCAAGCAGAAGCTTGCCATGAGGGCTTCAGGAGTGATGTGTGAAATTCCAAAAAGGCCCTGAGTTTGGGTTCAGTTCAGATAAGCACCCACATGTTTGGATCTTTGGGTTGTCTGTCTGAAAAGTCTCACATCTCAAGTCTGTTAAATCTGACTGGAAATCTTAGTAGAAAGCTATTGCTCCTGAGATTTTTGGTACTTCCTGTAACTAGTCAGGCCCCAAATACCACACAAATAGCCTTTCCATTTTTGAGACTGCCAGAGATGGAATCGTACTGGAAAAAGCCTCTTGCTTTCCTTTTTCTATTGTTCCGTGATGAAGTGTTTGTTTAATGAATGAAATGCTGCCTTTTAATGATGGTGAGACATACTTTATACTTATATCCATAGGTGGAGAAAAATCTTATGATAGCTCATTAGATTTCAGAAATTTACAAAAGCAAAGAAGGGAGTAGGATTCTTTTTTTTTTATTCAAATGTTTTGGCTGTTCATAACTTTTTTTCATAGTAAATGAATTTTTACCATTTTTCTGCATTACTAAGAGAAAGGGTACAATATAGTAAGTTAGATAGAACACATGTATGTTGAAGGCCCAGGTTTCCCAGGCTGATTATAATACTCACCAGGCAACATTTATTTTGATTGCTTAAAATTCTTAAAATGGAAGATCTTGTATGAATAGAAAATACCTGTAGGAATGTTAGGCAAGTAGGTGGTTCAGTGGATGGAAAGCTGGGCCTAAAAACAGAAAGACCTGAGTTCAAATCTAGCCTCAGTCACTTCCTGGCTCTGAGTCCCTAAGGAAATCATTTAACCTCTGTTGCCTCAGTTTTTTCAGCTGTAAAATGGTGATCATAATACCACCTCCCAGGCTTGTTGTGAAGATCAAATGAGATCATTTTAAAGTGCTTAGCATGTAGTAAGTGCTATATACATGCTGGCTATCTTATTATACCTGTTGATGCAGACACAGGGCATGTGACAGAGGGAGTCTATGAACTACCATTCAGAATGTAACAGCTAAAAAAAGGGATCATTTAATTCTGGTGTTCTTTAACCTGTTTGTGTGTTATGGCCTCCTTTCGCAGTCTGGTGATGCCTATGGATCTCTTTTCAGAAGGATGCGTTTGAGATCCAGGAAATAAAATACATAGGCTTACAAAGGAAGCCAATTATGTTATAATCCAGTTATCAAAATATTAAAAAGGAAAACAAGTTGCTGGACTTAATAGTGCAACCACTTTATAAATGAAGATGATCAAAAACTAGAAGTGACTTACCCAAGGTCATTTATATAAGTAACAGAGCTGGGATTTATCTCCAAGTTTTTTTGAGTCCTTTGACTTTAAGGACAGGGTTTTCTTTATTTTCTTTTTTCCCCCCATTATTGTTGTTGTTCAGTTGTTTCAGTTGTGTCCCACTCCTTGTGATCCCATTCAGAGTTTTCCTTGGCAAAGACACTACAGTGGTTTCCCATTTCCTTCTCCAGCTCATTTTACAGATGAGGAAACTGAGGCAAATAAGGTTAAGCGACTTGCCCAGGATCACACAGCTAGTACGTGCCTGAGGTCAGATTTGAACTCAGTTCTTCCTGCCTCCTGGTTTGGCATTCTATCCACTGCACCACCTGGCTGTCCCTTTCCTCCATTATATTTCACTAAATATACTTCTTCTCTCACAGAGGTCTCAAATCTTGAAAGTACCCTAGTCCCATCCCAAAGTACAATATTTTTCTTTGCTGTTTACTAATTGGCTTTTAAAACACCAATGGATCTCTCTGCTCTTCTTCTGCAAAAGCTAACTATTAGCTAGCTGCCATCTTCAGTGTCAAAACTGGATGCCTTTTCCAATGGGAAAACAGATACCGTTACACATGCCATGCCTCTATCCAGCTAAGAAAGCTCTTTTCTACTATAAGAAGAATTAAAGGGCTTTGGAGATGAGGAGATAATATCTCCTGAATTACAAGGGCCATTTCTTAGTCTATGGGGAGGGGTGTGGTTGAATCCATCTTGATGGAAAGCCTAACACTGGGGAATTGATATCAGAGCTAGAAATGTGTTTCTACATTAGCTTCTTTGTCAGCTCCCTTTCTGATTGGTTGTGTTTTTGGAAATGAGAAAGAACAGAACACAAATTTTTCTGTGTACAGCCATTCTTGGGGGACAAGTGGTTGGGGGATTCTACCCTTCTTTTTTCATTCTAATTCTCTCATAATGAAATAATGAACCAGTTTTCCATGGGTTCTCTAGTCAGACTAAGGAAACTTTCATGTTAAGGCTCCTCTGGCTTATTCGTTCTTCCTTCACTGATGTGGAAATAATGGTGAGTAAGGGCCATTTGGGGGAAAAGTTCTAATTGGTAGTTGATGATTAAGTTTAGGAGGTAACTTGTTGACTTGGCCAAGGCTCTGCTCTTCTACAAGGAGGCAGTGAATTGCTGTGAGGGGTGGGGTGATTTGGCAGCTGTCATTCTCTCTTGGCACACTGGGAAACCTGCTCTGTCTGGTGAGGAAAGCAGAGTTGTCTAAGGGAGCCTGTAGGGTGGACTCCTGGGGAGATCCTGACGGGTTCCGTAGGTTCAGCTGCTCAAGCTGCTTCATGAGTTCAGGGCATGAGATGTTACATGCTTCCTTTTTCAGGGACTCTTTCTTATCTTCTGCTCCGTGTCCTCAGTTCTGCAGATATGGAGGTCAACCAGGGAGGCAGCTCATAATTGCAAAAAAGTGTTGTGTCTGAAGCAGAATGATAGAGAACATTTGGAAATATTTGAAAGAAAGATCAAAGCCTGTGCCTTTAATTACCTAACCCCACCTAATTAGTTGCTGCCTAGCCTCTTAATCTTCCATTTTATGATTATTGATGGACTGCTGCCCTCTGTGCTCCCTTCTTCTGGCCTGGGCCGTACCCTGAGCAGCTTGGAAATTTTTCAGAGCTTTTCTGATGAGAATTAATTACAGCTTTGTGATGGGGAGTCAAGGAAGAATGGGTGGAAGAGGGAGGAAAAGGAAACAGACTCTTATTAAAAATGGAGACTTCCTCTGAAGAGCTCAGGGCCTGTGTATGCTTGTGAATAGACATAATAATTTTCCATAATTTTGAGATGCTGGATGAACATTGTGAGAGAGACTGGTTATCCAGAATATGGATTTTGGATCCATTCTCTCTGCCAAGACCGTTTTCAATTCCTGTTCAATTTCTGAGATATGGAGACCCCCAAATGAACAAATCCTTTGAAAAGGCGAGGGAAGCAAACAAAGAAACAAATGAAAGTCTGTCTGGGTGTGGAGTCAGGGTGTCAGGGAAGTTCTGGTTTCACAGTTGGGTCCCTGGTGGTGATGATGCTTCATAAACAAGATCTCTCGTGAGTAGATCATCAGCTGGCTTATGCTGAGGGTGATGGCTACGTAACTGAGATTTGCTTTAGGTCACCTTGTGATCAGAAAGGAAACCTCCTGAGTACCTCCAGTGTGCAGTGGGAGTCTATTATGAGACAGAATGGTAGGGTAGAACACCCACACCAAAAAACCTTATTTGGAGGGCAAAGAACTTTAGAATTGGATAGGACCTTAGTGATCATTTAGGGAAAACATGACTTCCTGAGGTTTATGGAATGCGTATAATAATTCAACATTTAAGGATTATAGAATCATAGATTCAGAGTAGGAAGAAACCTCATTTAGTCTAACCTTCTTATTTTACAGATGAGTAACTTAAGGCCCACACAGGTTAAGTGACTTTACCAAGATCACACCAGTGGTAAGCATCAGAGGCAGGATTTAAATCCAGGTCATCTGGTTCAAGGATGACACACAAATTTGTGAAGTGTTCTACATTTTCATTCTACTACGTTATGGAAATGCTTGCGTTATTTCACAAATTAAAAATAAAGGAAAACAACAAAAAAAAAGCCAGTGTTCTATCCACTGTGCCATGCTGGAGGCAGTGTGATATGGTAGAAGGAGTACTAGATAGTATATCTGACTGGGAGGAAGAAGACTTTGGCTCTAATCCAATCTATGTCATTGACTTGCTATGTGCTTTTGGATGACTTGCTCATCTGATTACTCTGGCCTTTAGTTTACTTGACCATAAGATAAAAGGGTTATGCCAGATTGGTGTTTCCCTGCTGATTTTCTGTGGCAAAATTTTACTGGCCTGAACTGTTACTATTAAAAATCCTTATATCTGAAAGTCTATAAGCTTAAAAAATGGACCCTTTCTCCTCTCTGCCTCCTGATCATATCCCTTTGACTCTCTTTTCCCTGAGCCATAAAAAAATCTGTACCACAGGAGCAGCAATAATATAAAGTAGAAAATTTAGACATTTTTGGGTCAAAAGAAATACTAAAGGAGATAATCTCTATGGTCCCTCCTAATTCTAACACTCTGATCTTCAACTTCTATGTTTCTCTCTTGGATAATGAAATTTCTGACAAAATGCTTCCTCTTTGTTAATAATTATTAATTATTATTAATGCATAAAGAGAACACATGACATTGCTTCATGCTGCTGTGTCAGTGGTCTGTAACTTTTGGTCTTTGTCCCACTTTTGGCACTTTGTCAAGAACAAAAGACCCTGAAGACAAAGCTGTAACCAGGCTGGACAACCAGTGGTTTGCTCCATGTTGGAAAATTTATAGGGTACCAGGAATTACACATCTTGGATTGCTTCTTCTCCTGCCCAGTTGTATCCCCATCTCCAGCATCAGCAGAGGCCTGTTTATGGGGCATGTTCGTTTCTCTCTTCCACAAAGTGACAACGCCCTCCCTCCTTGTACCAACTCATTCAGATGCATGCGTGCGTGCGTGCGAGCGCGCGCGCACACACACACACACACACACACACACAACTATTAGCTATTACTTTGCTAAGTGGACAACCTACTCAACCTGTTTTTGTTTGCCACTGAAAAAGAAACAAAAATTTAATGGAATTTTGGGCAAATAAATAACCATTAAAATTGCTTCTTTTCATGTGCTTTTTAAGGAAATGGAAATCTTCAGTAGAAAACATACTTTCAAAAATCTCCATATTTTTGGTCTGGTTCATATTCAATGTGAAGAACTCTTGAAGACCATTGGTGGTCTAGGGTTCAAGTATTTCAAGCTTCTGTCTTAGAAGGAAAATACTATATCCCATAGTAAGTACAAATGTGAATGTTTAGACATAACTGGGTTTTTCTACACAATATTCCACAATTTTTCTCTTGAGGACCCTATTTTGGAAAGTGAGTATTTCAGGCCATCACCTTCTTGCTTTGCTGGCAAATGATTGAGTTTTACAGGCTTGCTTTTGGGTATTTTGGTTACCCTTTTGTTCACTGAGAATAGTCTTTTGACCTAGATGACTAGATGCTAAAATCCTAGGGTCCTTTCTTCCCCATTTATTTTTTACAGATATTTTAAAGGGTTTAAGTCTGCTTATAACAACAAACAAAACTTACCATCTCAAGAAATAGCATTCTTTTATCCCACCCTCAATATAAATTCTTCCTGTCTCAGGAGCATTTTCTATCTTCCATATCAACACTTGAAGATGGTTCTAATTCCAACTTGGGATACCAGTGTTCTTACCTGTCAAATCTTTTTTTGGGGGAAGGGTAGATATTGGATATTCCCATCTCACCTAGGCTGGCAGTGCAGCAGCCACTCATGGGCCAATCTCACTACTAATCAATATAGAAGCTTCTGTCTACCTGATGTTTTCTAACTTATTTTCTGACTTATTTGCCAGTTTGTTCTTCCTTAGGCAGCCTAGGCCCACACCCAGTCAACTCTTGAGGGCTCACTATGACACAGTGGGCACATAATTTTAGTTTTAGCCCTATTGCGTCCTTTCTGGAAGCTGGGATTATAGGAGTTTGCCATCATGCCTGGCACTGTCACATAATTTCAAGGAATGCCTGGCAACCAGTTGGTGGTATATTATGCCTATAACCCGTATTCTCAAAAGACCACAGTCACTTTTGGTAGATTATTGCTAACTTTCCTTTTTCTTTATGATATATGAGACTACATGATGATTTAGGGAGATTGCAAGACTTTTACTCCATGTTTTTGGAAGGGTGACTATTGCATGGCCACTTCTGGGTTAAATTTTTACAGACAGGAATCAACTCAAGCACACTTTCTTCATGGTCTCCCAGTTGCTAGTCCTTCCCCTTCCAAAGTCACTTTCTTTCTACCATATGTGTGTTTTCTATATGTCTTATTGTTCAGTTATGTCTGACTCTTTGTGATCCCATATGATGTTTTCTTGGCAAAGACAATGGAGTGGTTTGCCATTTCCTTCTCCAGTAGACTAGGCAAACAGAGGTTAAGTGACTTGCCTTGGGTCATATAGCTAGTGAGTGTCTGAGGCCAGATTTGTCCTCAAGTTTTCTTGACTCCAGGACTAGCATTCTATCTACTGAACCATCTAGTTTCCAAGGCAGAGGTTAAGTGACTTGCCCAGGGTCACATAGCTAGTATGTATCTGAAGTCAGATTTAAACTCAGATCTTCCTGATTCCAGGCTGCCTCCATCTAGCTGCCTCTTTTGTATATATGTATGTATGTATATGTGTATATGTATGCACATGTACATGTGTATATATGCATATATACCCACACACAGATTAAATATATAAAATATATATGTTGTCTCCACTGTTAGAATGTTATCTCCTCAAGGGCAGAGTAAGTTTCACTTTGTCTTTGTATACCCAATGTCCAGCACAGTGTCTGGCATATGGCAGGTTCTTAAAAGTTTTATTGATGGTATCATCACTGAGAAGAAACTTTGCTAATCCCTTTGCCCTTTATTGGGTACTATTTTTTTCTGCAATCTCAAAACAATTTTACTTGTCTTCTACAGAGCGTACTAAGTGGCTAGAGTATACTTGTTTTTTTCCTTTACTTTTTCAAGTAAGATAATTCTTAGATCAAAGGTTGGCCTAGGCTCTGACTGGAGCTCTTCGATTTTTATATTTTCTGGGGCTGGACTGAATGGGTAGCAACTCTAAGAGATCCTCAGAATGTCATATCTTCCTGAGTCTGAATATTTGAGTCTTTAAACCTTTACTTATTTATACTCCTCAAGTGGGTATGTGATTAAAAATTTCAGGCCTAAGTTCTCACTTTAGTTTTTTGGATGGCTGAAAATTCAGACAATTACTTTTAATTTTTACTTAATATTTCCCAACTCAGAAATGTACTAATATGGCTCTTTCCCAAAAGACTCCAGTTCTATACCTTCTAATTTCTATGCCATATAATCAATTATTTTTTTTAGGGTACTTATCTTCTTCTTATTTACCAATCTCTTTATTTTGAAATCTTGAAGTGTTCTCACAATATAGAGGTCTATCTTGTATGATGCAATTTTGATAATAAAATGTTTCCTATTAAAGTATTAGCATCTTGAATAATGTCTATTATGTTGGTGTGATAACATTTTGTGAGCTACGTGTTACCTTTAAATATGTTAATGCTAAACCAGTTCTAACTATAGCTGTAACTAAGGTGTAGTGATCATACAAGCTGTTGAAATTTAGAAACCAGCAGCCTCTTCGTCCTTTAACAGGTACAAACAAAATTTAATTACTACCTAGTTAGCAAGAATAATTAGCTAACTTGTGAAGCTTCCATATGGCACAGTCAGTCTCTACCTTCCTCACAGCTAGATTCAGAAAAGCTCCCTTTGGGTCTGACTCTTACCTTCCTTTCTTCCTCAGTATCCCAGCAGTGGTCTCCCCATCAATGACCTTCAGTTAGTTATTTTGGTATTTCTGTCTCCCCCTACCATGGAGCAGTAGCTTGAAATCTTCCTCTTTCCCCTAAGAAACCCGGGGTCTTGAGGTCTGAGGTCTCTTCCTAAATTGCCCAACTGAATTAGTCTTAAAAAGTTAATTTGAGGGAACCTTTCATGCTGCTTGCCCTGGGATATGTTTTACAGAACTTATTCCAGGTGCCAGAATTACTAGTTACAGGTCTGGCTAAAAAATATGAGTGATATTATTGGATATAATATCTTTGAATCTTTTGGATTCAGTCATAGTACTTGCCTTGGTCCAAACCATAGTTGCATATATGAGTCCTTAAATGTACAGTTGGAAGAAAGTAAAAGCTAAGGCAATCTTAATAAAGCTTACAGTTATATGGGGCTAGACTTAATGTCCCCAGGAGAACCCTTAAATGCAGATTTTTTTTTACTTGTTTATCATTTAGCCTCCAGCTTAGTGCTGCTGTTAGTTTTTCAAACATAATACATCAGACAATCTGGCAAATATTCGATACTTAAAAATATGACATCCTTAAATCTTGGCACCCCAATTGTACAGTGTTGGTATCTGAACTAGCATAGTTTCCATATCAGAAAAGCAAGCCAGATTACTATGAAATCCAAGTAGTCTTTCATGTTTCTTTGGCTGATCTGTGCAAATTGGTGGTTATGAACTAATTCAATAAGCAAAACTGACTACAGTTGCCCTGATTCTGCAGAACTATGATTCTTTGTGTTTAAAAAAAATCTGAGCTCATTTTATTTCAATTATTATTTCTGTTTTTTTTTGTTTGTTTTTTTGTTTTTGCTTTTTTTTGGTGAGGCGATCGGGGTTAAATGACTTACCCAGGGTCACATGGCTAGTAAGTGTCATGTATCTGAGACTGGATTTGAACTCATGTCCTCCTGACTCCAAGGCCAGAGCTCTATCCACTGTGCCACCTAGCTGCCCCTGTGTTTTATTTTTAATCAATATTGATAAAGTAGCTAGGAAAGTCTACTCAGTTAATTATATGGGTAAAGCAATAAAACCCCAAAGGCCTTCTTCAGCAATTTGGGACTAAGTGTGCTACCTCCTCATCTTAGCTGGTCACCACTGCATCATTTATGGGGAGAGGTATAAAGACTGACTTTTCTCCTTGCTATGTTTTGTACCAAATTTAGAAATTGAATTGCACCCCCCCCCCAAATAAAGTTGGTTCTTTAAGACCAACTGTCAATGAAACATTTCTGCAGAAGGATGAGAGGAGAGGGAAAACTTTCAAAAGTTAAAGTTGTTGGGTAATGAAATGTGCCACACCATTCACTTGCCTTTGCTGGAGAAGACCTGAAACTCTGCCTACCAGGTTTGAAAGTTAGGTATAAAGTTGTCTCTGTATCATAATCCAAAGTAAACAGGGTAATAAGTCACCCTGCTGCTCCCTTTTGTCTCAAATCTAAATGTCCCATCTGAGGGTTAAAAGTCCTCTTGTCACCACCAACAGGTATCCTCTTATTTTACTATCTTCATCTTCTATTATTCCTCAGCACAGGCTCTCTGCCCAGTTCTGCAAATTGACTTGCTATTGTGTTCCAGTACTTTTGCTAAAGGCATCCCCTCTGCCTAAAACGCTGCCCCCTACACATGCACACACACACACAATGCACACACACACACACACACACACACACACACACACACAAGAGTTTCCCCAGGATGCTACGTAGAAATTTTATGCTAAATGACGCCCAGAAATTGTTATTGCCTGCTGTCACTGCCTGGTCTAGCTGTCAGCCTCATGCTAGCTAATGATGGTTTTAATCAGCTTGAGGCAAGTTAAAAAAAAACAAACACAATATTTCCTTACAATTAGAGCTATCTAAAATTGCACTGAGCTACCTTAGGCAATAGTGGGTTTGCCCTCACTAAGAATTTTTAAAGAAAGAGTAGATATCCATTAGTCAGTTTGCAGAGGAGAATTTTGTTCAGTTATGGAACGGCCTAGAAGGTGTCCAATGTCCCAACTCTAGGAGTTTGTGATAAGACTCTGTGAAACTCTACAAACAAGAGGCAGGAGTTGTGGGAACACTACAGTATTACATTTGATACTGCTGAACCCCATGATTGCTTCATATCTCCCTCACCATCTTATAAGTATTAGAAGGTGGAGAATAGGGAAGGAGGTATATTAAATAGGAAAGATTTATAGTTCAGGTGCCCCAAATGAAGTTGTGTACCTGAGTGACCCACTAGGGTTATAAAGAACTCTTCTATCCCTCTTCTCCTTCAGAGTTATTTTCAAAACTCAGCTTCTTCAGGAATCCACCTCTCATTTTCTTGATTTTGTCTTATACTTCCATTTTTTTCTAGTGACTTTACTTTGTGTGTTTGCCTTGTGTGTATATTCTTCTAGACTACAAACCTCTCAAGTATAACGGTGTTGTCTTCTCTGTACTTTGCTTACTTCCTCCCCCATCAACTAGAGAGCATTTGAATGTTGGGTGCTCCATAAACATTGATGGACTTTTTAGAGGATACTTTCCGCTTGTAATCTTATTCCCTGGAGGTCTTGAAAAATAGAATAGTTTTCATGTATATGAGATACCTTAAGGGTGGTTCTGTTTTAAGCAAGGGATTGACTTGACTTTTTAGTCCTATGACTTTTTTTGTGGATATGAATGTCATGTAGGTAGAACAAGGCCAATGCTTTATAAGTACCTTAAAGTACATTTTTAAAGTTTTCCCAGCTAGCTTTAAAAAATATTGAGCAATGACTATGACTAATCACTGTCCTTTTTTTGTGTGTGGGAACTACCTTAACACATAGTTTTCAGGTCTCAAAGGAAGTATGACTTAGAAATACCCAAATTTCTGCAGCAAAGACACGTGTCTAACAGAATAAGATTAGATTTTAGTGGACTGGACACCTTAACTTGGTGTTTATTTCCCATTTCCATGACATGTTCCACATATGTTGACCTGCCTAAGATGTCTTACCTGCTATGTTTATTTTCATTGTTAAGTTTGATATGTATCAGCATGCCTTGTTCCTGGTAATATACTCTGCGGTTTTCTAACAAAGACAGACATTCAAGTGTATGAATGTTCAAGAGGTATAAATTGATAATACTATAAATACATTCTAAAAATGATGGGTTCTAGGTAAAGTTTTAGTATCCTTGAAAAATCAGTAGTGTTATAGCTACATTTTACTAGAGAGGTGGATTGGTTTGCAGAAATAATAAACACATTCTTCTTTACATAGGAGTATAAATCTAGAGCCTTAGGGTTAATCTAGTTCACTGGCTGAATTTTACTTAACATCCCAGTTTGCTTGCTTGTAAAATGCAAGGTCATTCAGGTAACCAGTTATAGAGCCATAATTTGAACACAGATCCTACGACTCCAAGTTAAGGTTTTAGTCTTAAGACCTGTTGGCTTTTCGTAATTAAATGTTTTTCTTGGTTTCATATACTTTCCCCTATTTCATAAGAGCTCTAGTTTTACAAATATCTATCTGCCAAAACACAATTGAAAATAATAGGAAGTTGCTCTCATCGCATAAGATAGAATATTCTCCTTTCACAAACAATTGAGTTTAGTTTTAAACTCTTCTAGCTCTGAACATACATGCTTGCAAGATGAAGGCATGACAGGTAGACTGTAAAATTGGCAATTTCTCCTCAGAGATAATTTTCCTGATGGCATTTAACCTTCTGCATGGTTAAAAAAAATTTTTAAAAGTAAAAAAGTAAATTAACCTAAGTCCCTTTGCGACAGCATTTGTTTATGGTTTCGTGCTTGTCTCCTAAAGCTTTTTTGTTTGTTTGCTTGCAACACTCACTGGGGAAGTTTGTGTGCCGTCTAACCAAGGACACATGTACATGGTGGGAGGCCATAATGCCTTCTGGGAGCCATCGGTTTATTCTAAATAAAGCACTTTCATTAAAGGCAAAAAAAAAAAAATGGGCTGCAACTGCAGAAAATCTTACCCAACGCATTATTACTGTATTGAGTTCCATGGAATGATGAGCTCGTTACCAGAGCTCTTGCCCATATCTGGAAGCCTATCTTGTGGTCAAAGAAGGGAAAAGCCTCGGGCTGCAAATCTGTGGATATGGATCTCATATAGGTAGAATAGGGCCAATATTTTTTAAAGTGCTTTTAAAGTACTTTTTTTTTAAAGCTTTCTCTGACACCCTCAAAGAGACTAAGCAAGAATTGGTGGTATGGCTATGACTAACAATTACCTCTTTTGTGTGGAAGCCATCTTAAACCACATGGCTTTCAGGTCTCAGAGTAGGTGTGGCTTTCAAATACCCAAATTACAGCAGCAAGTCTGTATGAATGATTTTTTCCCCTTTGTAATAATAATGTCAGAGCTGTTATTACACTTGGCTCTGTGAGAGAATTGGAAGTGTTTCTCCAAAGGGAAGTGCTTCCAGCTTCATGGCCCTTTCAAGAGTCCCATTCCCATGTACTTGCTGGAAACTTTCAGGAAACCACATTCCCCTTCACGTCCCCATTTAGCAATGTGATCTCTCCCAGCCAGAATACTTCCCAGACCACCTCATCAGCCAGGCCTGGGAATGGAATGTGACAATGAGGGGGCAAAAGCATTGGGGTTTAGGATTTGTTTCTGTGTTGCCTTTGAGAGGAAGAGAGAAAAAGGATGATTTTTCCCTCTGAGAGTGATTTGTCAATCCCTCAGCATGTTTTGAAAGATTTGAAGTCTCTAATTTTCCAGGAGACAGGGGTGAATGGGATTTGAGTTGGCAGGGAGACTTAGTTTTCTCACTGAGTTGCTAGAGCTGTCCCTAGATTTTTTGGGTCGAGAGACATACATGACGTGTGAAAGAAATGTCCATGGGAATCTCACAGGGAATGCTCTGAAACTTGCTTTGGGAAATGATCAGAAAAAGCAAGCAACTAATAAGGCCTGTAAGTAGAGAAGGATATGATTCTGTGTTTTAAGATTCAGGGCAGAAAGAGGGGAAGTTGTCTGGGCCTATTTATATGCCTATACAACAGAGGAAGGAGGGAATGTGGCCACTTGCCATCAAAAGAACACTATTTTAGGCAGAGAAGTTACATGAAATACGCTATCATCTCCTTAACATCTACTGCTTCCCTTCTTGCTGTGTTCCCTTTGACCTAATTAATCATTGTTGGCTTCCTGGCACTGACCTGTTACTATGAATTCCTTTTATAGCATCATCTCTCCCCCCCCCAAAATGAAAAAGCTCCTCAGCTTTCAGAGTGGTTTAGTGACTTGCCCAGGGACACACAGCCAGTAAGTGCCTGAGGCAAGATTTAAGTCCAGGTCTTCCTGACTAAAAGTCCAGCATTCTATCCACTGCCTCCTTGTTGCCCTGCCTCCTAGCTAGCCATTTGGATTCAGCTACTCCTTGACTTTTTATATGATTTGCCTCCTTCTTTGTCCAGGATGATTCCTTGCCTTGAGTTATATGAATTGTTCCTGGAGGAGCCAGGAGTTCAAAAAGTTCAAAAAGAAGGAGAGAAAGAGAAAGAAATGATCAATTGGTTTTAACCTAGGTAGTTTGGTGTCATAGAATTAGGAGTGCTGGACCTGGAGTAATAAAGACCTGAGTCTGAATACTGCATCAGACACTTACTGACCCTGGACAAGTCACTTAACCTCTCCCAGACTCAGTTTCCTTATCTATAAAATAGGGATAATAATAGCACTAACCTCAAATAGTTGTTGTGAGGAGCAAGTGAGTTGACATATGCAAAGTGCTTGGCAAGCCTTAAAGTACTATATAAATCCTACCTATTGGAACAAAGGTGGTAGAAAGTACAAAGAATAGTCAAATTAAGTGCTTTCTAATAATAGCCCACTGGCTCTGATAATAACTCATTTGTTAACTCATATTCATATAGCATTTAAAAGTTCACAAAGAATGGTCCTCACAACACCATTGTTCAGTATATGTACATAATAAAATAGTGCTACCATTTTGTAGAAGATAAAACTGAGGTTCAGAGAGGTCCAAGGCCATGGATATATTGAGGTCAAGATTCAAACTCAAGTTGGCTATTAAATCTACTATGTCATCCCATTGTCTTCTTATTGTGCAGCTCTATCTTGGCTAATGGATGTTTATTTGTTTTTTTAAAAAAAATTTAAGTAAAAATAAATCTCAATACAGAGAAAGAAAATTCAGTCAAATATGCACATTATACTGAGCAGGACAACTTGCAAATCACATGCACTAGTAATACTATTCATGTTGATACTTAGGTCTTTTCTCTCCATTGTCAGAAGCAGTGGAATCTAGACTGGGGGACTAACTTTCCAAGCATTCAGAGAAAGGATATGAAAATCCCAATGGACTAAAATTCCATTGGTGGAGAGAGGAAAGACAGGAACCTGAGGAAAGAAAGGGAACTGTTAAAAATGAAATTCCCAACAACCAGGGAAACAATTTTGATGTGGAGGAAAAAAGAAGTTTTTTAAAGGGATCATTGTGGATTCTTAGGGAACTCATAAACCAACTTAATTTTTGAAAAGATTTATAGCAAAGATGGAAGAAAGGGCAAGTAACAGAGAATGAATACAAAAGTGTAGCTTACCTTTTAAGGGATAGTATCAGGATTTCTAAAACTTAGCTAGGTGGCACAGTGGATGGAGAGAGGAGCTGGGATTCAACAAGACCTAGGTTCAAATTTGGAAATTTACTTTATCTGTGATCCTGGTTAAGTCACTTAACCTCCATTTATCTCAGTTTCCTCATCTATAAAATGGGGCTAATAGTGGCACCTACCTCTGAGGTTTGTTGTGAGGATAAAATGAGATAATATTTGTAAAGTGCTTTGCAAACTTTAATGCTCTATCTACATGCTAGCTCTTCATATGAAGTGAGGCTGGAGAGGAAAATGAATGACAACAAAAACAACAAAAAGTATTGTTAAGCTCTTTTGGGGAATACAGAAAGTCCAGAAAAGAGCTGGAATGGCTACTTAGGGCAGCTAGGTTGATAACAGGAAGTGGAGGAAAAGTGGAATTGCTTCATTCATACCTGAAGAAGGTTGATCTTTAGACTAGACAGAAGCAAAATAGCTAATAGAGAATAAAAACAACTAGTTGAAACCCAGGTCCTGTATTTTCAAGCTGATACCTTAGGTAAACAGGGAAATAGTTGCTCATCCAACTGTCTGTAATCTATTCTAGACAATAGATATTTGCCACTCTGTTGTTTTGTTTTTTTTTTTTTTGCATAGATATTTAAGGCAAACTCTTTTGGAACGATTATGGGTCTCATTAGGAGGATCCACAGTGTTCTAGGGTTGTAGTCAGCTCCATAATAGTGTGATGCTTGAAAGTTGGCATAGTGCTTTACATACTTTTGTAGCGGAGTAGAATTCTGCAACCATTGCTGCTGATCACCAAAATGAGGACCAAGCTGATTCTTGTCTTTCTTCTTTCCTCCAGTGGAATTTTAGTCCATTGGGATTCTTCATATTTTTTCTTTGAATGCTTGGAAAGTTGCTCCTCCAGTCTACAGTCACACCGTTCCTGATTATGAAGGGAAACAACCCAAGCATCACCATGAACAGCACCACTGGTGCTTGTGATTCGGAAATTTTCTTGCTCAGTATTTTTACTTTCCAAAGAACAGTAATTTTAATTTTAGGTCTACTAGTCTTCAGAGCTGTTGTGCTGACCTCGTTGTTGTATGCCTGTGAAACCTGGAAAGTCTACCAGTGCCACTCCAGGAAACTGAATCACTTCCACTTGAATTGTTTTAGGAAGATTCTGAAGATCACCTGGCAAGATAAAGTACCAGACACTGAGGTCCTATCTTAACAGAACTGCCAAGCATTCAAACTCTTTTTTTTTTTAAAGGTAATTGGGGTTAAGTGACTTGCCCAGTATCACACAGCTAGTAAATGTCAAATGTTTGGTCTGAGGCTGGATTTTAACTCAGGTCCTCCTGACTTCAGGGACAGTGCTCTATCACTGCGCCACCAAGCATTCAAACTCTACCGCAGAGAGCACGACTCTAATGGGCTGGCCATGTTGTTTGAATGCCAAATGTATGTTTGCCTAAAAGATTATTTTATTGAGAACTCATACAAGGCAAGCACTTACATGGAGGTCAGAAGACGTGATATAAGGACACTCAAGGTCTCTCTGAAGAACTTTGGAACCAATTGTGAGACACAGGACAGCCCTACATGACATGCTCATATTAAAGAAGGTGTTGTGTTCTAAGGCCAGATCAGAATTGCAGTAGCTCAAAAGAAATGAGACACACAAATTTAGATAATATCCGCTCCAAATGTTCATATGGACCATTTGTGCTTGAACTGTGGTAGAACCTTCTTAGCTCATATTGATTTGATCAGCCACAGTCAGATGCACTGTACCTTGACCCCAACACAGTGATGTCATTTGGTCCTTTTCTTTTTCTTTTTTTTGGCTAGGCAATGGGGTTAAGTGACTTACCCAGGGTCACACAGCTAGTAAGTGTCAAGTGTCTACTCTAAGACTGGATTTGAACTCAGATCCTCCTGACTCCAGGGCCAGTGCTCTATCCACTGCGCCACCTAGCTGCCCCTCATTTGGTCCTCTTCAAGAAGGAAGGACAGTGCTGCATCTCCTTCCTCCTTAACATCCAAAGCTATCTAGCACCAGGAAAAGAAAGTTCTTGCCACCAAATTCCTTGGCAAATCAAATCATTCGATATCATGAATGGACATGATTAACTGAGATATGAACATGAAACTGAGATGACACTAAAAAAAGATGTATCACCATCTGCTTTGTTGCTGTATCCTAAGGATCACGTGATACTTTCCATTTGACTTGTAGTTGAAATCCCCTTGTGACTCCTCCAGGAATATTATACTCATATTTAGGGATAAAGTATTATCTCCCCTTATTAGAATGTGAGGTTCTTGAAAGCAGGGGCTGTTTCTTTTTTCTTTGTGTATCCAATGGTTAACACAATACTTTGCACATAGTGGGCACTTAATAAATGCTTTTTCATTATTTGATTGATCGATACATTTATTATTTCCTTCATTTGGGGTATCTGGGCCTTCTGTGATTACATCTGTAGTACAACTCTCCTGGTAAGCTATTTTTGAAGGCTGAGACTAGCTACCCTCTTCTGTTCTCAGTTTCTTCATTTATAAATTAGGGAATTGGAAAAGATGATCTCTGAGGCTCATTCTAGTGTAATATTTTATGACCCATTTAGCCATCAGAGTACCTGCAATTGCCTGGGTGAATAGGAATAGCTGGTAAATTATGCTTGTTTTTTAAAATGGCTTAACTATCTTATTCTTCAGAATACAATATTTCAGGGTCCTACATAGTTTCTTAAAATCATTTGGACTTGCATATATCTACTCCCTGGCTTCCTATTTGATCTAACACCAATCCTCTGGTTGGACTCTAATAAATGGGTTCATTTCTTGTTTAATTTTGTTTTTTGGTTCAAAATTCATCAACCACAAAGGAATGAGCAATCCATGGGTTATTTGAAAAGTATACTCAAGGCCAGGGCCTGAAAAGTTCTGGTTCTGATGACCAATTACTGAGAGACAGGGTGATTTATGAAAAGAATGCTGGACTTAGTAACCAGAGACACATTTAACTGGCTTCTGTATCATCTAGGGGTTTGTCATGTTTGCTTCTCTTGACCCCCAGTTTCCTCAGTGGTAAAATGAGAAAGTAAAATGGATTTGCCCAGTAAGTTTTGTATTTTCCCACCTCTACACCTTTGTTTTTGACTGTTGCTTCCTGGTTCTATGTCTATAAACCTTAACTATCCTCCAAGGTCTAGGTCAAGTTCCACTTTCTCCAGAATGCCTTCTCTGATTATTCAGTTACAGATATCTTCCTTTTCCAAAGTCAAAGTACTTACTTCCTGTGCCATTCAATTATTGGTTAATTACAAACTACCTTGAGATTTCTCTTGTATTGTTGTCTCCTACTGTTTAATTATTTTAGGCATGCATATTGTATGATCTTTGAAGGGTAAGGACATTTCTTATGCTTCTTTGTGAGCTTGTGACACTTAGAATTGTTTTTTTTTTTTGTTCTTGTAGGCCCAGTGATGATCACAGTGATTGGCAAATAGTGTTGCTGTTGAATTGTTTCAATCATGTCCAACTCTTTTTTTTGTTGCTGTTTATTTTTGTTTTTAGGCAACTGGGGTTAAGTGACTTGCCCAGGGTCACACAGCTAGTAAGTGTCAAGTGTTTGGTCTGAGAACAGATTTGAACTCAGGTCCTCCTGACTTCAGGGCCGGTACTCTATTACTGCGCCACCCAGCTGCCCTTAGGTCCAACTCTTTGTGACCCCATTTGGTGTACTAGATATGAGGTTCTAGATACTAGAATGGTTTGCCATTTCTTTCTCTAGCTCAAGCTGAGGAAACTGAGGCAGAATCAAGTGACTTGCCCAGGGTCACACAGCTATTAAGTGTCTGAGCCTATTTGGACTTAGTTCCTTTTAATTCCAGGCCCAGAACTCTATCCACAGCACCACCTAGCTGCCCTGGCAAATAGTAATGCTTAATAAATACTTATTGAATTGAAGTGCTATGTACAGAATAGGTGTTCAATAAACATTTGTGGAATGAAAGAATGGTGCTACTCTACACAGATCTGGCTGAATCTTTGAGAACAATCTGTGAATAATGACCATTACTTAGTTCTCAGGGCCCTTTTAGGCCTACACATCAGGCTTTACATACATGATCTCATCTTATGCTTTGAACAATTCTTAGTTCAATGTTCAGGCATAAAGCACCCAAATCCAGTACTAACATTTTTCCATTATGCTGAATAATCTCAGCTGAACTCAATGAGCCCTGGAGTGGCAGGTGCCAAGCACAGGGGATACTGGCACATGATGTTTCCTCTCTTCATCGGCAGCTCTCACATCTGTCCATGGGCAATCAGGTGGGTGGGTTTTCAACAAATTGTTTTCTGGCCAACTGCCCTCTCGAGGACATATATTCCCTATGAATGCTCTTTCCTCCTTTTACAGGATTAAAGATTTAGACTTGGAAGGGACCTGGATGGATATCTAGACCAATTTACTTTCCGTTAATTCTGCAGAGGATAAGAAGAAGACCTAGGGAGAAGAACTCTCCTAAGATTGTGTAAATATTAGTGATCACACTAAGTACCAGAGTCTGGATTTGAACCTGAGGCCCCAGATTCTAAATTGAGTGTTCCTTCCACTGCGTCAGCTGCCATCTCTTCTACCCAGAAGTCCTCTCTCGTCGTCTATCTTGCTACGATGCCATCTGCAAGGATTTTTCTTCCTTTTGTCACGGAGGGGAGATGAGAAATGTTCTACTTTTCTCCACTTTTCAAGATAAAGCATACAGAGTTTATTTAATGCATTTATAACAAGTATCTTAAAGACACAAACAAACAACTTATCACAGCTGGTCATCTGGATTTCCCTGGGCGTCAATCAATCAAACATATACATATACATATACATATACATATACATATACATATACATATACATATACATATACATATACATATACATATACATATACATATACATATACATATACATATACATATACATATACATACACATACACATATACTTATACATATACGTATACACACACACACACACACACACACACACACACACATATATATATATATATACACATTTCCCACAGTAGGAATTTTTATTTCAATGAAAGCTTTTTTTTTTCTGGATTGTGTAGCATCTGATGAACACAAACAGATAACAGCACAATGCCTGACATAGAGGAAGCACTTAGTAAATGCTTGTTACTTGAGATAAGAATAGGGCCTAGTATATGAAAAGAACACTGGCTCTGGTTTTAAAGGTTGCTGTTCAGTTGTTTTTTCAGTCGTATCTGACTCTTTGCGACCTCATTTGGGGAGTTCCTGGCAAACGTACTAGAGTGGTTTGGCATTTCCTTCTTCAGCTCATTTTATAGATGAGGAAACTGAGGCAAACAGGGTTAAGTGACCTGCCAAGGATCACACAGCTAGTAGGTGTCTGGGGCCAGATTTGAACCAAGAAGATGAGTTTTCCTGACTCTAGGTCCCTCACTTTATCTACTGTACCACCTAGCTGCCTATGGTCTTAGAGGACCTGAGTTCAAATCCTAACTCTGATTCTTACTACTTATGTTACTAAGGTTATTTAACCTACAAGGGTTTAAGATTCAGTTATATCTGCATAATGTAAAAGAATGGAACATTTCTTAGGCTGCATAGTACTTTGGATAATTAAAGGTCTGAGAAAATGAACCATTCTTAGAAACACATCCTTGGGTTATACAATTTAATTCTTCATAAAAAAAATATTCTGCCAGTTTAGAATTGAAGAACCAATTCTTTTCTTTTCTTTTCTTTTCTTTTCTTTTCTTTTCTTTTCTTTTCTTTTCTTTTCTTTTCTTTTCTTTTCTTTTCTTTTCTTTCCTTTTCTTTTCTTTTTAATTTTATTAATTTGTTTTGATTTATCAACAATCACTTCCATATGCTTTTGAGTTTAAAATTTTTCTCCCCCTTCCTCCCCCCCACCCTCCTCAAGACGGCACACAGTCTGATATAAGCTTTACATTTACATTCCTATTAAACATATTTTCACATTAGTTAAGTTGTAAGTAAAAATTACAACCAATAGGAGGAACCATCAGAAAGATGAAACAAAACTCAACAGAAGGTAAACATAAGTGATAGTGATTCAACTTCCATAGTTCTTTCTTTGCATGTGGACAGCATTTTCCATCCCGAGGCCTCTGGAGATGTCTTAGATCCTTGTAATGCTGAGAAGGGTTCAGCTTAACAATATTAGTCATCGCGTAATGTGGCTGTTACTGCGTACAAGGTCGTCTTGGTTCTGCTCACTTCACTCAGCATCTGAAGAACCAGTTCTACTTTTGGGGGTAGAAGACCCCAGCTTTGACAACTTGATGTTGGTCCAGGGAAAGAACATAACCTAAGGAATAGTGGATTGGGCACTAGATTTGGAATCAGGAAGGGCTGGGTTCACAATCTGTCCAATACACAATGGTCTCTAGGCAAGTCACTTAACTTCTAGGCCTCAGTTTCCTTATTTGTGAAATAAGTGGTTCTAATGCCCCTTCCTGCTCTAAATCTAGAATTTTATGAAACAGATTTCTCCATCTGTAAAATGAGGGAGTTAGAGCAGAAGGCTTCTGCGGTCACTTCTAGCTCTAAATCTATGATCTTTAAAGTCATATATTCACATTAGCAAAGAAATGCTCTTAAAATCCAAACTGTTTATTTTGTTTTATCTGACAAATCAACTATCTACCACCTTCAAGGCAATGTGCTAGGGATGGAGGGAGCTTCAGAGATGATACAGATGTGATCTCTCTCTTCAGAGAGGCTACAATATTACAGATGAGGTAAAGCACTCTGCATTGGAAAGAATACCAAATATAGTGTCAGACGACCTGGGTTCAAATATGATGTATGCCCTTGCTTTCTGTATCACTTTGGAAAGTAGTTTACTCTTCTCTAGGCCACAGTTTTCTCATCTGCAAATTGAGGGATGCTAGACTAGATGACCTCTAAGGTCCCTTCCAGTGATAAATATACGATTCTATTATCTACACAAATTATACATATCTCTATCTCTATCTCTATATGTAGATATATAGATATATAGACATAGATATGTGTATGTGTGTGTATATATACATACATACATACATACATACATACATATATGTATATATGTGTGTATGTATATATATGTATATATATATACGTATGTGTGTGTGTGTGTGTGTGTGTGTGTGTGTGTGTGTGTGTGTATGTATGTATGTATATAGGAGGCAGCTAGATGGCTCAGTGGATAGAGTGCTGGGCCTGGAGTCAAGAAGATCTGAATCTGGCTTCAGACACTTCCTAGTTACATGACCCTGAACAAGTCACTTAAACTCTCTTTGCCTTAATCAACTGGAGAAAGAAATGTCAAAGAACTCCAGTATCTTTGCCAAGAAAACCCCATGGACAGTATGGTCCAAGGAGTCATGAAGAGTTGGACCCAACTGAACAACACCAATCTGTCTCTCTCTTTCTCATATTAAATAGAGTGATAAGGGCATAAAAGGGGCACAATCAAAGCATCGTGAGAGTTCCTTTAGAAGACAGAGGTATTAATTCACATACCTGACCTGAACCAAAGGAGACTTCATGGAAAAGGTAACATACAAGTTGAAATATGAAGGCTATCCCAGCTTTCCATCTGAAAAGGGTGCCAACAGGTAGAAATGGTGGGAGTAGAGGGTATGCTAGGTTGTTGGAAACTCTGAGAAAAGGCATGGCAGTGGGAGATTATAAAGACATTTAACTGCCTAAAATTCATATTCCAAATAGTTTACTCTTTTGGGTTCCCATGAGTATATCTTTCCAGCAGTGACAAATTTTAAGAACGAAAACTGGTTATCGAAACATAAAAACATGGTCCATAAAAGTTTCTAGAAATTTCCAGGTGGTTGGAGACTTCCTTGAACTAATTCTGGCTTTTAGCTTTCCCATTTGCTGTCCCTTTTATGCACACTGACTTTTTCTTCTTTAGATAAGAGGAACAAGAGGAGCAAGAGAGTCTAGTGTAATCAGTAACACAGACCAGGCTGGACTTTGGGTAACAAGTCTGCAGTGTATCAGCCAACTGAGACTGGGCAGCCCCTAAAGAATGTCTCTTAAAGAAAGATATTTCCGCTGTCTTCAGAAGGGAGCGTCCTTTTGTTCTCCTTCCAGAAGGTCACATGGCTGGTCAGCCTCCTCCAGAGCTGGAGGAATTCCTCAGGAGATCCCTTCAATTGTGCTTCTGTTCTATATCAGGCTGCAAGTGGTTGGGGCAACACTATTTACAAGATACCCTGTGGCTTCTCAGAGGTGACCTGGTTTCAGAGAGCTGGTCCCAGGTGAAAAATGAAAGCTGTCCTGGCTCCCTGGCTGGGAAAATGCATTTGTCTACAAGGCACGTCCAATTGATTTAGAGAGGATCAAATGCTCTGTGAAAAGCAGGCTTTCATAATGAAGTCTTCTGATTAATTAAGAATCCAGTGGAATGTGTTAATTTGCACTCCCTAATAAGGCGCCATGAATCCCCGGTGGCTGATAAAAGCCCTGAGCCCCTGCAGAATAATTTGATGTGCAAGGGACTCAAGATCCAGGCAAAGGCCAAGCTGAGAATACCCTAGTAGTTTGTGGGGGGTTTTGGGGTGGAGGTGGGGGTGGGGGATAGGGTGGGGGTGGGGAGCCTACAACAACAAAGTGCCTTTTCTTTGGTTGCCTCTTCAGTCTTCTTCTGAGGATCCTTCTTAGGGAAGCACGTTTTAAACCATCTTTGGTAAAAAAAAGCACAATGACATCCTTTTGTGTTGTCCTTGTTATTGGGGGAGAAGAAAAAAAAAACAACAGTTGAGTGGGCTTGAAAGCTCTTGTAAATGGAGGAGAGCAGAAGTTGTTTTTCTTAATTAAAAGGTATAAAGACAGATTTGGTAGCAGTTCTACCCCTCCTTCTTCCCCAACCCCCAATCCAACAAAACCACAAACTAATTAACCTTTTAAACAGAAATTCTCATAAATACATGAACGAATATAAGCTTATTTTTTTTAAAAGCTTCTGAAAATGTTGCTTTCCACCTGTCCTCGTGCAAGCAAGAACTTCCTAGCTTTCTTTGCCATGTAATCTTTGTATTCTTATGTAAGATATAAAAGGAAAGGCTAAGGAACAAAGTGGACAGTGTGTTGCACTCAGAGGGTTATAAGCTCCATATCATTGATCCACTGCCTTCTGTGGGAGTTTTAGACTGAAATTCATAAAGTAGTAAGCAATATCAGAGTCTAAATGAGAGTGAAAGAAAGAAAAGAAAGAAAGGAAGGAAGAAGGAAGGAAGGAAGGTAGAAAGAAAGGGGAAAAGGAAAGAAAGAAGCTAAACAGGAAATAGTTAAAGAACCTTGTTAACTTTTGTGTCCACTATTCTGAACTATGTCTCCCACAGCCCCAGAATGATCTCTCTGTTGGCTAGATTTTAAGCTCCCCAGAGGCTGTTCAGTTTTTTCTTTACGTAGTGCCTGTCATATAGTAGGCACTTAATAAGTATTTTGTTGATTGACTGATTGATATTCAATTCTAAAATCCAATTAAAGGAAAACACAGAAGTCTGAGAAACTGCTTATTCTATTTTTTCTCATATGTATTTATTCATACATTATTTTATAAGAATATAAAAATGTAGAAAACCCATGCATTGGAAAGACTGATATTTGGTAGACCCAGGTTCAAATCCCAGCTCTGCTTCTTACTACTTAATGCCTGGGTGACCTTGGGAAATTCACGTAACCTCTCTGGGCCTCACTTTTCTCACCTGTAAAATGACTATGTTAGATTAAATGACCTTAAAGGTACCGCCAGCTTTACATCAATGATATGAATTCCTCTCATAAAGCAGGAAGGGTCACTGATTATAAAGGCTTAAGTCTATGGTGAAGATACTTCCACATTAAATATTTTCATTTCATGGTCTTTGGGGGAAGGAGAGGGAAGAGTTTCCTTGTGTTTCTGTGCTTCAGCCTTGGACATAATTGTTCTGGCTTACTAATTAAAATGGGTTAGTTTTTTTTTTTCAATAGGCTTGAAACAGCTGCCAGTTTGGGTCATGGACTAGCACGTCATCTGTTACTTCTTAAAGCAAATAATAGATATTTTTGCTATCTCCGAAAGACTGGTCATTAGTTAATTAATCCTCTAAGTTCTTTTGACTCTCCTGGCTAATCATTTTACAAAATGTTTCAGTATATGATTTTAACATAAAAACTTAAAATTAAATGATGAAAATGCTTTGTATTTCACAAAGAACTTTTCTTCAAAAAATTTTGACACATTGTCCAAATCTTCTTTTTCTCATCCTCTCAATCTTCTTGGGATATTGGTAGTAAACATCATAATGCTTATTTTTTGAATGAGGTGATGAAT
Organism: Phascolarctos cinereus; assembly: GCF_003287225.1. Lineage (NCBI taxonomy): Eukaryota > Metazoa > Chordata > Mammalia > Diprotodontia > Phascolarctidae > Phascolarctos > Phascolarctos cinereus. The sequence continues at coordinate 486,003,287 of NW_027555847.1, read as the reverse complement.
GATGAGGTTAAAATGGCTTCCGAACAGTCCTATTGTAATTTAGTAAGCTGAGAGAAAGCCTGGACTCTGTTACCTTCGATTTACTCATTTAAGTAGATGATGCTTTCTGCATTTGGACCAAGAGGCCACTATGAACTTGATTTCCTTCAAACCTTTCTCCAAGTCCTGATTACTAATGTTCTACTACCAAACTGTGCAAACAGGGTCCTGTGGTCATAGTACATTTCCAAAAAAGTCCTAGTGACAAGAGGTCTGATTCTGAGAAAGCCAGATAGCATCCTATGTAACTAACAGATAATCTTAAGTAGAACTGCTTGGGACAAAGAGCCTTTTGAATCACTATGAATGCTTTTAAAGATATCGTTCTAGCTTACCCATGTTTCATAACATTGACACACTTAGGCTGGCAGCAAGGGAGTTGTTTAACATTTTGTATATATTAAAAGCCTCACAAGGGAGCTTGCCTGTTTGATTAGGTAGTCTGTGCTGGGAGCTCTTGATATTAACCTCCTGTTTATAGGATATTGTCTCTGTCATTTTTGAAGAATATGTGTAGGACAGCTAAGGGCTTCTGGCAGGCCCCCTATCTCTTTTCAAGTTAACAATATGGCATTTGCACAATTTCCAGGATATGCCAGTAGTGACAGTGATGATCAGTATTATATTCTCATGTATTGTGAGCTCTCACAATTCAATTCAATTCACATTTTTATGTGCTTACTGTGTGCTAGAAGACAGGATGTCCTCTCACTGGAAAAGAACCTGATCTTGGTAAAAAAAAAAATTGAAGGCAAAAGGAGAAGGGGATGGCAGAGAATGAGATGGATCGATAGTGTCACGGAAGCAATAAACATGAATTTTGGACAGACTTTGAGAGATACCGGAGGATAGAAAGGGCTGGTGTGCTGTGGGCCATGGGGTCATAAAGAGTGAAATATGACTGAAAGACTGAACAACAACAGCAACAGCATTATTGCTTGGCACTAGGGGAAATGTAAAGTTTAGCTGCATAAGACATGATCCCTGCCTTAAGGAATTTACGGTCTAGTAGGGGGATGGGACACTTAGTTGCAATACCCAGCAATAGATGATAAGTGAGAGGTTAAAAAAATTACTATGTAAGATCAAATGGGAAGGGAAGTATTTAGTAAGAACCTACTATGTGACAGGTGGAGGAGCTAGGTGGCACAGTGAATAGAGCACTAGGCTTAGAGTCAGGAAGATCTGAGTTCAAATCTGGCCTCAGATACTTAGTAGCTGTGTGATTCTGGTTAAGTTGCTTAACTATTTCCCTCAGTTCCTCGTCTGAAAAATGGGGACACACTGGAGAAGGAAATTGCAACCCATGCCGGTATCTTTGCCAACAAAACCCTATGGACAAAAGTCCATGGGGTCATTTAGAGTTGGACAGGACTGAACAACTACAAAAAGAAGTAACAGGCACTGTGCTAAGTGCTTTACAAATATTATTTCATTTGATCCTTATAACAACCCTAGGAGGTGGGGGCTATTATTGTCCGCATTTCACAGTCACAGGAACCAATATAATTAGAGGTTAAGTGACTTTCCTAGGGACTTACTACCTTGCACAGTAAGTTTCTGAGGCCATATTTAAACTCTGATCTTTTTGACTTTAGGCTTAGTACTCTATCTACTGCATTACCAAGTTGTCACAATTAGATAAAATGAAATAATAAATGTAAAACACTTTGAAAAGTTTAAAGCACTAATAAATGTCAACAATTCCTTCTATGACTGCTCCTATCTGTTGGACATTACATTTGCAATAAGGTCTATTCTAGCCAAAATGTGTTAGTGTATAGTCTAAAGGATATATCAAAGACAAGGCCTCTATCTTTTGGTATTTTTTAATTTTCTTGAAAGGTTGTATTAAAAATCTCAGAGTCAAAACACAATTCCTGAGCTAGCTTTATAGATGGAATGTAGAAAAGGGAGATGCTTGGTAGAGCTTTCTGGATTTCTCTAGTCCTACTGCTAAATCAGAGAATGAATGTTTTCTTCTTTCTGTGCAGCTAGGTGACAGGGTGGATAGAATGCTGGGCCTGGAATCAGAAAGACCTGAGTTCACATGTGGCCTCTGATACTTACTAGCTGTGTGACACTGGGCAAGTCACTTAAGCTTGTTTGATGCAGTTTCCACATCTGTAAAATGAGCTGGAGAAGGAAATGACAAACCATTCTAGTATTTTTGTCAAGAAAACTCCAAATTGGTTCACAAAGAGTTGGAAATGACTGAAACAACTGAACAACAAGAAGTTATCTTCTTTTCCTTGGTTCTTAAATTTCACTGGACCAGCCAGGGCTGACCTAAAGAAAAATGGTTAAGTAGGTAAAGTTTATGTTCATTGACCTTCCATCCCCTTGTTTTGTTGTAGTTTGAGAGAGTTACACAAGGAATACCTTTTTAAGTTTGTGAATTAAGAAAAAGCATTGGATAGATATACTTACTTCCTTTATGTTAATGATAGAAGTGGGTTCACATATTGACCACCTATTAGAATTGGTAGCAACCAGAGAACATATAGTCTAACCCCCCTCATTTTACAGATGAAGAAACTGAGGGATAGATATGGAAAATAATTTGCCCAAAATTGCAAAGGTAATTAAAGGGAGACTTGTAACTAGATGCTGGTAGAAGACTGTTGCAATAGTCTAGGGAAAAGGAAATATACATTTCAACTAAGACGGAATTAGTGGGAACAGAGAGAAAGAAATGGAAGTGAGGGCTATGTCAAAAGTAGAAATGGTATGATGTGGGATATAGAAGTTAAGGGAAAGGGAAAAACCAAAGATCATTCTATGATTTTGAGTCAGTGACAGAGAAAATAGTGGTGCCATCAATAGAAATAGAAAAGTCAGGAGGATAAGCAGAATCTGGAGGGAAGAAAATGACTTGAATTCTAGATACATTGCATTGGACACCCAGGCTTTCATATTTGTGAGAGTAGAGAACTAGAGACAGCTATATGGATGATAGATATGAGAATAGATTAGATCACCATAGGACACAATCTCTCCCTATTGGCTTGGTCAAATGAATTTGAAATTTGTTGTTTCTGTTGTTTCTCTTTTAAGTCATGTTTTAGTTAGATAGCCTGAGTGGCATTCATTTCATTTAGGAATGAGAGGAGGCCGCAGAGCCAAGGAAATGTGCAAAGCATGAGCAGCCAGAGAGATAGGAGCAGGACCAGGAGAATGAATGGACATTCGACAAAGATGTCAAGGAGAAAGCCATTGAGGAGTAAAAGGGTAAAATCTTGAAGTATAGGAAAAAAGGATGAGGAGATAGAAACTAGGTGGAGGTCTTAGCATTTTGGCCGTAATTGCACAAAAGTGCCAGCTGAAAGGGAGATGGAAAGGGAAGTTGGTAAAGGATCGAAGGCACCATTAGAAGAGGGTAGCTGGGGAGGGACTGAGCATTGAAGATTATCAATGAAAAGAGTTTTCCGGAAGAAAAGGAGATTGATGGACAGGGGTGGGAGTAGGGGAAGGGAATAAGAATTTTTGTAGCATCTACTATGTGCCAGAGACTGTGCTAAATGTTTTAAAATTGTTATCTCATTTGCTCCTTCCAATAACTCTGTGAGGTAGCTGCTGGCATTATCCCCATTTTATAGTTGAGGAAACCAAGGCAAACAATGGTTAAGTGATTGCTAAGGTCACATAACTAAAAAGTGTCCGATGCCAGATATTTATTCAGGTCTTCTTAACTCCCGGCCTAGCACTCTATCTATCTATTGTACCACTTTGCTGTGCTGGGATATGTCTCTGGCCACAGTGACTGTTTTTATGCATGGGTCATTTGTAAGGCTTGTTTTGCTAAGCTGAAGACTACCTGATAGATGGTATGGGTTATAAAAGCTCTCATGTGCCCCAATCTGGGTTTAGGCCTTCACTGGGAGATTTGGGTGACTTTTGATTCAATTGTGCAGGTTCTACAATAGAAATACCCAAAGTAAAGACCTTCTATTGTACAGAGAAAGCTTGACTTCAGGCTATTTAACGTGAGAATTTCAAGCTTATCGGTGCTGCAGGGTCATCTTACTGTTCTTTTAAATGAGGCATGGGCAGTTTACTTAGGCTGCTTGCATAGTGTTCTTTTCAACTTACAGAAAAGTTCTTAGACATAGTCAAATTGTGTAAAGATATTATCTGAAATGGGGCGAGGGTTCATATTAGCCAAAGAGTTGCCTCTAAGGACTGTGGTCCTCTTAATGGTGTTGGTTTCATCCCAGGAACAGGTACAAGCTGAGCTGGGAATTTCATTTAATTACTAATGTTCGTAAGGAAAGAAGAGGGAAAAGATGAGTATGGAATTGTAGAATGAGATGAGAGCTGAAAAAAAAAACTTTAGGGTTCATGTAATCTAACCTCCTGATTTTACAAATGAGGAAACTGAGACTCAGAGAGGTTTAATGACTTACTCATGGCCACGAATGTAATGAGTGGCAAAGTCAAGATTCTGATCCAAATTTTGAAAGAATTCAATTTTCCCATACCAGAGTTAATTAGATTTCCAGTTATGGTTTTAAAAATGTATTTGTTTTAATGACATTTTCATTTTGGATTTGAGAAATGTTAGATTGGGTCTATATGATACCATCACATAGTGTTCGTGTTTATGGGGCTATACTCTTTAAGTTTATTATGATGCTTAGCAGGTTAATAAGTCATAAAATACCATAACCCCAACTGTACCCTTAAGTAAGGATTTTGGAATGTCATTCTAAGCTTGGAAATGAGTGATTTGTTGATTGTTTAAAATAGTTGTCCCAAAGCCCCTTCACTAAAGCCATGTACTTTACATGTTAGGCCTCCCCTCACAGCCTTATTGACTTTTACTTAACATACAATCTTTAAAGTTGTGGTTATCTAGTTTTCCAGCTTACCATATATGGGAGATAAAAAACAGGTTTTGGAAGTCAGCAATTATAGGGAAAGAGCTATGACACAGGAGAAATAATGGCTGATAACAATAGCCAGGAAAAAGACCAAAAATACTAAAAAGTAGATAGAGAACTTTATTATAACATGGTGACTCTGGCAAGTCACTTAACTTCTCAGTGACCTGGGCAACTCTCCAAGACTCTAAGTTGCAGAGAAGGTTCCTGCATTAGAAGAGAGAGCTTCTTCACCAAAGAGTTCTCTAGATTAATGAAATCACAAGTCCAAAGCGCTAACCCTATGTTCTATATATATATATATTGCATGCACCTTTATGTGCACATACATACATACATACATACATACATACATACAGTATTTCTCAAATAGAATATAAGCTCCTTAAGGACAGAGGCCTATTTATTTCATTTTTGTATCTCCAAAGCCTGGCCCATAACTGGAACATTAAAATGCTGGTTGATTGGTTGATGCTGTAAAGGGGATGTTTGTTCAAGTATGGGATGAACTGGGTGGTAATTGGGTTACTTTATAACTTTAAACGAGTTCAGACCTTCCCTTCTGAGGTGGCCTTCCTCAGTCCCCTCAACCTTTCTCTCTCATATTACTTTCCATTTATTCCATATATATATATACATATACATATAAATATTTTTTAATGTAACTACTTATTGACATTTGTCTTCCCCAAGTGAGCTCATTAAGGGAAAACATGCCTTTGCCTTTCTCTGTATCTCCAGAGCTTACTGCAATACCTAACACATTGTAAGCACTTAATAAATGCTTATTGAATGATTCTTTGATGCTCTGACACCCGGATGCCAAAAAAGTATGATTTTACTGTATTATTGGTTCTAACAGAAATAAGAGACTGGTTTCACCTGTAGGTTTCCCATAAGGATGTGTAAATGAAAATATCTCCCAGTTTATTTTATGTTCATATTTTTTCAAGTGTCAGAGATAAGTATCATTGAACTATTTTACCAAGAGAGGGCCTGTAGATTTTTCTTGCCTATAAACCAAGATACATGAGTGTAAGAGAGACTTACAAGAAGAGACTGACAAATCCCAGTCCAGTAAACATAGCTGTGTGAGTCTGGCATTTGAACAACTGCTATTATTTTTAACTACTTTTGTGTGAGGTTTCAAAGAGAAATACTAAGTAAAGAACAGGATGTTTTGAATGTTGAATTCTGTTGTATTACCTAATACTGTGGCTGGAGATTTCATAAGATTGAGCTGCAGGTGTTGAGAGAGTCACAAATAGCAATAGGCATCAGTACCTCAGAGAAAAATTGAAAATGATGCTTGATATTTGCTTAAGTACCAGAGGTAAACGTGACTGTGCTAAACCTTTTTCTCTCTCCTCAAGTCCCCAGTGCCCCTGGACTCCTATGCTCCACACTTAGAGCACATAGCTTAGCCTCTTACTTCACTAAAGAAGATTTGATTGCAACTCCCTCAACTGACCTCTTCAAAACTTCTCAGCAGCATCACAAGTCTTGGCTCCTCTCTTAAGGTCCCAGCAGGGGAACAAATCTCCCTATTCCTTGTGAGTGACAATTTCTTTATTTCCATCTTGATCCAATCTCCTCTTATCTTTATGCTTTTTCAATCTCTCCCATTCTGTTGGCTTCTTCTCATTTGGCTATACATATGTTCAGGTTTCCCTAATTATGAAAAAAATCATCTTGGATTCTCTTAAACTATGCATTTATAGTCTCATATTTCTCTTGCCCTACCCACATCAAACTTCTTGAAAAAAATTATCTCTACAGAAAAGGAAAATGATAAATGTTGGAGAAGATGTGGGAAAATTGGGACACTAATACATTGTTGGTGAAGTTGTGAACTGATTCAACCATTCTGGGGAGCAATTTGGAACTATGCCCAAAGGGCAATTGAACTGTGTATATCCTTTTTTTTTCCAGAATATTTATTTTTTTTCCTTTATTTTTTCATTTTTTTTTTTTGGCTAGACAATGGGGTTAAGTGACTTGCCCAGGGTCACACAGCTAGTAGGTGTTATGTGTCTGAGGCTGGATTTGAACTCAGGTCCTCCTGAATCCAGGGCCAGTGCTCTATCCACTGTGCCACTTAGCTGCCCACTGTGTATATCCTTTGATCCAGCAATACTACTATATCTGTATCTCAAATTATAAAAAAGGAAAAAGGACTTACATGTACAAAATTATTTATAGCACCTCTTTTTGTGGTGGTAAAGAATTAGAAATTGAGGGGATGCCCATCAACTTTGGAATGGCTGAATGAGTTATGGTATATGAATGTAATGGAATACTATTGTGCTATAAGAAATGATGAGCAGGCAGATTTCAGAAAACAAAACCTGGAAAGACTTACATGAACTGATACTGAGTGAAGTGAGCAGAACCAGGAGAATGTTGTACACAGTAATAGCAACATTGTGTGATGAGCAACTTAGATAGATTTAGGTCTTCTCAGCAATGCAGTGATCTAAGACAATTCCAAAAGACTCATGATGGAAAATACCATCCACATCCAAAGAAAGAGCTCATGGAGGCTGAATACAGATTGAAGGATTCCATTTTCATTTTTTGGTGGTTTTCCCCTTTTTTCTATATTTCTTTTCCACTGAATAACATGGTCATATATTTTACATGATTGCACATGTATAACCCATATGAGATTGCTTGCCATCTTGAGGGAGGAGAAGATGGAGGGAGGCAGGGAGGGAAAAAAATTTGAAATTCAAAATCTTTCAAAAAATGAATGTTGAAAATTGTCTTTATGTATAATTGGAAAAAATTTAAAAAACTATTAAATGAAAAATAATAAAAAAGAAAAAAAGAAAAAAATTGTCTATACTTCTTGCCTCCATTTCCTCACCACTCCATTCTCTCTACTCAATCTTTTATGATCTGGATTCATACACTGTATTGAAACTGTTCTCTAAAAGGTCACTAATGATCTCATAACAGCAAAATCATGGCATTCAGAGGTGTGACACAGAAATTAGCCAATTCAGTGTTTCTCATCCTTTTCTAGGATAAGGATCCTTTAAAAAAAATAAACCAATATCAAAGACCCCATATCAAATATTTAGTTTGCTTTAAGTAAAATAAATGAAATTAACCAAATACCCAATTATTATAAAATATAATTATCAAAATTAAAAAAAATGAGTTTTAGGTTAAAACCCATGCTTTAGTCCTCTTGACATTATGTAGATACCAATGAAGTACATGGCCTATCCATTTGTTGGTTACTTAGTGAGTCAAAAAGCATCTAATAAATGCTTATTATGTTCTAGGCATTGTGATGAGCACTGAGTATACAAAGCATATAAGGGGACAGCTATATGGCTCAGTAGACAGGGTGGCCTGGAGTTAGGAAGACCTGAGTTCAAATCTGGCCTCAGACACATACTAGCTATGTGACCTGGGGCAAGTTACTTAACCATATGGTCCATGGGTTCATGAAGAGTCAGACGTGACTGAACAACAACAATACAAAGAAAAGCAAAAATAATCTATGCTGCCAAATATTTCTTATTTTAATGAAGGAGAAAACTGGTAACTAGGTACATATAAAAGATGTGTGTGTGTGTGTGTGTATACACACAAACACACAGATATGTGTATTTATACATACGTGTGTAGTCTTTCATAATGTGTACATATATGCATGTGTCTACATATATGTGTGCATATGTGTACATACATATATGTGTGTGTGTATATATATATGTGTGTGTGTGTGTGTGTATACACACACACACACACATATAAATAGGTAGAAGGTAATCTCAGAGGGGAAGGCATCTGCTAGTCTTCATTCTCACTATAACATGTTCCACAAGAACATCTCTCTGAGGATATCTTTTATGACATGTTTGGAGCACAATTCTTTGTGGGTAACATTCTGCATCCTATTAACACCCACCATGCATTTCTTCATTGTCCTTTGGGTAACCCACAACTCTGATTCTATGGAGACTGTGGCATTCCATGATTCAGAGTCATAAAACATCATCAGAAGAATATTTGTGTACCAAAACCTATGGGATGCAGTGAAAGTAGTTCTTAGGGGAAGTTTTATATCTTTAAATGCTTACATAAATAAAATAGAAAAAGAGGAGATTAATGAATTGGGCATACAACTAAAAAAACTAGAAAAAGAACAAATTAAAAATCCTCAACTAAACACCAAATTAGAAATATTGAAAACCAAAGGAAAAATTAATAAAATTGAAATTAAGAAAACTATTGAACTAATAAATAAAACTAAGAGCTGGTTTTATGAGAAAACCAATAAAATAGATAAGCCTTTGGTTAATTTAATTCAAAAAAAGAAAGAAGAAAACCAAATTACTAGTATAAAGAATGAAAAGGGCAAAGCTACCACAAAGGAAGAGGAAATTAAAACAATAATTAGGAATTATTTTGCCAACTATATGCCAACAAATTTGACAATCTTAGTGAAATGGATACATATTTACAAAAATATAAATTGCCCAGATTAACTGAAGAGAAGTAAAATACTTAAATAACCCCATCTCAGAAAAAGAAATTGAACAAGCCATTGATGAACTCCCTAGGAAAAAATCTCCAGGGCCAGATGGATTTACATGCAATTCTATCAAACATTTAAAGAACAATTAATTCCAATACTATACAGACTATTTGGGAAAATAGGTGAAGAAGGAGTCTTACCAAATTCTTTTTATGATACAAATATGGTGTTGATACCTAAACCAGGAAGAGTCAAAATAGAGAAAGAAAATTATAGACCAATTTCTCTAATGAATATAGATGCAAAAATTTTAAACAAAATACTAGCAAGTAGATTGCAGCAACTTATCACAAGAATAATACACTATGACCAGGTAGGATTTATACCAGGAATGCAGGGTTGGTTCAATATTAGGAAAACTATCAGCATCATTGAGCATATCAACAACAAAACCAACAGAAACCACATGATCATCTCAATAGATGCAGAAAAAGCTTTTGATAAAATACAACACCCATTCCTATTAAAAACACTAGAAAGCATAGGTATAAATGGAGTCTTCCTTAAAATAATAAATAGCATATACTAAAACCTTCAGCAAGCATTATATGTAATGGGGACAGGCTAGAAGCATTTCCAATAAGATCAGGGGTGAAACAAGGATGTCCATTATCACCACTGTTATTCAATATTGTACTGGAAACCTTAGCTTTAGCAATAAGAGAAGAAAAAGAAATTGAAGGCATTAGAATAGGCAAAGAAGAAACAAAGCTATCACTCTTTGCAGATGACATGATGATATACTTAGAGAATCCTAGAGAATCAAGTAAAAAACTACTTGAAATAATAAACAACTTTAGCAAAGTTGCAGGCTATAAAATAAACCCACATAAATCATCAGCATTTCTATATATTACCAACAAAGCCCAACAGCAAGAGATAGAAAGAGAAATCCCATTTAAACTTACTGTAGACATTATAAAATATTTAGGAGTCTACCTACAGAAACAAACCCAGGAACTCTATGAACACAATTACAAAACACTTTTCACACAAATAAAATCAGATCTAAATAATTGGAAAAACATCAGTTGCTCATGGGTAGGCTAGCTAATATAATAAAAATGACAATCCTACCTAAGCTAATTTACTTATTCAGTGCCATACCAATCAAACTACCAAAAATTATTTTATAGAGTTAGAAAAAATAATAACAAGATTCATTTGGAAAAACAAAAGGTCCAGAATATCAAAGGAACTAATGAAAAGAAATGCAGGGGAAGGTGGCCTAGCAATTCCAGATCTTAAATTGTATTATAAGCAGCAATCATCAAAACTGCTTGGTACTGGCTAAGAAATAGGGAGGTGGATCAGTGGAATAGGTTAAATATGCAAGACACAGTAGTCAATGACTATAGTAATCTATTATTTGATAAACCCAAAGACCCCAGCTTCTGGGATAAGAACCCACTCTTTGAAAAAAACTGCTGGGAAAACTGGAAAAGAGTATGGCAGAAACTAGGCATAGACCCAAATCTCACACCATATACCAAAATAAAGTCAAAATGGGTTCATGACTTAGATATAAAGGCTGATACCATAAGTAAACTGGGAGAACAAGGAATAGTTTACCTATCAGATCTATGGAGAACAGAAGAATTCATGACCAAACAGGAGAAGAGAACATTATGAAAAGCAAAATGGATAATTTTGATTACATTAAATTGAAAAGTTTTGCACAAACAAAGCCAATGCAACTAAGATTAGAAGGAAGGTAGAAAATTGGGAAAGAATTTTTACAACCAGTCTCTCTGATAAAGGCCTCATTTCTAAAATATAGAGAATTAAGACAAATTTATAAGAACACAAGCCATTCCCCAATTGATAAATGGTCAAAGGATATGAACAGACAGTTCTCAGATGAAGAAATTAAAGCCATCTATAGTCATATGAAAAAATGCTCTAAATCGTTATTGATTAGAGAAATGCAAATCAAAACAACTCTGAGGTACCACATCACACCTATCAGATTGGCCAACATGATAAAACAGGAAAATGATAAATGTTGGAGAAGATGTGGGAAAATTGGAACACTAATACATTGTTGGTGGAGTTGTGAAATGATTCAACCATTTTGGAGAACAATTTGGAACTATGCCCAAAAGGCTACAAAAATGTTCATACCCTTTGATCCAGCAATAGCACTTCTAGGGCTATATCCCAAAGAGATCAAACAAATGGGAAACAGACCCACATGTACAAAAATATTCATAGCGGCTCTTTTTGTGGTGGCAAGAATTGGAAATTGAGAGGATGCCCATCAATTGGGGAATGGCTGAGCAAGTTGTGGTATATGAATGTAATGGAAATCCCTTTTTGATTTGTACTCTGTACCCAACACCCTCCATTGCAGTAGCAATTGCTTTTTCTGAATATACTTTTCCCTCCTTTATGCTCTGCTTCATATAATAATCAGAGGGTCATGGGACAATTTTATCTGTTGCACCCTTCATAGAAGGTGATTTTAACATGTGAATGGGAGTCATTTAGCCACACAATTGAATAAAAGATGCAGTAAACAAGATCTTACTATGTTTATTGTTTGGGCATATACGCTTTGCTTCAGAATATAATTTATAAAACCTGTGTATCTTTTTTCATACTTTCATTAAGAGTTCCCTAAATAAGTATGTAGATCTTACACATATCTTATAAAATCTTACAAACATTTTGTGGATATGGGAAAGTAGATATAAAGGTTGGTAATTATTGGTATTTTTCAATGACCTTTTTCAGTAACAATAATATCCAGGATTCTTTCCAAATATTTGTTATATTCCTGTCTTTCAGGTATCTTGAGAACTGATTCTTCAAAATTGTGCTTCTTTCACCATGGAACTCCTCCATATATCCTTACTCTGATCTGGTTGCTCTTCTGGTCCTCTTTCTACTTTTTTATAGCTGAATAAATGAATGAAGTATTTATTAAGTGCCTACTATGAACAAATCATTGTGCTAGGTGCTGGCTCTACAAATGGAAAAAATTACCATGTCCCTGCTCTCTAGTTGCTCACATCCTAGTTCAGCTGCAAATCAGAGGGAAAGATCCCCTGGTCCTTAGGGTTCAACAACAAAGCAGATAATAATATCTCTTCTTTAATGTCATTTCCACTGATCAAATCATAAATTTCTGATTTTGAACCATTTGATCATGCCAAGGACTTTGGTGGCAAGCCCTTTCTTTTTTGGGTTTTCAGTAGCCATAGCAGTAGCACCTGCAGGAACATTTGCCCAGTTTCTTCACAGGATGTCGGCTCTAGGCACTGGGCTGGAAGCATTACTATTCCACGAGCTTTTGGGTTCAGGATCCTGGGCTGTCTCTATCAGAGGCTGAGGATAGATGGCGGTCAAGGTGATTGTGGGGGTTTGACAGCGTCTATTGCTTCATTTAGGCTGCTTTGCCTTGTGTGTGGCAATTGGTGGAGAGGACTGACCCCTTCTCCATGGGAATTGCCTCTCTGGATATGACTGTAAGGGCTGTGTGGGAGCAGGATCAGTGGGCCGGAAGGTGCCATCACTCCCAAAGATCTTGTACCAATCTGTATCTGCCTATTGGCGGCAGCTGGGCCATCGTTATTGCTGCTGGTGATATCTACTTCTTTATATAACACATGAGGAACCATGATGTTAGAGTGCAAATGTATTGGCTCCACTCTTATTGATGGAAAAAAGAATTTGTGATGGAAATATTCACAGTTTTTTCCCCCTATTCTTTATTTGTTTGTTTTTCTTTTGTTTCAATTTTTCAATTTTCAATTTCAAATTCAAATTCAATTTTCAATTTCAAATTCAATTTCAATTTTCAATTTCAAATTCAATTTCAATTTTTAATTTTCTCAGGATATTTTAGCTTTTATGAACTTGTTTCTCTCTTCTTTGCTTCTTGCTGTTTATGAAACAATACTGCTAATAATCCTTCACCATCCCTCTCTGTGAAGTTGTACAAATGAGTTTATATTGTAAGCCAGAGTTTCTCTTCTCTGCCATATCTCTCCAGTTGTGAAGGAGATCAAGTGTTTGCTAGCTTTGGCAATGTCTCTGTACCCTTGATCTCCTTGTTTTGGTCATAGATTTACATCATTTAAACTTCTGTAGGAAATTGTGACAATCCACATAGTTTTATCCATATTTTTTGAACTTGTTTAATTTGGTCATATTGTAATCTCATTTTATTTTTTCTTCTAATTAGACTTTGATTTTATCTTTGCTTTAACAAATCCATGGTGTGACTCTACATGTAGTTGATCCAAGAATCATTCTCATAGTGGTACCCTATCATTTCCTGTCTGTTAAAATAAATCAATTTTGTGTGTATGTGAAGAGTTGTGTATGTGATACTTGTTGTAGCCAGCACCTCATGAGCTTTTTAAAAAATAAAATATTCATAAAATATGAGCATGAGGCTTCTTTGTATTCTACAAGCTTTTGATCTCTTGTTTCTTAATCCTGAGTAATGTTTTCCAATATGTTTTATATCTTTGCCTATAACACTGAAGTAAAATATGAAATTATATGTTTGTTTAACTTCCAAGTTCTTAACAAGTTCTTCACAGAATTTAATATTGCCTTCTCATCTTACAGAACACACATTGGTGTATAAATTGTAGTCATCTTCAGGGTGGGTATTTGTAAACACTTATTAAGAGCCCTACAATAGTATATGGCCAAGTATCCCTTGAAATGTTAACGAAATAACAGCAATAATAAAATAACTGACATTTACATTGTGCTTTATAAATATTGTCTCATTTGAACCGCACAACTATTGTGGGAAGTAGGTAGTCCCAACATTCTTATCCCCCTCTCATAGATGAAGAGACATCCTGAGAGGTTAAGCAATTTATACAGGATCATATATTTAGTGTCAGAAGCAGCATTCATTCAATCAACCAACAAGTATTTATTAAGCATTTACTATGTGCCAAGTACTGCACTAAGAGGAAGGGATATAAAGGAAAAAAAGCAAAAACAGGCTTTAAGAAAGCTAGAATTCTAATGGGGGAGATAACACATGCTTAACTCAGGACAGACAAGATAAATGCATTTGTTCCACTACATTTCCTTTAGAGATATTACCAAATCAACCCAGCTAACTCCTTTCTTTGCCTCTCTAAGGAAAACCTGTGAGTCATCCTCCAATTCAGCTACAATTTCCTTTTGTCTTTTGGATTCATTTACAGTGAGAATGTCAAGATTAATATAGTTCATTTCCTCTAGTACGTAATAAATGCTTTGGTTATTGGACAAGGATCTCACATTTAGAGTGCCAACAACTCTATTACTGTGCTATTGGCATCCTTCACTCTATTTTCTGCCATCCTGACAACTCAAAGGCAGAGTCATTCAAGTTGGGGGAGGGGAGTTTAGGGTGGCTGGGGTGCATCCAGGAAGGGCAAGTGTTTTCTGTTTTGTTTGTTTGTTCATTTGCTTGATTTGCAAGGGTGACCTAATGGCCATAGTCCTGGACTTGGAGTCAAAAAGACCCAAATTTAAATCTGTTTCTTTAGTTTTAAGTGGCCAGCTACTACAAGTTAAAGAATGAGGGACTGGAGGTCAGGAAGATCTAAGTTCATATCCTATTTCAGATGTTTATTGGCTTTCTAACACCAAGCCTTAGTTTCCTCATCTATAAAATAGGGATGATAATAATAGCAACTACTTTGCGGTATTGTTAATATCAAGTTAATATATGTAAAGTACTTTTCAAATTTTTAAATTCTATATACATTTGAATAATTATTAATTAATAATAAATAATAATTATTCTAGCCCCATTAAAATTTGCACCAAATTTTGATTTTTCTAAATACCCACTTGCAGCTACAGGAGAAATTAATAGTTTCCAAAGCCTGTAGACTTTCATTTTTCAGATTTTAGAATTAGAATTTTTGGCTATGTGATCCTAGGCAAGTCACTTAACCTCTCTGAGGCCTAGCTCCCTGATCTGCTAAATGAGAATAATAATGGCATCTACCTTCCATAGTTGTTAAGACAAAGTGAGATAATGTAAAATAAAGCAATCTTTAATGTGCCCTATATGTGTGAGCTATTGTTATTATTATTAACTGTACTTGCAATAATATATGCATTTATTATTATTATTCTCATCATTGTTTCATTGTCACCATAGCCAAGATAATTAATCATCCAATGGCTAGACTACTGCTAATAGTACTCTTCACACTTAGCTATTCTGGCCCTTGGAAAACAGCCATAGTCTCTTGCTGGGACTCTGCTTGAAGTCTTTCCAGCTTGGTAGAACTTGCCAGCCTTTATGCTAATGGAGACTCTGAGAAGCCAAGAGATGCCGTTATGTGGCATCACAGTAGGACTTTTGCAAAGGTGAGAAAATACATGATGTCCAAATTATCCTATGAATTTGGTAAGGTGGAAATGAATTTCCATCTTGCTTACCACAAAGGTATCTACATCAATTTTAAAATTGTACTATATATATGTGCAAAGCATTTATTTGCCTTTCAGAAAACATGTTGTTTTTTTATTATGCCAAGTTATGCTTTATATTTTATTAGAGATAAATAAAAATCAAAATGATAATTCTTGGGGCAGTATGGATTAGCTGACCTCTTAAAATAATTCCGTGACCCCTAGGGATTTATGGTTCATAGGTTGGATCAACTAATTCCCTCATTTTACAGATGAGGAAAATGAAACCCACAGAGGCTAAGGGACTTGCCCAATGTCATTTAGGTCCTAAGTAGCAAAATTGGGATTATGTCCCTATATCCAGTAATTCTTTGTTTCTTCACTGCTTCTTGTGCTACATCAGATTGCAAATCATCAGATTCCTTTTTTAAATATCATTCTCCTTGAACTCTCTGTAGAATTTTAGACACTTAGTTCTACCCTCCTCCTGAATATGCTCTTTTCTTGGCTGCAGAAATACCACATTCTACTGGCTTTTCCTTCTTTGTTACCACTGTTTATCCACTTTTTTTCCCCCTGGTTCCTTATCTTCTCAATCCTGTAATGTTGGCATTCTTCAAGGTTCTGTCTTTTACATTCTTCTGTCTCTCTATAATCTCTCCCTTTGCGATCTCATTCATTCCCATGATTTCAGCAATCATATCCATAAATGATTCCCAAATCTCTATCTCCAGTCCTGACCTTTCTTTCTTTCCATCTCTAAATCCACATCTTTAATTGCCTACAGAGCATCTTTGACTGGGATATTTCACAGATATCACAAGCCTAACATGTCTAAAAACCAGCATCATTATCCTTTCCACAAAACCTTCTTTTCCTTCTTGGCCCCACTTAATGACATCACTGTTCATCCTTGGTAATCTCATGGCTGAAATCTTGTTTGAAATTTTGATGTAACCTTTGACTCCTTTCTCTCCCTCTTGCTCTTTTCTCCTGTCTAATCAGTTACAAGGTACTCTTAAATCTATCTCCATAATTTGTTTAGAAACCATCATCTGCTCTCTATTTTCACTGCTTCCAACTTTTCATGCCAACAATTGATTCACTTCAATTCAATCTTTGTGCCACTGCCAAATTAATCCTTCATACATAAAGCTAGATATGCTCCTTTTTGCCAAAAGAACAACAAAACAAAACAAAGAAAAACTTTAATAATTGAGATACCTACAGAAAAAATGCAAAACATTTAAAGTCTTTTTTCTTGACATTTAAGGTCCTCTGTGATCTGGAACCATGCTACCTTTCTAGCATTATTTCATTGTATTCTCTTCTAATTACTTTATGCTTCAACCACCTTAGACTACTCACTTCCATTTTCCCCCCCTAGTGCCTCTTTTGTACCTTTGAACACATACTTCTCAGTTCTTAGAATATCTTTTCCTTCTTTACCTGTTGAATTCTTTCCCAACCTTTAAAGCTCAACTTAATGCTTCATTTTTCTTTGAAGACTTATCCACACCAAAGGTCAGTGAAAAGCATTCTAGATTTGGAATCATAAATCCAGAGTACAAGTCTTAGCTATTCTACATATTATTTATATAACCTTGGATGAGTCTCTTAACTCCTTTGGATTTTACTTTTCCTATAAAATTAGTACCATCATTCATCATCTGTTACTAGAATGGTATAGTGAAAGGAACATCTACTTCTACCACTAAACAGTAGTATGACCTTAAGAAGGTCATCTAACTTTTGTATTTCAGTTCTCTCATTTGCAAAATGGGGGAAATAGTATACCGCTACCTCACTGGATTGTCATGAGAATTAAATTTAATAATGTATATGATTACTCCCCTCACGGACTAGATAAGAGATTCTTAACCTGAGTTCCATTGAATAAAGTATTCCATGAATGTATTTCAGGAGGCTCATGAACTTGAATGTGAAGAAAGTTACATCTTTTTGTTCACTAAACTTTAATTGAAATTTGTCATTGGTTTCCATCATGAATTTTAAAAAGTTACATGATTCTGAGAAGAGGTACCTAGGCTTCAATGGATTTCCAAAGGTGTCCATGACACCAAGGTTAAGAACCTCTGTACTAAATGATCTCTAAGATCCCTTCCAGCTCTGAATATATGATTTTTTTCTTGCGATGGACCTACTTGATAATGATCTTTGCCTCCTCCCCTTCTCTACCTTGGACCTCACATGATGTGTTGTACCTTACTTATATACCTATAGTATGTACCATTTTATGTTATAATGGTTATATTACAGCATTATATCCTTCTACTTGTCTATAAGTTTCATTAGGCCAAAGTTCTTACATAAATATTGCCTCTCAGCCAAACTATAACATGGTACATGGCATTTATGAGCCACTTTAATCAATGTTCATCCAATTGACCTGAACTAAATTTGCAATAATGATATTCTCAAAAGAGCTCTTTCTGGTTGCAAATATAAATCTTTCTATATAATGCTAAATGTCATTCTAATGATATGATAATACCTTGCATTTATATAGTGCTCTAAATAATTTTTCAAAAAACATTCTGTCCAACAAGAATTTGTTAAGCATTTACTATATGACAGACACTATGCTAAGTGCTGGGGATAGAAAGAAAGGCAGAAACACAGTCTCTGCCTTCAAGCACCTCACAGTTTAATGGAGGAGATAGCATGCAAACATCTACATGCATACAAGAAATATACAGGATAAATTGGAAATAAGTAGCAATGAGAAGGCTCTAGCATTAAGGTGGTGTACAGAAGGCTTATTGCAAAAGGTGAGAGACTAGAAGGAAGCCAGGGAAAGCAAGAGGTGGAGGTAAGGAGGGAGAGAATTCCAGGCACAGGGCATAGCTACAAATAAGAATAATTTAATCAGAAAAACTTAGCACAATCCTGCAAGGAAAAAATGGGCCCTTAATAAAATAGATGATTTCTAAGCATTTCTGAAGAAAAAAAACCCCAAAGCTTCATGTAAACTTAGAAATACAAACACAGGTGTCAGGAGAAACATAAAAAATAAATATGAGAAAAAAGCTAAATATGAGAGATCAACCGTAGAGCAATAAATAAGGATAAACTATATTTCAATATGGGTAAATGTGTGACATGTATATACATATACATATATACATATATATGTGTGTGTGTGTATATCCATATATCCATACATGTATGTGTGTGTCTATAATCTCTCCTCAGAACTCTATTATCATCTGGGGGCTATAGGGAATATAATATAACAGAAGATATTATAGTGGTTTTGTTATGTTTTGATGATCTTAAAAAAGGAAGGAAAAGGAGGGGGAAAGGAATATTTGGGGGAATCTGGAAAGGAGATAAGGTAAATTTTAATTAATTAAAAAAATTAAATTACATTTTAAAAAGGAAGGTTTAGGTTTACTATAAATAAGAATATAAGGGAAACAGCTAACTGGGAAAATATTTGCTTTGTTTCCCTGACAAAGATCTTATTTTCAAAATATATAAAGATATCATTCAAATGTATAAAAATATGAGACATTCCCTAATTGATTAATGTTCAAATGATATGAAAAGGTAATTTTCAAAGAAAAAAAATTAAACTATCTAGCCATATGAAAAATGTTCCAAATAATTAATATCAGAGAAATGAAAATTAAACCTCAGCTTGGCAAAGTTGACAAAAAAAGAAAGCAACCAATGTTGGAGGTACCTTGGGGGAAAAAGGCACTTTAATGTACTCTTGGTAGAGTGGTGAATTGGTCCAGTCATTCTGAAAAATAATTTGAAATTATATCCCAAAGTCACTTAAGTGACTTAAGCAGCATAGTGATATCACCCCAAAGAATTCAAAGAGGAAGAGGACTGAGGTGTACAAAAATTATATATGGTAGCTCTTTTTGTTGTGGCAAAGAGCTAGAAACTAAGGAGATGCTCATCAATTGAAGAATGTACCATAAGAAATGATGAGAGAGGTAGTTTTAGACAAGCCTGGGAAAATTGACATGAACTGATGCAGACTGAAATGAGCAGAATCAGGAGAACAATTTATATAATAACTATATCTCTGTAAAGACAAAATTTAAACGACTTAAGAACTCTGATCAATGCAATAACTAACTGTAATGCCAACAGACTGGTAATGAAAAATGCTACCTATCTGCTGACAGCAAAGTGAGGGATTCAAGGTGCAAAAGGAGACATACATTTTTACATTGACAATGTAGAAATTTGTTGTGCTTAATTATGTATATTTCTTACAAGAGTTTTTCTTTTCCAATGTGTGTAGTGGAGGTGGACAGAGAAAATAATTGCTCATTAATTGGAAAAAAAAGCAAACCACCAACCATCCCTTCTACTTTATCAGAGTTCCATGATAAGATATAGCCTGTCTGTCTTGTTGCACATATTCCTGGTCTGACTGAGAGCTAACATCCTGGTAAAGATTTAAAGTTTCAATGCCACCTATTCTATTTTTCTAAAGTTGACCCAATCTTCCCATGCATCGACAGCCCCTTTTTACTTGGTAAGATTTAATGACAGTTCTTAGAGACAGGGAAACTAAAGAGAAGTTACTTTTTGAGTTATCTCAGACTCCAGAGTTAATCCGTAATAGAAGAAGAGAATGATTTATGTGCTCTGCCCAGATCACAATTTCCTTTCTGCAAGTCCTCTCTGAATTCATGGCCAATGAATGGCTTGAATTATATAGGGAAAGCCCTGACAATTGCTATTTTCAGTAACTATTATTGATCTTGATATCATCTCTGTAGTCTTTGCAATTTATTCAAGGAAATAAAATATAAATCACAGATGAGTAGAGCTACTGCAAAAGGGATGAAATGCTCCATTTTTCCCCTCATGAAATTTGCCATATTTTTATTGAAATCTTATGTCTATATTTTTCACTTTACACTTGGCAGAAAATGCCCATGGTTTGAGCAACATGAATTTTATTATTTTTTTTTCCAAAGGGATTTGAGCCTATCATGACTGTCTTTCCATGTTTTTAAGTCTTTATCCTTCCTAGTTATGTGATTGGGCTTGTCAAGAAATGAAGTCTGATTTTCTCACCTTTGGCATTAAATTTCGTTGTTATATATCTATTAGTGCTCTCTATTATGCCTCCATTAGTATTATGTGAAATTAGCCAAAACTTAGTAAATTGGGGCTGAAACACCTGCTTTTAGGTGGGAAGAAGTATAACAGTTGAGCATATGGGGATCTTAGTGTTTTTTAGGGTAAGTAGTTAGGGATATTTTTAAAGTTTCTGAATCTTGGGATATCAATAGCCAACTGTAGATAACTAAATTACTCATAAATCTTGTAACAATTGCAGGACAGGGAAGAGCAAAAGCATGAATAGTTTTTAGTTTTACATATATATATATTTGTAAATTGACCATTAAATAAGTGTTTTGGTTCCATACTTTCACTCTCTATAACAGAACAGAACTGTTGAAAGAAAATGTTTCTTTATTTTTTTGATCTTTAATAGTATTTTATTTTTTCCAATTATGCGTAAAGAAAGCTTACAACATGCACTTTCATATGATTTTGGATTCCAAACTTGTTTCTCCCCCCCTTCCCAAGTCTATCAAAGTTGATCATCACACAATGTTGCTATTACTGTATACAACATTCTCCTGGTTCTGCTCACTTCACTCAGCATCAGTTCATGTAAGTCTTTCCAGGTTTTTCTGAAATCTGCTGCTCATCATTTCTTATATCACAATAGTATTCTATTACATCCATACACTACAACTTGTTCAGTCATTCCCCAATTGATAGGCATCCCCCCAATTTCCAATTCTTTGCCTATGTATTCACTTTTGAGTGATACCTTTTAGAAGGGACATGGATAAATTAATGTGTATGTAGATAAGGCCAGTTACGGCAGTGAACCAACCTGAAAACTCCATTACACAAGGCTTAATGGAAAGAAATGAAGATACTTAAAGCAGAGAAGAAAAGACTTAAAGGGGCCCTGATAGTGATCAATCAATAAGCATTTGTTTAGGCTTTTAATTGTCAGACCCTATGCTAAGCATTGGTGATATAAAGAGATAGAAAAAGCAGCCTTTGACTGGAAGAAGCTCATGCTCTAAGGAGGAAGACAACATGCAAAATGTGGTACATACAAGATAAACATAGAGCAGATGGAAAGTAATCCTAGAGAGGAAATCACTAACTCCTGGGGGACAAGAAAAGTCTTCCCCCAGGAGGCAGCACTCTAAGCCAGGCATTCTAAGAGTTGGGGATTAGGAGGGAAGACATTGCAGGAATAGAGAATAGCCAGTACAAAGGCACAGGGATATGAGATGATACCTCCTGTGTGAGGAACAAGTAGAATAGTAAAGCTGGACTTTAGAGTACATGGAGGCAAATAATATATTAAAAGACTGGAAAGATAAGAAACGGTCAGATTGAAAACAAAGATTTAAGTGCCAAAAAGGGGAGTTTATATTTAATCCTTAGAGATAAGAGCGAGCCTTTGGATTTTTTTATTGGAGGGTGACACAGAGTTGAGCCTTAGGAAAATCACTTTGGCAGCTCTATGGAGTGTAGATTGGAGATATTTGAGGTTACATGTCCAATTAGAAAAGGCTATTGCTATAGTTCAGGTAAGAGGTGATGAAGACCTGGACAAGGTTTGAAGCCATGTGAGAGGAGAGAAGGGGCCACATGTGAGGCATGCTGTAGAGAAAGAACATCAATTAGGGAATGGCTGAATAAGTTGTGTTATATGACTGTGATGGAATACTACTGTGCTATAAGAAGTGATGATAAGAACTCAATGATCTTAGAAAAAGATGGAAAGACTTATACATCATGCAAAGCAAAATGAGCAGAACCAAGAGAGCAATGTATACAGTAACAGCAATATTGTTTTAAGAATGAGTTTGAGTGGGGCAGCTAAGTGGCCCAGTGGATAGAGCACCGACTCTGGAGTTAGGAGAACCTGAGAATACAGCCTCAGACACTTGACACTTAGTACCCGTGTGACCCTGGGCAAGTCACTTAACCCCATTGCCTAGCAAAAAAGAAAAACAAACAAAAAAAGAATGACTTTGAGCAAATGTCATTTTGATTATTACAAATACCCAAATTAACTAGAAGACATAGGAAGAAAATCACCATCTGAATCTAGAGAAAGAACTGATAAATAGAAGTATGTATAGAAACTTTATTATATATCTAAAGGAATAGAAAGTTGTGCATAATGAATTTGCAGTTTCATGTACAATCTTTTTTTTTTATTATTATACTTTGTTATGGAAATGCTTGTTTTATTCCATAAATTAAAATAAAATAAATTAAAAAAATAAAAAAATTGGCAACTGATTGGTATGTAACCCCCAGTAGTCTTTAGATACTCAAAGTACTACTATGTAAAAGAAAAACTAGACTTACTCTGTGCAGCTGCAGAAAGGAGAATGAGAACAAGATGGTGGAAGTTTCAGGGAGGTAGATCTCAGCTTGGAATATAGAAGATATTTCTAACAATGTTAGCCCCACAAAATGGAATGTCTTGCATCATGAGGTAATGGGATCTCATTAATGGAAGTGTTTGAACAGAGGTCTTTATGACCTCTCTCTTATCAAAGAGGCATGCATTGTTCAGGGGGTCAGACTAAATTATGAATTAGAATCATTAGATTGTAAACTCTTTGAGTGCAGGGACTATCTTTTACCTTCCTTTGTATCCTCAGGGTGCTTGTTAAAAGTTTGTTGACTGACTGACCTTCCAATTCTGTGATTCTGTGATTCTAGAGGGTAATGATAGGAGTGATAAAGTAGGTTAAATTCTTTCTCAGAAGAAATTAATGTTACTATCTCTTGCACTGAATCTTTTGCGGCCCAGAGCATATGGACCAAGATTTTTTTTTTCATGGCTGGTATAGACTTCAGAAATAGGAAGTCTTTTGGTATTAGAACAGCTTGAGAAACCAACTACTCCAGTCCTTCCATTTAACATGTAAGGAAACTTGAGAAAGCAAAGGTGACTTTTTCAAGATCATGTAGGGAATCAGTGTTGGAGCAACGATTTGAATGCAGATCCTTTGAACAATGCTCTCTCCACTATACTTCTCTGCTCTGGTACAGCTACTGGGCTTGAATAGTGAAACGGGAAGCAGGGAGATATGATAAAGAGAAAGGGGATAGATTGTATGAACAGGAGTAGTGGCAGTGTCTTCATAAACAAGACTGTCACCAAGCCTGCATTCCGCTTTTCATGACTGTGATTTAACTTAGGTTATGCTAGTCCTGGGTGTGTCCTATTAGCCCTTTCCAATAGAACAAGGCAGTCAGGAAACACTCTTAACTGCTATTGGGAAGATAGAGCTTCTTTGCGGAACTCATTTCAAATAACTTTTGTTTTGAATTTACAAGTTCATTCAAATCCAAACATAGCAAAATTTGGAGTTTGTGATGTCATGTGAAATAAAACTAAAAGAAAGGAGGATTCTCTCTGCCAGATTTCACTCTTAACTCCAGGAAACTCCCCCACCCACAGTTTTTTTTTTTTTTGGCTTTATTTTCTGAGCCAACATTTCAGTGCTGTGCTTTTCCAAGTTCTAGCTTCCATTTCCAAGTGCTTTTCTTTTTTTTAAAAAAAAAACAGCTCTTAGGCCTGAGGCATCTATTATTTGCATTGTTTCTTTGAACTCACATCATAATACTTACAATTATTTGCATTAAAAAGGTGAAAAGAAACTTCCAAATACCAAGTCATTGTGTGTATATGCAAGAACTGTCAAGGGAAACAGACTCCTAGGCTTGGAACAGGTCATATAGTCCAGCTTTCACCTGAAACATGAAGCTTATTGATAACATCCCCAACAAATGGTCATCTCTCCACTAATGAGAGAGGAGTACCAAGGATGGAGAACTCACTACCTCCCTAAAGAGCCTATTTAATTTTTAACAGCTCTAATATTATTAGAGAGTTCTTTATATTGAGCTAAAATTTGTGTCCCTATAACTTCCATACCTTGGTCCTGGTGACCTGGTCCTTCACTTAGTAAGGAAGGAAAAAAGCATTTGTTAAAAGTCTACTTTGTTCCAGGCACTGTGCTGAGCATTTTATAAATATTTTCTCATAGGATCCTCATAACAAGTCTGGGAGGTAGGTGCAATTATTATCCCCATTTTGCAGTTGAGAAAACTGAGGCAGAGAGTGTTTATGTGCCCAGAGTCCTAGAGCTATTAAATGTTGAAATCCAGATTTAAACTGAGGTTTTCATTATTCCAGGTCCAATACTCTAACGACTGTACCACCTAGCTACCTCATATTTTAGAGCATTATCCTTCCCCATACCCACCCCCCCAAAAAAAAAAGAAAGAGAAGTTTCAATAGATCTAAGGAGGGAGAAGGGCAAAAATTCCTGATCTGGAACCTGGGCAACTCCAACAATTTTCACCTGTACCCAGGGCGTTTATCTATCTGTCTGTCTATCTATCTATCTATCTATCTATCTATCTATCTATCTATCTGTCTATCTATCTATTTTTCATTTATCAAGCATTTTTTTCTCCCTCACATCCCCCACCCCATAACAAAACCCTTGTACCAAATAAGCAAAGTCAAATAAATCAAATGTCCATATTGCCTATGCCCCTAAAATGTATGTCTCATTCTTCATGTTAATCCATCTCCTTTCTCTCAAGAGATGAGCAACATTCTTCATCATTGGTCTTCAGGAATCATGGTTGACCCCACCTATAACTTTCTGATGATGTCATTTAATCATGAATTTCTTTTGATTTCTATTTAACAGTTTGTCTATCTATCTATGCATCCATCCATCTATCCTTATGTAGATAGATATCTAGATAAGGAGGAGATAAGATATCTCTCCCCCTTTAGATCTAACTCTAAATTATTTAAAGTAGCTCTCATGCCAGAGATGGTAAGGGGATCTGGCAACTGGTCAGAAAGAGATTACAGAGTACCCCTTTGTTAGCACTAGCACTAAGACCAGATGATGTTTGTCAATCCATCCCCTATAAACATTTCTGGGTCATAAGGGAGCAGAGAGGAGCACTTGCAGTTAAGAGGGAGTAGAAGTCCTGAGGGAACAGTATCACCTCTGGTCCTAAAGGATCAGAATCCCTGAGGAACAGTATCATGTCCCTTGTTAAGGGAGGAGGGGCACTGAGGAGCAATATCAATTGTAATCCCAAGGGATCAGTGACTCTCCCTGTAAGAATGAGAACACAGACTTCTCAACCCCCAGAACCAGCTCTGAAAACAGCAGTGCAAAAATCCTGAAGCTTGAATCAGTGCCCCTCCTCCTCTTTGGCTAGGAATAAAGTCCAACATTAACATAACATTTCAAATCAAGAAATACGGCAAAAAATTGAGCAAACAACAACAACAACAGTAAAAAGAACCTAACCATAAAAATCTACTCTGGTGACAGGGAAGATCAAGTCATAAACTCAGAAGACAATGAAGTCTAAATAGCTACACAAATCCAACAAGAATTCCTGGAGAAGCTAAAAAAAAAAAGGATTTTCAAAATCAAATAAGAGTGGTAGAGGAAAAATTAGGCAAAGAAATAAAAGCAAAGGCAGAAAATTAAGAAAATTAACATCATAGTAAAAGAGACACAAAAAATATTGAAGAAAGTATCACCTTAGAAAAAACTGAATTGGCTAAATGGAAAAAGAGGTACAATGGCTCACTGAAAAAAATAATTTCTTACAAATTATAATTGGGCAAGTGAAAGCTAATGACTCCATGAGACATTAAGAAACAATAAAACAAAGTCAAAAGAATGAAAAAATAGAAGAAAATGTGAAATATTTAATAAGAAAAACAACTGACCTGGAAAACACATCAAGGAGAGATAATTTAAGAATTATTAGATTACCTGAAAGCCATGCTCAAAGAAAGAATCTAGATATCATATTTCAAGAAATTATAAAGAAAAACTGCTCAGATATCTTTAAACCAGAAGATAAAACAGAAATGGAAAGAATCCACTGATCACTAACTGAAAGAGATCCCAAAATTAAAACATCCAAGAATATTATACTTAAATTCTAGAGCTCTCAGGTCAAAGAGAAAATACTTCAAAAAACAAGAAAGAAACCATTCAAACACCATGGAACCAGAGTAAGGACCACATAAGATTCAATAGCTATCACATTAAAGGAGTGGAAGGCTTGGAATGATATTCCGGAAGGTAAAAGGCCTGGGATTTTAACCAAGAATGAGTATAGTCCTTCAAGGAAAAAAATGAACATCTATTGAAATAGAGGACTTTCTAGCATTCCTGATGAAAAGACCAGATCTGAATAGAAAATTTGACTTTCAAATACAAGACTCAAGAGAAACATAATAAGATAAAGATGAAAAAGAAATCATGAAGTATTCAATAAGGTTAAATTGTTTACATTTCTATATGGTAAGATCATACATATATCTTCTAAGAACTTTATCATTATTAGGGCAATTAGAAGGATTTGTTGTAGAAAGAGGGTGCTGGAGTGAGTGAACTATCTTAAGATGATATATAAAAGAAGTGGATAGTCAAGAAAGAAGGATGCTGTGGGAGCAAAGGGAAGGGAGAGGAGGAATGGAAAAATTATCTCACATAAAAGAGGCATGCAAGGAAAAGCTTTTACAGTTAAGGGGAAAATGGGAGGGGAGAACTCTTGAACTTGATTCATATCTAAATTGTTTCAAAAAGGAAATACATACACATATATACACATACATATATATGTACATGTATATGTATGTGTATGTACACATATATGGATACACACACACACACACACACACACACACACACACACACATATATATATACATACAAACATACACATATATTCAATAGAAATCCATCTTAGCCAACAGGGAAGAAAGATGGGAAGGGGAAAGGCATAAGAAAAAGGGAAGGGTGATAAAAGGGAGGGTGGATTAAGGGAGGCACTGGTCAGAAGCAAAACAGACTTGAGAGGAGGGACAGAATAATAAAAGAGAGAGAAGGATAGAAAGAAAAAGTAGATAGAGGGAAATGCACACAGTTAGTAGTCATAACTGTGAAAGTGAATGAGATTAACTCATGCATTAAATAGAAGCAGATAGCAGAATGTATTAGCAACCAGAATCCAATAATTTGTTGTTTACAAGAAATAGACTTGAAACAGAGAGATATGCACAGAGTTAAAATAAGGTACTGGAGCATCTAATATGCTTCAGCTGAAGTAAAATAGGCAAGAGTAGCAATCTTGATTTCAGACAAAGCAAAAGTAAAAACAGACTTAATTAAAAGGCATTTTAAAGGAAACTATATCTTGCTAAAAGGAGCCATAGAAAATGAATGAATATCAATAGTAAACATATATGCACCAAATAGCTTAGCATCCAAATTCCTAAAAGAAAAGTTAAATGAATTATAGGAAGAAATACACAGTAAAACTGTACTAGTGGGGTACTTCAACTTTCTCCTCATAGAGCTAGATAAATCTAACTATAAAATAAATAAGAAAGAAGTCCAGGAGATGAACAGAATTTTAGAAAAGTTAGATATGATAGACCTCTGGAGAGAACTGAATGGTAATAGACAGGAATATACCTTTTTCTCAGCTGTACATGGCATTTTCACCAAAACTCACCATGTGTTAGGGCATAAAAACCTCACAACCAAATATAGAAAAGCAGAAATATTAAATGCACCCTTTTCAGACTATAATGCAACAAAAATTACATTTAATAAAGGATCATGGAAACATAGATTAAAAGTTTTTTGATGACTAAAAAATCTAATCCTAAAGAATGAGTGGTTCAGAGAATAAATTATAGAAGCAATCAATAATTTCATTAAAAAGAATGACAACAATGAGACAACATTTCAAAATCTGTGAGATGCAGCCAAAGCAGTACTTAAAGGAAATGTTATATCTCTAAATGTGTGCATCAATAAAAGAGAGAGAGAGCAGATCAGTGAATTGGGCATGTAGGAAAACCCTCCCAGAAAAACCAAACAAACAAACATAAAAAAAAAACTAGTACAAGAACAAATTAAAAATTCCCAAATAAACACCAAAACAAAAATCCTGAAAATCAATGAGGAATTAACAAAATTGAAAGGAAAAATCCCATTGAACTAACAAATAAAACTAGGAGCTGGTTTTATGAAAAAGCCAATAAAATAGATAGACCATTAGTTAATTTGATGAAGAAAACACAATTACTGGTATCAGAAATGAAAAGGAGACTTCTCCACCAATGAAGACAAAATTAAAGCAATTATTAGGAGTAATTTGCTCAATTATATGCCAGTAAAACTGACAATCTATGTGAAATGGATTAATATTTACAAAAATTTAAATTGTCCAGATTAACAGAAGAAGAAATAGAATGCTTGAATAACTCTATTTTAGGGGGAAAAAAATTAAGCTGTCAAAGAGCTCTTTAAGAAAAAATCCCCAGGACCAGATGGATTCACAAATTAATTTTACCGAACATTTAAGGAATGATGAATCTCAGTATTACATAAAATATTAGGAAAAAATAGGTAAAGAAGGAGTCCTGGGGACTCTTCAGGCATGGAGTTGCTTTAGGTGCTTCTGGCTTCTATCTTCAAGAGAGAAGATGGAGCTTCCAGGGGAGCCAAGATGGCAGAGTAAGAAGTAAGTTGCTCTCACTCTCCCTTATTGACCTCTAAAAACCCAGAAAATATCACCCCAGGAAAAGCCATGGAACAAGTGAGCCAGCAGAAAGATGGGGTGCAGCAGGTATAGCCTGGAAAGCATGGAGGATTAATGGGAAAGGGCCCTTTTGCTCTGGTGGAAGGGAAGCAGTACAGGATAGGAGATGTACCAGCAAGCCATCGGCTTACTACCTACCTCAGCAAACCATTGGGAGATCCTGAGCCCCCTGGTGGAGCAGGCAAGTGCCAATGCCAGGACCCCAAAGGGCCTTGGCACAGGCAGGGGAACTGGTAGACTCCAGCTTGGAAAAACACCACCTGGGCCAGTAAGAAGGTATCTTCCAGCAGGCAAACCTTCTAGTACGTCAAAGCAGCCCAAGTGAGCAGGTATCCTCTAGGGGCCAGACCCCACACCCTCCACTTCTAGAGCTTCAGAGCTTCACCTGAGGACCCAGCACACAAAGCCAATGACCAGGCCTCTGGCCCCCAGCACAAGAAGCCTGGAACTATGCCCCCTGTGCTCCAGCAGGACAGCTTAACTTTAAAAGCCAGGAAATAGGCAAACATTATGAGCAAAAAAACAGACAATGACCACAGATTA
The DNA here is from genome assembly GCF_003287225.1 of Phascolarctos cinereus. NCBI lineage: Eukaryota > Metazoa > Chordata > Mammalia > Diprotodontia > Phascolarctidae > Phascolarctos > Phascolarctos cinereus. The sequence goes on along the minus strand of NW_027555847.1, from coordinate 485,973,155 downwards.
TTTCTATGTGAATAGGGAAGACTAAAATACAAATTCAGAAGACAACATTGTCAATATACCCACATCCAAAACCTCAAAGGGGAACATGAACTGGTGTCAAGCCCAAAAAGCCTTCTTAGAAGAGCTCAAGAATGATTTCAAAAGTTAAATCAGAGAGGTAGAAGAAAAATTGGGAAAGGAAATGACAAGCATGCCAAAGAGAGTCAATAGCTTGGAAAAGGAAGGATAAAAACTGACTATAGAAAACACGTCCTTTAAAAATACAGTTTACCTGGGAAATAAGATATATAGGCAATGGGGTATAGAAATCTATCCTACCCTACAGGAAAATAGAAGGCAAAGGGGATAAGATAAGGGGGGGTGATAAAAGAGAGGGCAAATCAGGGGAAGAGGTATTCAGAATTCATGATGTCTGGAGTAGGGGGAAGGGAGAGATGGGGAGAAAATTTGGAACTCAAAATCTTGTGGAAGTGAGTGTTGAAAATTAAAAATAAATTAATTTTAAAAAAGAAAAAGAAAAAAAAGAAAAGTTCACCTGAAAACACACACACACACACACACACACACACACACACACACACACACACACACACACAAATACAGTTGGCCAAATGGAAAAAAAAAGTACACTGAAGAAAGCAACTCCTTAAAAAGTAGAATTGGCCAAATGGAGAAGGAAGCACAAAAACTCACTGAAGAGAAGAACTCCTTAAAAAGTAAAATGGGCCAAATGAAAAAGGAGGTACAAAATCTAATTGAAGAAAATAATTTTCTAAAAATTAGAATTGGGCAAGTGGAAGCTAATGGCTCTATGAGACATCAAGAATCAGTCAAACAAAATCAAAAGAATGAAAAAATATAAAAAAAGGTAAAATACCTCATTGGAAAAACAACTGACCTTGAAAATAGATCCAGGAGAGATAATTTAAAAATTATTGGTCTACTTGAAAGCCATGCTGAAGAAATGAGCCTGGACAGCATCCTTCAAGAAATCATCAAGGAAAACTGGCCTGAGGTCCTAGAACCAGAAGGTAAAATAGTCATCTAAAGAATCCACTGATCACCTCCTGAAAGAGATCTTAAATTGTAAATGCCAAGGAATACTGTAGCCAAATTCCAAAATTATCAGATAAAAGAAAAAATACTACAAGCATCCAGAAAGAAACAATTTAATTATTGTGGAACCTCAGTAAGAATTACACTGGACCTCGCAGCTTCTACATTAATAGACTGGAGGGCTTGGAATATGATATTCCATAAGGCCAAAGAGCCTGGATTACAAGCAAAGATCAGCTACCCAGAGAAACTGATCACAATCTTTCAGAGGAGGAGACGGATATTCAATGAAATAGGGGACTTTCAAACCTTCCTGATGAAAAAAACAGAACTCAACAGAAAATTTGATCTTCAAATACAAGACTCAAGAGAGGCATAAAAAGGTAAACAGGAAATAACATGTTATTAAGTAACGGCAAACTATTTACATCCCTACAAGGCAAAATAATACTTCTAACTCTTGAGAACTATATCTTTATTATGACATTTAGAAGGTGTATACATAAACAGAGGGCATGGGTGTAAGTTGACTTTGATGTGATGATAAAAAATCTAACTAAGTGGTGAAAAGGGATTTTGCTGGGGGAAGAGGACAGGAGGAGGCAGAAACAGGTAAATTATGTCACACGAAGAGGTACAAAGACCTCCTGCAGTAGAGGGAAAGATGGAAGGGAAATGAGCATTGTTTGAACCTTATTCTCGTTAGATTTGGCTCAAAGAGGGAATAACATAGGTATAGAAATCTAACTTACCCTGTAGGAAGTATGAGGGGAAAGGGGAAAGAAAAGGGAGGGGGTGGATAGAAGGGAGGGAAGAAGTAGTAAGGGAAAAGGAGAAGAAAAGAGAGGGGGCTGACAGAAGGGAAGGCAGATTGAGGGAGGCAGTGGTCAAAAGCAAAATCCTAGAGAGGAAGGAAAGGAAGAAAGGAGAAAAGCATAAACAGGGAGAGGGATACAATGGAGAGAAAGACACAGATAGTAATCATAACTGTGAATGTGAATGGGATGAACTCTCCCTTAAAATGGAAACAGATAGCAGAGTGGATTAAACACTGTAATCCTATAATATGTGGTTTACAAGAAACGCCTTTGAAGCAGAGGGGACATACAGAGTAAAAGTAAAAGCCTGGAGCAGAATATACTATGCTTCAGCTGAAGTAAAAAAAAGCAAGGATAGCAATCCTGATCTCAGACAAAGCAAAAGCAAAAATAGATCTAATTAAAAGAGATAAGGAAGGAAACTACATCCTGCTAAAAGGCATCATAGACAATGAAGTAATATCATTACTAAACACATATGTACCAAGTGGTATAGCATCCAGATTCTTAGATGAGAAGTTAAGGGAGTTACAGGAAGAAATAAACAACAAAACTATACTAGTGGGAGACCTCAACCTCCCCTTCTCAGAACTAGATAAATCTAACCACAAAATAAATAAGAAAGAAGTGAATAGAATTTTAGAAAAGTTAAATACAGTAGATCTCTGGAGAACACTGAATGGGGATAAAAAGGAATATAATTTTTCTCAGCGGTATGTGGCACCTACACAAAAATTGACCACATATTAAGGCATAAAAACCTCAGAATTCAATGCATAAAGGCAGAAATATTAAATGCACCTTTTTCATATCATGTTATAATGAATAAAAATATATGTAATAAATGAATAAATTAAATAAAAATTACATGTAATAAAGGGCAATGGAAAGATAGACTAAAAATTAATTTGAAACTAAACAATATAATCCCAAAGAATGAGTGGGTCAAATTTTGCATCAAATCACAGAAACAATCAATAATTTCATCCAAGAGAATGATAATAATGAGGAAACATACCAAAACTTAAGGGATGCAGCAAAAGTGGTTCTTAGGGGAAGTTTTATATCTCCCAATGCTTACATGAATAAATAAATAAAGAAGAAATCAGTGAATTGGGCAACTAAAAAAACTAGCAAAAGAACAAATTAAAAATCCCCAATTAAATACCAAATTAGAAATTCTGAAAATCAAAGGTGAAATTAATAAAATTGAAATTAAGAAAACTATTAAACTAATAAATAAAACTAAGAGCCAGTTTTATGAAAAAAATAAAATAGATAAATCTTTGGTTACTTTGATTAAAAAAATAGAAGAAAACCAAATTACCAGTATCAAAAATGAAAAGGGTGAATTTACAACCAACGAAGAGGAAATTAAAACAATAATTAGGAGCTATTTTGCCCAACTGTATGCCAATAAGTTTGAAAATCTTGTTGAAATGGATGAATATTTACAAAAATATAAATTACCCAGATTAACAGAAGAGGATATAAAGCACTTAAATAACACCATTTCTGAAAAGGAAATTAAACAAGTCATCAATGAACTCCCTAAGAAAAAAACTCCAGGGCCAGATGGATTTATAAGTGAATTCTATCAAACATTTAAGGAACAATTAATTCCAATACTATATAGACTATTTGGGAAAATAGGTGAAGAAGCAGTCTTACCAAATTCTTTTTATGATACAAATATGGTGCTGATATCTAAACTGGGAAGAGCCAAAACAGAGAAAGAAAATTGTAGACCAATTTCCCTAAGGAATATAGATGCAAAAAATTTAAGCAAAATATTAGCAAAAAGATTATGGCAACTTATCTTGAGGATAATACACTATGACCAGAGAGGATTTATGCAAGGAATACAAGGCCGAATCAATATTAGGAAAATCATTAGCATAATTAACCATACCAACAACAAAACTAACAGAAATAATGATTATCTCAATAAATGCAGAAAAAGCTTTTGACAAAATACAATGCCCATTCTTATTAAAAACACTAGAAAGCATAGGAATAAATGGAGTCTTCCTTAAAATAATAAATAGCATCTACCTAAAACCTTCAGCAAGCATCATATGTAATGGAGACAAGGTAGAAGCATTTCCAGTAAGAGTGGGGGTGAAACAAGGATGTCCGTTATCAACACTGTTATTTAATATCGTACTAGAAATGTTAGCTTTAGCAATAAGAGAAGAAAAAGAAATTGAAGGAATTAGAATAGGAAAAGAAGAAACAAAGCTATCGCTCTTTGCAGATGATATGATGGTATACTTAGAGAATCCTAGAGAATAAAGTAAAAATCTACTTGAAATAATAAACAAATTCAGCAAATCTTCAGTATATAAAATAAGCCCACATAAATCATTGGTATTTCTTTATATTGCTAATAAAACTCAACAGCAAGATATAGAAGGAGAAATTCCATTTAAAGTTACTTTAGACATTATAAAATATTTGGGAGTCTACCTGCTAAAACAAACCCAGGAATTATATGAACACAATTACAAAACACTTTTCACACAAATAAAGTCAGGTCTAAATAATTGGAAAGATATCAGTTGCTCATGGGTAGGTCAAGCCAATATAATAAAAATGACAATTCTACTTAAACTGATTTACTTATTCAGTGCCATATCAATCAAACTACAAAAAAATTATTTTATAGAGCTAGAAAAAAATAATAACAAAATTCATCTGGAAGAGCAAAAGGTCCAGAATATCAAAGGAATTAATGAAAAGAAATGCAAGGGAAGGTGGCCTAACCATACCAGATATTAAATTTTATTATAAAGCAGCAATCATCAAAACTACTTGGCACTGGCTAAGAAATAGAGTGGTGGATCAGTGGAATAGGTTAGATACCCAAGACATGATAATCAATGACTATAGTAATCTATTGTTTGATAAACTCAAAGACTCCAGCTTCTGGGATAAGAACTCACTATTTAACAAAAACTGCTGGGAAAACTGGAAAACAGTATGGCAGAAACTAGGCATAGACCAATATTTCTTTTGTGTGTGTGTGTGAGGCAATTGTGGTTAAGTGACTTGCCCAGAGTCACACAGCTAGTAAGTGTTATATGTCTGAGGCTGGATTTGAACTTAGGTCCTCCTGACTCCAAGGCTGGATCTCTATCCACTGTGCCACCTAGGTGCCCCTGTAGACCAATATCTTACATGATTTAGATACAAAGGCTGATACTATAAGCAAACTAGCAGAGCAAGAAATAGTTTAGCTGTATGATTGATGAAGGGAAGAATTTATGAGATAGAGATAGAGACATAGCGAACATTATGAAGTACAAAATGAATGACTTTGATTACATTAAAATGAAATTTTTTTGCACAAACAATGCCAATGCAACCAAGATTAGAAGGGAAGCAGAAAGCTGAGAAACAATTTTTACATTCAGTGTCCCAGATAAAGGCCTCATTTCTAAAATATATAGAGAATTGAGTCAAATTTATAAGCATACAAGTCATTCCCTAATTGATAAATAGTCAAAGGATATGAACAGGCATTTTTCAGATGAAGAAATTAAAGCTATCTATAGTCATATGAAAAAATGCGCAAAATCATTATTGATTAGAGAAGTTCAAATCAAAGCAACTCTGAGGTACCACATCATACCTATCAGTTTGGCTAACATGACAAAACAGGAAAGTGACAAATGTTGGAGAAGTTTGGGAAAATTGGAAGTGTTGGTGGAGTTGTGAACTGATCCAACCATTCTGGAGAACAATTTGGAACTATGTCCAAGGGGCTATAAAACTGTGCATACCCTTTGACCCAGCAATACCACATATAGAGCTGTATCCCAAAGAGATCATAAAAATCAGAAAAGGATCCACGTATACAAAAATATTTATAGTAGCTCTTTTTTGTGGTGGCCAAGAATTGGATATTGAGGGGGCGTCCATTGAATGGGGAAATGCTGAACAAGTTGTGGTATATGACTGTAATGGAATACTACTGTGCTATAAGAAATGATGAGCAGATGGACTTTAGAAAAACCTGGAAAGGCTTATATGAACTGATGCTGAGTGAAGTAAGTAGAACCAAGAGAACACTGTATACATAAATAGTCACATGACTAACTTTGATATTCTTAGTTCTCATCAATACAAAGATCTAAAACAACTCCAAAAGATTTATGTGGACGATGCTTTCCACATCCAGAGAAAGAACTATGGAGTCTGAATGCAAATTGAAGCATGCTATTTGCTCTTTTGTTGTTGTTTTGTTTCTTCTTTCTCGTGGTTCCTCCCACTGGTTTTAATTCTTCTTTACAACATGATTAATGTGAAAATTTTAAAAAGAGGGTCCTACCAAATTCATTATATGACACAAATACGGTCTTGCTACCTATACCAGAGAAAGCAAAAACAGAGAAAGAAAACTAGAGAACAATTTTTTTAATTAATATCAGTGGAAAAATTTTAAATAAAATAATAGCAAGGAGATTACAGCAATATATCACAAATATCATACCATGTGAACAGACAGGATTTATAGCAGGAATGCAGGGCTGGTTAAATATTAGAAAAACTATCAGCATAATTGACCATATCAATAACAATGAAAATCACATGATTATATCAACAGAGGAAGAAAAAGCCTTTGACAAAATATAACACCCATTCCTATTAAAAATACTAGAAAGCATAGGAGTCAATGGAGCCTTTCTTAAAATCATAAGCAAATCTGTAATAGGAAAAAACTGAAGTCTGATCAGGCATGAAGCAAGGATGTCCATTATCCTGGATACACTATTATTCAATATTGTATTAGAAATGTTAGCTATAGCAATAAGAGAAGGAAAAGATATTGAAGAAATTGGAATAAGCAATGAGGAAACAAAACTATCACCCCTTGCAGGTGATATGATTGTATATTTAGAGAACCCTAGAGAATCAACCAAAAAACTGGTTGAACTAACAACTTCATGAAAGTTGCAGGATACAAAATAAATCCACATAAATCAACAGAATTTCTACATACTAGCAACAAAACCCAGCAGGAAGAGATAGAAAGAGAAATTCCATTTAAAATAACTGTAGACAATATAAAATACTTGGGAATCTACCTGTCAAGACAAATCCAGGGAATTATATATACACAGTTACAAAACACTTTTCATACAAATAAATACAGATCTAAAGAACTGAAGAAATATTAATTGCTCATAGGTAGGCCAAGCCAGTATAATAAAATGACAATTCTACTAGGTTAACTTACTTATTCAGTGCCATACAAATCACACTTCTGAAGAATTATTTCTTAGAATTAGATAAAGTAGCAACATAATTCATCTGGAAGAACAAAAAGTCTAGAATATCAAGGAAATCATTGAAAAAAAATGAAGGAAGGTGCACACTAGTAGTTCCAGATTTCAAACTACATTACAAAACAGTAATCGTAAAAACAATTTGATATAAGAAATAGATTGGTGAATCAGTGGAATATATTAGGCATACAATAACCAATAGTTAAAGACCATAGTAATCTAGTGTTTGATAAACCCAAAGATACAAGCTTTTAGGGTGTAAGAACTCACCACTTGACAAAAATTGCTGAGAAAATGAAGGCAGTTTTGCAGAAACTAGACATAGACAACATCTCACACTGAATATCAAGAGAACGTCAAAATGGATAAAGGATTTAGACATATATACACACACATATACATGTATATGCACATTTATGGTGTATATAGACATGTAAGTATACACATATGTATATATAGGGGTGTATGTAGATACATAGACACACAATATATTTATGTATCTATATATGTATAGATCCAAATATGATTGTATACATACACATAGGTGTGTCTACATAGGCATATTCCCAGACCTAATTCAGATAAACCTATTTATGCAAAAGCCCAGGCAGGACCAGCAACCTGGAGGGGGTGATTATACAATACTTTAGGTGACCACCCCTTAAACTTGCTGAAAGGGAAAGAAAATCCTTTAAGTGGGGAACCACCCACATTGACATATATACCACGTTTGTGGGGGTTCCTGTAGAAGCATAATGGAAATAAAATATTTTTTCTCTGTTGTCAGTTAATGTCGTGACATGCATGTTAAACAGTAGGATTATTCTCCCCTTATTTTTCTTGCCTTGGACATAGCCTTAAAAACTTCTTTTTTGTTGTTGTAATAACCCCTTTTTTCAAAAGTGTCTCCCATGGAAGCTATAGAAACTTTTCTTGTCTCTTTAAGATCACAAAATCCAGGAGTTGTAGTTATAATTGTCAGTTATAAATGAGTTGCTTCTCTCTAATGGAGTCAGGAAGAGTGTATGTTTTTATCTTTGAAATGTGAAAATTTATGAAATAAACTATGGACAGGATAGAAAGAGGGTGAGGAGAAACTTCTTTCTTGTTTGAACTATTTTAAATATTATTTATGAAGAAACATTATAAAATGAATATTAGGAGAGATGAGTCTGAAAAGAGACCGATGGTTTGAGAGAAGCTAGAAAATAGAGAGAGAAAGAAGATTGAGAGCCTTTCTTTATTGATGGAACCATTTTAATTTTAATCTTGCAAAGAGAATGAAGAGAATTCTTGAGAAAAGACCTTTGTGTGAGACCGTATTGTCGTAATGAAGAGAAATTATCAGCCCTTGAGGGTCTGATCTTTGTCACAGTTAAAGTATTGTAAATAATTTTGTCTTTATTATTGATCTCTTTATTAACGAATTGCATATTAAGATATTAAAAAATTTTTAATCCTAGGAAATTAAAGGATTTGATATGTAGAGAAATGAGAAACTACCACTGGGAAATGAGAGTTTTCTAATTTATAAAATAAATACTATATATAATTATAAAATGAAAATAAATTATATATACACATATAATTAAAATGAACTGAGAAATGGGTTCTGAGATTAGTCAGTTAATTGAAAGATATGTTGAAATTTTATTAATTAATGAGGTAATACCCAAATAAACTCTGGGATTGCCCTCAGACTATGGGCTGATAAGATCAAATACAGGAATGAGTCAATTAGTATTTTGAGGGGTGATTTATAAGGCAGAGTGGTCAATCCTAGACAAACCCCTCCCCTGACCTTGCTACATTGTTGTTGCCTTAGTATTTTTTCTAGTCTTCTACTCATTCTAGACCTTAGGCTTTCTGGCACTGTTCTTATACATCATGTGGCACTGATTTATATTTACCCTTGCTTACCTGCCCAGAGGTTAAAAGAAGAAGAGGAAGGCTTTCAGTGCATTAGAGGTTTTATGGAAGATAATACAAAAGAATCACACAGGATGAGAAGGTATAGATGAATTGTAATCATCTATATCATTCAGTATTTGAATTGATGAAATCTTTTAAAGTATAGAAGTAAGCACCTACCTCTGTTTTCATCTTTTGTACATGTCCTTTTAAAATCTGACTTCATCACAGAGCCAAATCAATCTCTTTTTAAACACTACTCTTATTATGTTACAGGTGCTAGGTGCTGTGTATACAAAGACAAAAACGGACCACCCCCTGCTCTCAAAGAGTTTATATCCAATTGGAGAAAGCACAAATATAAATATGTACAGAATAAATAAAAAATAAATACAAGGTAGTTTGGGGAGGGTACTATCAATTGTGGGGGTAGGGGTGAGGTGAAGTCACAAAAAGATTCATGTAGAAGCTGATGTGTGATCTGAATCCTGAAGGATGACAGGTCAGCCATCACCGTGAATGGAGTTCAATGAGGTCAAGGTGAGGAGGGAGAGTATTCCAGGCATGAGGGAAAAGTTCAGCCAGTGCAAAGATAGAGATGGGAGATGGAAAGTTCTGGGTGAGAAACATCAAGGAATCCTGTTCAGCTAGATCATAAAATAAGGAAAGAAGAGCAGTATGTAAGGAAGCGGGAAAGATAGGCTGGGGTCAGGTTTTAAAGGGTCTAACAGCCAAAAGAAAAAGAGTTTACAGGGAACCATTGGATTTTATCATCCAAAATTGAACTGCTAGATTTTCATTCTTGAATCTCCCATTCTATTTGAGTTTTCATCCTGTTAGGCTACAGAATCATTCATCTCTCTTCTCTGAACTTTCAGAAATGCATAAATTCTATATTTAACCATACCTACTGTTCCTCTTCATGGCTATCACAAATTAAAAGGGGACATGATTACTTTGATCCAAAGTTACTCTCATTTTAATTTTACCAATCATTTTCTGCCTGTTCACAACTAGGTATTGAAGACCAATTCCTTCCTTTGCATCATTTTGCTTCTTAAAGATTAATTCATTAACAATGTAAGTTGAGTATTTATCCCATGGCTTGCAATTTAGGTGAAAGAGAACTCCAATAGACTCCAAACAGATGAAGCACCCTGTCACTGTGATGAGATCTGTGTCAGAAATTTATCATCCTCTTCTTTCAATTCATTGGGTGGTTGTAGCATATTTCCATGATAGAACACTTTATCTCTTCTTTTATCCTCACAGAGTTCTCCATCAAAATTTCAGAGATCTGCAGTGCCATTGTACATCTCTTTCTATAACATCTGTTTTCAAGCTCTATTCTTCCATTGCCATATTTCAGTTGTGAGTCTCATCCCACTACTGTCAGTGATATCCATGAGGTAACATTTACTGTATGTGCTAGAATTTAATTATCAGTTACTCCATACTCCTTCTTCTTATGTAAACAGTTCTGAATGCTCATAGTTCCAAGTTCACATATTGGAGACTTATACCAGTATACAGTTATAGGAAGCCATTAACAGGTATTTTCTCCCAACTCTTTTTCCTGCTATTATCTCCTGAAAGGGAGGTCAACAGGTTTAATAAATACATTTAGGCTTTTTGTCTCATCTGGGTTACATTTCCAGGAAGATCAGGGTAGTATATAGTAGAAAAACTACTAAGTTTAGAGGCATAAGACTTGGCTTTTGAATGCTGACTCTAAAACCTTAGGCAAGTCACTGTTTCTTTGGACTTCAGTTTCCTAGCCTTTCTAGCTCTTCTATGAGATAGTGTACCCCTAAATTGCCTGTGTCATATTTACATATATTTATTTTCATATTCCTTAGGAATCATTAGTCACTAGATCGATCAATATTTCTCCCAAAACTTTTTTTTGGAGGGGGAGGAGATAGATAGTAGAAAAAATGACAAGTTTGCTTTTAAATGTTGAATATGAAGGGATAATGGCATATTGAAGTGAAAATATTGTAGGCAGTGGGAACTCAGGAGATAGATTGGGCCTGGAGATTTGTATTTGGAAATCATTCACACAGAGATGATAGTTGAAGTTGTAAGAATAGATAATTCTCAAGGAGAGAGTACAGAGAGAAAATAGCAGAGGATTAAGGGCTGGAGGAAGGAAGACAATGAGCCATCTGAGAAAGAAAAAAAAATAGAGATGCCAAGTACATGCCAAGACAGAAGTGCCAGAGAGGCCAGCAATAATAGTGACAACTGACATTTGTAAAGCACCTTAAAATTTTCAAAGAATTTCAAATGCATTATTGTTTTTTGATATCCAAAAGAAACCTGTGAAGTAGGTACCACTTTTATAGATGAGGAAATTGGGTTTCAGAAAGCTTAAGTGATGTTTCCATGATTGGTAAATGTAAGGGGCTTGATTGAAATTCAGGTCTTTCTGATTCCAGGTCCAGCACTCTAAATAATGTACCATAAAGGAGAAGAGTGTAGCTCTGCACTTTTGGGGAGGGTACATGGAGAGAAAAGTCTGGAGAATATATTGTTAGCTAGAAAGGAATCTCTAGCTATCTCTAGGTTGTCCTACAATAATTGGACATCTTTTACAGTTTTAGAATGAAAAAGAGGAATTTCTATTTCAATTTATCAATATATTCTTTAAAAGGGCACTTTGTGTGAAGTATTAGAATGGGAGAGAAAAATAGAGATACAAAGTATGGTGCCTACTTTCAAGGAGGTTCAAGTCTTCCCAACAAACATCATTTGAAATAGGTAATGTTCACTGTAGTGGTAATGAACAGGTAAGAAGCAACAAGATAAAATGATATAATGGGAAGAGAACTGGATTTTGAGTCAGTGGACCTAAGATCAAATCATTTTCTGTTACTTACTTGCTGGGCAAGTTATTTAACCTTTCTAAGCCTCACTTTTCTCAAAGAAGAGAATTGAACTAGATTCAACTAGTTTACTTCTAGGGTCCTTTCCAATTCTAGAACAATGATTTTATGAGGTGAATGTGGTGTAAAGTACAGGAGATTTGGAATCAAGAGATCCTGGGTTAAAATCCTATCTTACTATCTGTTTTAGCTTGGATATGGCATTAATCTACTTGGGACTAATTTTTCCTCATCTATAAAATAAGTGCGTTAAACTAGTTCAGGTTTTTAACCTGGGATCCTATGGACATACTTCAGGAGGTCTGTGAATGTGGATGGGAAAATTATATCTTTATTTCAATATAATTAATTGATTTCTTTTGGAATCCTATGGACAGCGTCTGTCAAAAGCTTATGGCTCTAATTTAAGTTCTAATGGTTTAAAGCTACATTAAGATTTTTTTTAGAACACTTTGTATTTTGTGTATTTAAACGCATGATATTAAGAGGGGGTCCATTGGTTTCACGAGACAATAAAATGGGTCCATGATACCAAAAAAAGGAGACCAATGTCTAGACTAGATGATCCCCAAGATTCCTTCTAGCTCTAAATCCCATGATTCCAATTTCAGTTTCCTTCCCTAGAGGGTGCCCCTCGTCAAAAATAAGATATTCCCCTCTATTTTCAGAAGTGATCACTAGGAACATTTATCTACATACTCTGTGGATATGCTCCCAGCTGAGGAAGTATAGTATGGACTTTCTGCCTCCAATTTAATTTTTCCTCTCTTGTTTAGCTTAATGTTATTTAAAAATAGTGTTTGTGGTTTAATCATTTTTTTTAGATCTTGCTACTAGACTTTTAAAATCTATTGCTTGAAGCCAAGATAATTTGTCCGTATAATTATTCTTGAAACAGATATTATGCAAGATATTTTGCATTGGAAGAGCTGTGTTGTGCATCTGCTAACTTGTGGCCAGAGACCAAAATGGACACTAGTTGATTAACAGAGTTATATCCCTTCCAGTGGTTGGATATGAGGCAACATGTGGCCATACGCATGACTCAGAGAAGGCTGGAACTGAGATCTTTGTGGTTCCTATGGGCAAAAGGCCTGCTGAATAGGAAGGGATGGTAGTCTTTTTCAACTCTGCTGAGATAAGCTTTTCTTCTCTCCCTCCTGCCCCAACAACCTTTCCCCTTACTCCCTGCTTTTGGGTGACCGATGGGATATGAAACATCTTGCCTTGCAAAATAATCTAGTAATAACTTTGCCTCTCTTGGATTTCTGCCTGTAGCTTTAATAGAAGGATGCATCACATCTCTTGACATTTATGCAAGTGCTCACCTTTTCAGTTCCATTCACATTTTAATTGGGTCAACTTACTTGTGAATCAAACTATTTAGGAATGACTAGGACTGAGTCACTCGGATGGCTCAGACCCTTCTTAGCTTAGTGCTCTAGAAGTTAAATGTTCTTATATCCTTGAATTCGGCACCAGGAAGGAAAACATTATTTCAATCATTAGAATTACTGTAAAATTAAAAACATTTTTTAAAGCAATCATAGCCATGGTCAGCTTGAAGAAAGGTGGCTGGTCTGAACTTGTTATTCTCAAAAAAAAAATGGTTCCTGTCTTATTCTTTTTATTACAACTCAGCTAGCAACAACTGTGTAGGCGGCAGGCTATACGAAATAAATATCTAACTTGGATTCTGCACAATTGGGTTCTGCTCCAAAGCACACTGCCTGCTCACTGAAACAGCTTGTGTCTTACAGTCACAGCAAATAGGTAGAGCTTGCGAAATAGCAGGAAATCCTACAGGATTGCAGAGGAGGGAACTTGCTGGTTTGCAGGTCGCCTTTCTGAGGAGAAGGTCCCCAGCTTTCCTCGGGTTCCCTATTCTATTCCACAGCACACAGATCCAGTTTCTTTTAATTTTCTTTCCTGGGGCATTTTATCTTTCTACCCTCCCCCCCCCGCCCCCTTCTCTGCCCCTCTTTTTCTCTTTCTCTTGTTTTTACAATCTACAAGTAATGACTAATTGGCAGTGTTTTCCCAGCTATTTTATGTTTCTCTTGCTCTGGTTACAAGCCGTCCTAACCCAGTAATATCCACAGGGACCTATAGACAGCCAACATTTCCAAATGATATACAGCATTCCCCTTTCTTTTAAAGTGTAAAACATTTACAAGAAAATTTACAAACGTATTAAGAACATTTCCCTGGTTGGTCATTAGTGCTCTTCCCTCCCCCACTTCTATGGGGAACTAACACCTTTCACCCCTTTACCCACCCCCATTCCATCTCTCCCCCCTCCTTGGCTGCCTCTCTGCCCGCCCCACACATCACCCCTCTCCACTTGCGCCCACCGTCCCCCCTCCCGCCCCTGCCCCCAAGCAGCACACATTTCTGTTTGTGCCAGTGGGGCGGCCTGGCGAGACCACAATTGCTCTACCCCACAGATTGACGAGTCCTTAGATGCCGATTTACTGTACATGGCAGCCACTCTGGAGCCGCCGCACATCTGGAGTGGAGTAAGCTTACTGAGAGAAACAGGGGCCAGCCTTGGACGGAGCCAGTGGAACCGAAAGAGCAGCCGATGAAAGGCAGGCGCCCCCACCCCCACCCATCTCCGCCAACACTCCAACCCCAAGGCGCCCCACCATCCCCCCCAGCTCCCTCTTCCTCCCCCCTTCCTCCTCTCCTCAATCCCTGGGTAGATTTCCTAATGTAAACAGAGTGGACTGGGGAAGAACAGAGTCACTCTTTTGCTGAATGTTGTCATTTAATGTTCTTTATCTGTTTGAGGTCAAAATAGTGACTTAGAAAAACAGAAGCATTGCTTTGAGTCTAAATAGCTAAAAAGCCATAGATGTTACTGTTATAGAGTCAGAGGGGCATAAAAAAGTAGCTCCTGCTTTTGTGTTTACTTGTTCCACTTTATGGTAATTCGGGAGCTAATTTCATTATCTGCAGCCAAATTGGAAGCAAGCTGTTGTCTATACTGATGGTGTCAAAGCCGATGCATTATTTTACACAGTAGGTGTAGGGGCTTTTAAAATCCCAGTAAACCAAGTTCCTCAGCACTATGGCCTGTGCACACTCTTGCCATGGGGGATGAAGGCCAGGATTACAAAATGTGCCTAACCTTCAAATTTCTTGAAGTGGAAGGAGATTGTTACATTTCAGTGGCCAGTGAGTGAGGGCATCTCGTTCTATCCCCTGGTACTTTGGGCCTGCATGTTTCCTTCTAGGTTCACGGAGTGTGTCTATGGGGGGCTAAGGGAAAGATTTTTTTCAAATCCACTTAGTTGGATGTTTTTCCTCCCTTACTTGCAAAGGAATGGGAAATATTTGCTTTATCCACTTGCCAAATATAAGCTGGCCAAAGGGGTAGTCAGTATCTTTCCCCTTTTAATTTGATGTTTCTTCTCCACACTTTATGTCAGGGGATAAGATCTTAAACCCTTTTGGTTCTGAACATTTATTAAAGCAAAAATCAGCCAAATGTAAACAATGACAAAGTAATTTTGAACTGGATGGTAGAAAGAGGAAATGCACAATGGCAGTGGGGCTTATGTTTGTTATCAATAACTAAAATGACATATATGTATGTGTATGTATATAGATATACATATGTTTATATATGTATATATGTGTGTATATAGTTTCCAGTGTAGTTGCAAACCATTTAAGCTGTTGCATCTAGAAAATTTCAACTGGCTGCATCCTTCTTACATACTGGCAGATCTTCCCTTACACTCAAGTAGCAACTAGTCAGAAAAGCCATGTTCACGTCTTTAAATGCAAATCAAGATGAGCCATGTATGCATATCTGAGGGCAGAAATTGGCAAAAAGACAGGAGATGAGAGAGCTTGAAAAGTCCTCTGTGATATCAGTGTAAGATTTCAATAGCATAGCTTAATGAGGATTTGTTAAATTGCTTTCTGTTTTAAATGTCCTCTCACAGAGTAGCTAATAATACTAATAGTTGGTACTTCAGTGGTGCTCATCTTTCAAGGAAGTCAAAGTAATTTACACACATCATTACACTTCACAGATATCACTGTGCAGGCAGGAAAGGGATGGGTATAGCCAACTTGACTTTATTCAATAGTTAATTATCTATTTTGTAGATTATTAAAACCTTCCTTTTCTCTCCCACAGCCTACCTACCCTTTGGCCATTCTGCTCATTGTTCAAACCTCTACCAGACAGGCCAAGCTAGGAGGAGAAACTTAAGTCAGTCTATTTGGCTACTTGTTAGCAGCTCTGGATAAAGTTTCTTGGGGAAAATGAAGTTGGAGGAACTGTGGTATATGGAAATTCCATTGAAAATGGTGAATTGTTAGGAGTAACATCTTCATTTTACCATTTAAGGATTTGAAGAACAGCAAAGTCCGATGACCTCCCAAGGTTAGTCAGTATTCATCCATCTCTACATGAATTGGAAAAGAAGCTGAATGTCTGGGCTTTCAGGTCGCTTCCCCCTCCCTGTCCCAACCTGACCCCAGACACTTTTCTGTGGTACTCTGTTTCCTCCTAAGCACCACAGTGACCACCCATATGTGCTAGGTAGATAATTTCTGAAGATTTCTCCTGTCCACATGCTTTAATTTCATGTCACTTTTACTCTGAATTGAATGAAACTTTCTGATGCAGACATTATTGGTACTTCATAGAATAATGGGTTTTGAAGAGATTTTGATAAGCTTTTCTTTTCTCTTCATATAGGAACCAATCAACGAGAAATCCCACTATGCTACAACTCCATGTATACAAATTGGATGTAGATTTAGGGGGAAAAAAGAACAACCCAGAAGCACCATTCTCTTACATGAGAAAAAAAAACATCAGGGGTTGAGAGACTTGGATTCTAGCTCCATTTTTACCTTTCAATTCAGTTTTCTTGACTGTCAATTTAATAGTAGTTGTAACAAAATTTAATTTCTTCTATATGAAGATGGTATCAATAATCCACCATAATATATACATTTTAAAATTCTTGTCCCATGGTGCTCTTGGAAACTGATCTATCTATGTATATGTTGCTTAGTTTCCCAATTCATTTTACATTTTCAATATATCTACACTTTTCAAAGATCTATGATAGGTGCTAAAAAGATTAAGTGTAGCACAATTCTTGTCCACAGGGAGGTTTAATAATGGTCAAAAGACTTATACACAAATATGTGTGTTCCTTGAGATTAGAAGTATTAATTCGGCAGTTCACTGGACTCCAAGGTAATAAAATAGCCTCAGTGTTCTGCTGGAAGACGGTGGCAAAGGGGCATTTCACACAACGTAGTGTGAGAAATGAGGAAGAGAGCACCTTGAGGGTAGGGTGATGGAAATCAGAGAAGGCATCAAAGAAGGAGGTACACCTGTGTTGTGCCTTGACCAAAGGAAAGGGTTTTAATAGGCAGAGGTGGAAGGAGTCTGTAGATGGAATAGTGGCTAACTGATCTGAGCAAAACCAGGGAGACTGAATAGGAAAGGATGAATATGAGGGAATGAGTAGAGTAGTTTGGCTAAAAACAATGAGCAAGTGAAAGAGAATGGTTGTTTGATATAAGACTAGAAAGGAAGGTTGATAATAAGATTAAAGATAAGGAATTTGTAATTTAGTTAGAAAGGAGGAGGCAGGGCACTGTAGTTTATTGCTCAGGACAGTGCCATGATCAAGGAAGTGTGAATACAGGGAAGATTATGTGACAGCGGGGGTGAAAGATGGATTAAGGACAAGGATTTAAGTCGGTTCTTATAGAGCCAGGTTTCATGAAACTGGTATTGCACAATCCAGTCATAGATTTTGTACAGATGAGAGGGCCTGGAGAGGTGCTGCTGTAAAAGTCAATATAGCTAAACAGTTGGGATTAACTGGAGAGTAAGACAAATAGGAGCTGGATAAGTGAGGTTTCTTGGTTGTCATTCAGTTGCTTTAGTCATGTCTGACTCTTCATGACCCTGTTTGGGGTTTTCTTGGCAAAGACACTAGAGTAGTTGACCATTTCCTTCTCCAACTCATTTTGCAGATAAGGAAACTAAAGCAAACAGGGTTAGGTGACTTGCCCAGGATCATACAGCTAGTGTGGCACCTAGATGCTCTGTGGTTTCCTGGATTAAATGAGATACTTATAAAGAGTTTTTTCAAAACCTTAAAGCACTACGTAAATGTAAGCTATTACCATTATCGTTATTATTATATTTCTAAAAAGAGGGAAAAGATGGAGATGTTTTGGGGACTTTGAATACCATCTTCTTTGTTACTGTAACAGTCACTGTTAAGGCAGTATTTTCTGTGGATTTTGGAATGATTTCTTAGTAAATGTTTATGGAATTGATTTAAATTAAATCTAACTTTGACATTTGACTGGTAAGGATGGGGACAGGGACTGGCTGGACATGTGATTTTATTAATAAAAAGAACTCCCCAGTGAAGAACCTCTCTCCAGGGATACAGATTGGTACCTTCACTGCAAGAAAAGGAGTTTAGAGAATTGTCTAGAGCACTGAATGGTTAGGTGACTTGCCAAGGGTCAGAGAGCCAGTACGTGTTTGGGAGGTATCTGGTTTGCTGATCTAATGAAATAATTGATGAAGATGAGCCTATGTTTGACATAAAAGGGAATTGCATAGGTTTCACTTATTTGGAGGATGTCACTACAAGTCTGAAGTAGAGAGACTTTATCATAGGTGTCATTTCCTGTAGATATTAGGTCATATGATTCAACAATAGAGATGATTTGACATCATCTGGCACATTGCAGCAGTAAGATTCAGTTCTGCTTGTGGGGGCAAACATTTGGACAATTTTTTTTTATTTTTCATGGTTTTGATTCACAGTTTTTCATAATAAATAATACTTTTTTTGTCAATGCCCATTTGAGCCAGATTCAACTGCTGGCTTAGCACTATGGCTTTTTAATATCAGAGAGGGAACATGTTTACTGCCTGTTTACTCTGTGACCATATTCCAGTTCTCTTTAATGACATACTATAATGGGGACAATACAAGTTATACAAAAGCATGTGCCAGCAGAAAAATAATTCCTTTTTACCTGTGTTTTCCTGCCAGTGAATTTCCTGTCCATATGGATAACTCTTATGAAATCACCAGAGAAGAGTTACTGGAGATTTGCCATTGCTTACAATTCTACTCTGTTGGAAAAGATTGCCTTTTAGGGCAAACATAACATAAAAAGAAGTCTTTATAAAAGACCTCTTTGCCCTCTGTTGAAGGATTGGAAAAATTTGGGGACATAGGGAAATCCAATGGAAATTTTGTGCCAATATCCTTTGTAAAAATCTGGAATAATTGGCTCTCTCTTATATTAATTTTTAATAATAAAGGGTGATGTGTTTGGGTGTGCAATGTTGTGTAAGTGCTTGTCAATTAATTTGAAGTGGGTTTTTTTTTTAACTTTCATGATTTTTTTTCCCAACTGAAAGTGTTCTCCACTAAAATTTCCATCTGATGCATCATTATGTACTCATGGACATATGGATTTAGAGCTAGAATAAGCCCTCCCAAAATAGAATGGACTATGTTGAGAGATAGTAGGTTCCCCTTCATTTCAGGTTTAAAAATGGAAGCTAAGTGCCCATTTGTCTGCTGTGTTTTAGAAGGAAGCTAGACTAGATGATCTCTTACCTCAGATTCTTTCCAAGTCTGAGATTCTATAATTCTATAATTTGATGTTCTTGAAGGCTCTGCTCACAGAGTTGTGAGTTCTAGCAATTCACAAGCTGGAAAAGGTTTGAGTATATGTTCTATACTGGATGGGAGGTGTGATGTCGGGAGACATCTGAAGACTTAGCTAAGTTTGGAGAGACATCAGAATGTTGGTTATAAAGTGATGTTACAGGATTTTTTTTTTCAGTAACAGTAACTTATGAAGATCCCTCATCTTTCAAGGCCAAGAAGGTTTGTGATCTTCACCAATGGAGGGAGTTTCAACTCCAACGAAATTACAGATTCCTGAAATACTAAGGAGGCTAGCTATCTTGGAGGTATTGAATTATCTATGAAAGCTTGTTTCAGTTGAGTGTGTCTCTTTCAAATTGTAGCCTATAATAGCCACAGCACACCTGGCTAAAATTTAAGCTGCCTTCAAAGGCCTTAGTAAAAATGGGCATCTAACAGCACTCATTAGAAACTTCAGGTTTTACCTTTATTTTTTTTTTGGATATAAATTTATTTATTTTTGGTTTTCAATATTCACTTCCACAAGTTTTTGAGTTCCAAATTTCTCACCCCTCCCCCACCCCAAGATGGCATGCATTCTGAATACCCCTTCCCCTGGTCTGCCTTCTCTTCTATCTCTCCCCCCTCCCTTCTCTTATCCCCTTCCCCTTCTATTTTCCTGTAGAGCAGGATAGACTTCTATACCCCATTTCCTGTATTTCTTATTTCCCAGTTGCATGTGAAAACATTTTTTAAAAACATGTGTTTTTAAAACTTTGAGTTCCAAATTTTCTCCCTTCCTCCCTCCCCACCCATCCTCATTGAAAAGGCAAGCAACTCAATATAGGTTGTACATGTGCAGTTATGCAAGACACTTCCTTAGTAGACATGTTGTGAAAAACTAACAGTTTCCCTTAATCCTGCCCTCCCATTTATTCTATTCTTTCTTTTGACCCTGTCCCTCCTCAGAAGTATTTGCTTCTGATTACCCTCTTTCCCAATCTGCCCTCCTCTCTATCACCCCCTGCTCTCTTGTCCCCTTCTCCCCCTATTTTCCTGTAGGGTAAGACAGATTTCCATACCCAATTGAATGTGTATGTTATTCTCTCCTTAAGCCAAATCCTATGAGAATAAGATTCCCTCATTCCCTCTCACCTTCCCCTGTTTCCCCTCCACTGTGAGAGACTTTTCTTTTCTGTTTTTTTTTGTGAGATAATTTACCCCATTCTACCTCTCCCTTTCTTCTCTGAGTATCATCCTCTCTCATCCCTTAATTTTATTCTCCAGATATGACCCCTTAATCTTCAACTCACCCTGTGCCCTCTATCTATCTATCTATCTATCTATCTATCTATCTATCTATCTATCTATCCATACATACAATTTTTTTCCTTCAACTACCCTAATACTGACAAAGTCTCATGAGTTACAAATATCATCTTTCCATGCAGGAATGTAAACAGTTCAATCTTAATAAGTCTCTTATGATTTCTCTTTCCTGTTTACCTCTTCATGTTCCACTGGAGTCCTGTATTTGAAAGTCAAATTTTCTGTTTAGCTCTGGTCTTTTCATCAGGAATGCTTGAAAGTCCTCTATTTCACTGAATGACCATTTTTTCCCCTGAAGGATTATACTCAGTTTTGCTGGGTAGGTGATTCTTGGTTGTAATCCTATCTCCTTTGCCCTCCGGAATATTATATTCCATGCCCTGTGGTCCTTTAATGTAGAAGCTGCTAAATCTTGTGTTATCCTGATTGTGTTTCCACAGTACTTGAATTGTTTCCTTCTGGCAGCTTGTCCTTGACCTAGGAACTCTGGAATTTGGCTACAATATTCCTAGGAGTTTTCCTTTGGGGATCTCTTTCAGGAGGAGATCTGTGGATTCTTTCAATTTCTATTTTGCCCTCTGGTTCTAAAAATCAGGGCAGTTTTCCTTGATAATTTCTTGAAAGATGATGTCTAGGCTCTTTTTTTGGATCATGGCTTTCAGATAGTCCAATAATTTTTAAATTCTCTCTCCTGGATCTATTTTCCAGGTCAGTTGTTTTTCCAATGAGATATTTCACATTGTTTTCTAATTTTTCATTTTTTTGGATTTGTTTTACAGTGTCTTGATTTCTCATAAAGTCACTATCTTCCAATTGCTCTATTCTAATTTTTAAGGAAGTATTTTCTTCAGTAATCTTTTGGACTTCCTTTTCCATTTGGCCAATTTTTTTTTAGGGCATTTCTCCTCATTGGCTTTTTGGACCTCTTTTGCCATTTGGGTTAGGCTGTTTTTTAAGGTGTTATTTTCTTCAGTATTTTTTTGGGTCTCCTTTAGCAAGCTGTTGACTTGTTTTTTGATTTTCTTGCATCACTCTCATTTCTCTTCCCAGTTTTTCCTCTATTCCCTTACTTGCTTCTCAAAATCCCTTTTGAGCTCTTCCAAGGCCTGGGACTGATTCATATTTTTCTTGGAGGCTTTGGATGTAGGAGCTTTGACTTTTGTTGTCTTCTTCTGGTTGTATATTTTGATCTTCTTTTTCACCAAAGTAAGATAATATAGTCTGACTCTTTTTGTGCTGCTTGCTCATGATCCCAGCCAATTACTTGAGTTTTAAACTCTTTGTTAAGGTAAGAGTCTGCTTCCAATGTGGAGAGTGTACTGTCCCAAGCTTCAGGGGTTTGTGTAGCTGTTTTCAGAGATACTTGTAGGGACCTGTAAATTTTCAGTTCTTCCAAGGTGGTATGATAAGGGGCGAGGTGTTTACTCCTTTCCTGGTCTGTGACCACAAGTATTCCTTTCTGTCCCGTAACTGTGGGGAGGGGTTCCTCTCTACAGCCACTACAAGGTCTACCACGCCAGCGCTCCTCCTCACCCCAGCACCGCTGCCCAAAACTGTGACCCAGATCCACACACGGGCAAAGCAAGAGATTCCTGCCTCAGCACTGGCAAAGAGATCCCTGCAGTCCCTCTCTGATCAGCCACTGGATTCCCCCTCAGTCTGTGGGCCGGAAGCTCGGGAAGCAGCTGCCCCCCCCAGCCACGCTCTTGGGGAATGGAGCTGAAACCCCGTCTTCCTCTCTGACCACCGACAGAAACAGACTTTTCCCACTGACCTTCTAAGTTGTCTTTGGCACTGGTGGATTGAGGAGTCTGGAAACCTCCACAGCTGCCCGCAATTCAGTCCTCTGAGGCCTGCTCCAGGTTTGCTCTGGCCTGCGTGCCCACGCCACGCTGCGCTGCGCTCCCAGCCCAGTGCAATACACCTTTCTGATCAATCATCCAGGTTGTCTTGGGCTGGAAATTTGTTTCGCTCTGTCTTTTTGTTTCTGCTGCCTCATAATTTGTTTAGAGCCATTTTTTATGAGTATTTGGAGGGGTTTGGGGGAGAGCTCAAGCAAGTCACTGCTGTCACTCTGCCCTCTTGGCTCCGCCCCCCAGGTTTTACCTTTATAAATTCACAGAAAGCACCAAGAAGTTTTTCTGTCTATAAAAAATGCTATTTCTGGGTCATTCATAGAAGAACATCGAGACTATAGTAACAACTAAAACCTCAGTGTTAGAATACCTGACTCAACAACTTTTTAATTAATTCTAATTAAAATTTTTTTTCATATTTCTTCACTTGACATTTTTAAAATTTCATGTATGAGTATTCATCATTGACCATTCATCTTTCGGAATATCTTGGCATATTTCAGCAGAAAAAGCTCATTGATTATGTATTCCTTCCATTCAAACAGTAAACTCTGCATTCCAGTATTCAGAATTCTATTCTATGTATACCCTAAAAATAAACCTAAAAATTAGCCAAGGACATATAAAAACAACTAAGAGGAGAAAAATGAAAGTGAGGAAAAAAAGAAACCGCAAAAATGAAACTATGAGTATAAAATAATATGGAGAAGACAATAATATTTTCAATATCCATAGGCTGGAAATAAGGAAAACCAAGGAAATTCTTATCATGACTAATAACAGTAAAAGAGCTTTTGTCCATAAACACTCTGGCCACAGACAAAAGAGACTTGATGAGTCCATTTGTTAGTTCATCACTCTATGGATTTGTTTTTTTCTTTGCAAATGAATTAAATAGTACATGGGAGTGGAAGACAAATATGAAGGTTGTATTCTTGTAGCTATATAGTGAACAATCCAAACAAATTATTAGCCATTGATTTTAATTAACTTTATTAAAGACAAACCCCGGTTATAAGAGGAATGTGTTTTTCATTAGTAATAACACCATACTATTATTCTTCCAGCAGTACATTGAGGCTATTACGTTACTTTGGAGTCCAGTGAACTACTGAACTAATACTTCCTTCTGCAGGGAGAACAGAAGAAAAGCAGAAATGTTACAAAATTTCTCATAAAAGTAGCAGGAAATTAGATAAAATAGTGACATTTTAACATCCTGTATAGGAAAAGTATTACTGTAATACCTTATTACATAAGCTAAGCAATCATAATTCCCTCCCTCCTTGGTAGAAATGCTGTCTTTACTAACTCCAATATGACCGTAGGGCCATTTTTGTTTAAGTCATTTGAAACACATCATCACAATGACCGTGATTCATCTGGTCAAGAACAGGATGTTTAAAGATGTTTAAAGAATTTTGAAAGTTTATTTCACTTATTTTGATTTTTTAATTTACTGATCTCTCCAGCATATAGCGGAGGGGTTTGAGGGCAAGCTTGAGGTTAAAACAATTTAAAATGTCCTAGAAAATCTAGCCCTGGAGCAGCTTCTGGGAAGAGAATGTAGCAGAGGAGAGTATCAGCTAACCAGTTTTCTTTTCTAGTCAAAAAACAAACACATTTTAAATCTACCATTTTTTTTTAATGTGAGGCAGCTGGGGTCAAGTGACTTGCCCAGAGTCACACAGCTAGTGAGTATTATGTGTCTGAGGTCGGATTTGAACTCAGGTCCTCCTGACTCCAGGGCTGGTGCTACCCTTAAATCTACCATTTTTAAAAGGGAAATTTTGAATATACAAAATTGGGACTGGTGTTCAAATGCTGTGGTATGAAAGAAAGTCATTGATCTGTTCAGAAAAAAGCCAGATTTTCATTTTCATTTTTATATTTGGAAAAGTGTCAACTCTATGGGCCTTTCTGCTGAGTGAGGAGGAGAGGTCTACCTCTGCCCTGTTCCTGCCTTGTCCTGTTCAGATGAGCCAAGCTTTAATGATTGCCTTGGCTCTACCTGTTTGTTGTTAGTAAGTTTCAGTTGTGTCTGACTTTTTGTGACCCTTTTTGGGGTCACTGGAGTGGTTTGCCATTTCCTTCTCTAGCTCATTTTACAGATGAGGAAACTGAGGCAAACTAGGTTAAGCTAATAAGTATCTAAGGCCGTATTTGAACTCAAATCTTCCTGACTCATGCCCAGTGCTCTATCCACTGTGTTACCTAGCTGCCCCAAACTCAAACTCCTTTGGATGTCATGGTTCCACCACAGACTTTCATTACTTTACATTTCAGCCTTATCTCACATTTCTACTTTTCACAAAGTCTATGCTGCAGTCAAATTTGACTGTCTTCTGTGCCTTAAACAATTGCACTGCTCTCTGAAAGAAGCCTACCTTTGTCCTTTATGTGCTCCATGGTTTGAATGTTCCATCATTCCCCTTTGCACCTGTTACTGTTTTCATTTGTTTTCAGTCATGTCTGATCCTTTGTAAACCTATTTGGAGTTTTCTTGGCAAAGACACTGGAATGCTTTACCACTTCCTTTTCCAACTCATTTTATGGATGAGGAAACTGAGGCAAACAGGGTTGAGTGACTTACCCAGAGGCATGCTGCTAGTGAGTATCTGAGGCCAGATTTGAACTCAGGAAGATGAGTTTTCCTGACTCCAAGCCCGGCACTCCATCCACTGTGCCACCTAGCTGTCCTAATGTTACCATGGTTCTAATTCCCAGAAAGTAACTTTGTCATGGATCTTTAAGAAACCTGTAGCTGCACCTGCAACTTTCAGGACATCAGAAACCACTAGGTAAAGGGGAGGCATAATAATACAATAAAACTCATTATTCTTAACTGTTTCTTTCTTAATTCCTGAGGTTGGCTACCTATGCTGTAATCTTTGGTCAGTCACTTCATACAACTGTGTCTTAGTTTCTCCATCTGTGAAACAGAATGGGTAGGTGGGTCAGGGGGACAGGTTCAGTCGGATGATCCCTAAGATCTTTTCTAGTTCAGAAATTCTACAATTTTGTGAGTGTAAGATGAATGCGTTAGAAGCAAGCTAAGTTCTGCGTACAGTCTAAGGAGGGGTGGGGAGGCAAAGAGCATTACTAACTGGAGGAACTCTGAAAGACTTTAGAGAAGAAATGGTATTTATTTGAGTTAGGCTTTGGGATGTCACACCAGCTCCCCTCTACTTTTCATAAAAAGAGACACCTAGGAAATGAGATCCTGGAACCTACTGCTACAGAATTTGTGTGGAAGCAGCAGTCACCTAATGAAAAAAGCTCTGCTTTGGTCTTTCCTCAACCCCAGCCCCTTCCTCTCTTTAACATCCACCCTCTCAACTCTCCTCCTTCCTCCTAAGAGAATACACTTGGCAGTAAGTTTATTCAAGTGAATAGAAGAACCGTGTCTTTAAGGTCAGCCTGGCAAACATGGGAAGAACCTTTCTTCATAGAAAGTAATGAGGAAATGGAGTTCTTTCCCAATCCTGGAGATCAAATCCAGGTCCAACGTCAGAAAATTCAAGGCATCCTGGAAATCCCCAGAACCAGCTGTCAGAGACTCACCCAATGCCTTGGGATGACTTTTATGCAGTTGAAGGTAAGAAGGGATTTTTTTTGTTTCCTGCTTACTTACCTTCTAATAGATTGTTTGAAAAGACAGGTTGCACTGTCACAAATGTAAAATAAGTTGTTAGAGTTGACCCTATGACTTTGAAGGAATAACAGGGGAAAATCCTGTACAGTGGACATATGTTCCTGAAGTAGGGCAAAAACCACAGTAATCAGGCAACTTTTTACTGTGGATACTACTTTCTCAATATAATTATTTAGCTGGAGAACGTTACAATTCTTAGGCTGCTGAGGAGGTACTGCAGTTTGAGAGTGTCATGCCAGTTGCTTTCTGGGATACTTTCTCTTTTGAACTGGGCTTGGAGGTTAATATCGATTCGGATGTGTTGACTTTTTCTTTTCATAATTTCTTTTTGTTTCAAATTACTTTACTTTTCCTAGATTTGACCTATTTTGTAAAGCAAGATAACGTGTGTGAAGTGATTTGCAAACCTTAAAGTATTATGTAAATGCTAGCCATTATTACTATAGAGAAGTTAATTCCATTGCTAACTTATTTTATTTCTTTTAAAGAATCTATAAAATACATCATCTTTTTAGAAAAATACTGTTGTTTATGCCATACATTTTCAATTGTTAACTGCTTTTCTAAAGGGTCCAAAGAGTCAAGTTTTGGAGTTGAAGTCAGGAAGACAATTCAAATCTTTCCTGTGTCACTTAGTATTTGTGTGACCATGGACAAGGTACTAAACCACTGTGAGTCTCAGGAAACTCTCTAAAACTTGTCTGCTGATATGTAGATGGATTAAGATCTGCATCAGTGGAGAGAATTCCCATGCTTTCAAAACCACAGATCCTTGATATATCCCAATTTGTAATTTTGTTAATACATAATTGAACGGGTTTTACAGACAGGCCAACTCAAAACAAAGCTGTTTCTTTACAGTCTTCTGCTAAATACAACTGGCTCCCTTTCCACCTTTTAATGACTACTCAATGAATATTTGAGTTTGAACTCTTACCCAAAGTATTAACTATCTCTATGGCATACTTGATAAGTGGTCATTCATATGTTGCTTGAATACTCTCCCCCAGAAAATCCCCCTGGTAACATGGAACTTATATACCACAGTAGCCTATTCCATTTTCATACAGCTTTAATGACTAGTTTGGTCTTTCCTATATTAAAGTGAAATCTGCCTCCTTATATCTTCTATCCATTATTAATTCTACTCTTGCCCTTTAGCCCCATTATTTGTACATATTCGTATGTATTAGATCTTAAAATATCCAAGGACAGTTTCTGTGTGTCCCTCCCTCCCTGTCCCACCCCCCTTCTCCCCAGTTACTTGTACCACACCTCATATGACATCATCTGAGTCTTTTTACATTCTAGTTATTCTCTAGATGTGCCACTTGATACTGTCCCACAATATGGCAGCCAAAACTGACATATTTCAGATCACCTTTTTTGATTCTACAGACCATATTTCCATTATTTTAATCTAAGACTGAATTAGCAATGTGGCAATGACGCCACATTGTTTATTCATCCTAAATTTGTAGTCAATTAAAATCTCCCATAGATTTTGTTTGACCCCTTAGAGCAACACAAAGAATTCAGTTGTAAAAGCCCCTTTCAGAGCTCTAACTTTGTTGTTCATTCATTCAGTCCTGTGCAACTCTTCATAACCCCAGTGGACCATACTGTCCATGGGGTTTTCTGGACAAAAATACTGGAATGATTTGCCATGCACTCCTCCAGTGAATTAAGGTAAATGGAGATTAAATGACCTGCCCAGGGTCACACAACTAATAAGTGACTGAAGCTGGATTTTAACTCGGGTCTTCCTAACTCTAGTAACAGCACTTTATCCACTGAGCCACTTAGCCACCTCCTAAACATCTCCTCCTATTGTTGTGCAGTTGGATCTGACTCTTTGTGATCCCATTTGGGGTTTTCTTGGCAAAGATACTGTAGTGGTTTGCTATTTCTTCTCCAGCCCATTTTATAGATGGCAAATATGGTTAACTGACTTGCCACAGAGACCTCTAACTACGATGGGGTAAATGAGACTTTCTTCCGTAATGCTAACATTGAAGGAGATGGGATTCTTCCCTAGGAAAAAAAATACTTTCTTCCTGTAGCAACCACCACCCCTAAACTTCAATCATCAGGGTCCAATCTCTATTGTGACTCTTTCTTAAGGTTTGCCTTCCCCTAAATCCTACAGGGGGCAAAGGCCAGACTCTCTGTGGGAATGGCTACTTAATCTCTCTTCTAGCATGCTTGAACTTGTGGTAAGACTGTTCTAGGTGAGAACATTCCTAATTACACATCTGTTACCCTTGTATTATTATCTCGTGATACTACCAGCTCTCATTCCAGATTATTTTCATGTTAATAAGGGGTCTTTCTCCTTGAATTATGTTTCTCATCATTTTTTTTCTTCATATGCCACTAGATTCAACAAACTTTTATATGCGAAGTATTGTATAAGGTCCTAGGGAATATAACCACAATGTTCATTGCCCTGTAAGAGTTTATATTCAAACGAATCCATAGGACATACATATAGCTAAGTATAATAATGCAGGTTTGATCATGTCACCCTTCTACTCAATAAACTCCGGTAGTACCCTATTACTTCGAGGTTCAAATATAAAGCCTTCTATGTGGCACTCAAAGCCCTTCATAATTTATCTCCTTACCTTTCTAGTTTTACACTTCACTTTGAGGGCAGCTAGGTGGGTCCATGGATAGAGCACTGGGCTTGGAATAAGAAAGACTTAATTTTCATGAGTTCAAATCCATCTTCAGACACTAGCTGTGACCTTGGGCAAGTCACTTAATCCTGTTTGCCTCAGTTCCTCATCTGTAAAATGGAAAACCACTCCACCATCTTTGCCAAGAAAACCCCAACTACAACACACTTTACTTCATCCCAAAATCTACCTTTTGTTCCTTTCACACTCATCCTCGTTCTTTTCTAATGGCTGTTCTCCTTTAGCTTTCCTGGCTTACTTACAAGACTCAGCTCAAATTCTACGTCCTGCAAGATGTCTTTCCAAGTCCAACCCCCTAGTCCTCCACTTCCCTAAAACCCTGTCTCTGAGGTTATCTTCCATCAATTCTATACACATCTTGTATGGATATACTTTTATGTTGTCTCATGACAATGCATCACATATAATATACGCTTATAAATATTTGTTGTCTGATTGACAAAATTAGGGAGTGACCAAAGGAGAGTTCAGGAGGAGATGATCTAAGAATATTTGAGTAAGGAAAGTATACTCAGATGGGAGGATCATGGGAAGTTGCACAATGAATTATCAGCTGAGCAGAGCCTAGAAGGAAGATGAGGATTCTGAGAGTCAAAGATTAAAAGGAGGGGGAAAGGATGGGGCAACATTATAGTCAAGACTTCAGGGGTGGGGAACCTGTGGCCTTGAGGCCATATGTGGCCCTCTAGATTCTCAAGTGCCTCCCTAATTGTTCTGTGAAGTTTGGATTCAGTCAAAGGGCCACACTTGAGAACCTAGAGGGCCACGTGTGGCCTTGAGGACACAGGTTCCCCACCCCTGGTGAAGAGCAATAGCTGGAGCTAATGAATAAAGGCAGAAAAGGACAAGACTAGGTCAAGGAATGTAGTAGGCCAATTGGGTTTAGAATGTAGAATGTGTGAATTTGGGGTGGGGGGAGTAAACACCTCTCCATTATTATTCATGCTGTTTGGGTTACACAACTTTTAGTCCATACTTGACTAAAGAAAATTTACTTGGAAAGAAATAGAATTTGAAAGTCCTGCATACAAATACTTTTGGATATTTAAGACATCTTATCAGACACAAGTAGAACCAGTAACTTCTGGTCCTTTCCAAATAAAATAACTCTGTTAAACTTGAGGAAAAGTTTACTTTAGTATCAAGACTAATTTTAATTAGGTTATTTACAATTTAGTTTATCTTCTAGAAAGAAAATAGTTTATAGGACAGTTTAGTAGATTCAGATGCGAAACCTATGTTATTATTTTTTTAATTATAGTTTCATCTTAGTTACAGGTTTAATGCAGGTGGGGTTACTGTTTGCTAGGGAGCAAATCAATATGTTCATAGTAGTAGGGGCCATTCAGAGATGACATGAAAACATTAGAGTGTGGAAAAAAGGACTGCTGGGGGACCCTTCTCGCATTGATTTGTTCTTCCTAAAACCTTCTATTTTGCAGAAGGACTCCAGATCAGCCATCTCTTGTTCTCCAGGATTGGCTACTACTTACCCCTTTTAATGTGCTATTTGCTTCCATTAGGATGTAAGCTTCTTGAGGGCAGAAAGTATCTTTATTTGTGCTTGTATGCATTATCCCCAACACACAGTGCCATGCCAGACGAATTGTTAACATTTAACAAATGCTTATTGGCTGACTGTTAGGCATGAATATGTAGCTACAAATGGTAGCCAGAGTCCCATAATTGCTTCTGCTGGACTTGGAGTCAGAACCTGCATTCAAATCCTACCTCAGAGGAGGCTAAGTAGGACAGTAGATAGAACGCTTTGTCCAGGAGTCAGTAAAAACCTGTGTTTAAGACCAGCCTCATGGTATACTTCCTACCTATGTGGTCCAGGGCAAATTATTTAACCTTTCTGCCTCAGTTTCCTCAATTGTAAAATGGAGATAATAATAGCACCTACCTCCTAGGGTAGTTATGAAGATTGAAAAAGATGATATTTGTAAAGTCTTTAGCAAAGTGCCTGGCACATAGTAGGCATTTAATAAATGCTTGTTTCCTTCACACCTTCATATGACTATTAGTTGTGTGAATATGTGCAAGTCATTTAACCTGTATAAATCTGAGTTTCCTCATCTGAAAATGGAGATGTTGGTAACACCTATTTCACAGGGCTGTCGTGAGGATCAAATGAGATAATCTATTGCAAAGTGCTTTGCAAATGTTAAAGTACTATATTAAGGAATTATTATTATTATTATTATGTCTTTTGGCATGGGGGTAAGGGGTTTTATGAATGATCTAATGAAAATTAGCCACAACACTAAAATAAAGGGTAAGCATAATGCTAAATAAACTGTACTACAACTGGTTAAATAGATTTTATTTGAAAATAAGCAAAAGTGATTGATATCCTCCTGGTTTCAGTAATGGTCAAAGTTCTGAAAAAGTACAAAAAAATTCACCTGTACGGCTTAGTACTGTGCAGATGGATTGTGGTCACTATCTCTGTTCATCCTTCAAAACAATTCAAAATGTTATTATTAGAAATGGAGCCCCCAGCTTATGTGGGTGAAGGACAAAAAAAGAAACATAAAATAAGAGTTTGAGCTTCTTTCCAAAAATACATAATGTCAATTAACTTAGGCAAATTAATGCCAACTTTTAAGAAATTGCTGATTCATTCCCATTTTCTCTTGAATTTTCAAGTAATATTTATGGTGATTGTTCAACCATTGTCAGTGATCTTCAGAAAACTGTGGAACTATAAAGGTGGTGAGGTAGTATATCACAGGACTACAGAAGGATAAATATTGTCCTGCTATTCAAAATAAGAAAGAACAGTAATATTTACAAATTACATGACTCTGAGCTT
Organism: Phascolarctos cinereus; assembly: GCF_003287225.1. Classification (NCBI taxonomy): domain Eukaryota; kingdom Metazoa; phylum Chordata; class Mammalia; order Diprotodontia; family Phascolarctidae; genus Phascolarctos; species Phascolarctos cinereus. The sequence goes on along the minus strand of NW_027555847.1, from coordinate 485,941,158 downwards.
GACTTCAAATACTGACAAAATTCTAGAATGTATTATTAATTGAGTGGTTAGTACACATCTAAGTAAGGAATGAAGTGATCCTAAAAAGTCAGCATGAACAGACTGATGCCAGACCAATTTCATTCTCAAAAACAGTTACTAGACTGGTAGATACAGGAAGTGCCATTGTTATTATTTACCTAAATTTTTGTTTACAGCATTTGATAGATACTCCTGAAATTCTGATGAAAAGGTGAAGGAAAGTGGACTGGCCAATAGTACATTGAGGTGAATTCAAGAACCAATCAATCAATAAGCAGTTATTATGGACGCTATGCTCCAGCCTCCGTGCAAAGAGCTGAAGGCATAAATGCAAAGGATAATGCAAGCTTACATTTGAAAGAGCTTACATTCTATAGGTGGAGACAAAGTATACATATATAAGGATATACAAATTAAATGTAAGATAGTTAAATACAAGGTAACTAGGGAAAGGGAGCACAAGCAGTTAGGAAGATCTAGAAAGGCTTCATTTTTAAGGTGTTGCTTCAATTGTATTTTAAAGGAAGTAAAGGATTCTTTGAAGTAAATGTGAGGAAGAACTATGTTCTAGGTTTGGGAGTACAAAGGCAAGAAAATGGGAGCTAGTGTTGTGTGTGGAGACTGGGGGAAGGCCTGTTTGTCTAGTCTGTAGACTGTGGGAAAGGAGCAGTGTATAAGAGCTGGAAATACAAGTTGGGGCTAAATTGTGAAGGGCTTTAAATTCAAAGAATCAATTTAACAAGCATTTTTTAAGCACCTGCTATGTGATAAGCCCTGTGCTAAGTTCTGGGGATACAAAGAATGGCAAAATCACCACCACAATAACGAATCCAACCAACCAAACCTAAAACAAGAAAAGTTTCTACTGTCAAGATGCTGTTTAGTCAATGGTGGGGAGGGGAGCAGAAACTTGAAGCAGGGCGACCCATTAGGAAGACATTGCCATAGTCCAGGTGAGAGGACAAGAGGGCCTTAACTAGAGTGTTGACTTTGTGGGGATAGAGGAGGGGTTGGGTTTGAGAGATGTTGTGAAGGGAGAAATGCCAAGATTTAGTAACTGATGGGATATAGGAGGTAAGAAAATGAGAAGTCGAGGATAATGCTAAGGTTAAAAACCTCAAAGCCTGGAAAAATGGTAGTGCTTTTGCAGAAATAGGGAAGTTTGGTTAAAGGGTAGGTTTGGGAGAAAGGTAAGACCTAAACCAGGGGTGGGGAACCTGCAGCCTCTTCTCTGAAGTTTGGATTCAATCAAAGGGCCACACTTGAGGACCTAGAGGGCTACATGTGGCCTCGAGGCCATAGGTTCCCACCTCCCCCTCCCTCGACAAATAATAATGAATGATTCATTGTCAGCTAAGAAGGCACTCTCTGGTAGAGTGTCTTAGGGAATTGTCCTATTCAGTAGTTTTGTTAGCAAATTAGATAAAGATATAGCCGCCTATCATATCTTTAGATGGTACAAGGCTAGAAGGGATAGGTGTTAATTTGAATGGCAGAGTTAGGATCCAAAAAGGTCTTGACAGACATTGGTACAAATCTAGTAAGATGAAATCTAGTTGTCTTAAATATAAAGTTTTATACATGTTCTAGAAATCAATGCCGCAAGTGCAAGATGATGGGGAGATATAGCTAAAAGCTCAATATAGGACAATGGGGTGATATAGCAGCTCCTTTTCTCCCTTCTCCTTTCATTCTACCTCCCCCCAAAAAACCCAAACTGAAATGAAGAAAGAAATAATGTCCAAGTATAGAAAGGTACTAGCTCCACTGACTGCTCTAGTCAGACCTGATTTGGAGTATTGTGTTCAGTTTTGGGCATCTCATTTTAAGAATGACATTGATAAGCTGAGGAACTTACAGGAGCAAGTGGCTAGAATTCTGAAGTTCCTTGAGGTTACATTGTATCAATGGTTCAATAAACATTTATTAAGCACCTATTATATCCTAGGCACTGTGATAACCACTGGAGAACAAAAAGAGGCAAAAGACAGTTTTGGTCCTCAAGGAACTTACAATCTAATGGGGAAGACAACAAGCAAATAAATACATGCAAAGCAAGCTAAATACAGGATAAGTAGGAAATGATTAATGGAGGGAAGGCACTGGGATTAAGAGGGGTTGGAGAAGGCTCCCCATAGAAGGAGGGACTTTAGCTGGAATTTAAAGGAAATGAGGGAGGTCAGTAGTAAGAGCAGAGAAAGAAAGCATTCTAGTCATGAAGGACAGCCAGAAAGAATGCCCAGAGCTGAGAGATGGAGCATCTTGTTCATGAAACATCCAGGAGGCCTATGTCATTGGATCAAAAAGTACATGTCAGAGGGTAAGGTATAAGAAGACTAGAAAGGAAGGAGGGGATAGATTATGAAGGGCTTTGAATGCCAAACAGAACATTTTATATTTGCTCCTGAAGACAGTAGGAAGTCACTGCGGTTTATTGAGTCAGGGGAGGGGGAGAGGTGGTGACATGATGAGGCTTGCATTTTAGAAAAATCACTTTAGTGGCTTAATGGAGGATACATTGAAGTTGGGAGAGACTTGAGAAAGGCAAACCCACAAGCAGGCTATTACAATAATCAAGGCATGATGTGATGAAGGCCTGTACTAGAGTGGGGACAGTGTTGGAGGAGAGAAGGGGGTGTAGTTAAAAGAAATTGACAGGCCTTGGCAATAGCTTGGATATGAGGAGTGAGAGGTAGTAAAAAATCCGGGATGATTCCTAGGTTGCAAGCCTGAGCGACTGGGAGGATGGTGTTGCCCTCTACAGTAATAGGGAAGTGGCAATAGTGAGGACGGTTTAGGTGAAAGATAATGAGTTCTGTTTTGGACATGTTGAGTTTAAGAAGTATACTGGACATTGAATTCAAGATATCTGAAAGGTAGTTGGAGATGCATGATTAGAGGTCAGCAGATAGATGGGGACAGGAAAAGTAGATTTGAAAATCATTAGTAGAGACACGGTAATTAAATCCACTGGAGCTGATGAGATTACCAAGTGAAGTAGTATAGGAGGAGAAGAAAAGAGGGCCAAGGACAGGACTCTGATGGACACCTACAGTTAGAAAGCATGATTTGGAGGAAGATCCAGCAAAGGAGACAGAGATAGGAGAACCCGAAGGCAGTGGTGTCCTGGAAACTTAGAAAGTAGAGAGTACCAAGGAGGAGCAAGGAAGCCACAGTGTTGATGGCTACAGAGAGGTAAAGGAGAATGGGGATTGAGAGAAGGCCATTGAATTTGGCAACTAAGGGAGCATCAGTAACTTTGGAGAGAGCAGTTTGGGTGGAATGATAAGGTCAGAAGCCAGATGGTAAGGGGTTAAGAAGAGAGTATTAGAATCAGTTGAAATAACTGAAGATGTTTAGCCTAGAGAAGAGAAGACTTGGTGGTGGGAGGTGGAATATGATAACTATCTTCAAGTAATTCAAAGGCTGTCATATGGAAGATTGATTAGTCTTGTTCTGCTTGGTCCTAAAGAACCAAATTAGGAATAATGTGTAGAAATTGCAAAGGAATTTTAGGGTTGATAAGGAAAAACTTCCTGACAAAAGCATAACAGACTTCTCTGTAAGGAAGTAGGCTCTTCTTCATTAGAAGTTATTAAGCAAAGCATTGTGTTCCTGCATGTGGGACATCTTATAGAAGAAAGTCTTCTTTAAGTACAGTTTAGACCAGAAGGCCTTTCAGTTCTCTTCCAGCTCAGAGGTGCTGTGATTTTTTTTTCCTTACCCAAGTTGTTTGTTTTAGTTTCTTACAGATCCTGCAGTACAGAGATGTCAAACACGCTGCCTGAGGGCCTCATATGGCCCATAACACTTCTGAGTGGGGCCCAAACCAGATTAAAATGTGATTAGGAAATATTTAACAGAACAAATGAAAGCACAATAAAACATAGATAACATTACCTTTTAAAACCAAGTCAATATGCAGACTGCAGGGATATATATATATATATATATATATATATATATATATATATATATATATATATATATATATATAGTTTAGTAGCCTCTGTTTTTATTTGTTTGACACCTTTGCTAAGGTAAAAGAATCTTAGCTCTGAAGTTAAATTTTAGAGTCTAGTAAATGACATAATTGTAACTGAGCTAATACATTCTTTAGAATCATGGATGGATTTTCACCAACACTCCTGCATATCAGTTTCCTTTTCTATAAAAGGAGAGGGTTAAGCTAGATAATCTCTAAAGACCCCACCGGTGCTAAATCTTATGAATCTATTGATTTTTAAAAGATGGAAACCAACTGAGAGAAAGGTGAATACATTTGCAAAAGGGCTCACAGTAATTCAACATCAAATTTTGGAGCTCAGTAATTTTGTTGATGTTGTTCAGTTATGTCTGACTCTTTGTGAGCCCATTTGGGGTTTTCTTGGCAGAGATAGTGGAGTGACTTGCCATTTCCTTCTCTAGCTCATTTTACAGATGAGTAAACTGAGGTAAACAGGGTTTAAATGACTTGCCCAGGGTCACACAGCTAGTAAGCCTGTGAAGCCAGATTTGAACTCAGGAAGATGAATCTTCCCCTGACTCCAGGCCCAGTCACTTTATCTACTGCACCACTTAGCTGCTCTTTAGCTCAGTAATTAACATAGCTCAGTAATTAACATAATATAACATTATGATTGGTGGAGTGCCAAAGGTCTTTCATGCTCTCTCTCATCTTTCTTTCTCATTGTTCTGCCTTGAACCTGATATTTCCACCATTTTAGTAATCTTCTGGAGAACTATGTTTTAACTGAGATAAGGCTTATTTCTTGGTAATGGTTACACCTTAATTCCTGTGATAATTTATCTGATTAACAAAATAATACTCATATAACCATAACCTGAAGGAAGAGGACACGAAGTAATTGCTGATGAGGAATGGAAATTGGGAAAGGTTTGGAGTATAGGTATGGCCTGGGTCTAATACTGTAGCTGGAGGGTGGGAGGATTGGGAGAGGCTGGGTACTGTTACTATTAATCTCCAATTGCCAATATGAGAGCACTGGATCCTAGGCAGTGGTGGGTGGGGTATGAGGTGCTTAACTCCTGGTGGTGGTGTGGTGGTGGTGGTGGTGATATTCAGATTGTCAGCAGTCAAGGGGCAGGATGAGGGCACTGGATCTGGTTACTGTTATTGTTGGGGGCTAGAAAGAATCAGAAAACAGGGAAGGAGTGACTAAAATGGAGTGACGATTTCTTAATTTTTCTGTAAGTGGAGCCTAGTTAGTAACTGATTCTTGATCCACTAGGAGAAAACACCATTCTTCAGTATATGAAGTAAGGCCTTGAAGACCGAGAATCTATAGATTATAAAGATGTAAGTTTTTTTTTTCTTTCCAGAGAATGGAATAGATTTAGTGCCTGGACAAATTACTGAGGAAAAGTCTTAGGCAACTGAGACTGAAACTTTAGCTAAAGAATTGTTGGGTCCTAAAGTCACAAAATACCAATTGGTCCTTTTTATTTATTTTGTACATTTAAAATTATATGTAATGCTATCCTGTCACAATTAAATTTCAAGTATTAAACATCAACCTGGATTTACTTTAGGGTCATGTCTAAATTCATCTGGTCACGTGTAGATACAGCTTGAAGATCATCAAGTTTGTAATTTAATTTCCATTGCTTTTATTGAGAATTGATTGTAGAATTGTAGTTAATTATGTTGAATGATCATCTGTCATACATGTTATTTACCACTGATTCAAGGCATTATCTCACTGGGAGTTCCCTACATCTATGAAATCACCCATCTGATCCCTTGTCTCCCCTCTGCCTCCCCACCCTGCAAATGCATGCATTACTACATGATGCTATGTCTGCTTATGTGGTACTCAGCTTCTACAACATAGAGTTGGCCACATCTTGTTTAGATTTCATAATAAAATGCTTTAAATTCACATTAATTATCCTCATGTCATGCAAAACTAGTCCCTGAAATCAGGAAAGCACATTGGCAGGTTACAGCATTTCTCAGAGGTAAAAACGCAAAAGAAAATAAAATCATCCTAAAATCAAACATTTGAAAATTCTGTTAAAAGTAAGGGCTTCTATGAAAAAGGAAAGACTTCTAAAAAAGAGACAGGTGAACAAACCTGCATTACAGTCTTTTTTTATTTAATATACCTGACCATAAAGGACAATGTTACACAATCAATTTCCATTTGAAAAGTTGTGGCATTTTCTAAGGTATAGCATGAGATCCTTAATTGTTCTGTCTCCTTCCACAGATAGAATGATTAATGGTGCTAGTTGGGGTTTTTCAAGGGATTAGTTGTATTGTTTTGAGACAGTCTGCTTGCTCTGTTTTGCTGACTTGCCCTTAGTTTCAAAGAAAAGGCTTGAATTCCTATTGGTTGCTACTAACCTCGACCAAACCTATATGTTGGTTATGACTAAAGGCAGGATTTAGTAAAGACTTAGTAAGCATATTTGTTGATAGTAATGTGGTTCTGCTACCTAAGGTAAGAGTGATATAAAACTCAGACATTTGCTAGTACACCAGAATCTCTGTCTAATAATATTGTCTAAGGAAGGATTAGTTAACAGTACTATGGTTCTGCTACCCAAGCTAAGATGAACATAAAATGCAGACACAGTGATATACTGGTACACTAGGGCCTTTGTCTAATAAAAAGTATTGTCTAAGGAAGGATGAACGTTTTAGTATGGTGAAGAGAGTGGAAAGTTTAGATGGGATAATAAATACTGCAGAGATGAAGAGAAAAAAAGGATGTGCTTATCATAAACACTTTCTAAATCTTTGATTTTGAAATGTGGAAATCTAAACTTGGCAATTATAAATAATCTGTTGTTAGTAAATTTGGGCTAAATCAGTACATATCGCTTGCTTGGCTCTTTCAGCATTTGGAAATGGTATTTCTCACCTCCTCCACACTAGTCTTTTCTGTCGCCTGCCAAATTCTTTAAGGGGGGAAAAAATCCCTTAATTCTGGTTATAGGTGTTTCAGAAGTTACATAAAGAGAAGCCTTGCTGGTTATTTGCAATAACATTAGCTCAGCAGTGTGGCGCACTCCTAAATAAGCTTTATTTCAGGAAGTATTTATGCTTGTCCTGTAGAACAGAGCTGCTAGTAAACACCCATGATTTAAAGGCCTTTCACACCATGAGACCTTAGCATACCTAGTCCACTCCCTCATTATACTGCTTAAACAACATTAGGATATATAAAATAAATGTGCATAATAAAAGCACTTTAACCTATATCAGAAAAAACAATACATTTCAAAAGGAAAAATATTTTTGTTCTCAAATGAAATTGTTCCTTTTGCATCATTTTGTGTTTCTGCGTGTAAGCGGTTTAGGTGAAAATCAAAATCAAATTGGCACATTGTAAAACCAATACTCCCATGTGGTCCAACACTTCTAATCCCAAAGTATAGACTGCTTTCATTTATCAGAATCAAGAAAGAATCCTCCACTGGTTATTTTGATGAAATGCCAGATGTTATCATTTGACATAATAGAACCCTTTTAACTTGAACATGCTAACTGTGACAGTAGAGGGATTGAAAGCAATTGTACCATCTCCTGGTTATAGAGGGACTTTCTACAAGTCCTCAACCATTCAGTTTGGCTACCAGGTAAGTCTGGTAGCTATAGTTACCTGGAACAAATTGGATATGCATATTCTGGTCCATTCAGGGAATAACAGAATCTCCTGATGTTTTGTAGTTTGGGACAAAAAAAGAAAGCATACAAATTGGGGGAAAATTTCCTCATGAAATGAGTAGTCACAGTAGAGAATTTGGCTTTGGCTTGCAGATTAACTGAGGTGACTGTTGAAGTGTTTGGCATTAAAAGCCAATTACAGTCTGACCCTAACCTATCTTTCTAGATCTAGACAGATTTCATATTTTTTCCCATGTGCTCTCCTAAACACACACATGCCAGCAAACACACTCACACAGACACACACCACTCCAAATAAATTGTCCTATTTGCTGTTTCCACATCAGGAAATTCACATCTCCAGCAGAAGCTGTTGCTACAGAGCTTTCTCTCCTGACCTCCATTTCTGAGAAGTCCTAAAGCCCTGGACAGCTAGGTGGCATAGTGGATTGAGTGCTGGGCCTGGAATCAGGAAAACTCATCTTCCTGAACTCAAATCTGGCCTCAGATACTAGCTGTATGACCCTAGGCAAGTCACTTAACCCTGCTTGCCTCAGTTTCCTTATCTGTAAAATGATCTGAAGAAGAAAATGACAAACCATTCCATTATTTTTGCCAAGAATGAAGAGTCAGACACAATAGAACACCAACAGCAAAGCCCTTCAGGATCATTTCAAGCATAGCTTCCTACATATGACCTTTCCTTACGCCAATGCCCCTCTCGCAATTACCTTTACTTTGTATATATTTTCTATTGGCAATACTCTGCACGTGCACACAACAAAATGCAAGCTGCCTAATGTCAGGGACTCAATGTTGGTTTTTTTGTTTGTTTGTTTGTTTTTGTTGTCTATCACTTAACAGGCTTTTCAGAAATGCCAAATTTCTTTCACATGTGCTCCGTTGATTTGGGGTGGACAGCGTTGCTTCCAAGTACAGTGGTGGAAAAACAGAATACCTTAATTTTTATAAGTGGAGTACTTTTCCTGTATTTATAAATACAATATAGATTATCAGGGTCCAAATATGGGCTATTTATAACTAGTAATAGCATTTTTCTATGAAATTTCCAATATCCTGTCCATCCTTTTTGCCTAGAATTTCAGCAATGTATGTTTAAGAGGAGAATTAAGGTAGGAGCTGACTAAATCATATCACTTTGAGAAACAGGAACTTGGATTAGATATTCTGACACACAAATATGCAAATACAGAAATTATCTGTGACTTCATCAGGGTGGGAATCTTCTTGGTGTGAGAGCTCCCTCCAACAACGTATATTGCAACAGTCTATGACCTAGTTGATAAATGCCAAGAAGCTGCCCGAAGTATCTAGTGAAAAGTGACAAAATGTACCTAAGGTCACACAGCTAGTGAGACACATAGAGTATGAACTCATGACTTATTGACTTGTTGAATGAGCACATTCTCCAATGTACCATGCATGCCTCTGCTCTGATTGTTACAATTTATTAAAATCCAAATTTACTACTGTTATTTCTCCCTGACCCTTTCTTCTCTTTGTTATTGTGCTCCTTCTTCTGTTTTCCTAATCACAACCTCCTTTCTCGTCTTCCCACCTCTGCTAACTCTTCTCTTTCCCCATCACCTTGTTCATTTTGCTTTTGTTTCTTTAAGGAAATGCTTCTTGTTTAAAATTTCCTTGTAGGATACTTTGAAATCTTCAGAGGAAAGAACTACAATAAATAGTAAATACTTAGACTCATAAAGGTGAACGTCATGCCGATGTAGTTTATTCTATGCTACATGGACGGCTAGATTTCTATAGTATTTAGTATTCCTTATACTTAAAACCTCCACATTTTGTGAAAATTTAAAAAAACCATTAAGCCAAAAACTTGCCAAGTCACAGTACATTTTAAAGTATGCTGACGAAATGTTTTAAGAAGAAATCCACAATATTTTTTTCCCTATTCATTCATTCAATATTTTTTAAAATACCTACTCTATGTAAAGCACTGTGTTAAGGCTAAGGTAGATGTAAAGATGAATAAAGTTTCTACCCACATAATTATTTGGGGTCTGTGCAATTATATCTTTTCCTCCTTATTGGTGAGGATTTGTAAAAACAAAACAGAACAAAACAAAACAGAAAGCTATTTCTTCTTAAGTACTTTGCCTGCAATTGGAATATGCTGCCACCAGGTGGACAGTAGTGCTGGGTACAAAGTTACGAAGGTCTGGTAAGCCAAGAGGAATATTAGCATACTTTTCAGATACATCAGTTTTAAAAAATTAAACATTGCTTAAAATAGGCAAGTGTAAATACTATAGAACAAAGCAGTTCTAAAGAATGTCACTGAAGAAAAAAAATCTAGCTACACTTTGCTACTATCTTCATTGATCCTTATGAATCGGTAAGATTTAATGTAGCTCCTCAGTCTAGCATTTATGGCTTTTCACAATCTGTTTTAGGTTGAGTTTTCAGATTTAAGTTACTTTTCTTGCCTTCGTGTGCCCTGTCTTCCAAACATAGTGGATTATTGACCATCTCTTGAAAGTGTCTTACAATATACTCCCTCTGTGCACTGCAGAACTGCCATGCCTTCCTAAAATGGACACACTCCTGTCCAGCTCTTAGAACCCTTAGCTTCCTTCAAGGCTCAGCTCATGGGCCACATCCTCTGATTTTTGTGAGCCTAGTTTGTTTTTTTTTAAATACATTTTTATTTACTCCCCCCCCCCCCAAATTACAACTATTTCCTACCCACCCAGATTGAACCCTCCCTTGTGACAAAGAAAAATGATTAAGGGAGGGCAACCAATGGAGAAATCTTCTCTGATAATGTAAAGGATATTTTATCCTCATAGTCCCCCTGTTCTCTTCTGTGAAGGAGGATGTATGGTTATTTCTTCTCCAGAACCTTCATTGATTTTGTTGTTACTCAGAATTCAGCTTCCTTTTAGGGATCTTTTCTCTTACAATGCTTTAGTAATGGCTTTTGTTGTCCTCTTGAATGCTCCTCTTTTCATTCTGCATCAGATCATGCAAATCTTCCCATGTTTCTCTGAATTCTTGTTTGTAATTTCTTAATTCACTCACATGGAAGTTTTTCTTTTTAGTCATTCCCAATTGTGTTCTTAATTGTCATTGCTCTTCTTTTTTTCCTCAAATTTTCTTCTTCTTCTTCTCTTCTTCTTCTTCTTCTTCTTCTTCTTCTTCTTCTTCTTCTTCTTCTCTTCTTCTTCTTCTTCTTCTTCTTCTCATGTTGTGTCTCCTAAAAGCTCTTTGTAGGCAGTGTCTGTTCTTCATTTTTGTCCCTGTCTTCCCAATGGCTGACATAATGCCTTGTACTCTACATGTTGAGAACTTAAGAAATAACACATAATGCTTATGCATTGCTTTAAGGTTTACAAATTATATTACCTCAGTTTATCCTCACAATAGCCCTGTGTGGTATATGCTATTATTATCCTCATTGTTAAAATGGGGAAACTGAGGTTGAGAGAAGTCATGACTTGCCCAAGGTAACAATGAGTGTCTAAGGCTACATTTGAACTCAGGCATGGCTGCCTCCAAGTTTAGCACTCTCTCCACTGTGCCACCTAACTGTCTAAATATTTGGGTGACTTTGGTTGTTGATGAATTTATTTATATGAGTAAGAACCAATGAGGAATCTGGGGAAAACAACCTAGTTGGAACTCTAGGACACTTGGAAAACATGATTTTTTTATATATTTATATGATTTTTTGGCAGGTAATTTAGTTTTGTGGGTCAGCAATTTTAAATCTGCAATCATAATCATTCTCACAGCAACACTATCTTGGCTTTCTGGCTCAAATCAGACATGGTATCAGTTTAATCACTCCTTCATCTGTTATCTGGAGTCTCTTTTCTGGCCTGGCAAAAGACTTGTTTTGTGATCTCATAGCTCTTTTCTCCCTCTAACAAGAGTGATCTAATGTGTTCATCATGCTTCTATTGTATGTTCTTCTGGTCAGGACTGTATCCATGGGGGGACACTGTGATAGCTCATCCCACAATATAATATTTTATTTATTCATTCATGTATAATCCTGTTATAAAGTTTCTCAATCACTGTAGTAACTGCTGCTGCTATTCTGTTCTTAACTGAAGTCATCTGGAGTCTTTGTACCTATTTACTAAAGCATTTCATTTCACTTCATAAAATAGTTGGCCCCAACTTGGCAGCCTTTTCCCAAAGCAACCTCCCCCCCAAGTTCTAGCCAAAGGAGACTTTGCTGTAGAAAAGGCTTTGGGGTGAGGCTGCTTTTGTTATATTTGATCAGTTCAGTTACCCAATTTACAACATGAGTTTGCTCCCTTCTGTTTGGACTCCTCAGATCTCTGAATGGGACTTAGGCCTATGGATTTACCTCCATTTCAGAGGAATAGCAGATAGTTCCCAGAGTGCGTGTTCCACCGGAACAACATCACATAGTCCCAGCTACTGTCGACTGTCAAGCACTTCTGAACACTCAGAGAGTGGGAAGCAGGAAAGAGGGAGGAAAAAAAAAATTCAGAACACCAGCGTTCTCCAGAGTTTGGCCGGGGAGTGGGAGAGTACTGAAGACTACAGAAGAATAACAGTGTCTGGAAAATTAGGGAGAGCCTTTGGGACCCTTTGTGTAATAATCCTCCCTGGACCCGGAGGAGGACATGGTCCCTGCCAGGTATCTTCCCTGTGCTCTGGGGCCTTTTTGTGTATGCAAGAGCACACAGATGCTAGTGGCCAGACTGCTCAGTCTGTTCATCCTCCTTGTTTTCTTACACAAAGGTACCACATTAAGGCTCTTCCTGGCATGTCCCTTCCCCCCCTACCCCAGCTCTCTAAATGGGAACCTTTCTCTGAAGACAAAAATGCATCACCTTCACAGCAAGAGGATGACGGGACCAAGACTATATGACCGAGTTGAATGTGTGTGTTTTAAGGCAGAGAAATCCCAACTCCACCCCCACCCCCAAACCTTTCATTTTAAATATTTTGGAGATCTGCTGGCGGTGGCCCTGGTGGCTGGAGTTGGGGGAAGGTAGGGGGAAGAAAAAATGGAGGGAGTAAAATAAGTGTCAAGGAATTCATTGTCTGTTCTCCACCTGTTGTTATTCTGGTCCCAATCAACCTGCTAGCCAGGCTGGAGCCAGTGGCCATCTGGAAACACTGCTCTGTTTATAAACTTGGCATGAAGCAGCACTCCCGGGCCCTGACCTCCCACACAAATCTGGAAACAATTAGAGCAAGATGATAGGCAGGCAGGCAGGCAGGGAAAGAGAAGGAGGGAGGGAGAAAGGGAGAGAGAAGAGAGAGGAGACTGCAGGGGAGGGGAGGACAGTCAGACTGAGCGTGGGGGGAACCCGAAGGGAGGGCTGAAATCCAAATCTGTAGGACACAAATATTTATGCGTGCCTAATTCTGCTGCCTCTCTGGTAATTAGCACTGTTGTCCCATTAAAGGGATCCTTGAGACTCAAAGCCTTACTGCTTCTTCTCATCCTGGAACTCAGCCTTTCCAAGTTGTATTTGCTCATTACAGAATCCCGCCTCCCTCCACCCCCACTACCCCTTTCAGTCTTCCAACGCCAGTAATGATTTCTTTCTCTAGTTTTTTCAAGTCTTTAGTTTATTATTATTATTGTTATTATTTTTGGTTTGTTTTGCTTTGGGTCAAGACAATGTCCTTAGTCCCATACTTTTAAAAAAAATTCTAATTACATTTAGTGTGATTACTTTGGGGGTATAATAAAGCAAGATATCACCCTTAGGCTTTCCAAAACATACATACATACATACATACATACATACATACATACACACACACATACACACATACATACCCACAAATCTCTTACATACTTATGAATAGCTGATTAATAGTCTAATGAAGGATAAGCGGATGCAACATATTTTTGGCTGATATTTTGCAAAGAAAATGAACTTAAGGCAGAGCCCTCACCTGGTGCAGCTGCCATCTGGGTCATGATGGACACTGAACCCTACCTCTGAGAATGTGGGGGACAAGGCTGTTTCGTTAAGATAACATTCATTTCAGTCCTGTGCATACACCTTTTCCCCAGAGAGGAAGCAGATACTGAATCGCCCTTACAGCTTTGAGCTTCACAGACTTTTTCATCTAGTTTCCTCAGACCTCAAGGAAAAAAAAAATAGACTTAGGAAGAAATTCCCTTGTCTGTCCTTTCATTGTGAGATAATGTGTGTGGTGAGACTATATGGAGGCAGCCTCTTCAGGTCTCTGTAGAAATGCATTATAAAAATTTAAGCCATTTTTATTAGTCTCAAATACTTATTTTCGAAAAGTGCTTTTTCAAATCATGGGAAAATCACAACGTATATCATTTGTCAAGAAGAAACAAAGAAATACGTGTACTAGGGGAAGGATAATTCTTTAAAAAGATCACAATTAAAGCAACATGTACATTGTAGCTAGATGTCATGTTTTTATATTTGAGTGAACAGATTTGGGCTTCCAGGATATGGAACTTTAGAGAAATGAATGAGTCTCTTCTTTTTCTCTTTACTCATGAATCAAATATTCTTTTTTATCCTCTGAAGTTTTGAAATTTGATCCCTAAATCTGAACAGATCCTGTCTTCCTGCATAGCCATGGGTTTTTTCCCCCTGAAATATTAATCTGTGGGAGTCACTGCCACCCCCATAATTGGCCCTAATTAATATGCTTATTTGCCAAAGAATGAATGAACTTGAAGATTCAGCTTCAAGGTGGTCCCTCTGGTTTTGTAAGGGAGCAAAACAGAGGTGAGGCCCAGTGATAGATACTGTGTTGCTCTCTGGCTTTTGTCCCTGCTATAGACATATGTTTCAGGGCTGTTGGTTTGACTCATTTTAGTCCAAATGAAATTACCTGGAATTTCTGATCCATCTCCAAGAAAAGACAGTATGGTGTAGAGGGTAGTGAGATGGCCTTCGAGTCAGAAAGGCCTGTCTCATACTGGTTCTGTGACCCTGGGCAAATCACCTCAGCTCTCAGTCCTCTCTAGGCACCCTAGGAATCTAAACTGCAGAAAAAGTCCCCATCTGCACTAGGAGAGGGATCTCCCTAAACCACAGAAGTCACAGGTCCACTCCTTATCCCTCCCTTTAAAAAAAATCCCCTTACCCAAATCAAAATATCTTTCACTCTGCCGTGAGTATTTTAAGTGTTTTCTCCTCATGTTTTTTTTTTTATGTCTTGATCTTTCTATGCCCCTACTGAATTCTATCTTGCATGCAAATAACTACACTCTATTTCTTATCTTGTTTACTAAATAGACAAACCCTTTAGGGGCAGGGACAATATTAATATTTTTTCTCCTTATATTTCCAGCACCTAGCATAGGGGCTTAATAAATAATTGATGAATTTAATTTAAGTTTTTCTAAGATCACAGAATTATATCTGGATGGGACCTGAGGATATTTTTGTATCTAGTCCACTCCTTTGACACATGAGCAAACTGAGACTTTCAGAGCTTAAGTAACTTGTCTAATGTCACAAAAGTAGTAGGTGGCATGATTGTAAGCCCCTCTGATACCCAATCTAACATTCTTTCCTCTACAGAAAGCTCCTCTTCCTTGCTTAAACTCACATCCACTGTTTCTGGCAGACAGGTTGCTAAGATTCAATTTGAGAAACATTTAAATCTATAGAATGAATTCTAAAAAGTGACATTAAAAAAATACAGAGAACCTCACAGGCAGCTGTGGAGCAGAGACTAGGAGTAACTCTCCTCCAGGACCAAGAAACAAACCTTTTCTTTATGTGGCTCTGGCTGCTCAGTAGCTATACTTCAGAGCAATGTAATGGGTTTTAATGTTCATAAAAATATTCAATCTGGTAAACCAATTTTTAGACTCTTACTTAGTCTTGTTGGAATTGGATTCATTTGAACTGTAATATAAAATAGTATGTTTACTTAACCCCTGTAAACTGATCTCCTTTGTCTTTGTGAACTTGCTGGGCAGCAAAGAACCCACATTCCTTCCACAGTTAATAAAATTTCATATTTTCCCTGTATTCATAAATTTAATTACAGTCAGACCTGGTTAATCTACATCAGTTTTGCAAGTTTAGTTTCATTCAAATTAAGAAAGAAAGAAAAAAAACCCTTTTGACCAAAGGAAAAAAATCCTACACACAACATAATAATAGTCTTCTGATTAAAAGACATCATTTGCAAATTCATTTTGCAAGCTTTTTTCTCTCTTAAAAAAAAAACCAACAACAACCCTGCTTGCATCTTTTTAATTCCCCAGACCTACAGATAACCCAAGTATGGATTGACTGGGTTCTGATTGTACCCAAGATAATAGATGTAAACTTCAATGCCTAAGTTTTCCCAACATTATAAAAGAACACAAGCCAAATCTGAGTAGTGTTTTTTTTTATTCAGTCTTTGTGCTAAACTCTTACACATCTCAGGAAATTTTATACTTATAAAAAAGTTAAATTCTCAATTCCCAGAATTCATCCTTTTTTATAATCCAACCATCAGGTAACAAGAGACCTATTTATGGTCAATTCTATCCCTTCCAAATGTGACTATTAGGGATCATTATTTTTTTCTTTCTTCCCTCCCTTTCCTTTTAAAAATGAAAATTAATTGAATGACTATTAAGTGCTTTGTTTTCTCTGCAAGAAAGAAATATAGCTTGCTGTTCTCCAAAATATTTTTCATGTTTCCTGTGCCCCTCCAGTAACTAAAATATTAAATGAAAATTGAATTCCCAAAACCTATCTTGACAGTTTTTCTGAAATCGGTAGCATTTTCCATGTTAGTCTCTTGTTTCTTTTGATTTCCACTCCTTTTAAATTTATTCAAATGGTGTTTTAAAACTATTCCTCTCTTTTGCCATTCAGGTTCTTCCACTCTGATTTTTCATTGGTTACCAGTTGCCCTTAGATTCAGACCATTCTTCATTTTTAAACTTTGACATTCCCTTTCTCCTGCTTACTTTACTTATCTTATCATGTGGGTGAGCCTACCTCTGTTTTGAATCTTTCTTTAAAGCCTACTCAGTTTTAAAATCAAGTATTTTTAAGAATTCTATTAAGGTTTTTAGGAAGCTGATGTTGATCTTTAGAGCTCCATTCTTAGGTTGGCAGCAAGTATTAGCCATTTAAAAAAAAACCCAGCAAACTTTTTATGTTGATTACATTTGTTTTTCTTGGATTTCCAAGGAGTAAATAATGGAGTCAGTGTGATATGGTGGAAAGAGTACTGGTTTGAAAGTTAGAAGGCCTCTGTTCAAATCCCACCTTTGACCTTTGTTACCTGTGGGACTTAAAGCAACTTGGTCTTCGGTTTCCTCATGTGTAAATTGAGGAGGGTACATTAGATGGCTAGTTAGTAGGATTTTTTCGATCACTTCTAGCTGTAGCACTATGATCCTAGAAAGAGCATATTATTTTAATTGTTCATCCAAAATCGCTTAGGAACAAATTGGTAGCATTAAGGAGATTAAAAATTAGGATTTGTGTGTAAGCCTTCTGCTTAAAACTAGAAAGCATCTCAGTTTACTAGTAATTGTACACCAATGAAAAATTTAAATTCTGGGGTAGGGAAACAAAGCTTTGTGAACTGTAAGACATCTAGCTTTAGAGCAGAAGGAACTTTAAGGTTTTCTAATCCAATCATCATTTTAAAGATGAAGAAACTAAACTGGGAGTTGGCATCTTGTCTGTGATCACATACTAGTAAGTGTCTGTGGCAAGATTTGAATTCAGATCTTCTGGACTCCAAGTCTGGGGCTCTATGTCTGCTTTCTATTTTCAGTATGTGTTCCACAGCAAAATGTAGAGCTTCATTTAAAAGGTGGCAAGTATATCTTTATAAGCTTGTCTGTTGTTTTGTTTTGGATCACTTTTTCATGCTGATTATTTACCAAAAAAAAACAACTTCACTAAAATATATTTGTAATCTGTGGGGCCTGGGGCTTAATAAAGAAGAATCAAATTTATGAAGTTTAAAAGCTGAACTAATTTTAGTGTATGTTCTTATGAGGTAGAAAGGGGAAATTAAGTATTTGTTATGCACTAAGCTAGGTGCTGTGGAGGATAGAAGACACTGGTTCTGTTCTTGATGCGCTTACCTTCTTTTCTTTTTTTTATTAGTTGAAAAATGGAGTCACAAAGTGGGCAAACATTTTGCCAAGGACACATGATGTAGTGACCACAAGTCCCAGCCTTTTTCTAACAAAAACATTTCCTTTTAAAATGGACATCATTTATTAAGCCCTCTTCTCATCTCAATCTTCTCCACTCCTATTTATGAAAATTCTGGAGGTTTTAAATAAGGCTATGTTTGTATAACCTTGCAGACTCTACCATCCACAATTATGATTCCTCCTATACCACCAGAGTGGAAGCTCAGATAGATTCTACTGATTTCAAAATACTTCAAATATTGGACTAATGAGAGTATTTTGAGGAGCTGCTGAAGGAAATTCAGAGAGTTTTATCACTAAAAGGGTAGTTACCTGGTGTTGAAATTTGACCCGCATTTTAAGAGATTATTTGCTATAGTATGGAGAGATTTTGTGTGTGTCTTTGGAGGGAGTGTCCACACTGACGAAATCATGAGTTTTCGAATTTTCCAAAGTAAGCATTCTTTTGTAGCTTCTGCCATTTGTTGCAAACTTGAAGTGCTTAGCATATACCAAGAGTAGATTAACAAGGAATTCACTTTTCCACTTTGCATCTGAAAAAGCACTAGCAACTTGCTTTGCTGGAAATAGAAAACATGAAACTGCCTGATTTCCTAGAATCCCATCACTGGAAGAGACCAGCAAGAATTCATCTCTTACTTAAAACATGAATCTACAGCAAGTAGTCATCTCATTTTCATCTTGAACACCTATAACGTCAGGGAGCTTACTGCTCATTTAATTGTTTGATCATTGTACTTGTTAAAAAGTTCTTCCTTATAATGAACCATACCTGTGATTCTATTCAATTCAATAAGTATTTATTTATTTATTTTTGCTAGGCGATGGGGTTAAATAACTTACCCAGGGTCACACAGCTAGCAATTGCCAAGTGTCTGGTTTGAGACCAGATTTGAACGCAGGTCCTCCTGACTCCAGGGCTGGTGTGCTATCCACTGAACTGCTACCTAGCTGCCCTACAATAAGTATTTATTAAGTGATTATTTTGTACCAAGTGTTGGGGTAGGTGCTAGAAACACAAAGTCAGAAATGAAATAATTCTTGCACTCAAAAAACCCCAACATTTTTTCTGAGGAATGGAAAACAACATGGATAGGTAAAATACATAGTGATTTTGCTATGGGCTATGAGTTACGGGATCAGAAAAGGTGACATCTAAGCATGTACTTATTGTGAACCAGGCATTCTAAGAGGTGGGGATGAGGAGAAAGAACATTATAGGCATTAAGTTCAGGTATGAAGGCAGGAGATGGAAGTCTGAATTTGGAGCAAATATCTAGGCCAGTCTGGCTAGAATGTGAAAGCCTTTCCAGATCCTCTTTAAGGCTAGTGACTTCTCATTGTTGAGTATCTCCACTTTATACTGCATATATCTTGTTGGTATATAGTAGTTTGCATTTTCTCTCCTCCTTTATACTGAACTTATTGAGACCTGGACGTTTTTGCCTTTCTTCATATACTCAATACTTTGCAAAGTATCTAGCACATAGTAGGTGCTTAATAAATGCTTGTTGACTTGAATAATAGGTCTAGAACAGGGATTTTTAACCTTTGTTTTGTGACATGGACCCATTTCACAGACTAGTAAAGCCAAGAATCACTTCTCAGAATAACTTTTTTTGAAGTTGAAGTCAAAATATATCGTTTTACATGGGAAACAAGGTATGCTGAAATAAAGATGTATTTTTTTCCCTTTCCAACTTCAACTACATGCTCTGTTCTCTAGATAGTTGTCCCAGTCCCATTATCTCCACACCTCTTCTGTCTTCTTCTCTATTCTCCATACCAAGAAAAACAGTCTCAGTTCCTTTTCCACTTGACAAGTTTTCAATAATTTAACAGAGCTCATGTACATTCTAAAGTTTCTATTCTCAAGGCTAAAATTCCCCTCTTCCCTTCACGGATTCTTGCGAGGCATGGTTTTGAATCTTCCCACCAACCTGGTCAAAATTCTGCATATTGGTTCCAATTCAACAGCACTTCAAAGCTATGTAGGTTGGAGTCTACATTAGAGAAACATTATGAGATAATTTGGATCGGGATCAGTTTTTACTGTACTTGCTACTGAGTACTATGTTGTGAAATAATATTCATTTCTCTGAAAGTCCTTGTCTGATGCTTCATCATGGCAGGGAGGTGGCCTCGGGTTCTTATAGGTGCAGTATAAGCTGTGACAGCACTTTGCCAAACTGGAAAGTCTTAGGCTCAGTGATGCACTGCCTATTGTTTTAGGACCAGCCCACCTAAGTTAGGAAAGACCTATCATTAGATTGGCCATGGAAGATCAAGTTTTTGCCACAGCAATTCTGTAAGACCACTCCAAATTTTGGAGCCTATCATAATGCTTTGTACATAAGAAACACTTAATAAATGTTTGTTAAGTTGAATTGGATTAGGTTACAATCTATTTTGGGGAAAGAAGTACCCACATTGAGATAACGTCATCATCCAATGCAGTAAGCCATCTTTCCTAGCTTCATGCTGTCTGCAAAGTTGATAGTCATGTCGTGTCTGCCTTCACCAATGTTGTTGATAAAAATGTTGGACAGGTCAGACCAAGAATATATCACTGGGACCCTCTAGCAGACTCTTCTCTCCAGGTGGACAGAAATCTGTTGGTCCAGCCATTCAACCAGATTTGATTCCACCTAGCTATATTATCATCTAGCCCATACCTCTTTCCTGACCAAATGGATATTGGGAGACTTTATCAAATGCCCAGATATATCACCTCTATATAGTAGTAACACAGTCAACAGTAAAAAAAAAAAATTCAAGCACCTACTATGAGCCAGGCACTATGCTATACACTGGCAAAAGTGAAATGTGTTAAGTTGGACATGATTTGTTTTGAATGAACCTATGGTAACTTACAGTGATCATTGCTCCTCCTCCAAGTGCTCACAGAGCTACTCTTTAATAATCAGTTTTAGAATTTTGTCAGAAGTTGACATCAAGCTTTCTAGTCTATAGTTACAGATTTCACCTTTTTCCTTTTTTTTAGAAATTGGAACAAACATTTGCTATCTTTAGTTCTGTGGCACTTTTCTAATTCTCTATGATTTTTCAAAGATTGCTAACTGTGACTTTAGAATCATATCTACAATTTCTTTTAGTACAACTGCCAAGTCAGCTACTGTGGAAAGCAACAATTATGGCATAGAAGGAAAAAAACCCCCATAAATGGATAGTCAGTAATTCACAGGAGAAGATAGCAGGAAAGAGACATAAGCAGTATGTGTGGACTTCTTTACCTTGTTATATCTATGTGTAGAAATCTGTAATCCTAAAATGGGAGAAACATAGTGAAGAATAGTTGGACAAATTTAAAAGGAAGAAGGAACAGAAGTGATACCTCGGTCAGAATACCAGATCATTTGGCTAATATGAAGCAGTGAATGTGGAACAGTGGAAATAGCTCTGGATTATGAGTCAGAAGGCAGGACCAATGTTTAACTCTACAATTACAAGGCATCTTTCAGAAGGTATAGGAAAGGATGTTAGAAGCTGCTTTTAGAATCGGGTTCAGAATAACTTGGAATTACTATTTGGTGAACTGTGGAAACTTTGGGAGAAAGCTACCCTTTCTTCTTAGAATTTATGATAGATGAGGAGAGGAATACTAGACACAGCCTAATATGAATTCAGTATCATACATTTCAAAAAGTTCAAGGAAAAGTGGGATGCTGTCAGCTCAAGAGTGATGGAGACAATCAAGAAAATAACAGACAATGTAGTTGCAAATTATCCTATTGAGGAAAAAAAAGAAACTGATGTGGCTACAAAAAGAACTCTCCAGTGAGGTCAGAATTTAGAAGATCATAGTCAAAAGCTATAAAGAGGGGACTGTAAGCAAGGATGAACCCCAAAGTGGCATGGACCAGTAAGAATAATGTAGGAAAGGCTATATCCACTATATAAGCTGAAGACTGAAAAATGGTAAGGTCAACAAGCAGGGCCTTTGCAGCAATTTTGGAATGAAAAAAAAGTAACAATGAAGGACTAGGTCCACTTCTTGGGTTATTTGGGATGATGGCAGCACATACAGAGGGATGGCAGAACTATTCAACTCATTCGGCCTTTTTCTGTCTAGGAGAATGTTCCTCAGATGAGAGAGGTAATGTCAAAGTAAATAAAGAGAAATTAAAAGAGAAGTGAAACTAACTAACTTAACTAATGTCAATGAGTTCAAATCATCTCACCTTGTGGAAGTACACCCTTGGGCAATTTATCTATGTTCTCTAAGCCTCAGTTTCCTCATCCATCAAATGACAATGATAATATTTGCCTAACCATTAAGCCTTACAGAAAGGTGAATGGTTATTTTTACAGAGATGTATGGGCCCATCCATATGGTGTCTATCTTCTCTGCTATTTTCTCCTGTGAATTATTGGATATGCCCACTTTTGTTCTCTTGATGTCCCATATTGCTAGGCACACTATCTGAATCAGCAGTATCTGGATGTGATCCTCCTTCCCACTAATGGCATCTAGAGGATCTGATATATCATCCCTGATGTGCCAGGGCTATCCATGGCTTGCTATAGACCCTTATGGAATGTTGCCAATTGTTGGGAGTGGTAGTATTCCTCTGCTTTTTTAATAGCTTTTAACCCTACTCACTTGTGTAAATTATTCTGGACACCCTTCTCCCCTTGCCACTCCCCCTCCCTCTTTTCCTTATGCTTCTCCTTTTCCCTTACTAGGTCTTTCTACTAAGTAGCTATGGGATCTTGGGCAAATCATTTTACATCTCCTCTCTAGGCTGTATCTTCTATAAAACAAGCAAGTTGAGTGAAATGATTTCAAAGGCTTATTCCAGCTCCATGGCCTAGACTTATGTTTTCCTTCACTCTTTCCTTATCTTCTTCTCCCCCCCCCCCACATCTATTGACTATTTTACTTCATTGACTGGTAAAGGGAAGGGAGGGACTTAGGGTTGGAGGTGCTGGGAATAATGGTTTTGGCTCCTTTTTTTCCTGGCCCCTTTAAGTACTGATTCCAGGACTTAATTCAGCTTGTTTCTCACTTTTCAGGATCACAAGGATGAGAGGACCCTGGGGGCTTGGAATTAAGCCCACGGATTTATATCCTGACATTAGTGAAAAAGTCAACTAGAGAAATAATGCAGCTAACGTTTCTTAGAAATGATATTATTAGTTAGTCTGACATATAATAAAGTATTTGCAATTGTAGGTATAAACCTATCTTTTTCAACTAGTCTTTTTTCATATGTTCAAACGATATGAAAACAATGTATTTTGCATACCATGATTTGAAAATTGGTACATTTTTGTGTATGCACAATTGGTCTGTGGAGTCTCAAACTGCTCTCTTCATTAGAAATGGCAGGCATGAGGTTATGCAAACTTGTGACTAACTGGGGAGTTCCTGAAATATTGCTATTGAAGTAGGGAGAACAAAGACCACGAGAGGGTGTTTGTAAATTACTTGCTCAGGATGGCTCAGCCTAGTTGTTCCATCTGTTTTTAATTAAGGTGCTACCTAGTTTAACAGTGGGACTAATTGTCACACCAGAAGGTCAGGTGTCCTGCTCAAGGTCACATAGCAAATTAGTATTTCAGACTATATTGGAAACCAGGCTTAGGGATCTTTCACCAGTAGCCCACACTGTTTCTCTGTGATCCCAACCACTTTAAAAATATCACAAAAATGATTTTGTTGAATAATAGTGAAAAACCATATGGAAGATGATGGCACATATTCCATTGTCATCATAGATCATAGATCATAGATTTAGAACTGAAAGAGACCTTAGGAACCATTGAGTCTAATACCCTCATTTTATAGATGTGAAAACTGAGGCATAGCAACTCTGACTTGCCATAGCTCACACAGCTACTCACAGATTCAAGTTTTGCTTTTTTATTTATTCACTCCTGACTGCCAGTACCATGCTCTTTCCAGTATAGCACACTGCCTTGTGAATCTTGTAAGAAGATCTGAATAGAAAGGAATAGGCCAGGGGTTCTTAACTTTTGTTTTTGAATCATGGACCACTTTGGCAGTTTGATGAAGTCTGTCCCTTCTCAGAATATTTTCTTGCCCACATTCATAATAAAAGGGAAAGCTGAATTTCAATTAGAGGTTAATGAAAATAAAGACATTTTTTCCATTCAAGTTCATGGACCCTCCTAAATCTATCTGTGAACTTTCCGGTAGTTCATGAACTCCAAGTTAAGAAACTTTGAACTAGGCTGAACAATATGGAAGGCTTTTGATGCCTGACTTCACTATTCCTGTTAGGACCATGCCATAGATGTAAGGTAACTCCTTAACACTAGGATTGAAATGATTCATTGGTCAAGGAAGCATTTGCTCGGGGGCTCTGTCAACTGAAAATATGTGTCCTGGAGCTCCTTTCTTTGGTGCTGGAGGGTTCTCTTTAAAGAAGAAAACTTCACTGTCAAGTGTATATTTCCATTTCCTCTCCCTATGGAAAATTCACTTCAGGTATATATACTAAATTTTTTATTATGTCTTAAAAAGAGAAGCACAAGAGAGTATTGAGGACAATAAAACTTGCAACATTACTAGTAATTCTAGGATCTGTGATACATTATAATGTATCTAAGATTATATTTAACAAGTTCAACTTCATAACAATAAATGTTATAACATGTATCTCTGTGTTAGTTTGGATGCAATTAAAGTGAGCTAAGAACAAAGTAGGGGAAAAAGGCTCCTCCAGAAATATATTAATGTGTTCACTTTGAATATGAAGCCATGACTCAAACCCTTCCACAAAAACTGCTCTGCAATAATTATCCCCAAGCATCCTGTTTGAGAGCCGGTGTTAGCTCCACACAGAACTTTCCTTCTATTTTTCAGCAACATAATATGAGGCAAAGGCCAAGGGTTAAAGGCAGGATCTGTCCAAAGTGTTTTTTGAAGGGGCCTGTTCACCGATATTTTTGAAGTGGCAGAGAGGAAGCACCGGGGCAGTGTCCTTCCTGTCTCTGCTCAGCTTCCTGTATGCTTCCCTGATGGAATGTTAGTCAGCGGGACAGTTACAATTCATGCTAAACCTCCCACGCCATCCTCTGCCTGGCTTGGATTTTCTGTGTCTGTACTATCTGTCCTCTAGTCGGTCCTGCTTTCTGACTGCATGGTGAGTGTACAGGTGGCAGAGGAAGTATGCATGAGACTCCTTGCTGTGATTCAGTGAGGGAGTATGAAGGCTGATAGACCCAACTCTGAATACACCTGTCTAATTAAATGGGAGCAGACACGATTGCATAACCCAGGAAAATTACAGTCTGTGAATGCCCTAGGATGAACCTTTTGTGGTTAAAGATTCAGAAGCAACTATTTGCTTGCTGACTAATACATTTTTACACACAAACACAAACATGTACACACACACACACACACACACACACACACACACACACACACACACACACACACACAAAACTCTAGTTCCCTTGATGACATATCCCTGATGTCATTTCACTTGTGCTACAGTTAAAACACCAGCTCCCTGCACAACAATTAGACATTAAAAAAAATAAACATCATACAAAGTTGCATATCTGATTTCCTGTCAAAGTCGTAAACCTTAGGAGACTATACTTATTTTGGTGGTGCTACTTTTGTTCAAATTATTTTCTAAACTCTTGGAAATCTGCTGAGTTATTTTATGAGCCATCAGAGAAATTCAGTTTAATTATTTTATAGGGCCCATTTTTTTTTACTTACTTGGAAAAGAGGAAAGAGCATTATCCTTGTAGTCATAGGACCTAAATTTTTAATACCAACTCTACCACTTCCTAACTGTGTGACCTCAGGAAATTCACTGGATTTCTCTGGATCTCAATTTCCTCATCTGCTAATTAGGTGCTGGACTCTGTGTTCTCTTTGATATATTTTTATTTCAATAAATATTTTCCAATCACATGTAAAAATTGTTAACATTCATTTTTTAAAATTTTGAGTTCAAAATTCTCTCCTTCTCTCTGGCCTCTCCCCTACCACTGGAGAAGACAAGCAATATGATATCAATTATACATGTGAAGTCATTCAAAACATATTTTCATATTAGCCATGTTGCAAAAGAAAACACACATAACACACAAACAAGAAAAATAATGAAAATAAATTTGATCTTTTTTGACTGCCTTCTCTACTTCTGCAGAATCATCATCTTGACCTCTCGGCAGCCTGCAATACTGTCAATCACCTTCTTCTCCTTGAAAATCTCTTCTCTCTGGGTTTTTGGAATGCTACTCTCTGCTAAATGTCCTCCTACCTATCTGATTGCTCCTCAGGTGTCCTTAGGTGGATCTTTATCCAAGTCAGGTCTACCAACCATGGGTCTCTCGTGGGGCACTGTCCAGGGCTTTAGCAGCTGAATGGAGAATGGAGTAGAGTCGGGAGAGACTTGAAGCAGGGAAAACAGTCAGTAACAGTAGTCCAAGTGAGTGGAGATGAGGACCTATTCTAGGGTGGCAGCAGTGTCAGAGGACAGAAGGAGACATATTTAAGAGACATTGCGAAAGTGAAATCTCCAGGCCTCGGAAAGATTAAATGGGGGCGAGGGGGGGGAGGGTAAAACATGAAACTCTCTTCCCTCTATGCTATTTAACTTATTGATCTCATCAGCTCCCATGGATTTAATTATCATCTCCATGCTGATGATTCTTAAATCTTCTTATCCAGCCCTAATCTCTCTGCTAGTCTCACATCTCCAACTGCCTATTAGACACCTCAAGCTCAACATATCTGAAAAGGAATTTAATATCTTTCTCCCAAACCCTCGCCATTCCAGACTCCTCTATTTCTGTCCAAGGCAGCACCATTCTCCCAGTCCCCTAAGTTTGTAACCTAAGTGTTGTCCTTGACTTCTCACTGTGTTGGCCCCCCCTCCCCCCATATCCAATCTTTCCAAGGCCTGGAGATTTCACTTCTGCCACATCTCTCAAACATACCTCCTAGTACTGGTCCTTGTCTCCATACACTTGGACTATCAAATAGCATACTGGTGGGTTTTTCTGCTACAAGTCTCTCCCCACTCCACTCCATTCACCATTCAGCTGCCAAAGTGACCTTCCCAAAGCACAGATCTGACCATGTCACCTCCTCCACTCAAGAAACTATAGTAGTTCCCTATCACCTCTAGGATCAAATACAAAATTCTCTGTTTGGCATTCAAAATCCTTCATAACCTACCCTACCCTTCCAGTCTTCTCACACTTTATACCCCACCAATACTCTTCAACCTAGTGACTCTGGCTTCCTTACAATCCTAGAATAGGACTCCATCTCCCAACTGCAGGCTTTTTCTTTCTTTTTTTTTTCTTTTTTACATTTTTTTTTTGTTTGCCATTCCAGGAATGTGCTCTTTCCTTGTCTTTGTGGCCTGGCTTCTCTGGCTTCCTTCAAGTTCTAGCTAAAATTTCACCTCTTACAGGAATCCAATCCAATCCCCAATCCCTCTTCATTCTAGAGTATTCCCTGCCTTGCTTACTTCCTACTTAGGTAGTAATTATAATAATGATACAGCTAGCAGTGCAGTAGAATGAACACTGAGCCTTGAGTCAGAAATACTTGTGTTCAAATCCAGCCTCAGACATTTACTGGTTGTATGACCTTGGGCAAGTCATTTCATTCTGTCTGCCCTACCTTCCAGGGTTAATATGAGCATAAAATGAATTAATATTTATAA
This sequence comes from Phascolarctos cinereus, assembly GCF_003287225.1. Lineage (NCBI taxonomy): Eukaryota > Metazoa > Chordata > Mammalia > Diprotodontia > Phascolarctidae > Phascolarctos > Phascolarctos cinereus. The sequence continues at coordinate 485,913,650 of NW_027555847.1, read as the reverse complement.
AGTACTTTGTAAACTTTAAATTTCTGTTTAAATGCAAATTATTGTTAATCTTATTGTTTCATTGTCGTTATACTATTAGAACTGAACCATCAATCTTGACATTTTCACTCTATATTAAACATGAAGACAAAAGGAAGTTACAACTAAATGGAAGGCTAGCTTATGGTTTCTCTTTGGAGAAACTACTCTTTAGAGTTAGTAGAGTTAGATTTTATCATACATACAAAGGTAATAAAAAAAAACTTACTACAAGGGACACTTAGTCACTTCATTGTGCAGTCCTTGTGTCAAGATCTGTTGCTGGGATTGAAGAGGTAGAAAAATTCTATAAAGAATTTGATAAGACCTTTTGAGTTAAATCAGATGTATTTATGGTTGGAAACATCAATGCACAAGTGGACTTAGGGAAGAATGGTGAAAAACATGCTAGAAAACATGGTTTAGTAATGAAAAAAAAAAGAGGCCAAAAACTTGAAGATGATACAAAAGCTTAATATCGTACATCATGAATGCTTTTTTCAAAAACAGAGTCAGGAGGAGCTGGACATGGTACACACCAAATAGTGGATAAGGACAGGCTTTGGACCTATGGTTTCATTGGTATAGGAAAATCCTGGTTGATGAAATCCCATTAGCAGTACAGGTTGCCACCTTTTCTGCAACTTATTGTCTTAGGACACAGACAATTTGACTGACTTGCCAAGGGTCACACAACCAGTATGTGTCAGAAGCTGGACCAAAACACAAAATAATTATATTTTAATAGACTGGATTATATTCAGATGGACTGGAAATAATTGGCTACCTGTCTGGAAGCCCTTCCAGAATCAATTTGATCTGTGTATAGGTTTATCATAGCTTTATTAGAGCAAAGAACAACAACAACAAAAAAAACAAAATTAGTGAAAAGAATTAATATGAGAAGATATGCAATTAAAATACATTAGACCTTTTAAAATAAGTTTCAGATACTGAAGAATAGGATATTGACAAAAGAACAGAAATTGATATAGATTATTAAAATTTCCTAAAGAAGCATAGCAGAAATAAATCTATCACCACAATGAAGAAATAGACCAATAAGAGCCTAGAAGCACCACAGCCAGAAATCACTTGCTCTCTTTGAGAGGCGGAATGGCATGGGGGTAGAATGCAGAGTAGGGAAGATAGAGGTTCAAATCCCACCTCAGACACTTACTAGCTTTGTGACTGGAGAAATTACTAATTTCTTTGAGTCTCAGTTTCTTTATCAGCAAACTGTTGGACTACCTGGTCCCTTCTAGCTTTAAATCAGTGATCCCAGAATCCTTGACAGGCAGAAAAATATGGTAGCTAAGGGCCACATAGGTTTCAAAATCAGTTATATGTAGCATCCAATGGATGAGGAGGGAAGAACAGCCAGAGAGAGAAAGAGGGAAACAGATTCATGGAAAGCCTGGCAAGTGATCTAGTTACACCAGATTATTCTGAAAGCATTCAGGTATGAAGCTGGAAGGAGGACAACACAGAGAAGAAAAATAGAAAAGATCTTTGAAGATTTTTTTGATAATAAATTCTTTCCTTCCATCGGTGATTATAACACTTGGACTATCCTAATAGCCTACTGGTGGGTTTTCCTGCTTTTGGATTATAATTTTAGTTTTCAATATGCTACATGAGGAAGTATAAATGTCACTAAACCAAAAAGATAAAAAAGAGCAGCTGGACTACAATGAGTATACACAGAAGAAATACATCCTGGAGATGATGTAGTTTTTTTTTTTTGGGGGGGGGCTTGTTTTGTTGTGTTTTTCTTTTTGGTGAGGCAATTGGGGATAAGTGACTTGCCCAGGGTCACACAGATAGAGATGAGGTAGTTTTGAAGGCACTGGTGGAATGTTTCTCAAGAAATCTGAAAAGGGGGAAAGCATTAAAAGTTTAGAAAAAATCATGATCCTTATAATTTCTAAGGAAAATTGACTGAGCGTTAAGTGTTTTACAGTGCAAAGGGCACTGGTTCTAGAGGCAGAGGACCTGGGATCAAATCTAATCTTTACATTCAAATCAAAGAGGAATGGCCAAAAGAGTTTTAGAGTGCCTATATAGCCTATCTCATGTATATCTTACAAAATAAAACCAACCTTAAATATGAAAAAAAGGCATTTTCTTTTTTATATTCGGTTGTATTTTTATCTTGTAAGATATTTCCCAATTACACATTAATCTGGTTCAGAGCACTGGGGGAGTGTTGTAGGCTTCTGGGCACCAATGGTGAAGTGTATAGGGTATCAAACTTGAAATGGGTTCAAGTCTAGCTCAGATATTTAATAACTGTGTGACCCTGCATAAATCACTTAACCTCATTGTGCCTCAGTTTCCTTATTTGTAAAATGAGGATGTTAAACTAAATAGCCTCTGAAGTCCCTTGTAACTTTAAAACCTCATAAGACATTAATAAAATTAGAACATTGAAATAAAATTAGGCATTAGAAAATAACAAAACAGAATATGCTATTTCTAAATAGTAATTCAAATACTATTACAAATTCAAATAGTAATACAAATACTATAACAAAAAATAGTCATTTTCATAGGATGTTGCAACAATGATAATAGAAAGCAAGTTGGGAACCATTTAGTCTGATTCCTAATTTTTATAAATGAGGAAATTAAATTCAAGTAACATGAGATACTCAAGTTCTCAATGTGAGTACTCAGATTACACATGAGTAGAGTCAGGATTCAGTGCCATTTAAAAGACATATTCTCTATATAGTCAGACAAAATTATATTACTAAAGTCTGAGGCAGCAAAATTTTATTTTGTCTGTGAATTTTTGAACCAATGTTAGCTGGAATAAGGGGAAAACAGTCAATCCAGGGATGTCTTGAACAATATTCAAGTGATATTATGATGATATTTCTTTTCCAAAACAAATGAAGTCTCTATTTCAATCAGAGTAGTTGGTGTTTTGTATTTGTCTATCATAGAATCTTAAAGTTAGAAAAGACCATGATCCAAGCAGCCCTAGTCATCTAGCCTCTTCTTGTCACTTCCAGCAACAATGAATTCATTACTTTATAAGGTAGGATGTTCAATGATTGAACACCTCTAATTGACCAAAAATTGTTTGTTCCATGATGTAATTCTCAAATCGGTTGATTGGTTTTATAAAATTTGATACAATGAATCTAAAATACAGTACAATGTCTGGTCCTTCAATGTACCATTTTGAAATGAAACGACAGTTGATAAACATTTTAAATGGGCATGCTTCCAGAAGTTTTACTAGAGTTCAATGACATATGGAATATGACTAAAGATTATATAGATGAGAAACATGATTTCATTGAAAGATCATGATGCCAGGAGTTAGAAGTTAGAATTACAGTTCTGGTCTCAGCTCTTCTCTTTACTAACCATATGACCTTAGGAAAACAATTTTATCTCTGAACTTTAATTCCTATGTTTATAAAATAAGGATAATAATACACATTCTGCTTATTTTACAGGGTTATTGTCAGGATGAAATGAGATAATTTATGTGAAAGAGCTTTATAAACTAGAAAATTCTATATAAATATGTGACTCTTCTTCCCTCTCTCCCACTCTCCCTCCCTTCTTCCCTCCCTGCCTTCCCTCCTTCCTTCCTTCCTTCTTTCCTCCCTCCCTTCCTTCCTTCCTTCCTTCCTTCCTAGAATGCACTGAATGTTGTCTTTGGTTCAGAACAGTATGGTAGAAAGGCTATTAAATTAGTTGTCAGGAAAATTTAATGCTTATTTTACTATGTAACCTTGGACAAGTCACTTAAACTTTTTGGGGTTTGATTTTTCATCTGTTAAGGGGGAAGAGGCGAAGTGGTTAACAACAACAACAAAAACAAAATAAAACAGTGACTTAACTGCCTTAGAATCTGTTCTTCTATTTGGCATTCAATTTTGACTGAATAGAGAGAATAACAAATGCAAAACTTTTAGCCTTCCACATTATAGAAGAACAGAGGCTGAAATCCCATTTTAATGTTATTGGTAAAGACGTTCATGAATTCAATAAATTTATACCAGCTCAAAATTAACCACTGCTTTAAGGTATAACAAAGTATTTTCCTTAAATTGTCTCTGCTGGGTAAACAGTAAACTCACCATCCCTATAGAATCCTAGAACTGGAAAGGGATCTCAAGAGATAGCTAGTTCATCCTATACTTAGACAGTTATCCCTTCTACAATAAGCATGACAAGTATAGACTCAGGATTCTGACCCAGGTTGCTTGATCTTTGCTCTGTCTATCTTTCTATTCTTATCAACTTACCAACTGTATTTCAGTTAATCCTTCTGATAATTATTTTTAATTGTTAAAGAATTGAAACAATGTAATTCAGTATCTGAATGAATAAGGTCTATGTTCTTAAAGACTCATCATTCCTAAGTAGTGATATAATAATGTCAAAAAAATATTTTTAAACAATCTTAAATTTTAAAATTTAAGGAAATTTCAACTTGAATTAGCAGTATTTTCCCCTCAACTATAGAATGGAAGCACAGACATATGGACTCAGACTAAGGAGAAAGTAAAATTTCCTGCTAGAGTTTGATTTATGGGGCTCCCCATGGGCTAACCTGCCTGTGGCTAATAGCTTATCATTCTTCTTTGCTTAAGGTGATAATTTATCCAGGCCAGTTAATAACCCATGGTCTTATAAAATGGCTGGGCTGGGATTTTAACCTCATCCTATGAAGACTCTGAAGAGGGGCCTTTGGCTCACAATTTGGGGATCTGTATGATTTTCTCTGTGTCCATATGTAGGTCTTCATTCCGTGATGTAGGCCTAACCAACTGGTTTATCTGAACAGGTGTGATGAAGGAGTAGAAGCAAGAGGATTTTAAAAATTTTCCTATTGAGCTCTAATTCACTTTTTAAGCCACTTGCGACCATTTCAATGACTATTGAGGATGAAGTGTGTGATATCATCATGAAACCCTATTTACAAATGTAGCTTCATTAGCCTTTTCTACTTAGGATCACAAGATTTAAAGCTGTACGGAAACTTAGAGGTCATCTAAATATGTTTGACATCACAAGGAGAGCTAGCTGAAAGCCCTCATTTTAAAGAAGAAACTGATGCCTTGGAGAGGCTAAGGGGCTTGAGTGGCTGAACTAGTATTTTAACTGTTCTCCTGACTTCAAATCTAGTGTTCTTTTTCTCACAATATATTTTCCAGTCCCTTTCTTTTACAAACAAGGAAAGGCTCAGGAAGGTTAAGAGATTACTTAAATTCAGACAGACAGTAAGAGTTCAGAATTAAATGTTAAGAATTCAGGATTACAAATTAGGGTTCTGTCTCCTATACCATGATAACTTTGGTCTTTTTCACATCATTCATAGTTTTAATAGCCTTTTTTACCTTTCCTATCTTCTTTTCAGAGATGGAGTGAGTATGGGCACCTGATGTCATATATTTAATACTTTGGTTAGTTTTATAGATTTTTTTTCTTTTTCCTTATTCTTTGTTATAAGGTAGATTATAGGCTCTCTGCTATCTTGCAGAAAGAGAAAGAAGGACATATCAGAAAATATAGGTGATGTAAATACCAAATATATCAATAAAATTTATTTAAAAATGAAAAAGAACCTTAGTGAGAGGAAATGGAAGTGGGCTGGTCATGTAGCAAGAGTGATAGATAAAAGATGTACAGTATGAGTGCCCTATTAATACTTAGAGAATATTGAAAGACTTGATGGGAAGCCACAGACATGCCTGGTAGACCTTTAAATGGAGTTATTTAGAAGAGGTCATGGATAAAAATCACATAGGATGAGGGGTAGCTGGATTGAGATCTACACAGGTAAAATGAGTATCCTCATTAGTGAGATCTTTGGTACGTGTAATTATTGAAGGAATATTAGCAGTATTCATAATTAACCCTTGCAGTCACAATCTCTTTAAAGATCTTCTATGTATTTGTTACTTTGGCCTGTTTTTCTTCAGTCCAGAGTTTTCTTCCAAGGGTTTTGAATAATGGGTAATGTAGGCCAGTTTGAAACTTCCCTTTCTTCCTTTTTGGGGTATTTGTTTTGACATTTTCCTTCATTTGAAAATTATGCTCTGGCCACAAAATTTCACTTGGCAGCTTGGGTCCCATTGAAATTTAAGGGATTTTTTAAAAGGAAAAACAAGATTTTGTCAAAAAAAAATAGTTTTAGAGAATTAAACAGAAATTTGGTTAAAGTGCTTTGTGTGTTCTGAGAAGTTAAAACAAGTTTGTTTTGAAAAGCAGAATTTACAAAAACAATGGTTAGAGTCAAAAAGACTTGGGTCACTAATTTTAATCCAGAAAAAAAGTTTTCTCAAACTTTCATAGGATACTGCTTCCTCCATCTTAAATCTGGAAGAAAGAGCTTCTACTGTTATCTGAAGATCTCTCTTGCCTGTTCCCACTCTCCTGGAAGTAATGGAGTAGAAGCCATTGTCCTGGCAGTATACCCCAATTCCACAGAATTCTCATATGGTGATTTTTTTTGGGGGGAAGGGGCAGTAGGAGGGGCAGGGCAAACCAACCACGTATCATCAAGGAAAATACATTTGTGCTGTTTACAGGTAAAGCAAAAAGAACCTTAAATTCCTGGTGAGTAGCCAGTGGAAAATAAGGGAAAGGGAAGTACGATTATCTTTTCCACATTGCAGGGGGCTTAGGAGCATGGCACCCCCACAGCCTGGAAAATTTGCATAAAATTTCTTGGCCCTCCCTTCATACCAGAGAAGAAGACTGATTCTTTTCTTTTATGGTGTTTCTCTGACTTTAGAGTATTAAAAGATAAAATATGTTGATATTATGTAATACTATACATATATTTTATGTATTTCCAAGTTTCTAAACTGTTTCTGTGTCATTTACTGGCCTTTGTGTGTCATCTGTGGCTTCTGCAAAACTCCTCCAAAATTCCCATTTAATTTCTTATGCTGATCCGAGTTATGTGGAAACCACAATGGGGAAAGTCACAATGTGGAAGGGATAACTGTATAGTTGAAAAGAGATGCTGAAGAAAGTAAAGAGTGATAGATGTCATATCATGAGGAAAACCAAAGAGGAAGTAGTAAGAATAATAGTGGCTGCATCTATTGAGTAATTGACATCCATCATTCCTTTTGATCCCTATAATAACCCTTTGACACAGTAGGGCATTTTATAGATGAATAAGCTGGATCTCAGGGAGGATAAGTGACTCAGTCATGGCCACACAATTAGTAAGCTTTGGACTCAGGAATCAAACCCAGAATGTCTTCCAAAGCTATCACCCTGGTGATTTCTTCAAACTACACTCCATTGTCTTCCCTGAAGAAATGAGGGATAGCACAGGGTGAAGGCATTTAGGTAGTGCATTGGATAGGGCACTTGACTTAGAGTCAGGAAGATCTGGGTTCAAGTCTGGTCTCAGACACTTACTAACCATGTGGCCTTTTAAAATCAATTAAAGTCTATCTACTTTGGTTTCCTCATCTGTAAAACAGGGCTAATAGTAATAGCACTTACTTCCTAGAGTTGTTGTGAGGATAAAATGAGGTAGTATTTGTAAAGTTGCTTTACAAAGCTTAAAATGTTATATAAATGCTAGATATTAATAGTTGTTATTCTCTTGTTGCTGGGTTAAGAAGACTGACTATAATGTGTGAACTTGGAAAATGCAATAAAAATATTTCCTAATGGAACCATATACATGTTATTTGAAGAGTCTAAGAACTATCCCTTCTTTCTTTTGGATGCTTATAGATGCTTCCATAAAATGGGAATTGAGACTGTGGGCTTTAAGTATATACTAATTTGGAGTTGAGTTTTATAAGTTCATCTATTTAATCTAGTATATGTAGCAATACATTTCTTGTTTCAAAATCAGGATTTTTACTCAGTGGTTGTACTCCAAGAACTCCTCTCCAAACATAAAGTGAATACATAGATTTCTGTATCTGGTGACAAGTATGCAAGTATATAAGATCAAGCTACTTTCTCTGCCCAGCTACTTAGTTGATCAAAGTAGACTGTATTCTATTTTAACACACAATCTAAGTCAATTTCCTCTCTTTCTCTCATTTATTCCCTCCCACCCCTTTTGCTGAACTTAAACATTCTCATAACTTATAGGAAGCTTTTCCTTTGTGACCAATTCTCACATTGCAGCACATCTCCAAGGCTTGCATGCAATGCCTTCTACATTGTTACTAAGCTGGAGCCCAGGAATTCTTGAGTCTCTGGGGTGGTGTTGCTCTTATGCGAATGATTTCAGTAATGCTTTCCCTTGTGTAGACCGTTCCTGAAAAAAATGATGCAATTCCCTTTGTTGGAGAGAGATCTTCACTGACCACTGAACACTCCTTGCAACTCAGGAAATCATCTGTGCAAAAACTGAATGGGGAAATCAGTCTAGTTGTCTGCAGTTCTGTATGGCCAAAGCATAGGCAACATGCATACATTAGAAGGTTGAATTGCTTCAGTTTCTAATGCTGAAGTATAAAATTAAAATCTTTGCCTCCTATAACATTCTGTTTATGGCCTGGGAGTCATATAGTCAGCCCCAAGTGACTTTTTATGTATCACCAAGGAAAAATATATTGGAATTGCCTTGTGTGTTATCTGATGGCTGTTGCCTTTATTCTAAATAACCTTTATGTTGTTTCCATCCCTTTGGGGTTGAGGGTGGGTCACATGCAAGCGTGATATTTGTTGTGGTTCCCCATGACCTCAATCTTTCTTCTCATCTGCCATGTTAGTAACAGCCTTTTTCTAACCACAAGTTGGCATAGTGATAGTTTTGGGACTCACTACTGCTGAGAACCCTGCCAGCCAAGTGGCCCTCTTCTACTACCACCTCTGCTTTCTTAGTTATGCCATCCTTAGATCTTGTTTTCCTCTTCCATTGTTTCATAAGAAAGATGAAATGAGAGGTATACCAAGATTTGCCACCATATACTAGACTGACTTCACTACTGTTTTCCAGGGTGTGGCAACAAAGTGAAAGCCATTATTAAGTCTTCTCATAAGAGAAAAGATACCATCTAGATGACTAGATAGTGGTAGGAACCCAGGACTTAGAGGGATACTCTTAAGAGATCTTTGGGTGGTAGTTTGACTCCTGTTTTGCTTTCTAGAGAGTTCCTTGGAAGTATACTTAACTTATACTGTCATGTACGTGTCAGCAATGTCAATTTTTGGAGAACACAAGAACAGCAAGAACATGTAAATGAAAAAAATGTACTTGGCCAGTAATTTTCTCCCAAATCCCCCTTTCGATTATTGAAAATATTTGTGTTTTAATAATAACTCTTTCCCTCATGGTTCTGCTTCTCATTTGGCTGGATCCTGCAATGAAGTCATAATTTTGTGTTTATGGTATTACAGCTAGTTGCCAACATGGAAATGCTTGTGATATCATTAATTCACAAGGGCTAGGCAAGTGAACTGAGTGAAAAAGAGCCACCAACCTTACTTTCAGCCTCCCATTTTGAGTCCAGTCCAAAACTAGTATCTCTTCATAATTTTCCCAGTATAGTTTGTCAATTCTAATGCGTTTCCTCAGGAGCTGGATGATCATTTCTGGACCAAATTTTACTTCTGGTCTCTTCGGTCCCTGGGATTTTCTTGGGAATGGGGAAGACAATGTTTTCTGAGATTATTTTCAGTTACATGAGCTCTTTTGTCTAAAGCTACTTGTTGAAGGCAGCTGGTCAAAATCTGACAAAGAATAGTATATATTAGGTGGAAAATATTTCTGTGAGACAGAAATGAGTTTAAACATACTTTTCAAGAAGTACATGGAGAAAAGTCAATGAAATTTCAAATACAAGCATACCCCACATAATGTTGCCCCAACTATCACTGTTTTATAATAACATCCTTAAAGTTTATAACCAAACCCCACTATAAAGTTTTGAAGTTCTGCTGAGATGTCATTTAGCCAATGATTCATAATATCGTCCATTCATAACATTTACAGTGCTGCTCCTCTGGAAAAACCTATCCCCTGTAATGTTGCATACAGTCTCAGAATCACAGAATTTTAAAAGAACCTCAGAAGCTATGTGTGCCATTCACACCTGAACAAGAATCTGTTCATCTGGAGTACTCAGTTTGGATCTCGGTGCTACATTTCAGGAAGAATACTGACAAAACAGAATGAGCCTAAGGTAAACATTAAGATGGTGAGAGGATTTTTTTAAAAAACGTGCCACGTGAGGATCAGTTGTTGAAAGAAGTGGGGTGGGCTGGGTCTATCTAGCTATCCTCTATCTAGGATATTTGTAGGAACAATATTATTTATAAATAAAATACATTCTATATGTACTTACATAATGATATGCTGTCTCACCCTGGTGGAAAGTGAGCTTTGAGAGCAGACGGTTGTCTTGAAGACCCCTGTGATAGAGAATTTACTGCCTCATTTCAAAAGAAGCTCATTCAGTATTTGTTGTTGTTGATTTAGTTGTGATCAACTCTTCGCGACCCATTTGGGGTTATCTTGGCAAAGACACTGCAGTGGTTTGCCATTTCCTTCTCCAGCTCGTTTTACAGATAAACTGAGGCAAACAGTGTTGTGACCTGCCTAGAGTTACACAGCTAATAAGTGTCTGAGGCTGCATTTGAACTCAGGTCCTCCTGACTCCAGGGCTGGCACTCTATCCACTCTGCCACCTACCTGCCCACAGTGTTTGAATAGCTCTAATTATATTAGGACATTTTCCCTTAATATCAATCTGAAATCTAGTTAGGCAGCTACTATCCATTGATCTGAGTTCTTCCCTCTGTGGCTAAGCAAATTAAGTCTAATCCCTCTTCCACCTGACAGACTTTCAGATATTCGAAGATAGCTATCATTTCCCCATTTAGGCTTCTTTTATTCAGGTAAAGTTCAATCAGGTGACCAACATGCATTTATTAAGAACTATCTATGTGCCAGGCACCAGGAATGCAAAGACAAGAAAAAATGAAACAGTGTCTGCTCTTGAAGCTTACTTTCCACCAGGGTGAGACAACATATCATTAAATAAGTATTTATAGAATGTATTTTATTTATAAATGATATTGTTCCCACAAATATCCTAGATAGAGGACAGCTAGATAGACCCAGCCCACCCCACTTCTTCCAACATCTGATCCTCATGTTGCACTTTTGTTTTAAATCTACTCACCATCTTAATGTCTACCTTAGGCTCATTCTGTTTTGTCAGTATTCTTCATGAAATGTAGCACCGAGATCCAAACTGAGTACTCCAGATATGGTCTAAAAGTGACCGTCTTGCATTTCTTGTTCTGGATATTGCTTCTGTTCTGTTTAAAACTATCATATTCAACCAGAGTTTCTTTTTTTTTAATTTATTTTTAATTTATAGAATAAAACAAGCATTTCCATAACATAATATAATAAAAATATGATTGCACATGACACTACAAATATGTCATTACAACTTGCTATTCCTTTTAAATATATAATAAAATTATCATGTAAATTTCTTTCCTTTTTTTCTTCCCCTAGACCATTAGACACACACACACACACACACACACACACACACACACACACACACACACAATTACTCTACGTATACTTCTATTTATCAGTTATTTCTCTGGATGCAGATAGCATCTTTCTTTATATGTCCTTTGTAACTAATTTGGGTCAGATATTTTTCACAATAAATTAGCACCTATGGCCTCCCTATCCTTTGTTTGTATAGTTGATTTTTTGAATGCAAGTATAGGACTTTACATTTATCCCTGTTAAATTTATCTTATTAGACTTAACACATCATTGTACCCATCAAAATCAATTTGGATCCAAATTCTGTCATTCAAAATATTAGTTATTCCAACTAGCTTCATGCCACTTACCAATGTGATAAGCATACTTTGAAATTATTGCTAATAAGTAACATTTATATATACCCTACAATTTACAAAGTACCTTCCTCACCATAGCCCTATGAGATCTATAGTGTGTACATTATTATCACTATTTTACTGAAGCTCAGGGAGGTTAAGTGATTTGCCCATGGTCACATAGTAAGTTTTGGAGCCAACACTGGTTAACAAAAAAAAAGAAAAAAAAGAAAGAAAAAAAGATTGAACTAAACAGGACTCAGGACGCCCTCAAAGATTAAAAGACTTGCCTAAGGTCATACAAATGGTGAACAGCAGATGAGAGATTTGAACCCAAGTCACTGAACTTGTCTCATGTAAACTTTATAGCTCCCATAGTGCCCAGCACAATACTAGTGCACAGTAAGTGTTAATGTTAATGTTGAATTGAATTGATTGCCAGATTAAATTTTCATGTTGATACCAAAAGTGATTCACTCTCCCCCTCTTGTTTCATATGAGGGAGACCTTCCCAGAGGTTTCTCCTTGTGTCTGCCAACATTTAAAAAGAAAGAAAGAAAAAGGTAGTAAGCCTGACTTCTTCCAACTCTTTTTAATGTACAGTAAGTTATGCTTTTTTACCCAGGATGTCCATGCTTTCTGGATGTCTCTGGTGTCTGTAGTTTTTTTAGTTAGCTGTTCCCACAAATGTCCAAGTCATCTCTATCAACAAAATAAGTTAGGCAAAGGATAAGGTCTGGATCCAACTAGGACAAACCTGTCTTTTTCAGAAAAAAAAAAGGTAATTAATAGGCCCATGAAAAAGAGACCATACACAGCATTACTGGCTCTGGACTTTAGCCTGATACAGGGTGTTTGTTAGTTTTACCAGTGAGGGGAGTTCCTCTTTAAACCATCTTGATGAAGGCTTGTGGGAAAGGTTACACTGAATTTGCCCTCACATAAGAATCACTTTAGAGCAAATAACAGTCCTGACATGAGAAAATGATTTTGAGGCATGAGAAAGCTGAAACATTGTTCAAGGACTTGTCAGATCTGTTTTCTGCGTTCCCCTCTTTATGTATTTTAGGTTAGGTAAGAACGGAGGGTTTGTAGAATCTCTTCTCTTCCCTGTGGGCTTACTTTAATCAAACTATCACATACTGTCTCCACTTTGCTGGGGTCTACATTACATGTAATTGGAGGGTAATCAACGTAAAGAACACTCAGGATGAAGTAGTTCAAAGCCGGACTTGGAACTGAGTACACTATTTTCCCCCCTTGTTGTTGTAATTTTGGTATTACATTGTGGATTGTAAATCTGCTTGCCAGCACACAAATCATCATATTTGTTGGTTCTCTTTAGCAATAACTTCATTTTATATCCTAAGAAGGATAACCCATTAAAAATATGGAGACAGTCATCAATAATTAGGTCAGTAGCAAGCATTTCTCATCAGTCCTCCACTTGACAGTCTGAGGCTGTTGCTCTAAAAGACAGAGCAGAATCAGGTCTAAGGTGACCTGCAGATATAGAGCTTTGCGGCTGCTGGAAACAGTTTGCCAAGGAAGATCTGTTTGCTGCTGCTTTCTCTGTTTGCTTCCGGAGTTATGAATGTGCTCAGTGCCTTCCTGTTATGTTTGTCTGCCTACGCCTAGAGTTTTTGAAGGCTAACAAAGGGGTTTGATTTCCACTTTTCAGAAGGACTCTCTGAGTCAAGTCTTTTTTAACTTCCTCACTAGGGCCAAATCAAAGGGGTCATTGCTGCCCCATGGGGAAAGGATGTAAATGAGTGACAGGGCTCAACTCTGGCCCATGGTAGAGACTCTTAACCCAAAATGACTCCACCAGTTTGTGTCTGATCATGGGAATGGGGGTGGGGTGAATGGAAATGTGGTGGTAGTTAACCAATGGAATTGTCGCTGTATTTTGTATTTAATGAGGGCTCTAAAGTGGTTTTGAGCAATGGCTTCTATTAGGAGTTGAACACATAAGACCGTTTCTGACCTAGGATCATATTTTTAGAACTGGATGGGACCTTAGAGGCCATCTTGTTCAATACCCTAATTTAACAGATATGGAAACTGAGGTACAGAGAGGTCAAATGTAGTAGCAGAGGCAAGATTCCACTTTACTATGCTGCTTTTTTTCACAGGCCTCATGGGCCTCACCATTGGTCATTTTCTTGAGACATCTCTTCAAATAGCATAATAGCTTTTGAGACCATTACAGATAATTGTTGCTGGGAACTTAGGTTTCTGATAGAAGTTTATTTCATGGGCCAATGCTACTGTGGAGTCAGAAGTAATTTGGTTTAGGGAACTGGCCGTATTTTGAAAGTGGTTGCTGCAGATATTTCAGATTTCAGATAAACTTTGCCAGATTGGACAAAACATATAAGACTTTAAGATCTATTACATACTTTTCTTACAATTGCTTAAGAAATGATTCAGCTAATTAAAGCTGTGTTTACATGAGATAAGTGTATCCAATTGTACCTCATTATTTGCCCTAAGCTGTTTTCTCTTCCCACTCCGTTTTGGTTATCTGCTCCAATTCTAATAAAATGGAGTGAAAGAATAAAGGCATAGTTTTGTGTGGGCGTCATAGGTATAAATGCTGCTTAATCAGTCTCTAAAGTGGTGGGAGGAGATGGAAGAAGAGAGCTGCCCAGAGCAGTTTTCAAAGATTTGCTTTGGACATAGGGTATTAGAGGTTAGTACCTTTAAAAAAAATGTTGAGTGGGCATAGACTTTAAAATTAGGTCTCTGATTTGGATTAGCCATGAACAGGTAGTAGTCCCATTTTAGGTCAATTGCCTTAAAATTTCCTTAAGAGTGGGAGTTTTTCAGGGAGGAGAGAGAGAGAGAATGAAGATCTGGGAGGAGCTGTGCCTCAGAAAAGTTAGGAGATTCAGGTTCATTTTAAGGCTGATTTTCTAAGCATACCTAAAACGCATTGCTTTAACTCTTCTCATCCTAATGTTGCTATCAAGTAGGTATGTGACTTTGAGCAATAATCATATAGTGGAAACATAGTGGAGTAAGACCCAGAAACTCAGATTTTTAGTGGTTGTTACCCTGGAAAAGTCATTTAACCTCTTTGAGCCTCAGTTTCTCATCTGTAAAGTGGAGATAATAATCTACGTACAACTTTAAAAAAGACTGTGTAAATATGTTTATGAAATGAGATGGTTGCACTAGATAATATCTAAGGTGACTTCCAGCTTAAAAATTATATGCATATTGAAATACCAGATGGTGTGACTAGTCACCAAAAGGGACCATGTTCAGACTGCTAGTTTTATGCTCCACTCCACTGAGAAGGTAGAAAGGCTAAGTGCTCTGTGATTCTTAGAGAGTGGGTGACCTTTCATACTCCATACCCACTTTTCTGTAGGTGGCCAGACTTCTTTTGTCTAAGGGGCGTGTTTATCATGGATGTATCCAATCAAAATTTGTTCTGGAGCCACCACCCACTAAAAATCTCCTCCCTCTCCCCAGTGTATAATATTTAACTGATCCCTGGACCAGTGACCTTGGCATAGTAAAGTTGTTGGACAAGTGAAGGGGGGGTGTGTGTATGCTTAACTGTATAACATTTTTAGTTGTTGTCTAGAACCCTTAAAAGGAACAAAAGTAATATATAATAAAACAATTACCGTGCACCTGCATTTGTACAGCTTCCCTCAGACTCAGGCTGCCCCAAACAGTATTACAGGCAAAGTCAAATGCACCCCAAAATACATTTTCCTCTTCCACCTGTGAAAACACAAAAGGCATATGGTAATGACATCATTTTGACTCGTGGCATCCAGTCCTTAGGTGAAGAATTCAGGAACTCTGGATCCTTGAAACTCAAGACATGGACTTGGAAGAACCCATGGTGCAAACAGGAATTCCCACAGCCTATGCTTCTCTGTTCAGTTGACCTGTCATTGGCCTGGACCCCTTATTGTTTCTCCTGACAGCTTGCTCATCACTCGTGGAATGGACTGAAAGGCAGCCACCCAGCAAGGAAAGTCTGATGACATTCTGCCTTCTTTTCACTCACCTTAATAATGCACGGCCCTTTCTGCTGACTGCAGCCTCTGGTCACTGCTACTTCCATACATACTCCTCATTCTCCACCTGCTTCAGCGGAGGTGAGGATCTGAACATCGAGGGGGTGGAATTACATTCATTTAACTACTGCCCTTCTGGATCATTGCATTATCTTCCTTTCTTAGACCTTATAAACAATATTTGAAGTGATGTGGAAAGCTGTTGGACATTTTTTCTCCCCGATCAACTTAAAAACTGGGTGAATTATTTTTCTCACTTTTCAGGAACTTCTTTTAGAGGATTCGCCATGCCCTATAGCTAGACAGGCTTTTTGGCCTTAGCTCTGGGAAATTCTTTCAGTGACCCTCTTCTTCCTCATCCCCACTTCCCAAACATTTTCGCTTTCCAGGAGAGTCATCAAGGCAGAACAAGAAACAGACATCAGGAAGCCACCTCCAGCTCCCACCCCCAAGTCAGGGAACATGGAACATTTCCCTGAAACATAGTCTCAGAACAGTTCAGTTTCAAAGAATCCTTCTGGCAAGAAGCTGGACTTAAAAATGGAAGCATAGACCTCCTCTGGAAATGGAAGCTTTTTGTTTAGATGGGTTTTACTCACAAGTCTCCACATTCTTATTTCTTCCACCCAGTGCCTAGAAAACTTTCTTGTAGGGACACCCACAGATTCATGATTTCCTTCATGTGGATGCTTCGTCTATGGACACAGATCATAACCCCTCTCTTCCTTAGTAGATAATTTCATTAGTTGCTGTGACTCTTCCCCTGCAATGCAAATTCATTCCTGACTTCCTTCTGATGGTGAGCCCCTCTAATTCAGGCTCCATCTTCTGTATGAGACCTTTCTTGATTCTTCACCAGGGGAAAACACTTCCCCAGGAAAATGACCTTGGATTTATTTTTGTATCTATTTTTATATATACTGTTGTCTCTCCTGATAGAATTTAACCTTCTTGAAGGCAAAAATGATTCATTTTTGTCTTTGTGTCTCTAGGACCTAAAAGAAAGCCTAGATGTAGTAGGTACTTAATATATGCTTGTGGGTCTGATAACCACAAGTTTTGTTGGAGTAGATAGTTATGGAGTTTAAGGCTCTATACCCTAAGCTCGAACCCCAAGCTTTTCCAGGTTCAGACAACCTGCCATACTTTGTACTCCACTGACCTAGCCTATTAGACTCCACAGTCACCTCCATGCTAGAATTCCTCATCAGAGAATTTCATTGGGGGATTCTGCACATATTAGGAACACAAATGATTGATGAATGGAATTTATTGAACTGATTATATCATCTTTGGGGATAAAGCATGCACCTAGTACATTTGCACCTTATTGTGAGTTAGTATGAGTATACAGCATATTATACATCTGCGTTTGTTGAAATGACAGCAAATTGTCCTAGGGAATGGCGGAAGAAGCAATTAATTTTGTTCAGTTATCACATAGCAGAAGGGTTTATTGCTTGCATTGTAATTTTTACTTAAAATGCCTCATTGATATTTGCACAGTTCTGTGCCTAGTTCTTCAGTTGAAAATGTTTCTTTAACTGCTGATGAACTGATTTATTGAACCCATTTTCATACAAGATAACAGACAAAAATATTAAAGGAATAAATGAACAAAATAAATAGAAACCACTACAGAAGACCAGAGCTTTTCTGTCATAAGCTGTTGAAAGAATCAGTCTGTTAGCCTTAGACACCATACCAGCCAACCCCTTAATAAAGGCTGCATGAAAATCTGAAAAGGCAATGGGACAGCTTTCTTCTATGAAAGCACTGTAACCCCAGAACCCCAATAAATGGGAATCTATGGCACACTCTCCAGCTATTCTGCATCCAAAAACGATTATGGAAATTATTCTGGTAAGTCTCAATTACTTCCACATTGTTTGGCTTTATTCCAAGACTACTTTTCTTCCCACCCCTCTTCTGTCATGCTATTCTTTTCATATCCTGGTCTCCAAGGGCCTCCAAAAGCATCTGATAAAATGAGAAGATATGAATTTGGAGTAGGCATTTCTTGCCTCATAATTATCTCTTGCTCAGTCATCACCTTAGAAAGACTTCTTGGCTTGGGTTAAGGGGGTCAGTGGAAATCTCTGTATGGGTCAACTGCCCTTGTTTAGCCATCAGTTTGATAAATTTTGTGGCCATGATTATGGCCTATTTTTGCCCATTGCTTTCCCCATTCTATTTTCCCCCCCTCCCTGTAAAAACAATTCTTCAAGCCTTTTATCATCCTCCTTGCTCTTAACCAATTTCTAAGGAAAATTCCAGCTCTGAATTTTTCTTTCTGTTTCATTCATTCTAGTTTGTATTCTGGCAACTAGAATTTTCATTTTAGAATATTTTTTCTTTTTGCAAGTTTTCATATCCTGTGGGTATGCTAGCTGTTTGTGCCACATGATTCATCTACCTACTATTTGTTATCCGTAACTGTGCTTTATGAGAGAAAAGCATGAAGTAGTGTGGAGGATGTAATACTTTATGTCTTGCCTGGTTCCCTTTTTGTTAATTATCTTCTAAGACTAAGGATTTCCAAGATAGAAAATTGAACTTAAGAAAGGAGGCAGTGAGGGTGCCATGGAGAGTACTGGATTTAAGTACAAGGATTTGGGTTCTGGGTCTGTCACTTACTTGCTGTGTGAACTTGGTCAAGTTCCTATACTTCCCTGGGTAGGAGTTTTCTTCTCTTTAAAATGAGGGGATTAGACCAGATAAGCTCTGATCAAAATTAGAAATCCAACTTGAAATCAATGACCCTAAATCCTATCATCCTGCACTAAAGGGAACTGCATAGGGGATCAACCATAAAGGGAGAGTTTCTACTCATATAAAATGAGGGAGTGAGATGGCCTCTGAGGTCCCTTTTAGCTCCAGCTATTTGATCCTACAATTCCTTGAACAACAATAATGTTACCTTATAGTCATTTTATAATCATCTTTACATTTGTATAGCAGTCTATAAGGTGTTTTAGGATTCATCATCCCATTTGATTCTCACTATAACTTTGTGAGTTAGGTAGGAATTTTTATGCCTAGTTTACAGAGAGGGAAAGGAACTAAATTTAAGGTTAGAGTTAGGGAAAATAAAATGATGTGTCTAAAGTCACACAGACACGTGTAATTGCAGACAGCATGTGTAATGGAAAAGCCAGAAATACCACCTTAGCCTTTTAAATCCTTCTCTGCCATCCCCTAACATTTGAAAAAGATAAGGGTTAAAATTGAGATGGTTTGACAAGATTTTCCAAGTTGATAAGCCCCTACTCCTGCTTTTTTTGGTGAGGGGCTCAGTAAGAGGAAGGTTGGCATTAGAGCCAGCAGTCTCCAGAACCAAGGTTTCCTCTAATTTTAAAAAATTGTCAGTAGTATCCATGTTTCATAAACAGACAAATGGAAGATAATATATATTTAGAAAGAGGTAACCTAGCGACTTGTGGATGGGTCACCCTTACTGGTAGCTTAGCTTATCTGATCCTATCCCAGTTCCCAAGAGGCAAATGTTTAGAGTTTCTCAGGGCTTGAATGGGCTGAAGATAGTTTCACTGTGGTTGGATACTGGGTATTTACTGAGGAAGTATAGCAAGAATTGTAGTTAGAAAACATTTTTTGCTAACATGGGAGGACATTCTCTCTTACACCGCCCCCTCCCCCTCCCCCTCCAAATACTAGGTCTCTGAGGAGACAGGGCTCAAACTCAAAGTACAATGGGAATGATGTTCATGTGTCAAGAACACACGTGACTAAGGGGAACCTTTCAATTCCTGGCCCTGGTGTTCTTTTCCACTCTTCATGGAATCCATATAAGAGTACCCTTACGTATCAGTCTCTGGATCATATGGATATAGATGTGAATGTAATAAGGATTTGAGAACTGATCATTGTACTCAGATATGTAGCTTTGTAGAGGAACACACACACACACACACACACACACACACACACACACACACACACGACGGCTATTTGGAACTATTGAAATTATTGAACTGAAGACACACCCAGAAGCTGTCAAAAAAGAATCTGCAAAAGAGATGAACTCAGAGGAAGGAATGGGGATTGTAAAAAAGGCAGCAGCAGTGAAGAGATAGCTTCCCCAGCTCTGCCTGGGATTTAACAAGCTGAGCCAGAAAGAATTGGAGGCACAGTGGCAACAAGCAAAAGAAGAAACAAAAAAAAAAGAAGGAAAGAAGGAAGGAGGGAGGAAAGGAAGAATGGAAGAAAGGAAGTAATGAAAGAAATAAGCATTTATTAAATAGCTACTATATTCCAGGCACTGTGCTATTAAAAAAAAAACTATCTCGTATGACCTTCACAACAGTCCTGTAAGGTAGGTGCTATTATTATCCTCATTTTACAGTTGAGGAAACTGAGGCAGACAGAGGAGAAGTGATTTGCTCATGGTCAAACAGCTAGTAAGGGTCTTCCTGACTGCAGACCCAGCTCTCCACCTACTTCTTCATGAGACTGAAAGGAGAAAGGGAACAGATGGCTGAAATCCAGCAGAAAGGGGATCCATGAAGAAGGGTTTTCAGTCCCCTATGGGCATATTAGAGGAAAGGATTTGGGAGGAAACTTCTGGCTATACTCACCTCTTCAAGGACAGATGGAAGTTTCAAAAAAAAAGTTAGCTCTTTCCTCAGCTTCCCCTCTTTGGCATTGTAATATATTCTACATGCTTCTTTTACCAAAACGGTCCCTGCATCCTGATTTTTACTTCAAACATAAAGAGATCAAAGTTTAGGGATACACAAAAATTTAAATTAAGGCAGAGAACCAAACCTCAGTCTGGGAGTCTAGGACTTTTCCTGACTGGTGGCTCTGAGCTATTGTGATTGTATTAATAATGTGTTGTCCATAGTAAACAAACTCTTCTTCATACTAGATCTCTTCCTGTCAAAGTCATTTATTAGCCTTCACTGAGATATGTTTCTTTTCTGACTACATTATATCACCAGATATCCTCTCCAGCATTGTCTGCACTTTCTCTATCCTTCCCTTCCCCATCAAACTGGTCCTAGAGGGGGAGTCGGAATACTCCCTTTCCTCACTGCCTCTAGTTTTTCCATTTACCTCCTTCATTCAGTGACCTTTCATCTTTTGACATCCACTAAATTAAAATTTTCCATTCATGAATCCCAAGGGTCATTCTCCTTCCTTTCTTAGAGAATTCAGAATCTGACTCATCATCTTCTTCTTCTTTTCAATTCTTTCTCTTATACTAGGGGACTTAAATATCTATGTAAATATTCCCTCAAACAACTTAACCTTCCATTTCCTTAACATTTTTTTAGTCTCATGACCTACTACTTCACTGTACCTGAGCTATTACATAGGATTCACCACACATTAGATCTCACTATTACCCCAAAGTGTTCCACTTTCCTAATTAGAGACTCAGATATTCCCCTATTTGACCACAACTTTCTATCTTTCTACCTCTCCTCTTATACCCATTCTTCTCCCTTATCAAATCCTCCAACTCCCTTACCTCCAGTATCTTCTCAGGCCATCTTCTGTATCCTTCCGAATTCAACTCAGTAGTTAACCATTTTGGTTCTATGCTCTCCTATGACCAATGTGAAGATTTATTTTGCTTGACTTTGCAAATGTCACAAGTTTCTGATTTTTCTTTTTCTTTTTTCTTTTCAATGGGGGAGTAGAAAGGGGAAAGAAAATAGATTTTTGTTAATTGAACAAATATAATTATATACACAAATAATTTTTAATTAATGAAGTGAAGGGGTAGGTAGGTGGCACAGTGGATAGAGTACCGGCTCTGAAGTCAGGAGGACCTGAGTTCAAATCCGGCCTCAGACCAAACACTTGACACTTACTAGCTGTGTGACCCTGGGCAAGTCACTTAACGCCAATTGCCTAAAAGCAAAAAAACAAAAAGCAAAACAAAACAAAAAAAGAAATGAAGTGAAAAAGAACCTTCATACCACCCTCTGCTCTTGGATCCTTTGTCCTTTCACCACTCTTCTCTTGCCAAATCTCAGTCCTGAATTATTCCCACCATTCTCCTCTTCAGCTCCTACTAATAAGCTGCTGAACAAAGCTTGAGTAAATCTCTCAAGCTTTCTGATTGGATACACTACAAATACATCTCATCTAACCTTAATTGGACCTTTGCTAAAGCAAGACCATCCTTGTATTTTTCCCTAATTCATCCCTTAGCTTTGTTTCCACAAAAGGTATTCCAAATCTTTTTTTCCTTGCTTGAAGTTCCCAACATGTCCTTTTCTCCAACCTCTGACAAAGAGATGACTCTTCACCTTGTGAAAGTCAGCCCCTCTACAGGCACCTTTCATCCTCTCTGTCCCATATTCTCTGGCAATTTATATCTTCAGTCATCATCTGTTCTCTCAAATCTTCAATTTCTCTCTCTCTCTCTCTCCTCTCTCTCTCTCTCTCTCTCTCTCTCTCTCTCCCTCTCTCTCTCTCTCTCTTTCTCTCTCCCTCTCCCTCTCTCCCTCTCTCTCTCTCTCTCTTTCTCCCTCCCTTCCTCCCTCTCTTTTTCCCTCCCCTTCCTTCCTTACTGTCTTCATATATTCTCAACTCTCTCCCTTAAACAAAAATCTTCATTAGACCTTTCCACAGACTCAGGCTATTATTCTATATCTTTTCTGCCTTTCTCAGCCAAACTATCTTTTAAAAATTTTAATATTTTATTTTCTCCAATTACATGTAAAAACAATTCTGAACATCTGTTTTTAAAAATTTTTGAGTTCCAAATTTTCTGTGCCTCTCATCCAGCCTCCCCGCCACTTGAGAAGGCAAGAAATTTGATATAGGTTGTGCAGTTATGTAAAACATATTTATATATTGTCATGTTGTGAAAGCAAACACAGACCAAAAAAACCCCCAAGAAAAATAGAGAAAAAGTATTTTTCGATCTGTATTCAGACTGTATCAGTTCTTTCTCTGCAGGTGGATAGCATTTTTCATCATAAGTCCTTCAGAATAGTCTTGGATCATTGTATTGCTGAGAATAGCTAAGTTATTCACAGTAGATCATCATACAATGTTGTTACTGTATACAGTGTTCTCTTGATTCTGCTCATTTCACTTTGCATCAGTTCATGTAAGTCTCTCTAGGACAGCCAAACTCTTTGAAGAAGTTGTCTAAACTAACTGTCTCAACAGGCTTTCTTCTCATTCACTCCTCAGCCCTTTGCAATCTGGATTCTGACCTCACTCAATTGAAACTGCTTTCTTCAAAGTTATCAATCATCTTTTTGCTGACAAATCTGATGATCTTGTCTTAGTCTTATTCTCTCCTGACCTTTCTTCTGCATTTGACACTGTTGTTAACCTTCTTTTGCTGAATACTCTCTTCTCTTTGGGTTTTCATGATACTACTCTTTCTTGATTTTCTTTCTACCTAGCTAATTGATCCTTCTGAATCTTGTCAACAATATTATGCTCTCCAATTCTGTTTGTTCCCCAAGGTTCTGTTCTGGGTCCTCTTCTACATTTATACTCTATCTCTTAATAATCTCACGATCTATCATGGGTTTAATTATCATCTCTATGTAGATGACTCCTAGATCTATGTATCTAGCCCCAGTCTCTACCCAGAGCTTT
This sequence comes from Phascolarctos cinereus, assembly GCF_003287225.1. Taxonomy (NCBI): domain Eukaryota; kingdom Metazoa; phylum Chordata; class Mammalia; order Diprotodontia; family Phascolarctidae; genus Phascolarctos; species Phascolarctos cinereus. The sequence goes on along the minus strand of NW_027555847.1, from coordinate 485,890,167 downwards.
AGTCATATATAGCCAATTGCCTAATGGACATTTCAAGCCAGATATCCCAGAGACATCTTAAAAGTGACATATCTAAAACTGCATTCTTAATCTTTCCCCATAAACCCTCCTTTCTTCCAAAGGCACTTCTTTATGTTGAAGGCACTACTATATTTGCAATGTCTCAGATTCCATATTTGGTATTATTCTGGACTCTACATTATCCCTCACTCCACATATCCAATCACTTGCCAAATCTTGCTGTTTTCTTACCTTTGCAATGTTGCTCTCATCTGACTCCTCTCCACATTTCCAGATAACTACCTTCATTATTTTCACAGCTTCCCAATTGGTCTCCCTGCCTTAAGTCTCTAAACCATTCTAATCCATTGCTGACAAAGTAATTTTCTTTAAGCACAGATCTGACCATGTGACCCCTTATTCAGTCAACTCTAGTGGCTTCCTATTGATTTTAAGATGGAATATAAATTTCTCACGTTAGCTTTTGAAGTCCTATGCAGCTCTCCCAACTTATCGTTCCAATTTCATTGGACATTACTCCTCCTCCCATATCCTGAGATTCAATCAAATTGGCCTTCTCCTTTTCCTTCAGAAACAACACTCAGTTTCCAGACTCCACCCATTTCTAGTGGCTAACACTCATACCTGGAAGCCACTCTAGCCTCATCTCAGTCTCTTAGAAGACTTTTCTTCATTTAAGATAAAGCTCAGACACCGTCTTGTGCAGAAAGTCTTTCTTTTTCTATCCCAGTCCTCCCAAACTACTTTGTATTTAATTACTTTGTATGTATTTGTTATTAAATTTATAGTTATGCTATATATATTTATTTATTTATTCACATTTGTCTCTTGCAATTTAATAAATACTTGATGGTTGATTGATATAGACTATAAAATAGATAAAAGGACCAAGTAGAGCAGAGGGCCATTATATTTCTAAAAGTTAGTTAATTGTTGTAACAGGATAAGGCTGATAAATTCTTAAAGAGAAAAGGGGTAAGGAAAACTCAGTAATAACTAGAGAAAAGATCATATCATGAGACATCCTCCAGGGAGAAGATAGGAAAGGACTGGGAAGGATTCAGATCTGCCACCATTAAGCAAAGAAGAGGGAGAGAAAGGATTGAATGGCCTGTGACCAAGTACTCTACAGTGACACCCATCTGTGAGATGAATACACACATACATATATAATATACACACATATGTACATATACTATATATGTATATATACATTCATAACATACATGTACATGTATATATACATATGCAAACATATAGATAGATATAAATAGTCTCCCCCACTCCAATCCATCCTCAATTCATCCACAAAGTGATTTTCCTAAAGCGTAGGGCTAACTATGTGATGATCCCCCTCCATCCCAAATCCCCACTTAGTACTCCTGTGGCTTCTTATTGCCTCCCAGATCAAATACAAAACCCTCTGTTTGGCATTCCAAAACCTTCATAGCCTAGCCCCCTCCTTGTCTTTCCAGTCTTATACTCTTCAGTCCAGTGACACTGGCCTCCTGGCTTTTCCACAAACAATTCGCTCCATCTCTTGACTGGGGGCATTTTCTCTTGTTGTCCTTCATGCCTGGGATGCTCTCTGCTCCACTTACTGACTACCTTGGCTTCTTTGAAGTCTGGACTAAAATCCCATCTTTTTCGGGAAGCCTTTCCCAACCTCCTTAATTCTAGTCCTTTCCCTCTATTAATTATTTCCTATTTGTCCTGGAGATAGCTTGCTTCATATATATATATTTGTTTGCATATTGTCTCTCTCATTAGATGGTAAGCTCCTTGAGGGCAGGGACTGTCTTTTGCCTCTTTTCGCTTCCCCAGTGCTTAGCATAATGCCTGATTTAATGTTTATTTACTGACTTGCTGACTAGTGTATCCTCCAGGAGAAGGTAAGCACTGTCAGGGCATGTACTCAGTATTCCCAGCACCATGAACGTAGAATGTGCTTAATATGTTTGTTGAATTGGATCTGCAGAATAGAGGAGCTGAATCAATAATCCCTTTGGTACTAACTGTATGAACTTGGGCAAATCACTACACATCTCTGAACTTTCAGCTTCCTCATCTATAAAACAGGGGCAATTATACCTGCAATACTTACCTCATAGGGTTGTTGTGAGAAGCAAAAGAAATAAAGGAGTAAGTTATTTTTCAGTCAATCAGTAGTAAGCTTACCATACCAAAGCTTTGTGTTATGTGTTATAAATAAAAGCAGGAGGAGAGACAGTCCCTGTCTTTAGATAATTCATGTTCTAATGGAAATGAAGCTAAAAGTGTGTGTGGGTGTGGGTGTGGGTATGGTGGGAGGATGAAGGTAACCACAGGGGAATGGTGGCATGGTCTAGAGAATGAGGGATGGCTGGTCTACAGCCCTTTCCCCAAATGCCAGTTCTGGGAAAAACTCACCAATGGGAGAGGGGGCCTACAGGAGTAGACTCAGCTGAATCATAGTGGCATAGTTTGGAGAATGAGGGATGCCTGGTCTGGAGTCCACTAGAATATTGCTCATATTCTTTGGAGACTAAGGTCTGGCCCACATGTGAATGTTAGTGGGCCAGGTGCCAATAACCATGTAGCCCTCAAACCTTAAATTGGTATATAAATGTCAGTTACTAATATTTCTTGTAATACAATTTTCCTACTAGTAATAATCTCAAATATCTTTTCTAGTTTGAACATTTTCTGATTAATGAGGGATTAAATATTCACATTTTCATTTTACAGATAAAGAAACTGAATGGTTGAGTAATAAGACTGATTATAGCTCAAGTAAATATAAAACAAGATTTGGCATAAACACCCCCAATTTTCCAATTGCCACGTTGGTGTTGTATACTGAGCACTGTATGTTCTCTCTCATATTCATTTACACAGGTTTCAGAAAACAGGAGATTTATAATGATTAGTTTTTCTGTTACATTGTTTTAAAATTTTGGTGATGAGGTAGCTTCCATATCTCAGAAAGGATGGGGCAGCTAGGTGGCACAGTGGATAGAGTGCTGGGACAGAGCTCATCTTCCTGAGTTTAAATCTTGCCTCAGATACATACTTGCTGTGTGACCTTGGGCAAGTCACTTAACCCTTTCTGCCTCAGTTTCCTCATCTGTGGAATGAGCTGGAGAAGGAAATGGCAAACCACTCCAGTATCTTTGCTAAGAAAACCCCAAATGGGGTAACAGAGTCAGACATAAATAACAAAAAATTAAATTGGAAATACTTAATCATCCACATAAAGAAACCTATATTTGACTCCCCGGATATTTCCTTTAATTATTTTCTCTACGTCTCTACTCAGTAAAGACTTAGAAAGCAAAACAAAGGAATCATGATGCCTAAAATAAAATACTTGTGTGAGTCATCACAATCATCTATTAAATGTCTATTTCCACTACTTCGATTGGGGCTGCTCAATGAGAGTGAGCATAAATGACATAATCCCTTCCTGTGAGGGGCTAAAAGGAACAATAATAATATAAACATCTGTTCAGATGGTCTTTTAATTACAGTCCACTCCTAATTTTCCATACTAGAAATTGTAGAATCTTTGTATCAGTAGGAATTTTAAAGGTCACCTTGGTAAACTTCTCTCCTCCACCTTCTCATGAGAAATTTTGACTCCTAGGTCTAGATATAGGATTAGAACATAATTTCCTAACTCCTAGTATAGTGAGTTAAAAAAAATTCCATTGCACTGACATCATACCATTAATTAGCAGTATTTGGTTGTACTTATTTCAGTCTGCTGACTTTGCTTAATTGTACTATGATCCAGTTCACTGCTAGGTGGCACAATATTAAGAGGGCTAAACCTTGAGTCAAGAAGACCTGAATTCAAATCCAGCCTCAGACACTGCCTAGTTTCTCGACCTTAGGCAAGTCACTTAATCTCTGTTTATCTCAGTTTCCTCATCTGTAAAATAGGGGTACTAATAACTAATACCTGCCTCCCTGGATTGTTTTCAGGATAAAATGAGATAATATTTGTTAAGTATTTTGCAAGCTATGAAGTGATATATAAATGTTAGCTATTACTACTACTACTACTACTACTACTACTACTACTACTACTACTACTACTACTACTACTACCACCACCACCACCACTACTACTACTACCATTACTACTACTTTTTTATCTCTTATATAAAGACATCATAAAACACTGCATAAAATGCCTTACAGAAACGAACACATGCTATGCCTAAATCAGACTAGTTTTATTATTATTTTTTTATTGTGGTACAGTTCAATAATGTTCTTCTCCTTATGCACATTAACAGTTCCTCTTTAATTTCTTATTGTAGAGTCCCTTTGGAATACTGAGAGGTTAAGTAATCTGCTCATGACCACACATCTAGTATGCATTAGAAAAAGAACTTAAGCCTAGGTTTTTCTGACAAGGGTGGCCCTTTATTCACTACACTTGGGGACCAGTCTAGTAACCCCATAAAAATAAGGTTCAGTTTAGCTGGGTTAGTTCTCAGTGAACCCGTCTTCACTCCCAGTGATCACTTCTTTCTCTTATTAGTGCTCATACACCATTCCTCACTTTTTTCTAAGCATTTATAAATCAATCTAGGTTGTCTACTTTGTGGATTATTGTGAATTAATTTGGATTCATGCTCCACGATGTAGAGTTGGTTTGTACAGCATTGCTCTTCATGGCAGGATTCTCAGGTGCCTAGGTGCCACATTTTGTCCCTAGCTAACCTGATTGGATAGATTATGTTTATCTTAGATTAAGATTACCTTCTGAATTTCCTCATTGCTGAGGGAGAATGTCTTTCTTCTTGTGTGAATGTGTGGCTTGCAGAATAACTCTTATTATGAAAGCCTAGCACTTTCAAACCTAGTCTGAGGGTATATACTGACAAATATGAACAGAAATAGTGAGCTTAAAGCCCTACTGATTCAGGGAATGCCCCCTTCCCCCATTTCCTTAGAGTATCCCAGAACTGCCATTTGTATACACTGAAAATGACATTGGAAATGCTTTTTTTTCTTGATCACTCTATAGCTAGGAGCCCAGAAACTTTCTATAGAATTTTGGAGGGGAACAGAAGGCAGTTCTTTTCTCTCCAGAGCTTACAAAGCTGTCTTATTACATCCTTCAGTTTCCAAAGAGAAGAAAATAATTCATTTTAAGTTAAACAAAAGTGTGTCAAGCTTTTGCCCACAATTTGAGCTAAATCCAAAAAGCTGGTTTAAATTTCACATTTTAATTTCCACCTGCCTTTGCTTCTGTTGGTTTTTGCAAAACTTAGTGGTTCATAACTTTGCTTTAGTATAGACTAGAGTGACTTACCCAAATTGTATGGAGCGATTGCCTATATATCCTTGGGTATGATCTCTTTGTGTTTCAATTCTTTGCTATAAATGAAGCCTATTAATTTATTCAAAAAGCACTTACTGAGTGTCTACTACATGTTAGATAGTGTACTAGAATGTACACTAGGAATAGAAGGATAGAAATGTTATAGTCCCTGCCCTTTAGGAGATTATATTGTTATTGTTTAGTTGCTTTCAGATGCATCTGAGTCTGTGACCCCATTTGTGATTTTCTTGGTGAAGATACTGGAATGGTTTGCCACTTCGTTTTCCAGTTCAGTTTATGGATGAGTAAACTGAGGCAAACAGGGTTAAACGACTTGCCCAGAGTCACATGGCTAGCATGTTTCTGAGGCCAGATTTGAACTCAGGAAGATGAGTCTTCTTGACTCCAGACCCTGTATTCTCTCCACTGTGCCACCTAACTGTCATATTATATTATATTATATTATATTATATTATATTATATTATATTATATTATATATATTATATTATATTATATTATATTATATTATATTATATATATATTATATTATATTATGTTATGTATGTTATGTTATGTTATGTTATGTTATGTTATGTTTATGTTATGTTATGTTATGTTATTTATGTTATGTTAATGTTATTTATGTTATGTATATTATATTATATTATATATATTATATTATATTATATTATATTATATTATATTATATTATATTATATTATATTATATTATATTATATTATATTATATTATATTATATTATGCTGTGTAGATATCAGACATGCTGGTCTGTAGGCTCATGTAGGGTCAAAAAAAATGTCAACAGTTGTCAGTATTTCTGACCTTCTAAAGTCTCTCTTCTCTATGTATCATCACTTAGAATCTTAAATCAGTAATTCTGGGTAAGTATATACTCAAAGACAGACCCTTTTCTAGTTTCCTACAGCCTGATAAGCAATTCCAACATTTGTGTGCACATAGAAACAATTTGTGTTGTTGTTGTTTATTCTCTTCAGTTGTGCCTAACTCTTTGTGATTCCATTTGGGGTTTTCCTGGCAAATGTACTGGAATGGTTTGCCATTGCCTTCTCCAGCTCATTTTACAGGTGAGAAAACTGAGGCAAACAGGGTTAAGTGACTTGTCCAGTGTGACACAACTAGTAAGTATCTAAGGTTAGATTTGAAATCAGGAAGATGTGTCTTTCTGACTTCAAGTTCAGCACTCTATCCTCTGTGCCACCTAGCTGCCCTCTATAGAAATAATTAGAATTGTCCAAAAGCACTGCCTCTGAAGGTTGTGGGTTCCCCCTCCTTAGGGATATTCAAGCAAAGGTTGACCATTTCTCTTAATCCTTTTCTTTGGATTGCTTAGGATGAGATCCTTGTTGAGGTACAGCATGGACCAGTCGGTTTGTGAGATAGTTTACAACTCAGAGCTTCTATGACCATGACTAAGTCACCTAAACCTTCTGGGCCTCTTTCCTTATCTTTAAAATAACTGGATTTGAATCTTAAGGTCCCTATCTGCTCTAGAATTTTGTGAAAAGTTGCTTTCTCCTAAATTGTCCAGACTTAGTCTATGACCTAATCAAATTCATCAGATAATTACCTACAGTCTGACAATTAGTATGCTTTACACCCCCGCAACAGTAGAAAGCTAGACTTCACATAGATACATGTTGATTAAAGGACTTCAATAATTCAAACCTCTGTGGCATCATTGGTGAGAGTAGTTTTACAATGCTCTGTGCCTGGATTGGTGGACTTTGTGAGTTATAATAGCTCAACAAAGTTCCTCCCCTGTTAACCAACCTTTCCTTTAAACTTAGGTAGGGAAGATGGCAGAGTGAAAAGGTAGCCACTCTCACTCTCCCCTATCAACTTCTGAAAACCCAGAAAATATCACCCCAGAAAAAAACCCTGGAACAGCTGAACTAGAAGAAAGATGGGGAGTGCAGCAGCCCAGCAAATCCCAGTGCCTCAGCAAAAATAAGGAAGGCAGAACTACAAGGGGCCCCAGTCTGATAAGTACCCTGCGGAATTCTGAAAGGAGGTGAAGAAAACAACCTAAAGGCTTCCTAAAGCCCTGGCCTTGCTGTTCCACCCAACACCAGGTGAGCTGTCAGAGCCCTGCAGCCTCCAATTGTGAAGAAATCCTGAAGCCCAGGTGGTAGACAGGCAAACACCAACACCTGGACCTCCGAGTGCCTCAGTGAGGGGGGGGAACCGGTGGAAACCAGCTCAGAAAACCACCAGGTGCCTGGCACCACCACAAAGGAATCTCCCAGTGCATTAGCAGAAACAGGGAGACAACACTGCAGGGGCCCCAGGCAGATAAACACCCTGTAGCACCCATCTAAAAGGAGCTGAAGAAAGCTAAAGGAAAGGAAAAGCAGGCAACCTAGAATTGCCTGAAAGTTCCAGCCTTGCTGATTCCAGCCCAACAAGAGGTAAGCTGCCAGAAACCTACAGTCTCCAATTGCCAACATAAGAGGCCCCAGCACACAAAGCCAGTGACCAAGACCTAGGCTCCCAACACAAGAAGCTTGGGTCAGTCCCTCTGTTCCCCAGCAGGAGAGCTCAATCTCTTTAAAGGCCAGGGAATAAAGAAACACCATGAGTAAAAAGAAACGTACCATAGATTCATATTATGAGAAGAGTAAAGATCAGGACAGAAATTCTGAAGAGGACAACATTGTCTGCAACAACAAAAGGGAATATGAACTGGTCTGAAGCCCAAAAAGCCTTCTTAGAAGAGCTCAAGAAGGATTTTAATAGTCAAATGAAAGAGGTAGAAGAGTCCTTCAAAAATACAATTGGCCAATTGGAAAAAAAATACACTGAAGAAAACAAGTCCCTAAAAAACACAATTGGCCAATTGAAGAAGGAAGTACAAAAACTAACAGAAGAAAACAATCTGTTAAAAACTAGAATTGGACAAATGGAAACTAATGTCTCTATGAGAGAGCAAGAATCAGTCAAACAGAAACAAAAAAATGAAAAAATAGATGAAAACGTAAAATACCTCATCAGTAAAACAACCGACCTGGAAAATCGATTCAGGAGAGACAATTTAAAAAGTATTGAATGAAAAAAGAGCCTGGACAGTATCTTTCAGGAAATCATAAAGGAAAACTGCCCTGAAGTCCTAGAACCAGAAGGGAAAATAACCATAGAAAGAATCCACTGATCACCACCTGAAAGAGATCCCAAATTGACAACACCAAGGAATATAATAGCAAAATTCCAAAATTACCAGATGAAAGAGAAGGTGCTGCAAGCAGCCAGAAAGAAACAATTTAAATATCATGGAACCACAGTCAGGATTACACAGGACCTTGCAGCTTCTACATTAAAAGACCGCAGGGCATGGAACATGATATTCCTAAGGCAAAGGAGCTTGGAATGCAGCCAAGGATCAATTACCCAGCAAAAATGAGCATCATTTTTCAAGGGAGGAGATGGATATTCAACAAAATAGGAGACTTCCAAACTTTCCTGATAAAAAGACCAGAGCTCAAAAAAAATTTGATCTTCAAGTACAGGACTCAAGAAGGACTTAAAAAGGTAAATGGGACAGAAAGATACAATATGTTGTTAATAAGGGGGGGCTGTTTAAACCCCTACAAGGGAATATGACACTTGCAACCCTTGAGAACTGTATTGTTATTACACCATGTTAAAGGAGTATACATAAAGAGGGTGGATATTAGTTGACTTTGATGTAATGATAAAAAAAAATCTAATCAAGTGGGTTAAATGGATCCAAATAAGTGGATCAATCTGATCTTAGAAAATGTACTGAGAAAGGAGGAGGCAGACAAGGGTAAATTACATTACAGGAAAAGACACAAAATCCTATTACAGCAGAGGGAAGGGGGGGGGAGCATTGTTTGAACCTTACTCTCATCAGATTTGGCTCAAGAAGGGCATAACATAATCAGTTAGGTATAGAAATCTAACTTGCCCTATAGGCAGTAGGAGGGAAAAGGGGAAAGAAAAGGGAGGGGGAAAGAAGGGAGGGAAGAAGCAGTAAGAGTAAAGGGGAAGAAAAGGGAAAGGGATAATAAAAGGGGAGGGACTGAAGGAGGCAGTGGTCAAAAGCAAAACACTAGTGAAGGGTGGAAAGGAAAAAGGAGAAAGAAAAGCATAAATGGGGGAAAGGATGGAGAAAAAGACACAGATAGTAATCATAACTGTGAATGTGAATGGGATGAACTCTCCCATAAAAAGGAAATGGATTGCAGAATGGATTAAAAACCATAATCCTACAATATGTTGTTTACAGGAAACACATTTGAAAAAGAGTGACACATACAGGGTAAAGGTAAAAGGCTGGAGCAGAATATATTATGCTTCAGCTGAAGTAAAAAAAGCAGGGGTAGCAATCCTGATCTCAGACAAAGCAAAAGCAAAAATAGATCTAATCAAAAGAGATAAGGAAGGAAACTACATCCTGCTAAAAGGCACCATAGACAATGAAGTAATATCATTACTAAACATATATGCACCAAATGGTATAGCATCCAAATTCTTAGAGGAGAAGTTCAGGGAGTTACAGGAAGAAATAGACAGCAAAACTATACTAGTGGGGGACCTCTCCCCCTCTCTGCACTAGATAAATCTAACCACAAAATAAACAAGAAAGAAATTAAGGAGGTGAATAGAACATTAGAAAAGTTAGGTATGATAGACCTCTGGAGAAAACTGAATGGGGATAGAAAGGAATATACTTTTTTCTCAGCAGTACATGGCACATACACAAAAATTGACCATGTACTAGGGCATAAAAACCTCACAATCCAATGCAGAAAGGCAGAAATATTAAATGCATCCTTTTCAGATCATGATGCAATAAAAATTATATGTAATAAAGGGCCATAAAAGACTAAAAAATAATTGGAAACTAAATAATCTAATCCTAAAAAATGATTGGGTCAAACAACAAATCATAGAAACAATCAATAATTTCATTCAAGAGAATGACAATAATGAGACAACATACCAAAACTATGGGATGCAGCAAAGCAGTTCTTAGGGGAAGTTTTATATCTCTAAATGCTTACATAAATAAAATAGAAAAAGAGGAGATTAATGAATTGGGCATACAACTAAAAAAACTAGAAAAAGAACAATTAAAAATCCTCAACTAAACACAAATTAGAAATATTGAAAACCAAAGGAAAAATTAATAAAATTGAAATTAAGAAAACTATTGAACTAATAAATAAAACTAAGAGCTGGTTTTATGAAAAAACCAATAAAATAGATAAACCTTTGGTTAATTTAATTAAAAAAAAGAAAGAAGAAAACCAAATTACTAGTATCAAGAATGAAAAGGGAAGCTACCACCAAGGAAAGGAAATTAAAACAATAATTAGGAATTATTTTGCCCAACTATATGCCAACAAATTTGACAATCTTAGTGAAATGAATACATATTTACAAAAATATAAATTGCCCAGATTAACCGAAGAGGAAGTAAAATACTTAAATAACCCCATCTCAGAAAAAGAAATTGAACAAGCCATTGATGAACTCCCTAGGAAAAAATCTCCAGGGCCAGATGGATTTACATGTGAATTCTATCAAACATTTAAAGAACAATTAATTCCAATACTATATAGACTATTTGGGAAAATAGGTGAAGAAGGAGTCTTACCAAATTCTTTTTATGATACAAATATGGTGTTGATACCTAAACCAGGAAGAGTCAAAATAGAGAAAGAAAATTATAGACCAATTTCTCTAATGAATATAGATGCAAAAATTTTAAACAAAATACTAGCAAGTAGATTGCAGCAACTTATCACAAGAATAATACACTATGACCAGGTAGGATTTATACCAGGAATGCAGGGTTGGTTCAATATTAGGAAAACTATCAGCATCATTGAGCATATCAACAACAAAACCAACAGAAACCACATGATCATCTCAATAGATGCAGAAAAAGCTTTTGATAAAATACAACACCCATTCCTATTAAAAACACTAGAAAGCATAGGTATAAATGGAGTCTTCCTTAAAATAATAAATAGCATATCTAAAACCTTCAGCAAGCATTATATGTAATGGGGACAGGCTAGAAGCATTTCCAATAAGATCGGGGGTGAAACAAGGATGTCCATTATCACCACTGTTATTCAATATTGTACTGGAAACTTAGCTTTAGCAATAAGAGAAGAAAAAGAAATTGAAGGCATTAGAATAGGCAAAGAAGAAACAAAGCTATCACTCTTTGCAGATGACATGATGATATACTTAGAGAATCCTAGAGAATCAAGTAAAAAACTACTTGAAATAATAAACAACTTTAGCAAAGTTGCAGGCTATAAAATAAACCCACATAAATCATCAGCATTTCTATATATTACCAACAAAGCCCAACAGCAAGAGATAGAAAGAGAAATCCCATTTAAACTTACTGTAGACATTATAAAATATTTAGGAGTCTACCTCCTGAAACAAACCCAGGAACTCTATGAACACAATTACAAAACACTTTTCACACAAATAAAATCAGATCTAAATAATTGGAAAAACATCAGTTGCTCATGGGTAGGCCGAGCTAATATAATAAAAATGACAATCCTACCTAAGCTAATTTACTTATTCAGTGCCATACCAATCAAACTACCAAAAAATTATTTTATAGAGTTAGAAAAAATAATAACAAGATTCATTTGGAAAAACAAAAGGTCCAGAATATCAAAGGAACTAATGAAAAGAAATGCAGGGGAAGGTGGCCTAGCAATTCCAGATCTTAAATTGTATTATAAAGCAGCAATCATCAAAACTGCTTGGTACTGGCTAAGAAATAGGGAGGTGGATCAGTGGAATAGGTTAAATATGCAAGACACAGTAGTCAATGACTATAGTAATCTATTATTTGATAAACCCAAAGACCCCAGCTTCTGGGAAGAACCCACTCTTTGAAAAAAACTGCTGGGAAAACTGGAAAAGAGTATGGCAGAAACTAGGCAGAGACCCAAATCTCACACCACATTCCAAAGTAAAGTCAGAGTGGGTTCATGACTTAGATATAAAGGCTGATACCATAAGTAAACTGGGAGAACAAGGAATAGTTTACCTATCAGATCTATGGAGAACAGAAGAATTCATGACCAAACAGGAGATAGAGAACATTATGAAAAGCAAAATGGATAATTTTGATTACATTAAATTGAAAAGTTTTTGCACAAACAAAGCCAATGCAACTAAGATTAGAAGGAAGGTAGAAAATTGGGAAAGAATTTTTACAACCAGTCTCTCTGATAAAGGCCTCATTTCTAAAATATATAGAGAATTAAGACAAATTTATAAGAACACAAGCCATTCCCCAATTGATAAATGGTCAAAGGATATGAACAGACAGTTCTCAGATGAAGAAATTAAAGCCATCTATAGTCATATGAAAAAATGCTCTAAATGTTATTGATTAGAGAAATGCAAATCAAAACAACTCTGAGGTACCACATCACACCTATCAGATTGGCCAACATGACAAAACAGGAAAATGATAAATGTTGGAGAAGATGTGGGAAAATTGGAACACTAATACATTGTTGGTGGAGTTGTGAAATGATCCAACCATTTTGGAGAACAATTTGGAACTATGCCCAAAGGGCTACAAAAATGTGCATACCCTTTGATCCAGCAATAGCACTTCTAGGGCTATATCCCAAAGAGATCAAACAAATGGGAAAAGGACCCACATGTACAAAAATATTCATAGCAGCTCTTTTTGTGGTGGCAAAGAATTGGAAATTGAGAGGATGCCCATCAATTGGGGAATGGCTGAGCAAGTTGTGGTATATGAATGTAATGGAATACTATTGTGCTATAAGAAATGATGAACAGGCTGACTTCAGAAAAACCTGGAAAGACTTATATGGTCTGATGCTGAGTGAAGTGAGTAGAACCAAGTGGACTTTGTACATAATAACAGCCCTGTTATGCGACGACTAATATTGTTAAACTGAACCCTTCTCAGCATTACAAGGATCTAAGACATCTCCAGAGGCCTCAGGATGGAAAATGCTGTCCACATCCAAAGAAAGAACTATGGAAGTCAAATCACTATCACTTATTTTTACCTTCTGTTGAGTTTTGTTTCATCTTTCTGATGGTTCCTCCTATTGGTTTTAATTTTTACTTACAACTTCACTAATGTGAAAATATGTTTAATAGGAATGCCAATGTAAAACCTATATCAGATTGTGCGCCATCTTGGGGAGGGTGGGGGGGAGGAAGGTGGAGAAAAATTTTCAACTTAAAAGCATATGGAAGTGATTGTTGATAAATCAATAAATTAATAAAATTGGAAGAAAAACAATAAAGTTCGGTAGGCTCCTGGATGACAGATATACGGTGCCCTTGTCAGGCTTGTAGTTGAAGCTCTTTCAGCATAGTAGGTCCTAACAGAGCTTACATGCCACTGGTATAATCTTTGACAATCACATTTGAGTCACCTCCATGCCACTATGAGGCATCCAGAATTAGACTGGAGTGGCTCCTAGTGATCCCCCAGCACTTTTTTAAAATGCTTACAAACTTTAAAATGATCAGGAACAGATTCCAAGTATTATTAAATTCCACAACCTATCTCTGACATAATTCTAGTATTATAGAGTACTGGAATTTCTGGAGGAAAATATTCTCATGTGGTTCTCTATCCATAGTCTCAGGAACCCTGAGATGAAATTTGAGCTTTGTTCATTGCTACTTAAAATAATCCTGATATGCGTTAGGGTCTAAATACTTGACATTAACTTTTGGATTACAGGCTTTTGAATTTCATCATATAGTGTTAAGGAAAAAAATAAAGCCACAGTGCTATTATTAGACTTTAAAAGGTCAGCAATGGCTATCAGCAATAGGAAAATTTATATATAATGACTGGTTGCTTTTTTTCTGTAGAGTACAGAGAAACCAGTAGACTCTTTGCATCCTCCCAGTATGTGAAATGATATTATTTATTTTGAATATGGACATTTATCTAAAGAAACCAAAAGCCAATTGCATTTTATTTAGGGGCATGGCATTTGGAAGTAGCATTATTTTGGGGGGATCCTAGGAGGCAGTGTGAAATAGAGGAGAGAGGACTTGCCTGGGAACAAAGAGACCTAAGATCTATGATCAGCTCTTCCAATAACTAGTTGTGTGACTGGATGAATCACTAATGCCTCTTGGTGTCAGCAGGCCCATTTGATTGTACCATAAAATATGCAGAGGGGGAGTCATGTGTAAGGAGACTGGAAAGTGGGAAGGGGCCAGGTAGTTTAGAGCTTTAATGTTAAAGGAGTTTATATTTTATTCTAGTGGTAACAGAGAGTCATTGGATTTGTTGAAAGGTAAAGTACAGGGAGTGATATGGTCTCATTTGCTCTATAGAAAAATCACTTGGGCATGTGTGGAGGATGTATTGGAGTGAGGGAGAAGTTTGAGGCAGGAAGATCAAATAGGAGGCAGGTGACCCAGGCCTGAACTAGAATGGTAACCCTGTTGGTAGAAAGAGATAGACATACATGAGAGATGTTGTAGGGATAGAAACCACAAGACTTAACAACTCATAGGATATGTAGAGTGAGTGAGAGCAAGGAGTTGAAGATGACCGGAAGGATGTGATCTAGTCTGAACAGTATTAGGGAGGTTCAGGAGAGAGGTAGGGTAGGTTTTTGGAAAAATATGATGAGCTTGGTTTCAGACTTGCTGAAAACTGAGAGAAAGCAGTACCGTGAAAACCAAGTAGAGAGTCTGCAGATGGAAAGAGTGATCAGTGGTGTCAAAGTCTGCAGAGAAGTCTTGGAAGTCAAGAGAGGTCAAGAAGGATGAGGATTAAGGAAAGATCATCACTTTTAGCAATTAGGAGATCACTGAGTTTCTGAAGACAATGATCAGTCTAACAAAAGTCTGGCAGCAGGGAACAAGCCAGTAGATAGTTATTGAAGATTGATCTTCAGGTCTACCCTGTGAGATAAGTACTATAGGTTTTATCTCCATTTTTCAGATGAAGAAACTGAGGCTCAGAGAGATTGTTTGATATACATGCTATTTCATGACAGTAAGTAGAAGAGGCAGGATTAAAATCTGGGTGTTCCTGACTTCAAGCTCACCATCCAATCTAACATAAAGCAACTTTCTAAATGAAAGAAATATACTAGTTACCCTCTCTAAAGTATATATATATATATATATATATATATAGTAAGAGTTTATTTACATTGATCTAGTTTGCAGGATGCTTTACAATATTTCTTATTAAAAAATTATTTAGCTTCTTCACTGTGCCATGCATTGGGCAGAAAATATATCTCACAATCTTATCCTTTAAGCAGGCTCATTAGAGATGTTACATGCAAAAATAATATAGCAAAATGTAAACATACCTCAATTAAAGTCCTACTCTGATACCTCATTGTGGACTGCAGGTGACCCTGGATTTCTAAAGATAATATCAATTTTGTGCACATTATGTCAGGCCCTATCAAACATGAATGACTTTATAGAGCAGTACCAATATAGACATTCTATGTGATAACCAAACCATAACATATGTACGGCCAGAGATACTAATGGCTAGAGTTTGGTAGCCAGGTAATGAATATTTTTGGTCACAGCAACTCACAAAAACTATCTACCAAAGCATAGATGGGTTTCCCTCTGTGCTTCTGGCTGTAGCTTTGTAGGCACTGAAGTAGGTTGTTTATAGAGATATGAACACAGCAAAGAGAATTCCCTCGATGATAAAGGAACTATCCTCAGAGTTACAAGCCCGGTTTATGAATAGGAAAGTATGCTATAATTTTAAAGGTCATAAAAGCAAAATATATTTATAATAAACTTTAAAATTACATTATTTCTGCCTCAGAAACAGATACCAACTCTTGCAAAGTGAGTGAAGATGCAATACACAATGAAGAGGATTTATAATCACTTATTAAATAAGTCAGACACACAACACTTTTTGAGTATTTGTTATAAAAGTCAGTGAACAAGTATTAAGTGCTAACTATGTGCTAGGTAAGAGGCAGCTAGTTGGCGAGGTGAATGGAATGCTGGGATTGGAGTTGGAAGACCTGAATGCAAATATGACCTCAGACATTTTCTAGCTATGTGATCCCAGGCAAGTCACTTAACCTCTGTTTGCCTTAATCCACTGGAGAAGGAAATGGCAAACCACTCCAGTATCTTTGCGGAGAAAACTGCGTGGACAACATTGGTGAGCTATGGTGCATGGGGTCATGAATTGCTGAATGACTGAACAACAATAATGTGCTAGGTACTATGCTAAGCACTAGGGATACAAAGACAAGGGGGGGGGAAACAGTCTTGGCTCTCAAGGAGCTCAAAGGGGACACAACATGCAAACAACTAGGTACTAACAAAATGTTTTCTAGATAAACTGGAGATAATCACCAGAGGGAAGGCATTAGCATTAAGAGGAATCAGGAAGGGCTTAAAGGATTCTTGTGGAATGTGGGCTTTTTAGCTGGGCCTTGAAGGAAGCCAGGGAGAGCAGGAGATGAAGATGAGGGGAAAAATTCCAGGCATGGGGGATAGCTAGAAAAAATTCCAGCCAGGAGATGAAGTGTTTTGTTTCAGGAGCAGCAAGGGGGCCAGTGTCACAGGACTTCATCATATGGAAGGGAATAAGGCAGAAGGATAATGGAAAAGTAGGAGAGGACTGGGTTTTTAAGGTCTTTGAAAGCCAAACAGAGGACCTGTTATTTGATTATGGAGGTGATAGTGAGCCACTAGAATTTATTGAACAGGAGATGACATGAGCATCTTAAAGCTAGTGTACAGGAGACAGGAAGGCATCAAAATTTCACCAAAGGAAAATAGACAGTACTTGGCAACAGATTGGAAATGGTGGGTGAAAGAGAGTGAAGAGTGAAGGATTCTACTTCAGTTGGGGTGGATGGTGGCACATTTGATAGTAATAGGGAAATTGTGAAAAGGGTAAAAACAGATAAAAAGTTTGGTTTGGGATGTGTTGAATTTCAGATGTTTATGAAATCAGTTATATATATGCAATAGAAGATGTGAGTCTGGAAATCAGCAAAGAGGTGAGGGCTAGAGAAGTAGATTTGAGAATCATCTTCACAGAGATGATAATTAGGATCATCTTCATAGAGAAAATTGAATTTGTGGGAGATCAAGGATTCCCCAAGCAAAAGAGCATGTAGAGAGAAGATAAGAGGGCTAGGACAGAGCCTTGAGGGACACAATCATGACATGGATGAAGATCCAGTAAATGATACTGAGGAGAAGTCAAGACAGTAGGAGGAGAACCAGAATAGAACTGTGCCATGCAAATGTAGGGAGAAGAAATTATTGCGGGGAAGAAGGTGGTCAACAGTGTAGTGTGAAAGGCTGAAGAAAGGTCAAGAAGAATGAGGATTGAGAAAAGGGTATTAGATTTGGCAATTAAGAGATTGTTGATAATTTTGGAGAGCAATTTCGGTTGAATGATGAGGTTGGAAGTGCCTCCCCTCACCCATCATAATGCTTCTATAGAAGAGAAATATTTAGAAACATTTATATGGGCTGGTAAAGTGTTTCACTTATTTACAAGGTTGTTATATATACATATGTGTATATACATATATATGTATACATACACACATGTACTCATACACACATAGGTATATATGTACAACATATCTATATATGCATGTATATACACACATACACATATTGCACACATACATATACATACACACATGCATATATAATTATGCATGCATACACACATACATATATACACACACACACATACACACACATTTAATATGAGAGGCAACATGGTGCAGTGGATAGAGAATTGGGCTTGAAACCAGAAAGTCAGCTTCAAGCCCTGCCTTTGACACATAGTAGCTTTGTGATTTTGGGTAAGTCACTGGACTTCTTAGTGCCCTAGCCAACTCTTTAAGATTAAGTTGCAGAGAAGGTACCAACCTGCACTGGCAGAGGAAGTTTCCACTCCCAGGAGTTCCATGCTTTTATATAAAGTTTGTAGACTATCCTTTTAAAGTCACCCTGTACTTTTTGTTTTGACTATCAATGAATATTTATTAAGCACTTACTAAGTGCCAGGCTCAGGGGATTAAAAAATAAAAAAAAAAAAAAGAGAGAGACAAAACCCAGCCCTTACACCTAAAGGGCTTACATTTCAATGCAGATAATATGTAAATAACCTGGCTCATATTAGATATATGCAGACTGGTTGGAAGGACTTCTCAGAGAAGTCACATTCAGTTTGGGGATAGGGTAGAGGCTTTCCACAGATTGAGCTCGTACTTTCAAGTTCTATGGAAATGTAGCTATTGTAATAAAAGGCATAGCCTTTGGAGAGCTTTGTCTTTTCCTTTCATTTTGGCTTAGGTATTTCTTGTAAATTGTTGTGAAAGACCTTGATATGGCTCTGTTATATGTCTGCTTCTTGTCTTGCAACCTTGGACCCTGAGGTAATTCTCCCTTCTTTGGGCCTTCAGCATTGTCTGAGGTTGCAACTCGGAAATGAGCTGGGGCATGTAGACCCACGGATGCTCTTCAGGGATCTGCTTTGGGATAGGGCTTGCTTTCCTTCTGGATGCTTAGGATATTCTTATTATGACTCAGAAACATCTTCCCTTCCCATGCTGCGGTCCTTGAATGTTCTGTACATCTCTGGGAACAGTCTGATGCTAGAACTGATTCATCACTGGGGTGCTAGTACAAACTGTATCTTATGAATCCCCAGAAGAGCCTCAGTTCTGGGATGTAAGACTGGAGACTACATAACCTGAGTATGACCACTGACAGTGCCTTTCATGTAGTAGGTACTTAGTAAACATCTGCCCCCAAACAGAAAAAAAAAATGTTTCAGGCTTTTTGGCTATCTTTCTCCCTAGCTTGAACTTACCACTAGTTTCACTTGTGGTGTTAGAGGATTTATCATTGTTGAACTGCAAAAAAATGGTCTACTTCTTGAATTGTTTGATATTATTCTTAAAGCAAAAATTAGGCTTAATTTCATTTCCTCATGCAAATTGCCACCCTTCCATACCTAAGTAGATGGTCTTCATGAGTTCTAGGGACCACAGAGTCATTATCAAGGCTTTATCTCATTCAATAACTCAGTGTAAAAATATGTAGACGTTTCTCTTGTAGACTGAATAATATGAGACTGAGAGCAGGGATTGTTTTTTGCCTCTCTTCGTATTCTTACTGCCTGGTAAGTGGTAGGTGCTTAATGACTCCTTATTGACTTGATTCTGAATGGAGAAGAAGAGGGGTGGAGTCAAAACCAGTGATTTCATTGGCTTGTGGAACTTTTCCACCAACCTAGACCATCAATTGCTTGTTACTTAAAATCCTAGAGAGTTGCCTGAGACCTTGAAAGATTAAATTTTGTTGTTCATTTTTTTTCGGTTGTGTGTAACTCCATGTGACTCCATTCTTGGCAAAGATCCTGGAGTGGTCTGCCATTTTTTTCTCCAGCTGATTTTATAGATGAGAATACAAAGGAAAGCAGGAATAAGTGACCTGCCCAGAGTCACACAGCTAGTAAGGGTCTGAGGCTAGATTTGAACTCAGGGAGATGAGTCTTCCCGACTGCAGGCCAGACTCTCTTTCTACTGTGCCACTAGCTGCCCTGAAAGGTTAAATGGTTTTCCCTTAATTATACCTGACTGTATGTCAGAGATAGGATTGAACCCACATCTTCTTGATTCCAAGGCCTGTTTTTAATCCACTATACTAGAGGTGTCAAACAGGCAGTCAGCTGCTGCATGGCTACCACAACACTCCTGAGTGCAGCCCAAACTATATTAAAATGTAGTTCCCATCTGATTTTATTGTCTTGATGCCTCAATAAAAAAAGAAATATATAAATATGCATGGTTTTATAAGTCAATATGTGACCCATATGTATCCTTATGTGTGCTTTGCTGGTCCCTATTTCTATCTGAATTTGACATCACTGCTCAACATTAAAATTTTTATTTGGTCATTTTTAGGTCCTCATTTGACACTTTCTTGGCAAAGTTACTGTGGTGGCTTGCCATTTCCTCTCCAGATCATTTTACAGATGAGGAACTGAGACAAACAGTGTTAAGTGACTTGCCCAGGGCCACACAGCTAATAGGTGTCTGAGCCAGATTTGAACTTACAAAGATGAGGTTTTTTTTTTTTTTACTTCAGTCCTGGCACTCTATCCACTAAGGCACCCAGATGTCACTTACATCACAATAACTTTCACATGTGTATCGCTGTCTTTCAAATGCATTGACTTGTGATTAATAATGTATAAAATTATTTTAAAGTATTCTAAAATTAATTCAGTCAATTCAAATAGTTTAATTAACCAACTAATTAATTAAAATAAATTTAAAATTGTTTAAAAATTAAATTAATATTATTTTAATTCAAAATTATCTAATGAAAATTATTTAAAATTACATTGCATTTCTATAATTGTATATCTTCTTAATCAATGCATTTTTACTTATACCTCTTACGTGAAGTTAAAAACCTTTTTGTCATTAAAAGAGGTCATCATATTCAAAAAGGCTGGGAATCACTAATCAACCTGAACCACTATATTTTACCTACTGAGGCATTATATCTTCTAAATTCTAGTTCAATTCTCTCTTTTTGTCTCTTTGTCTCTGTCTCTATCTCTGTCTCTCTCTGTCTCTGTCTTTCTCTCTCTTTTTTTTTTGGACCAAACTGGCTCAAACTTTAGCTATGGTTTAAATGAAGTCTAAGACTTTTCCTTATGAGGCAAGGTATGAATAGTTTAAAAAAGAAAAAGGAAATAAAATGGAGACTTTAGGTTCTACAAAAGTTTAAAATAGACCACTAATGAATTTTCATTCAAACCTATAGAACCTTTCACGGTATATGTGAAATTCTCTATAACTTTACATACTCCAAAATTGGTGAATAAACTTTCTTATTGTAGCTAAAATAGCATGCAGACCTGTCCTGACTGTGGGTGGTACAGCAAGCTTCACCATGTTAGTACAATTAGCCAAGTATTTTTAGATAGGACTGATATGACTGATTGTGTTAGTTCAATGTACCTCATGGCAAAAACGAATTCATTTTATTAGGTTCTTATTCACGGATATTTTTTAGTTGTTGATGGCTTTTAGGTGTTCAAACAGAGTTCTAAGAGTTAGGAAGAGAAATGAAACGTTCTCCCACAGTTACTGCATCATTTGAATTTCATGAAGAAAAATCAAGTCATCAGAAAGTGTTTATTAAATGTCTCCTCTGTACCAAGCACTTTACTAAGTGCTGGGGATATGAAGAAAGACAAAAAGAATCCCTGCTCTCAATGGAGAAAATAGTCCAAATGCAGGGAGACAAAATGCAATCAACTACGTACATACAAGGCATAATCTTAGAGAGAAAGTGCTAGCATTTAGGAAGACTGGGGAAGGTCTATTGCAGTGGGTAGGATTTTAATTCTAACCTAATGTAATCCAGGGAAGCCAGGAGTTGTTATTGAGAAGGGAGAACCTTCCAGGCTTAGGGAAAGAACCAGTGAAAATGAACAGGATTGGGAGATGGAATGTGTTGTTCAAGGAACTATAAGGAAGATGGTGTCACTGGATTATAACCGGTGTCTTATGGAGTGAAGTAAAATGTAAGGTGAGGAAGAGGATAAGATTGAATCATGATAAGCAATTTTGTCTTTCTCAAAGAGTTTCCTAATAATTCAGTGAAATGGGAAATTTACTGAAAACTGTTAGAGAAGAAAGGGTAGACAGCCCCAGAAAGGGGGAATTATGATATTTCTACCTAGTTATGAAGCTTAGTGAGTTTGGGATAAGAATCTCATTGATGGTATGGGTCTTGAGTATAAGGCCCCCACCATACTGAAGGTACTTAAAAACTGGATGGTGATCAGAAGTATAACTAAGAGTAGGCGGGTAACTGCTGCTATATGAATATTGGCTGAAGAAGCTGGGAAAGTTTATCCTGGAGAAGAGAAGACTTATGGGGAAAGACACTGGCTAATAATTTGAAAAGACATTAGATTTGTTCTTCTTGGCCCCAAAGGGCAAAATTAGGAGTAAGGTATAAAAGTTGAAAAAAGGAAAAAAAGAAATTACAACCCCCCCCCCCAATTGAAAAGAGGTAAGATTTGGCTTGATGTTTGCAAAAACTTAGTGGAACAGTAAGTTGATAAGAGAGGTATGGTAGGATTATCTAGCAGCAGTGAGGGCCCAATTGAAGTTGCATAACATAAATATGTAGTGGACATACAACACTTAAGTGATTTTCTCCATTTTTATTCAGCAGCATGTATGTGGGAGTAATGGAGCTGAATGGTGGGAGTGATCCAAGGCTGAAGCTGGGCTGGGCATAATTGGTGATATGATAAGCGGGGCTAAGGATTCAAGAGGGTAAGACAGTATAGAATTAAACCGGTTCACAAAGAGGTCAAAATGGGAAAAGTATGAGAGAGTGGTTAGTGCAGAGGAGAGGGCTTGGGAGAGAATTGAGGGATCAGGGAATAGGAGATAATGGTGTAGACAAAGAATAGGTTTTTGGAAAGGAAGGCAGAGGGAGAGGTGAAAAAACCAATAGATTATGGCCAGATAAGGGGATATCGGAATTCGTGAACTCACATTTGTGAGTGATGGCAAGATTAAGGGTATAACCATTTTTTGTGTATAGCTGAGGTAGTGTGGAAGAACTGAATGGTTAGAGTGTTTGAGGGAGAATTAATATGAATGTCGAAATCACCTAGTATGAGGGCACGAATTGCGAAGGAGAGAAAAATTATGAGCCATGTACTGAACTCTTTGAAAAAGAAAGGGGTGGGGCAGCTAGGTGGCACAGTGGATACAGCACTGGACCTGGAGTCAGGAGGACCTGAGTTCAAATCTGGCCTCAGATACATAACACTCACTAGCTATGTGACTGTGGGCAAGTCACTTAACACCAATTGCCTCACCAAAAAGAAAGGGGAATGACCTAGGGGACTATAGACAACAGATACCAGGATTTTGATTGGGTGATAGATATGAATAGCATTAATCTCAGAGATAGAGAGGATACTGAGTGACAGAGGCAAGGGGAGAACTTGGAAGTGGCAATGGGGAGCAAGGAGCATTCAAAATCCCCTATCTTGACCAGTGAGGTGAGCAGAATGAAGGTGGAGTCAATATTAGAAAGGGTGGCCAGGGAGGCTGTGCCATTGGGTGGAGCCAGGTTTCACTAATAGCCAGTAGATGGAAGAGGTGGGAAAGCGAAAGATTTAAAATGAAGGGAAGTTCATGGCCTATGAAACACAAATTCCAGAGAGCACAGTGTAAGGGCTGGACGGTGTTAGGTCAAAACTTGGGGGTAGAAGGGTTTAGGGGGACAGGAATGTGGAATTGGGCGGTGGTAGGGAAATGGGTTTTGGATGATGGTCTAAATGGGTTCAGAATTACCAAAACATATATAGGATATGACTGAGTGTGAGAATGTCCATCATTGAGTGGACAGTACCACTCCTTTTCCCAAAGAGTGCTAGAGGCAAGTGTAACACAAAACAAAAAGCATGTGGTCAGATGATTGGCACATTTCACTACTTATTTTCCTTCCAAAGGCTGGAGGTTAGGCAGGAAAAGGGCTCAGATGGAGATAGAAGTTGAAAATCCATAGCAAGAGAAAAAAAAATCTCATTCCCCACCAACTTTCTTCTTTGTCTTCCCTCAAAGGACAGGTATAGCAAGCAGGAGATGCAATATGTACAAAACAGAATTCATTATCTTTCCCTATAAATCTTCTCCCTGCTCCTTTCCCTGTTACTGTGGAGGGCAACACCATCCTCCTCAGCCCCTCAGGCTTGTAATTTAGAGGTCATCTTAGACTCCTCTCTCTTATCCCCCATATCGAATCTGTTGCCAAAGCCTGTTAATTTCACCTTTGTAACATCTCTCAAATATCTTCCCTTCTCTCCTCTGACGCTGCCACCACTCTAATGCAGACCCAGATCATCTCACACCTGGACTGTTGTAATAGCCTGCTGAGTGTTCTGTCTGCCTCAAGTCTCTCCCCATCCCAATCTGTCTTCCAGTCAGCCACTGAAGTAATTTTCCTAAAGTGCAGGTCTAATCATGGCACCCACCCCCCATTCAATAAACTTTGGTGGCTCCCTGTTGCCTCCAGGTTCAAATAAATTGCTCCATTTGGCATTCAAAACCCTTTCCTTCATAATCTGTCCATTTCTACCTTTCTAGTCTTCTTACACTTTACTGCCTGACACATACTTTTCAATCCAGTGACACTGACCTCCTGACTGTTCCTCTTATAACACACTCCATCTTTCAGCTTTGAGAATTTTCCCTGGCTATCCCCTGTACCTGGCATGTTCTTTCTCCTCCACTCTGCCTACTGACCTCCTTGGCTTCCCTTAAGTCCCAACTAAAATCATATCTCTTACTGGAAGCCTTCCCCACGCCCTCTTTTTCTCTTTTTCATTTTGCTAATCACTTCTTATTTATCCTCTTTATAGCTTTGTATGTATTCATTTACATGTTGTCTCCCCCATTAAACCATAAACTCCTTGAGCTCAGAGACTGTCTTTTGCCTCATTTTGTATCCCCAGTGCTTAGCACAGTGCCTGGCATACAGAGGTGCTTAATAAATGTTTACTGATTACTTAATGGATTTCACCTCAGGAATGGTCTTTAAAGAAAGACTAGATGGACATATGTAAGGGATGTTGTAGAACAGTCAGCCATTCTTAACTTGAGGTTCATCAACTTTTAAAAAAAATCTTAAATCTTGATAACTGTATTTTAGTTTTATTGGCATCTTTTGTGATTGCATGTATTTTCTTTTGTGTATTTAAAAACATCATTCAGAAAAGTGATTTGTAGGCTTCACCAGATCATCAAAAAGGTTCATGACACACAAAAAATTTAAGAAGTATTGGTTTAAAGGGAAGATTCAGGTATGGATTGGATTACATGACCCCCTCATGTCACTTCCTGTTCTGAGATGTGTGACTAATATCTAGCCAAATTTATCCCTCATTGATGACTAGGAAATTAGATTATTTTGATTTTTGTGTGGGTATTAATATTACTTTAAATATTCAACTCAAACAAATTCATTTGAATCCAATTGAAGACAAATTTATTGTGCCTGCTTTGTGCTGGTGCTGGAGTTTAAAAAGACAGTAATAAAACAGGCCCTGCTCTCAAGGAGCTTACATTCTTTTGGAGGGATATATAGTGTATACAGTATAAAGAAGTGCCAAGAAGAAGAGAGAACACTGGAGAGGGAAGGAATCAATGCAGGATTTCTTTTTTTTTTTTTGCACTTAATAGTATTTTATTATTTTCGATTACATGAAAAGATAGTTTTCAATATTCATTTTTGTAAGATTTTGAATTTCTAATTTTTCGCCCTTCCTCCTTTCCCTCTCCCCTCCCCCAAACAATAAGCAATTGTATACAGGTTATACACGTACAATCACGTTAAACATATTTCCACGTTAGTCATGTTGTGAAAGAAGAATCAGAACAAAAGAGAAAAACCATGAGAAAGAAAAAAACAACAAAAAAAGTTAAAATAGTATGCTTCAATCTTCATTC
Organism: Phascolarctos cinereus; assembly: GCF_003287225.1. NCBI lineage: Eukaryota > Metazoa > Chordata > Mammalia > Diprotodontia > Phascolarctidae > Phascolarctos > Phascolarctos cinereus. The sequence continues at coordinate 485,864,232 of NW_027555847.1, read as the reverse complement.
AGATGCCATAGTTCAAAAAAAGATTTCTGTAGGATACAGAACCTGAGCTGAACTTTGAAGAAAGAAATTCTGCTAAAAGATGGAAGTGAGGAGAGAATTCATTGCAGGCACTGAGGACAGCCTGGCCAAGGCATAGAGATGTGAGATGATAAGCTGATTTTTGGTAACAGTTTGGCTGAAACATAGAGTATATGTACAAAAGTTAATAGTATGAAATAGGACTGGCAAGCCGAGGGAAGCCATATTGTGGGGTGCTATATGTACCAGATTCAATAGTTGATACTTTATCATAGCGGTAATAGAGTAATACTAAAGATTTTTAAGTAGGGGAGGGATATGTTCAGATGTAACTTAGAGATATTGTTTTGGTAACTATGTGAAGAATGGATTAGATGGGAAGAAACTGAAAGTAGCAAGCTCAATTGGGGGCTATTGCAAAAATCTAGGTGAGTAATGAGGAGGTGGCTTAGGGCGATGGCCATGTGAGTGGAGAGAATTGGACGGTTGAGAGAGATGTTGTGGTTTTAGATTCAGCAGGATTAGGCAACTGATGGGATACAGGAGGTGATGGGGAAGAGACTATCAAAGATGACCTTGAAGCTGCAGACCTGGATGGGAAATTGAGAGGAGGAATTGAAAGAGGGGAACATAAACTCCGCAGTTAGAAAGAAGCCGGGTTTGGATTTACTAGTCATTGGCATGGATATGATAATTAAGCCTGTAGGATCTGATGAAACTGCTGAGGGAGAATACAAATAAGAGGGGGACAACCATAGTCAGGGGACAGGAGATGGGTGATAATCCAGTAAAGGAGACAAATGAGATCCGAGTGAGGGCAATGACTAGAGGGATGATACCAGTGTTTAAAAGTTCAGAGAAGTCACATAGAATGTGGACTAAGAAAAGATCTCTGGATTTAACAGGATAGTTAAGCAGTAACTATGGAGAGGATAATTTCAGTTAAGTGGTCATATTGGAAATCATATCGTATGGGTTAAGTTTGAGAAATGAATTGAAGTGCAGAAATGGAGGTAGTGGGTATAATGGCTTCTGAAGAGCTTAGTAGATATTAACACTTTCTCATATGAAGACCTTGGAACACTCTTCTTGCCTGCTATTCAGTTTTCCATCTGAAGGTTTGATATTTCCCTCAGAACGATGCCACCCTGGATGATGGGAAAATATATGACAATACAATTTGTTTAAGATAACACTTTTACTTGAGGACAGGAAATGTCTTTCTTTTGGTTTGTATTTGTATTCTAAATACTTAGTACAGTGCCTGGCACATATTAAGCGCTAAATAAATGCTTGTCGACTTCACTATTATAACTAATAATTAATAATGGGGATTCAATTTATAGACAATAATTCATTAGTGTTTTTTCAGGATTTAGGTATTGTTTAATGGTTTTCTTTTTAATTCTATTGCAATCATAAGTTACACTACCTGGTTTTCAAAGTATTTTCATAATGGTCACAAGAGGTAGACAGGAAGGTATCTCATTCTACAGAGGAGGATGCTTAGGTTCGGTGGCTTGTTTAAGGTCACACAACTAGTTAATGGCACAGTCAGGTCTAGAACTCAGGTCTTCTGACACCTTATTTGGTGCTCTTCGCCCCCCCCCATCAAGAGATAGCCTTTAGTCTCTTACCATGATCTGAAACACATCAACCTTATCTTAACTTCATTTTATGGGGGGAAATGATTTGGCTCTCTCATTGGTAGCTTCATGTTATCTTTGAGAAAACTCCTTTTCTATTTGCTTAGGGCCCCCTCCAATCCCACACTGGGCAGAGAGGATTTCAGTGATGGTATCAGTTGTCATTATACTCTTGCCTAGTTTTACCTTTCAGGTCTGTGTCACCAAAGCATCCCCATGTCTGCAGTGGAATTGTACAGTGTCCTTAACTTGGCATATTTGGGTAAGATAGTCCAGCCTTTATAGAAAATGGCTCCCTACTTTTTTGAATTTGGGGAGAAATTCACCATCCTTGTTCTAGCAGAGATGAAAACGAACATGTGAGTAGTAGGAGGCATTACAATAACCCATAACATTTTACTGTCTGTGCTCTGTCTTTCACAGCTACAATAAGGAACAATACCACATTTCATCTAAGGGAAAAATATTAGAGAAAAGAATTGGAGAGGGCAAGAAAATTCCATATTTCTTCTATCAAGGGCTTCCCCCCCCCAAACAAGAAACACACCAAAACACTACATTTTACAGTTCTTTGATTGATCACATGTGATTTCCCTTAGGGCTTGATGTGGGCTTACTTTGTGGGAATTTTTTCTGGACCTCTTCTATTACTTATTTTAGAAGCAACAGTGACAGAAATGCCCTAGGTTGTTACCATGCCCTTTCTATATGCAAGCAAACTCAGGAGTATTCTCCCTTAGCCAACACATATTTAACTGCTGGTATCCTTCTGTATTTCCCACTTTAACTAGGTCCAAAGCCATTTGCAACTTGGAAGAGCTGTTCTCCTTCATCAACACTTACGGTGATTCAAACCAGGCGAGGTGAAGTTCTGTGCCCGAAATTCACATGTAAGAAACTATTGAAAATCCCTAAAGTGTAAAGAATAGTGACCATTTGTCCTTTCTATAGATGCCTTCAGGATTGGGGTCAGGGTAAGCACATTAAGTCATTTATCTTCTAGGGAGGAGATATATTATATAACTCTGTGGATCTTGTGCAACACAGGATGTTTGCCAAAGAATTTATAGAACCTAGAGTAATAGTAGCATTACAGAATTATGGACACCTTGGATCCAAAATTTAGATTTTTAAGAGATCTCAAAGGCCATATGATCCAACCTCTCCTTGCTCTTCCTACCTAAAACATATACACACATATCTATAGAGAGATAGGTAGATAGTTTATATATATATATATATATATATATATATATATGTATATATATATGTATATATATATGTATATATATATATGTATGTGTGTGTGTTTGTATATATACATATATATGTATATGTATATATATGTATATACATATACATATATATGTATATGTATATATATGTATATACACACACACATACACACACACACACACACACACACACACACACACACACACACACATATATATATATATATATATTTGTGAAGAGAGACAGACAGATAGACAGACCAGACACAGAGAGACAGATAGACAGATTTGGTGTGGGGTACTCCCTCCACCAATGTAGAACAGCTACTCTTCTGCAATAAATAGAGGCAGCTACATGGCATATCAGAAGGAATGTTGGACATGGAGTCAGGAAGACATGAGTATGAATGTTGCCATAGTCACTTACTTGCTGTGTGAGCTTGGATGAATCACTGAGCTGCTTTCAGCCTCAGTTTCCTAATCTGAAAAATGGGGATAATAATAACCCTGCCTGATGGAGTTGCTGAGAGGATCAAATGGGACAGCATTAGTAAAATACTTTGTAAATCATAAAGCAGTCTATAACTGCTATCTATTAGTCTTAGTTGCCTGAGTCACAGAAAGATTAAGTGCCTTGCCCATTATCACATGCATAGTCACACAGGTCTTCAGGACTTGAACCCAGGCCTCCTTGACTCAAGTCTAGGCCCCTGTTCACTCTGCTGCATTGCCTCTCTTCTTTATATTTGAGCTGAACTTTGCTTTCCTGTGATTTCTAACCATTGGTCCCTGGTCTGCTCTCTGGGACCAGGTGGCATCCTTCTTTCATAGGACAATATGTCAAGTGTTTGCTGAAGTTATCACATCCACCCTAGATATGATACAAATTTAAGTCACCAGTCCTTTGGTGGGTCTGGATGCTTTCCATTTTGTCAGTCTCTCCTAAAAGGTAATGACCTGAACTGAACTCAATATTCCAGATGTTATCTAACCAGAGCAGAATAGTGTGAGATTAGTATTACTTCTTCATTCTGTATGGCTACAAATAAATATTAGGATCATGAATGGTTTATGATGTAGAAGTCATTTCAGATTGTTTGTATTTGTATCAGCTTTTTAGAGCAAAGGTCAAAGTAATAATTGCTCACATTTATATAATGCTTTAATGTTTGTAAAACCACTTTATTTATTTTAATTCCTTTGATCTTCTTAACAACCCTGAAGAGTTGCTATTATTTTCCCCATTTCATAGGTGAGGATACTGAGGCTGAGAAAAAATCAAGTTACTTGCCTTAGGTCACACAGCTAATCATCTGAGCTGTGTGTGAAGTACAATTCAAACTCGGATCTTCCTAACTTTAACACTTGATTGACTGCAAAGTCAAATTGTAGGAAAGGCCAAGAACAAGAACCACTATAATTACAGCAGCTCAAACCCAAAGCTCTTATTTAAACAGGTTGACTTCAAAATATAGGAAATGAACAAAAGTATTGATTCTGACTGACCATTACTAGAAAAATGTTAAGGATGAAAAACAGTTGCCCCAGTGAGGAAGCTAAATGATGCCAGAAATTGTCTCTGCTGGTAGATATTTGTTCTACTTGTCAAGCTGCAAGAAAAAGCAGCCAAAGACAATACTACTTTACAGAAGAAGCTCACTATAAAACTATAAATAGCCCATACTATAAGATGCAGTGGCAAAGTTCATTGAGTTGGTTCATCACTATATGTACATACACATGTATATGTATGTGTGTATGTGTGTTTGTATGCATGTATTTATACATACCCAAATACCTCATAGGAATATTTGATTTCATCTATGTGGGTATTTCCTCCAACAATGCAGATCACAATTAATCCATACCTATGCATCCTATATCTAGGGTGTTCCAAGAGTCATAATGCAACTTTAAGCTATTAAAACTTTAAACTAAAAACCTGTGTTCAGGTGCTGCTGATAACTAATGAGCTGGCTCAGTGTTGACTAGAAGAGATTAGGGTATATGGCATTTGGGACACTATGCAATGCTTTCAGTGATCCTAAACTACGTGCTGTCTAATTCCAACTCTTTGACACTAATGTTCTCCCAAAGATCTTATATGGTTGCAAATCATGGAACATCACACTATTAATAGAATCAAGGTTCTAGGTAGGCTAACAGACAATGAAAAAAAGAAACGTATGTAGGCTGCAGAATCTTACCAAAGATGACTTTTATTTGAAAAGTGTCATAAAATACATTGTTAAGGGTCTACGTGACTGGACTATGTGGTAGGTCAATGAGATAGAATGAGAGAGATTAATTGGACAATTCAATTGCTAGTCTTTGGTACCCTGATGCTATTGCAAAGAACAAAAGGATTGCCTCAAGTATATTGAGTGGATTTTCTAATGGAGGATTTATAGAAGGTCGTGCATAAGAATTTCATGATGTGAGAATGTTGCGATCTGCACAGATGGAAGGTGTACACACACAAATAAGCTCATAGATGCATTTAAGCACCAATCAATCCAAAAGCATTTATTAATCACCTACTGTGAACCCAGCACTACAATGGAATTAGCATGGATTAGTAGGTACCCACCCTACGTATAGGAAAGATAGGCATGGATTGGTTGCGATATGAATTGTTGGAGGGAATACTCACATGGATGGAATTATGTATTCCTGTGAATATAGACACAGGGGATGAAATGCAAAAATGAAAATCACCCCTGTCTTCAAGGAGCTTAAGTTTTATTGTTTTAAACTACATTTTAAATATAGTAATAACTACCAGGCTAACTTTTTTAAGAGAAGGGAGCCCTAGAAGAGGAGAGAGAAGTCTACAAAGTCTACAAAGGCCTGAGTTTTCAAGGAAGCCAGGTATTCTAAGAGATAGAGGTGAGGAGAGAATGGATTTCAGGTGTAAGGCAAAGTTCTACATGAGGAACAGTAATTGAGTCAGTTTGACTGGAAAGCAGAGTCCATGAAATGGAGTAATGTGTAGAAAACCTGGAAAGGCAGAATTATGAAGCACATTTGATGCCAAACAGAGGATTCATTTTTTTAATCCTAGAGGCAAAAGGGATCACTGGAGCTTTTGGGCAAGGGAGTGATATGATCAGACCTATGTTTTAGGAATATCACTCTGGTAGCTGTGTGGAGGTTGGATTGGAGTGAGGAGAGACAAATCAGGAAGACCAATTAGGAGGTGGTTACAATAGACCAAGAGACGTTTTGGTGAGGTTTTTTTTTTTGGTTGCCACATCTCATTGTTGATACCTATTTTATAGCCAAATAAAATTCTTAGGTTGTTTTAGTTTTCAATTCTTTGCCACCCCAAAAAGAGCAGCTATAAATATGTTCATACATATAGGTCCTTTACCTTTTTCTTGCTGTCTAGTTGTGTCTCCCTCACATTTATAAGGTTTTAGTTGTGTCCTTCTGACTTAATTAGTCTGGACCTTACTGAAATATTTGAAAAATAAGCTTCACATACTTCTGTGAAAGACATATATCCATATACCAGAGAAGTCAAAGAAAAATGTAAGAAAAATGGCATAAAAGCTACTAGTCTCTGAGCCAAAGCTTTTGTGAGCCTTCTTTATTTGTTTCAACATTTATTGCCAAAGAATTTCATATTATGGAATCTTCTCACATGATGTTTCATATTTTCACATAGGAAGCAGAGTAATTCTTCCTTGGTATAAAATTCATGAGAGACAGAACAAGGTTCATACTTGCTGTTGGTTGATAGGGTCATGATAAAGTTAATGTATATTCATCCCTTGTGCCTCAAGCCCTTTCCCCAACCCTCTCTTCCCACACCCAAATCTGCCCCAAAGCATCCTCTGATCATATAGTTTGGTCCTTAGAAGTCTGGGGATAGTTTACTTGGTCTGTAATATGGAAATCTCTAGTAGGCCAAGTTTATTCTATTACTTTGAGTCTTCTGCAAGAAGGATTGCCGGGCCTGGTGTGGTACCCCATACCTGTAATCTCTGCTACTGGAGACACTGAGCCTGTTGGATTGTTTGAGCTCATGAGTTCTGAGCTGTGGTATGGCTAAAGTTGATCAATGTCTGAACTAAGGTTGGAAGCAATATGGTGAGCCTCTGCGAGCAAGTTGGATGGAATGTCAGAGGTTGCCCAAGAGGGGGCAAACCAGACCAGGTCTTAAATAGAGTGCATCATACCCTGCTTCCTACCAATAATGGGAGCAAGCTTATGAAAGCCCACTGTACTGTCAGGATGGGTGAGATAGGAAGATCCAGTCTGGAAAAAAAATGTTTGGGTGGAAGGGTCCTAGGTCTATTTCAGTTTGTTAAATGAGACTACTAGGAGCAGCAGACCATACTCTTGCTCTCTTTCACTGGAGTGACCCTCAATCTTTAGAGCAGGAATTTACTTGTCAAAACTCAAACCTTTCTGTCCCGTGATCAGAACTCTGATCGATGCGATGATGATTATGATGACTATGATTCCACATTGCTGAGGCAATGGGGGTTAAGTGACTTGCCCAGGGTCACACAGGTAGTAAGTGTCAAGTGTCTGAGGTTGGATTTGAATTCAGGTCCTCCTGACTCCAAGGCCAGAGCTCCACTGTGCCACCTAGCTGCCCCTATTGAAAATTAAAAAAAAAATCCCAAACTCACTGACCTTCATGTAAATTGATTTCTGTGGCTGGTGGACTGAAAGAGAGGGCACTCACTGTACTGTGGCATTTGCCCAGTGATTTAAATATTTCTCAGAATTACTTTTCTCCTTGTTCCCACTATTCTAATTAGGGGGACTTTCTATCGTCCCCCTTGATCTTGATTTGAATTATAAAGCTATACCTGCCCTTTGTGTTTGGATTAACTTAATACAAGGTGACCCAAAAATCTTTATGATTTAAAGCTTCAATAGCTCAAAACTCTATGAAGACTTTTGGGACACCCTGCATCATCAGGCAGGCTGTTCCCTTTATCCTTTCTACCTCCTCCAGGACCTTGCTCTAGCAGTCACGTATACTCTCTCCATTTCTCTTTACCGATTCAATCACATCAGGCCTGGAGTCAGGAAAACCTGAGTTCAAATCTGGCCTCAGAAATGTCCTAGCTGTGTGACCCTGGAGAAGTCACTTAATCTCTATTTGCCTCAGTTTTCTCATCTCTAAAATGAGGAAATTATAGCACTTATCTTCCAGGATTGTTGTGAGAATCAAATATTATAAAAAGTATAAAGCATTTAGCATAGTACCTGGCATATAATTAGTGACACATAAATGTTAGATTATAGTATTATTATCTGCTTAAAAACCATGTTTGAGTCTCTCTATTTCTAATAAAGCTTTCTCTTTGGCCCTTCTACCTCATCCAGGTATTGTTCCATATCTCTCATCCTCTTCACTGCCAAACTTTTTGAAAAAATTATGTGTTTCTTTCATCTCTACTTCCCAACTATCCACTTTCTCCTCAAGACCATATAATATGGCTTTTGACCTCAGCCCTCCATTGAAACTGCTTTCTCAAAAAGCACCTCTGCCTTCTTAATCTCTGAATCTAAAGGCCTCTTCTTCTTCTTCTTCTTCTTCTTCTTCTTCTTCTTCTTCTTTTTAAAGTGGGAAGTCTTCATCCTTCTTGATCTCTGTTGCTTTTGGCACAGTTAATCCCTCTCTATTATGGGATGCTGTGTCCTCCTTCAGCTTTAGAATGACCTTCCTCTTCTGGTTCCTCTCTGTCACTAACTACTCCTTTGCCTTCTTTCTTGCCTCCTCATTCCTGCCCAACTGCTTAAGGTATGTGTTTCCCAAGGTTCTGTCCTGGTCCTCTTCCCTCTTCTCTGTACATTTTATCCTTTGACAAATTTCTTCTATGACATGGATCCAATTATCAATGGCACATCAATATAACTTTCAAATCTGTATTTCTAGCCTAATCCTTTCTTTGGAGTGTCAGATTTACATCTGTGTCCTTCTTTCCTTCCTTCTTTCTTTCCTCTTTTTCTCCCTCCCTTCCACATGAGGAATCATACACTTACATATGGGTACTCTCTCCAAAGGAATATAAATTTCTCTGTTAAACCAGGCTTTGATGAAGCCCATTTGAATTAAAATGAAGTTACTTGACTATTCCTTAAACCCAAATCATTCTGGCTCTCACTGATTGGCTAGTAACAAGTCTCAGCCCAAGTCTCTGTTGGTCATTGTTGGGATGGCTCAGAGTGAGTGTAAATTGTTTCTATTCTGGCCAGAAACCTTGAGGGTCTTTGACTTTTTTTAAGTAGGTAAAAGAGGACATGTTTTGCTTCATTTCTTACCCAACCTTAAATCACTGAATGGGTGTTGCCTTAGACAAACTGAGACCTGGGAAAGACTTATAAGGAATATAAATTTCTTGAAATGGAGCTCTGGAAATTAGGTATAGATAAAGCCATTTCAATTCATATGGAGCTACTTGGCTATGCCTTAAACACAAATCACTCTGGCTCTCACTGATTGGCCAATAATGGGCCCCAACCCAAATCTCACTTGGTCATTGTTTGGGTTTTTGTTGGCTCAGAGTGAGTGTAAATAGCTGGCCAGAAACTCTGAGGGTCTTCCCTCCCAGATTGATTTTTGATACTTGTCTTGGTACTGGACCCAGATGTCTCTGGAGGGGAGAGGGAGGGTGGTGACTTTTCACAACCCTGCCTCCCTTAAATCCAATTCACTTGCAAATCAAGACATCACTTTCAAGAATGAAGGACAAACAACAACAGTCTAGTACAGGTTTCCAAGTGGATGTTATAGTAGTAACACAAACTCAGCAAAGTTTAAATAACATCTCTGAAAGTAAATGAACCTCCCTAGGCCTCAGCTTTCTCATCTGTAAGTGGTGAGTGGGGCTAGGTGTGCTCAGAGGTCCTTTCCAGGTCTAGATCTATAATTCTACGTCAAACCTGAGCTTATTAGCCATTCTTTGCCTCTTTCTTCTGACTTAACTGTTTCTGTCTGCGGTGTCGTCATTATTACTCTGTCTCTCATATTTGTAATGTTGTAGCAATCTTTTACTCTTCTTTTTTCCTTTGCCTCTCATGCAGAGGCACTAAGTCCAACCAATTCCTTCTTGGTAATGTCTCTTCATCTCCTTCATTTTATTGTGATGGCTAATAGCCTAGTACATGCCCTCATTGCTAACTGCCCAGAGGATTACAATAGCTTCATAGCAGATCTTAGCATCTCCTCTCTATTCTTGTACAATTTAATCTTCAATTCACTTATGGAATAGTATTCCTTATGTACTTAACAGATCACATAGCTCTTGCTCAAAAGGGGTTCATGATCATCTCTGGAGTAAAGTTCATTTTCTGTTGCCTGCAATTCAAGGCCTCCGCAGTATGGCACTACCTTAACTTTCTAACCGCAGCTCACGTAACTCTCCTCCATATACTCTACATGACAATGAAACTGGAATACTCTCCATCCCTCAAATTTGCATTGAGCATTCTAACCCTCATAAATTTGCTCATGTTATTTCTGATGTTGGGAATGCTTTGCTTCCCTCTCTTGTCCTGATGAATCCATAGCTACTCTTTAGGACCCAAGTCAGATGCCACCTCTTCCAGGAAGCCTTTCCTTGGTCCTTCTAGTTGGTAGTGATTTTCTGTCATGATATCACGTACCATTTCATTTTGCACCTCATTAATGGATTTATAATGTAATATTGTGCATTATAGTCATTCTTGTTTGTTTTCTTATCTCCTTACTAGACTGTAACTTCTATGAATGCATGGGCATTCTCTCTCAGTGGCTAGCACAGTGCTCTTACAGTGTATGGGCTTCATAAATGTTTATTCAATGAATAAATGAACCTGCCAATGAACCATATGTCTGTCCTATCCTTCAACGTGCAACTTTAAACCTCAACCTTCCATGAAACCTTCCCTGATGATATCAAAGAAGAGACCATCAGACAGATGACTCAGGAGCACCAGATACCCTTTTGGGATCATTTCTGTGTGTGAGTGGGAGGCCAAAAAGTAGAGGTTAAGATTTCCAAAGCTATTGATTCATTTATATTTCAAACTCCTCCCTTGTCTCCCCCTAAACTGAAAGAAGATTGTTCACACTTTGGCACAGGTATTCTGCCTCTGAGGGATTCTGACTCATGGGAGGCTGCAAGTCTGATATTTGCTTGACCTTTTGTAAGTCACTTTTGGCCCTTAAACGGGTAGCACTTACTGGCCTAAGGGGCTCTATTCATGAACACAAGCCATACATGATTGGGATGTATTGTTCTTTCATTTTTCTTTTCCACTGGAGTTGGCATGTGTACCATATGTGTGATTCAGAAACCAAAATTCCAATTCTCAGCGAGAAGTCCTGACATGTGGCACACATTTACACAGGGAATTCAAGCATAGGCATGGAAAGAGAAGGCCTTACTGGGGTGGTGTTTAATTTGAATTGTTTGTGGTATGATGTGTATCTAAGTATATATATATATATATATGTATATATATATACATATATATGTATATGTATATATACATATATATGTATATATATACACATATATATATACATACACACACACGTACACATGTATATATGTATATGTATGTATATATGTGTGTATATATATATATGTATATACATAAAACACAAATATAAATGTATGTACATATATTTTCCCATCCTTATATCTTTTAAAAGGTGATTTTGTGATTTCAGTGGACATTATTGTAAACATCTATTTTCTGTATGGTAATATTTGAGGGATGATGCTGATGATAATGATGAAAGTAATAATAAAAAGGAAAGTAAAAAATATATAGAATTAGAGCTGGAAAGCGACTCAGAGGCCATCTGATCCAACACCTTCATTTTATGAATGAGGAAACTGAGGCTCAAGAAAGTTAAATGACTTGCCCAGAGTCATGTAGGTAAGCACACTACCATTTAGATAGACTTTTTAAGGTTTCCAAAACAGTTTTCTCACAAAAGTAGGTAGTTCAAATATCTTTATTTTACAGAGCAGGAATCGAAGTTCAGACAGATTAAGGGAATTCTAAGTCCAATCTATTTATGACTTGCTCAATATATCCCACAGCTAATAAATATGAGTGCCAGGATTCAAACCCAGTTCTTTTGGATCCAAGACTCCTGGTCTTGACACTAAGTAGGACAAAGGTATTGTGCTTTCTGAACAAGAAGCCTAATTCCATTTTTTGTTTTTTCCTTCTCATCTTTCCCCTTTAAGGAAATGGGCCACCCTGCTCCATAGTGGGTAGGAGGTTATTCTCCCTCCCTGCCAGTTTTTTTTTCCTTTTCAATCATGCTTCAGACTCTCAAATAGCAGTTCCAGTTAATTTTCAGAAATTCTAAGGAAAAGGGGGGTGATTGGATCACCTCTTGTCGTCCCAGGATTTTCATGAAAAAAAAAAAGAAGGCAAAGGGTTATGCTTCTGCCAGAACTATTTGACTCTTTCAGATTTCTTCAGAATTAATTAAGTTTTTAAAAATAAAGTAAAAAAGAATGCTTATGGCAAACATCTATTAAGATCGTATGGTTGCTGAACTCATTAAGGGCTTTCCCAAGAAAAACACTGAACCACCTCATAGCAAAGTAATGAAATCCAATTGAAGCTGTTACTTTTGGCATTGGAGTTAATCTTTTATACATACGTCTGATGCTGAAGATTCTGGATCGCTCTCCTTTTTGAAGAACAGACACTGTGTTCTAGGTTGAGGTTTTACTATTGTGTCTTTTATGTGGGGAACAAGGACCCTGTATAGAGAGTTAAGCTTGTGAAAAGTCAGACTTTGCTTTGCAGCCTGATAAACTGAGGGAGATGATTGTAACCTTTTTCCAATCCCCAGGGTGGGGAGAGAAAAAACACAACCAGAAATAATTTCTAGATCTAGGGTCTTCGTTGCTGGATACTAGACATTTTGCCCACTCTAAATTTTTTTTTTAAATGTTCCTAGTTCTACAAAGGTGCAGTCCATAAATTGGAGAATTTGCAGCCAGCTGTAGGCTAAATTCCCCAAGGCCCTGCAAGCAGGTGGTTTGAATTCTACTGACAGGTGTTATCTACTTCCTGTGTCAAGGACAGCAGGCTTTCTACCTCTTGCACAAACACTGGAACCAAAATATTTCTTTTTAAGGAAACCTTTCAAAGCCAAACTGATTTGTTTCTGTCACAATCTAGAGGCTAATTCCCTCTGTGATGTTAGTTACGGCCTTAATTACACAATATCGAAAGTGCTTGCTCTGCACCTCACAATGTGCTGGTGGAATAACTGGATTTATTTTGGCTCCACCATTCCTGCTTGCTCAATATTCTGAATCTTGGCAATGAAAGGCGAGCCAGAGTCCAAGCACATATGACTTGGAGTTTGCAATGCAGGGATATGTGAGGTCTCTGTGTGTCTATGTGTACTTATGGCTATTAAAACAGCACTGGCAGTTGGGTTAGGAAAATGTTTGCTTTGTATAACTTGAAGAAAAAAAGAAATGGAAAGGGATGAGATGATAAATGACCAGGTAAACATTATTGGCTTGCAAAACAGTATTCATCCAAGTGTATAACTGATGATATTCTTTGGAATCTAAGCAAGATGGTATGGAGAAAACAATAAGAAAAGGCGGTGGGGTTCCACTTGTGAGAGGGGCCAAGTTGGGGGCCAGCACTTGTTGGTTCTCTTAACTCACTACTTTGTCTTCCTGTCATGATAATAATTCATCTTTTTTATAATACTTTAAAGTTTGCCGTATACTTTCCTCACCAGAAATGTGTGAAATAGGTGCGATAAGGATTATTACTCTGATTTACAGATAATGAAACTAAGGCTCCAAGAGATATGGAAGTGGTACATAAGCATAGTATCATGTATGGCTCAGAAAAACCTTCATGCTCCTGGCCTCCCAAGGACAAGGTCCAGCATCAGGGGCTAAGCCATAGAGCATCCTGTTCTCTCTCTATATAGTTATATCCCCTGCCTGGAGTGTGCTTGAGAAATCTCCAAATACAGCTTGGTATAACTCATGTTTAGGTTTCCTCAAATGAGTATAATAGGATCCCAGCTCCTCTACAGACATATGAGGTAGTATTGAATGTGGGTGGGCTAGTCTTTATTTCATTTCACTCCTGAGAAGAGATAGACAATGTAAAAAATTCACAGGGTCCACAAAGATATATAGTACTCAAGCAAGTTCAAATATATTTCCCTCGGGAAGAAACTATAGGTGGGTTTGTCATTGGTCATCACTTGACATTTCAGTGAGTCACTCTTTCCCACAGGGTCTTGTATATTAACCCTGGGACTCATAGTATCACTGTATTCAGATTTTGCTCAGGCAACAGTCATATTTTGGACCTGCTGCTTATTCAACACCCATGTTCATTAAATGTGCATTGTACAAATATTGCATTACAATAGTGATGGTAGTGGTGGTGGCAAGGTTTGTATAGCTTACTTTTTCTCCTAATGATATGGGTTTAATACACCAACTCTGGGTGTCAAGTGAATAATTCTGTCCCTTCTCTAAGACTAGATGCTATTCAGGAGGGGACTTTTCTTTCTCTAGACTTTCAGATGTCTAAACTCTAAAAAAAAAAATGAGAACTGTCATACTTGGACTACCTATTAGGGAGCTCATAGGCTGGTCCTGCCAAGGAACTCTCTCTTCTCTTGCAAAAAGGCTAAAGGATCATACTGCCTAGAAAATTCCCCTTCTCTGCATAGGAAGTTGGATTTCATAAACATTGTCCATGAACTATCCTCTTAGGTTATGTTTGCTTCTGCACAACCTCTGTCAATGCCAAAGTTGCTGCCATCTTTCGGGATGGAAAAGTCCATTATTAGGACTCTAGCCACTAACTTGTGCTCAGAAAGCTACGGGTAAGCTTGCATAACTCCCAAATATCTTTGCCCCAAGGTAGCTATTATTAGCTCCAGGTGTCAACAACGATTGTATATATACATATACATATATGTATATATGTATATCCCCATACATAAGAAATCTCAAAAGAATCAGACCCTCCCTACCATTTGCTGGTCTGTCTTCTGCACAGGGGAAGACAAAGGCAATGTTTCAAAGGCCAAGATGGTTTGTTAGTTTATTTTTTTAAGACCATGGAGAGTTCTTCATCTTGCTCTGACAAGAGTTTGTACTCCTAAGTTCTGGTAATTATTATTTAATTATTTAAATTCAATTATTTAAAAGGAATAGCAAGTTGTACATAATAGATTTGCAGTTTCATGTGCAATCTTTTTTTATTATATTATGTTAGGGAAATACTTGCTTTATTTCACAAATTAAAAATAAAATAAATTTTAAAAATAATATTGGAGATAGTGCTAGTTACTGGAATCCAATGAAGTCTTGCCAATTCTCCCCTTAATGCATTAATATAGATGCCTATTTTTTACTAGGTGGAGAGACAGTCAAATTGATGGTAGGGAAGAACCCTTTAGATTTAGGATCATAGACTAAAATCTCAAAATGATTTCTAATGTCTTTTAACCTAAGCCTTTTATTTTATATTTAGCCTAGGTTGTATCCATATGCCATCTGACATACTATCATCTCTGTGCCTCAGGATTGTCCTACCAATAAAGTTTTCAAAGGTGTGTAGGCTGCACAAGTTTTACTTGATCTCAAAAGTACTAAAGGTCTAGGGAAGAAATGAAGTAGGACATAAACTCCCAAATGTAGAAGGATATACACAGGAAGACAAGGTAACATCCATCAGCAAGGACTGCTTCTGTTGCAGCATCAGTATTTCTGTGGTGAGACATGGTAGTGAATCTATGCGTTTGGGTAGAAAATGACTCAAGAGGTGATTGATGAGTAAGGGGTGGCTGGATGCATGGTTAGAGTGGAACAGCTGAAAGATGGGCTTGGATTAAAGAGGAATCAGTATCCAAATCTTGACTGCAGGGGGCTTTACTTGGGGAGTATACAGAAAGCAGTTGAGATAGACTGGGTGCAGATAGACTGGAAACCGATCCTAGAAGAGTCTGAGTAAAATACATAAAGCACTCAAATATCTTATAAGTTTTTCTGAAAATCAGATGGAGAGGCACTTGCTTATTCTAATATTGGAAATGCTTGTTAACTCCAATATTGGTGGTGTCTGGTGATGGAGAGGTCTGGGTTTAATCACAGGAACCACGACTGAAAACTCTTGGGATTAGGGTATCCCTATAGAGAGAGTTAAATGCAATTTGGGCATAATTGGATATAATTGGGTATAAGTACAAATTGGCTGTAATTTATTTGTGCACAAAGCCTGAGGAGTGATTGTTTTAATATATTTGATTTTATTTCTTTTTACTTCTGTGAGTAGGGGTAAAGACTGTATAGAGTTAAACAATTCTTATGGGGTTGACTTCATTTTGCCTGCTCATGTAGTTAGGGTCCATTGAAAGCATAAAGGGAGGAGGCTAGAACTTCCTTCTGAGTAAGGGCTGAGCCAAGATTCTCTTTGAATAAATCTACTGTGATCATATCTCTAGACTCACCTGATGACTACTGCCATCCATGAAAGGGCGCTCTGGTTAGAATTCCCCAACTTTCTGATAACTAGAAAGAACTTGAAGTTTCTCAATTGCTTTTGGCTGTTGAATGAATTGGAATCATAATGGGATTACAAGTACCTGGGCCTTCATCATTAAAAGAGATCTGGTAACTGCATAGCAATGTTCCATGGTTTTAAAACATAGATGAGTAAACTGAGGCTAAGAGAGTTTATTTGTATATATCACACAATATGTGTATATGTATCATATTATATACATATACATAACATATATATATAATATTATGTATATGTATCATATTATATACATATACATAACATATATATATATACATATGTGTACATTATCTTACATACATATTGATGGATAAACTCTGTAACCATCCAATTACATGTGCATGTATGTGTATGTGCATGTAGCTATGTGTACATATGTATGTACATATATAATAGTTAAATATATTTCACCTATTTTTTTCCTGTGAGAAAAATTAGGACAAATACTTTTGAGTGATCATAAATCTCACTTAGAAGTTCCTACAATATTTCAACCAAGGACATAAAGAAGACATAGTACATCCATAAATGAATAAACATAAAGCAATTTGAGGAGGGAGAATGAGCAAATCTAGAGCATATTTCACAGAGAATTTGGTACCTGAACTGAGCCCTGAAGGAAGTTAAATATTGTAAGAATCAGAAAGGAGGGAGTGCATTCCAGACATGGAGTACAACCAGGGCAAAGACATATTTATGTATGGCAGAATGCCATTTTTGGAGAACAGCTTTCACTGTTTGAAGAACATTCATTCACTTTGGTTGTAATATGAAAAGAGGGTGGAAAACCTGATAGTGAAGGGTCTTGATTTACCTGCTAATTTTGTATTTCTTTTTAAAAGCAATAGGGCACCTACCATTTAGTGGGGGAATGATATGGTCAGATCTGTACATTAGGAATTTTAATTTGGCAGCTATATAGACTGGAATAAAGAGAGGCTGGATAAGAGAGTATTGTAAGAGAAGAGGAGAGAAGTCAGGAAGGTCTGAGCTAAGGCAGTGTGAGTGGTGAGCAGGTGACAGATGGAAATAAATTAATAAGATATTGTAGTCTATTCTTATGTTTCCCCTCCCTCCCAACTTTATCTTCTCTTTTCCTTCTTTCACTCCTTTGACCCTCCTTCCTTTTCTTCCTTCTTTCCTGTGATCCTTCTTCCTGTCTTCCCTTCTTTATTTTCTGTCTTTTATCTCATACTAGTAGTAGTCTATGCTTAATCCTCTAAAGGGGTTCCCATACCCGATAAAGACTGAAGCCAGCTGCAAATACCAGTCATTTTGACACACTTTGCTCAGAGTTCCTGTTTTCTCTTCTACATTCTTGACAATATGAAGGGAGAGAAGCTCCTAGAAGTTGGTGACTGTGCAAGAAGAACTTTATTTCCAGAACATCCTTAGCTTGTCCCTTCTTCTGCCCTCCCATAAATCAGAAACTGAAGTTGTAATGTGAAAAGAGATTGTAACAGGAGAAGACGGGGTAGTATCGGGTGTTTCATATGAGGAATCTATGTACCCTGAATTATAAGATATCAATACTCCATCTATGTCCTGTCAAAGTATATTCATCTGCAGGTGCTGTTTTCTAGGCTTTAAAAATTTATTTAAAATAGCATTTATGATAGGTTGTCTAGTAGAAATATTCCAGGAGAAGTTGATTAGATTTTTTAATAATATCTCAAACTTAATTGTTTAGTGCAGCCTGTGGGCATTGATCCTCTGGAGGCTTCAGAAGTTATTTCCATGGGTCTACCCCATTAAATGATCCAGTAAAACAAAGAAACAGAGAAGCAAGACTATTTCCATTATGTGGAATTAACACTGTATCTCTCATATATATGCATTCACATTTTTCAAATTGTGATAAATGCCATCTTAATGAAAATATGAATCCATGTAAAAACATGACTCAATTCATAGCTTGCCTTCTATCAATAGCTACTGATAGTACAATTACCTTCATGTAGTGGTCCTTGAAAGTTCTTTTTTGTTTTGTTTGTTTGTTTTTAATTTAAAAGAGGCTCTCATACTTGAAAAGGTTGGAACCATTGGCAGTAGAAGACTGGATGAACTCCTAGCACTTTCTGTGTATTTACTAACAGCTGCTTAATTGATTAGGAATCAAAAGAGATGCACTCTTGTCCTGTCATTGCCCTGTCATTAACTAGCTGTGTAGCCTTCGATAAGTCACTTAACTTCTCTGGTTCTTAGTTTCCTCATCTCTTAAAAGGGCATGATTATGTTTGTTCAACTTACAAGTTTTGTGAGGATCAAATGATGGAACTCTGCCCTTGGCACATATTGCCCTGCCTGATTTCAACTACATGAAACAAGATACCCCTTCCAGGATAGGTTAGCTCATCACTTCTAAACTCACCACCAAACTGCTAACTCAAGCCTTGATTGATATCACCTCCCTCAGCTTCCTCTCCACTCTGGAGGGCTGAGGATCAAATGCCTCCTACAACCTTCCTTTATAGAGGGTAGACACTGGACTCTCAAATCACTCCACTTCACATCTGCTGCCCTTCCTGGTTTCAACTCCATAGAACAAGATGCTCCCATGCCAGGTACCCTCTGGCCTTTTCTTGTCTTCTTCTGCCCGCAACTTTCCTGCCTCCTTTTGTGTGTTCTTCCACTATTAGATTGTAAGCTTATTGAGGGCAAGGACTATATTTATTAATTGTATCTGAAATGCTTAGTACGGTGCCTGGCACATTGTAGGGGCTTAATAAATGTTTATTGGATTGGATTGTTTATTGGATTGGAAAACAAAATTATGGAAAGAGACTTGAAAAAGAATATAATACTAAACCAAGTGCAAGGCCTTGTTAAGAACAACAGCAATAATAAAGTAGCCCATGACAATCGTTCTCCTTTGCAAGCTACATAGTTTTCTTAATGTTTTGACAAATTGAGCCTGGATTGTCCTGAAGCCTTCCTGTTAGGAAGTTAGGTGCTTAGGGAGATGCATCAATTCTTTGAGGCAGCAAATATGGCATTTACTTCCTTCCTGTCCTAGACTAGGGAAGGTCACGTCTAACCAAAGGGCCAGAGTTAAGATTGAGGAAAGTATCCTGGGAGTGATAATTCTTCAAATTTATGTGGATTTTTCAGTTAACAGAGCAATCTTATATTCATTAACTTATTTGATTCTCACAACAAACCTGAGCGATTAATAGAGTATCCACCTCAAAGCATAGTTTTAGTTGGAAAACACTGATTGAGCTTCCCATTTTACATATGTTGCAACTGACCCACAAGGAGATCAAATGGCTTGCCTAAGTGGACATAACTAGGAAGCAAATAGATTATATCTATCTATCTATCTATCTACCTACCTACTACTATCTATCTATCTATCTATCTATCTATCTATCTATCTATCTATCTATCTATCATCTATTTATCTATATATTTATAGTGTTCAGGGGAAAGGATTGTCTTGAGGCTATAAACATACATATATACACCTATATGCACACATATACATATGTATACATACGTGCACACATAGATTATTTGTGTATATGTATATATCTGCATACTCACATATGTAAGCCTATGTACAAACATATATACACATAGGTAGCATATTTATAGATAACTGTGTAGTTATATATAATTCTATGTTTCTATCTGTCATTTATCTATTTGTTGTCGTGATGGGTAACCAGGTCTTCTGACTCCAAGCCCAGATGTTATTCCTTGAAGTGACACAATGGTAGGTATGTGAAAGCCTGCCTTGTGCAGCTGGATCTGTGTCTCCCAAAGGAAACTTTGTTCCTAATAAGGAAAATCTCTAAATATCTCTATCAGAGACTTCAGTCCTTTGCTTTCCCAGCAGTTTTTTCAAAATCACTTCTCATCTCCTTTAGTCTGGGGTGACCTTTCTTACCCATAGCAGTGCTATCTGATAAAATACCACTATAATACAGCCTGCAACTCTGCTTCTTCTAGGGGCCTCTTAGTTACTTTTGTATAGCTTAACTTGAAAAACTTTCCCAGTGAAATGCAACCGTGGTGAAATTTTTTTCTTCCTTCAAAGATTTTTTATAGCCTCGTAGCTAATTTCAACATATGCATGAAGATTCCCCCTCTCCCCATATATAGCTGTTTCCTTTCCCCTTTTGTGTCTGTTTGACAAAGTGATGATTTCTTAGACAAGGTGTCAATTCCCCTTACCTTTAATTGTGTTGATGAAGCCTTTGTCCTAGCTCTGACAATTTCACAGTGATTCTAACACCTGAGCTATGCCCTTAAAGTTTGACCTTCAAAATGGAAGTAAGGTGTAGGTGTAGTGGATAGAGTTGGCCTATACACAGCCATAGTCTGGAGAAAAGGCCTACTCATGCATGTAGTATCTCTAGGAGACCATATGGCTCCAAGGAGGGAAGAAACTGACACTTGATGGAGACACAGAATCAAAAGGGAGTTAAAAGGCTGAAGGGAAGACAAGGAGAGAGGCCAGTACATATGTGAAACCCTTCACAACAAAAGGAACTATCACCAAATAGGGATGCAAGGTTTAATAAGGATAGAGGTGTAAGTAGGAAGGTACAGTAAAGCAAGGGTCAGTAATGTGGAAGAGCAATCTAGACCTATTTTTTGCTGGTACTTTGAATTGTGTGCCCTATGTTGGTCTGCAGAGGGGAGAGGGCTTCTCCAAGAGGGGAGGATTGCTAAGCTGCCTAACAATCCTGAATCCTTTTCCTTGTTGGAATTAGGGGTTCAACTGAAGGTTTATACCATATGGGAGTGATTTTTGGGCCCTGTATGGTGACTTATAGGTCATCAGTGGAGAGAATTGTTCGGAAACTTTACAGACTTGTGTACAAGTCTTCTGTGTTTCCTTTGGGATTAAGCACTGCCAATTCTATATGTGTCTTTTTCTCAGCTTTACTATTTGAAAGGGTACTTAGTATTTCCACAAGTCAACTTCTGGTGGAAACCCTATATGGGGGTGAAAGCCAATTCTGACATTTTCAAGGGAGAACCTGGGTGGGGGCAACATGAGTAATTTTTATGAAGCCATTGAACTTGATCCACATAAGGCTAATAGCCTCATTTCTGAGATATAAGCTACATTTTGGAAATTTGTCCAGAATGCTTTTTTAAAGAAAAAATTGAGCTAGACTAGCAGTGTCAGGACAAATCCTCCTACTACTCAAGTTGTATCTGATAGTTTACATTTATTAAAAAAAATGAGGATATTGGAATAGATGATCATTTTAGCCTGGCATTGTATGATTCTATAATAAAAAGTCAGTATTTATGACTGAAAGGTTCTGGGGGAAGATAAGACCTCCCACATCTTCTTGTCATGGAACCTGACATTTCCCATTAGAGAATTAGCTCCTAAGTCAATTAGTCAGCAAATTATGAAATACTTCTAACTGTTGGCTCTTGTTAAGATAAAATGCCCCTTAGAAGCTCACTTTCAATGTCAGTTATAAAGAACTCAGTATAAGTTAGACTATTAGATTCTTTCTATTTACAACAGTTAGTTGATAGTGGGCTTTGATAAAGGAAGGGTTGGCAGAGAGAGCTACACCATGGAGCACCAGCCATCTTGTCTTACAGGCAGATGGGATCAAGTATTCTGGGAAAATCATGGGGCATGTTGGGCTTGAGCACATTAGGCATGGAAGGAGGACAAGTTAGGAGCTGAGTGGGGATGAGAAAAGAGAAGTACAGAAAGCCAAGGCACAAAAGCATCCAAGGAAAAAAAACATATTGCTTCACAATTATGCCTAAGGCTTTATGCCTCATGTCTTAGGGTAACTAAATACAAAGGAAATAATATTACTCTTTGAATTTCATAGAACCAGAATAACAAAATAACAAAGTAGTAGTAGTAGTAGTAGTAGTAGTAGTAGTAGTAGTAGTAGTAGTAGTAGTAGTAGTAATAGTAGTAATAGTAGTAGTAGTTATTGTTGTTGTTGGAATGGTGGTAGTAGTAGTAGTAACTCATTTATATATTGCCATAAGGTATATAAATCGCTTTCTACACAATAACCCTGTTTTTAATTTAGGAACAGAAATTTAGCAAATTCTGATGAGCCTGCAATAGCCTGATGGTTATTCAAATATTGAGGCAGATGTTTCAATGGAATGAAGCTTGTTACACAAACTAAAATGGTCAGGAAATTGACTTAAAGTCATCATTTAACTCTTGATGGAACATGAAAGGTACAGTGACATTAATTTGGAAAGAAATGCCAAAATGAATGCTAAATCTCTATATTTTCTGTCAAGTTTCTATTCTGATGCAGACAGTTGTATAGTTCTCTTAATTTAGTCATACTCCCTTAGTAGATTTTAAGAACTGGAATTTTAAAAATTGTGGAAGAAATTACATGTAGTAATATGAACAGGCAAAAAAACCCTTTTAGAATCATACCAATGTAGAGATGACCTTGAGAGTTCACCACATCCATCCTCCTGTCCTCAGATATACAATAGACCAAGTGGTAACACATAAGGCTTCCCAGAATGAGGACAATATATGTAAGGAATCATACAACCTTCCTAAATAACCCCTTCCATTTATTTGTGAAGTCCCTCCTATGTTATCTAAATACTTCATGCTCCATGCTTTTTTTTTTCTTTTTCATTTTGTTCTGTTATCAGATGAGTAGCTGGTGGTCATCTTCAAATACAAAACTTTCATACTCTTGACAACTATTAATATTCACCTTTATAGAATTCCGTTTCCATCTAGATGGCCTAGTTCGTTTGACGTTTCTTTATTGATCTTATTTCCCAACCCTCTGTTTCTTTCAGTGTGACTTTATCCTCAAATCCTTCTAAATTTTCTGTGTTTCTCTTCACTTGGAACAGTCCAGAATAGTACTGCACAAAGAACTTTACCCATATATAATGAGTATAATTAGAATATTTACTGGAAAGCACCCTTCCTTTTGTGTCAGCTAATGTTAGATCAGATGCTGAATGACATATTAGTTATATAAATTGTGGCTGATCATTTCCGCTCCCTAAGTTTCAGTTTTTTCAACTATGAAATGAAGATGATAATATTTGTAATTTAAAACTTAGATTGTTATAAGTGCTTTTCAAACTTAAAAATTCTACATAGAGATAAATTTTTATACCTTCATAAGCATCATTCTTTATGGTTAATTCACAATGAGTCTATCCCAATAGCCTTTACTTTTTTTTTTTCTGTATGCCAAGAAGCATTCTTCTACCTATCTCTCAATCATACTTATTATGGAACTTCATCCTGTTATGTCCTCTAAATTGTTTCAAGTTTCTGATTCTTCCCTTCAAAGTGCTGGTCATCTTTCATGCCAGTTACCTATCTGAAAGTCTCAATGCTAATGTGCTACATATCTATTGTCCAGGTCTTTGAAGTCTATGCTTATAATTATCTAATATCATCAGTGACATGAGTGTTTAAAGGCATCTTATAGGGATAGGCATTGGACCTGCGGTTTCTTTGTATAGGGAGTTTCTACATGGGGAAAACTTTCTCTAACAATGCAGGATAGCACTTTCTCTGTCTCAGAGAATTGTCTGGCTTGCCTGGAGTCACATAGTCAGTGTGTATCAGAATCAAGACTTACACCCAGGCTTTCCTGGCTTTAAAATTGTTTCTCTAGCCATTCATTCACTTATTCATCAATAAGCATTTTAAAAGTACCTACTATGTGCCAGGCACCATGCTAAGTGCTGGGGATTCAAAAAGAGACGAAAAGACAGTCCCTATCCTCAAGGAGCTTACAATCTATGCTAGGCTGCCCCGCAAAGACATTTTATGCACTTTTCTAATTGCATAGGCCAATCTTTTTCGGTATGTTGATTTCCCTACCATATTATAAAATCTTGAGGGCAAGGATTGCATCCTATCTAAACTTTGTCTTGCCATAGTTGCTGGAACAGTACAGCCATGTACATGCTAGGGGCTTAGGTATTATCTGCAAGGGATACAATGAGCTGAGGACACAGACTTGCATCTGAACCTGCCTATTCTGCAAGTTTCTTTTGTGAGCCATCTTTAAAGGTCAAGTTTCATTGCTTCTTCAAGCCACAATTTCTTCAGTGGGGGAAAAATAGTGCCTGTACTCTGAGATTTTCTGAGAAACAATCTACATGTGATTCTAAATAGTCTTTCCCATATGAAATAAAAAATAAATAGTAAAAATGCAAAAACAAAAACAAATTTCTTTCTTAGGTGATCTCTCATTCTTTCCCAATAGGCATAATTCTTCACTCATTACACTTTTGTCTTTTCTTTTTGTGTCTTTGCAGTGATAGATTCTTTAACTATCAGGTAACTTACTTTCAGGTAGCATATATAACTATAACATATAACTAACTTATCAGTTAACTTTAACTATCATGTAACTTACATGAAGGAAAGGTGCGCAGTGATTTTTTTTTAATAAAAAGGTGGTTGAGTAGACTGTAGCAACTATTGAACCACATGCCTACTTTCTCAGTTCCATAAAATCTTTATGAGAATGATTGAAAACTCTGCATTTGATGACCAGAAGACTGTATTTTAGGGTTCACTGAATTCTTTATAAGCTATGTGACTCTGAGCAAGCCATGTCACCTCTCAGATTCATTCAGTCTCTTCTACAACCTGAGTCACACTTAGACTGTTTTTGCTCAGCACAACTATGAGGAAAAAACTTTATAAAGTGTTCTATACATGTGAATTATTATTATTATTGTTGTTGTTGTTGTTGTTGTTGTTGTTGTCTTTATTTAAAATATGAGGAAGGAACAGTCTTCAGAAGACCAAAAAATAAAATTTAAGATCTATCAAAGATGGTAATTTCTAATTTATAACCGGCTAAATTCTGCATGCCTGATATTTCATTTAAACACTTGTGTTTCTTTCATTCATCCATTCATCCATTCTTTCAAAATCCCTTGATTTAGCAACTACTTGTTCAGAACACTACCAAAGGCACTGGTGGACAAATAAATATAATTAATATATGGTTTCTACCCTCATGGAGTTTACTTATGTTATGCAGTTTAGCTATGGAATTGATAAGGCATGTTATATTCATAGGGCAGCCATTTTCAAGACTGTGAAAACTATGATGACGTTCTTGATTGCTAGAATAAGAGTAGAGGCAATGGGAGACAGTGAAAAGAGCGAATGGTTTTAGATTTAGAGCTTGAAGGGACCTTAGTGGTCATCAAGTCCAACACATTCTCTTTATAGTATAGAAACTGAGTCCCAGAGATTAAGTGATTTGTCCAAGTCCACACAGCTAGTAAGTGTCTGAAGCAGAATTCAAACCCACTTCTTCATGACTTTGAGTACAGTACTCTATTCACTTCACCATGCTGCCTTTTAATGTCTAAGAAACCAACTTTTCTGGGTTCACATCCTTACTGTTAATTCCTACAGTATGACTTTGACCAAGTCACTTTGCCCCTTGGAACTTGGTTTCCTCATCTAGAAAATGATGGTTCCAGACTTCATGATTTCTAAGGTTCCTCACAACCAGGGGTGTGCCAGTAAACATTTAAGAAGTGGCTCTCAGAAAAAAAAAGTGCTGCACACAAAATATTTTCAAGTTTTATGTGCAGTAACATTTTCTCCATCACTTTCTTTATTCTAGACAATCAACAAAGCAATAAATCAAGACTTAATTTGAAGCATTTGCTGATTTCTGAGGTGTAAATGCTTATATTGAGAAGTTAACAATTAGTTCTGACAAGCTTATTTTTGCCAGCTCTAGCATATCTTTATTGTAACTCAAATTCATGGGTCAGATAAGGGATGTGTATATACATCTGTAGCTATATCTATATCTATACTTATGTCTAATCACCTGTACCTATATCTATATCTGTACATATATAAATATATGTATGTGTGTGATTTTACTCCACAGTGTTTACTCACGCTCATATAAATCTCCATGTGAATTACATTTTTTTTTTTTTTTGTGAATTGACTCATTTAAAATGAAGAATGGCAAGCTTCCTCTTTGGGAGAATCAATAAGTGAATCGTCCTACTAAGTTTAGAACTTTTCTTTTAGAATCTTCATCCCTTAATGCATTTATTTGTGAATTTATATTTTTATATCAGATTTTCTTTGGTTGAATAGAGTGCATATTTATATACTTATATTGTTATACTCAATCATTGCTAGGATATGATTTTGTCCATGTTGCATTGCAAAGAAGTTTGTAATCTATCATTATACCTTCTAATCCAAACCAATTGTATTAGAAAAATTTTAATTATTTCATGGCCCTGAAAGAAATATTGCAACTATTTGAAACTAGACAGAGATAGAAACATTTGGCCAGAGTATGCAAGGTAAGTTTCTTTATTTGTTATATGAAGGGGTTGGGTTGGACTAGATGACTAGAGGAATATAGATAGTATAGCAAATAGAACACTATATTAAAGTCAAGAAGTCCTGAATCAAATCCTACCTCAGACTAGCTGTATGACCCTGGGCAACTCATCTAACTTTTCTCATCCTCAGTTTCCTTATCTGTAAAATGGGGATAATAGTAACATCTACCTGACAGAATTATGAGAGTCAAATAAGGTAATGTATGTAAAGTGCCTTGTGGTTGTTCTTGTTTGCTGCTCAATAGTTTCAGTCATGTCTGACTCTTCATGACCCCATGTAGGGTTTTCTTGGTGAAGATACTTCAGTGGTTTGTAATTTATACATGTTAACTATGATTCTTTTCAGTTCTAACACTCTCTGATCACCCATGAACTGATCCAAACTGCTCCATCTTTATGTGAAAGTTATAACCATTATGTTGGGAAGAAAAAGAATGGTTTGAAATAATTAGATCAGCAATACCAAGGATTCCTTGATATGAAATAAGTAGGTGAGTGGAGGAAGTTGGTAGAGGGTCCTGTGTGGGAGTGTATGGTGACCTTGACTGTAGGTTTATAAACCAACTGCCTCAAGATCATTGAAAACTTTGAATTTAGCTCTAATTCAGTTTTCCATTTCTTTCCTTCTTGCCTTCATGATTAGCCTTCCCAGCACGTTCTAAAAACTATCCCCAATGAACACTTAGTCATTTGGTGAGTGAAATGCTTTCTTGAATTTTCTGGGTAAAGGAGACCAAAATAAACTTCAAATTGACTTTACTTCTCAAAAGAGAGAGACTCTTTTCCTGTCTGTGGGGATGGATTAGAAACCTTCTGCCAGACAAAGAAAAGCAGTCTCTCATTTTTTCCTCAAAGAAAAGTGAGGAAGCAGGACTCTTGCCAACTTATGCTAGAGAAGATTAACACACTGCACTCACTTGGCAGAAACAGAGTCAAAAGCCCAAGAATAAATGCTGGTGATGGTGAAGTTTGAACTACCTGGTTATCCTCTAAACAAGGATGGAGTTCATTTCTTGGTCTTCTTAGATGGGCCAATATGAAGTGTTATGTTTTGTTCTCTTCAATCAAATGTTTAAGAGATTCAAAATGATTGCTTCCCTAAAGCTTACTTAGTAGCACAATTAGGCCAGCACCTTGTGTCTAGGTTTAGAAAGATAACAAGTACCCTGCTGCTTGATATTCTTGAACTACTGCTCATATCATGCAACATGGCTCTTCCAAAACATCTGTTTGTTATTAAAGGACCTCAGTATATTGCTGAATACCTCTTATCATCCTCTTTTGGATGCATACATCAAATAGCTCAAGTGGAAGAAGCATTTTAAAACTTGGGAAGGCATTCAAGATAAAAGGCATTTTGAACATATCTAAAGAGAGTTCTTGAAGACCTGTGAGCTGAAGCCCTCTTTACTAAGTAATAGAATCAGCAGGGTATAGTCTAAAGAAGTTTTTTCTTTGAAGATCAGAAGCATTTGATTTAACTGTTACCAGTGAAAAGTGCCTCAGAGTTAAACTGTTTGATATCAGCTGCTGTTAAGGCAGCCCTTGCTGAGCGTGATAAATACATGAGGCTGGAAATATGTCATACCTTCCATGTGAAAAGGGAGGAAAGTCCTTTCATCGAGTAAGAGCTATCTAAAGACAGGCTTCAGGCATGCCTCCTACACTCTACATCTAAACTCTCTAGATTTTTTTTCCTATGCAGATATTTGAAAGAGAACATCTACAAGGAAAAGCTCCATAACTATGTAAAACCTATTCAATGACTATAGTACTGGACCAGTTATCAGGACCAGATTCTAAAATCTGTATTAAAGAGAAACAGGGTAGAAGAGCTGGGTTGACAGTGCAGATGAGAATGAAAATAAAATTCAGGAGAGAACCCTCTATGAAAAAAAAAAAGAAATACCTTGAACCTAGATTATAGGGAGTAGTGGGTTTATTTATTCTTTGTTGTGTGTTTGTGTTTTGGAGTTTGTTTTTTTTTAATCCACTTTTCTTAACATTCTCAAGAGTCATCCCCAAATTAATGATTTTGTGATGCCAGTCATTTTATCAAAAAGCTCTACCCAAAAAGTTTTTTACACACATTCTTTGCAAAAAAACCCAAAAACTTAATTGTTAATGTGGTTGTTGGTGGTTGTACTTCATTCTCCGAGAAGACCAAAGTGATATCATTATGTTGGAGGTCAAGGTTCAGTGTGTCTGACTGTGGTTGATCAGACCAATATGAGCTTGGAAGGCTCTACCACAGGTCAGGCACAAATAGTCCATGTGAACATTTGGAGTGGAGATGTCTAAAGTTGCACATCTCACATTTCTTTTGAGCTACTGCAATTCTGCTTTGCTCATAGAGTACGGCGCCTTCTTTGATGAGGGTACACCATGCTGGACAGTCCTATGCTAGTGTCTCCCATGTCTTGTAATTGATTCCAGAGTTCTTCAGAGAGACCTTGAGAGTGTCTGTGTATCATTTCTTCTGACCTCCATGTGCGCATTTGCCTTGTGTGAGTTTCCCATAAAAGGGTCTTTTAGGCAAATATACATTTGGTGTTGAAACAACATGGCCAGCCCATCAGAGTTGCAATCTCTGCAGGAGTTTAAATGCTTGGCAGTTCAGTTCCAGAAAGGACCTCAGTGTCTGGTACCTTTTTTTGCCAGGTGATCTTCAGAATCTTCCTAAGACAATTCAAATGGAAATGATTCAGTTTCTTGACATGGAACTAGTAGACTGTTCAGGTTTCACAGGCATATAACAATGAGGTCAGCACAATGAGTCTGTAGACCTCCAGTCTAACACCTCTTCTCTCCCACACTTTTCTTTGGAGCCTCCCCAAAACTGAGCTAGCTCTGGCAACATGTGTATCAACTTCATCATCTATGTGGACATCCCTGGAAAGTATACTGCAAAGGTAAGTGAATTTATCCAAAGAATTTAAAATTTCTCAATTTGCTATGTAATAGATGGTTCCACATATGGATGATATGATGCTGGCTGGTGGAGAACCTCATTTTCTTGGTATTAATTGTTAGGCCAAAATTAGCATAAGAGGCAGAGAATTGATCCATACTCTGTTGTGTCTCAGCCTCAGAGGCTACATTGAGTGCACAGTTACCAGTAAACAAAAAATCACACACCAACTCTCCCTCCACTTTAGTCTTAGCTTCTAGCCTTTTCAAGTTAAATAATTTACTATCTGTGTTGTAGCTGACCTTTATGCCATTTTCATCTTTCTGGAAGGTGTTCACAGCATTGCAGAAAACATTATACTAAAAAGCGTGGGAGCAAGCACACAGCCCTGCTTCACTACACTGGTAACTGGGAAAATCAAGAGCATTGTCCATTATCCAGAACCTGGGCAAACATGCCATCATGAAACTGACATACAATACTGATGAACTTCTCCAAGCAACCAGATTTTAGCTGTGATCTTCTACAGGCCCTCATGACTGACAGTGTTAAAGGCCTTGATCAGATTGACAAATGTTGTGTTTGTACCTCTGTCCTGCTCCTGATGTTTCTCCTGGAGTTGTTGAGCAGCAAACACCATACTGACCATTCCTCAGCCCTTTCTAAAGCTAAGTTGGTTCTCAAGTAGATGGCCATCTTTCAGGTGAAGGATTAGCCTCTTAGGGACAAGGCTATTGAGAATCTTACCAGAAATGATGAAGAAAGAATCCTCTTGTAATTGTCACAGGACAACCTATTTCCTTTTCATTTATAGAGCTGGACAATGGAGACATATTTGAACTCCTAGGGGATAACTTCCTCTTCCTATATAACCCAGAAAATTTCTGTCAGCTTTTGTATGAGTAATGGACCCTCTGCCTTATAAATCTCAGCTGGAATAGAATCAGCACCAGGCACTTTGCCACATGACAGAAGCCTTTTTCAGTTGGAGATTTGGCTAGAGTTGGATTGACTTCAACCTGATATATATGGTCAATGGCTTCAGCATTGATTGATAATGGTCTGTTGAGAACATTATGGAAGTGTTCAGCCCATCTCTCCAGGATCATATCCTTATCACTAATCAGTGTGGCTCCATCAGCATTGAGTAGTTGAGATGCACCTTAGCTTTCAGGGAATCATAAAAGTGCTTTAGATTATAACTATCAGTATAAAACTGAATTTCATATGCCTTCTTACTGAGCCAAGAGTCCTACATCTCTCTGAGTTTTACTTGCACTTTACTTTTGATGGAGGTAAACACTGCCTTCTTAGAAATGGACAAACTATCCTGTTGATAAACCCTGTGGAGTGCTCGTTTTTCATTTAGCAGCTTCTGAATTTCCCCCTCATTTTCATCAAACCAATCTTGATGTTTTTGAATGTCCTGATCATTTTCATCAAACCAATTTTGATATTTTTGAATGTTCTGAACCAGATGAGTAAACACAGTGCTGTAAACTAAATCTCTGAAAGCTGCCCACTCCTTTTCTACTCTATTTTTGCCAACTGTGTGTTGGCTCAGCTTTCCTTCTAAGTTCGAAGTGCTCTAATCTGCTGACATTGTCTTCTGATAGTCATCTTGCCTTGGAGCCCCCACTTATGTTGAATTTGAATGCTTAGCTTAGAAAGAATGTCTATGTCACTCGCACAAGTTGTCTGTCTCTTCTCCTTACAATGACATAGTCCAGGGGTGGGGAACCTGCAGCCTCAAGGTCACATATGGCCTCAGTATTGCTGAATCTAAACTTCACAGAACAAATCCTTTTATTAAGGAGAAGTCTATTAAATGCTGATGTTTGCTGTGAGGGTGCATCCATGAAGTTTTATTGCTTTTCCACAAATGGAAGACAGTTAGTGATGAGAAGGTCATGATATGAACAAGTTTTCAGTAGTAAATGACTGCTGCTATTCCTCCCAAGAATTCCCTGAAATGTCTGATAGTCTGTGCCTACTCCGGTATTAAAGTCACCCAGAATTATTAAGTTTGCCACTCTTCCAACACATTGATGATGAGGGTGTCCAGGTCTTCATAAATTGTTGCTTTGATCTCATCAGGGTTTGTTGTGATGGGAGCATATACACTGATGATGGTGGCTTGGTACTTTCCTGTAACTGGCAATTGCATTGTTTTGGCAGGCATACAAGCTTATTGACTAGATTAGTTTTAATTTCAAAACCTACACCTGCTTCATGGAGCTCCCTTTCACTGCAGTCATTCCAGAAAAACTTGTATCCAAAAACTTATATTGGGAAGTTGATCTTAATTTGCCAGCCTTGTTTCACTCAGGGCTTTTAATTGGATGCAATACCTGCTGAGTTCTCTTGCCACAAGAGCTGTTTGTTTTTCAGGTCTACTGGATTTCATATTGTCCATAAGCATGCACACATTTCTTGTACCAATGGTTAGTGGAATCATCTTTGCAAAAAGTTCTTGTACGTTTTTTGTGTTTTGACTAATGGTTTCCCTGCCTGCCAGGGCAAGCTAGGGTTGGGTAAAGTAGATAAATTTTAGATCACCTTGTTTAGCCCCTTCCTCACACCAGGTGATGAGTAGCATGGTCCTTAAAAAAGGCTGCTCAGATACCCAGGGAGTTGCCAAATTGCACTCCTGCTTCAGTCCAGTGAGAAGATGACCCTATGGCCTGGTCAACTATGTGTGTGGTTGTAACTATCTCTCCCAGTGTATCTATGCTGCTGCTTTGTCACTTACCTGTTACCACAGTACTTAGAGATAGGTAAAAAATGGTAAAATGGTATGGATGAAGTTTTTTGAGTCAGATATAAATGGGAATAGCCTCACTTAAGGCAAAGCAGTCAGCTTTACTCTCTCTTCCAGAATCATTGAGGTCCAGTGACAAGATAAAAGTCAACATGACTGGTGATGGTCCAGGATGCAGTGGATGACCTTGGCATCTTTGATGTCTCACTAAGCTCTGTACACTCCATAATGCTTGTTTCAGCCTCCTTTATGGCCTTTGGAACAAATTTTTCTCATCTGTCCATTCCACTGGGGGAAGTTTTCACATGCTTGGGTAGACACCCCCTAACTCACCAACATGCCTCAGTTACCCTCAACCTGGTTTAGCCTTTCAGCTGACATGGTTTACAGGGGTGTGGCCATTGCATATGCTACAGCTTCTTGGAACCACTGGTGAGAGTTGGGTGGCAGGTAGACACCAAAGATGGATACATAGTCCAGAAAAGGGCCAAACAAGTCCTCATACCAGAGGTGCTAGTCTTTCCTGAATACCCTATGCTGCAATTAACAGAAGGAAAAAAAAGAAACCTTGGATACTGGCACTGAGTCAGAGATGACAGGAAAGACAGAAGTCTGAGGCTTTAATGCTTTTAATGTTGTGGGAAACGACTTATGGGACACAATCACTTACTTCCTATGAAACAGGTTTTCCTGAAAAAGCAGTCAACTTCCTGGATATTTTCAGTGGAGTTGGGGCAAGGGTATGCTGGTAAATCTTTAACAAATGAGTCTCTGCAAAATGTTTGGCATTAGACACTTATAAGTTTAATCTGCATTGTTAACACTTTCTCTCTCATTTTAAGCCTAGACAGTCAAGACAATAAAGCAAGCTCTGATTTATAGTATTTACTGATTTCTGAGGTGTAAATGCTCAATTTAACAATTGGTTCTACAGAGGCCGATGGCCCATCATACCACTGGGTTAGGGTGTTCCCACTCCCTTTTTTTTTACTGGTACTAGTGAAACTTTACCAGGATGTCATTCAACTCCTAATACTCAATGAGTAGAGACAGTTTCTCTGGGTGCCTAGACCATGGGTCAACTCTGAAATGTTTGGGAGTGATAACAGAGCCTGTCTTATCTGTAGATAGAGAAGAAAGTGACTTCGATCCTTATTTACCCAAGAACTAATGATTTAAATCCATTCTCTGTAGGCTGAATACCTCAAGGATTACCATGGAATTTTGAACAGATCTAACCATTATGGAGATGAATTTAGAACTATGCCCAAGGAGCAATCACAGTGTACATACCCTTTGATCTGTCAATACCACTACTAGGTCTGTATCCCAAAGAGATCATAAAAAGGGAAAAAACCTACATATACAAAAATATTTATGGCAGCTCTTTTTGTGGGGACAAAGAATTAGAAATTGAAGGAATGCTCGTAAATTGGAGAATGCTACTATATCTGTATCTCAAAGAGATCATAAAAAAGGAAAAAGGATTTACATGTACAAAATTATTTATAGCACCTCTTTTTGTGGTGGTAAAGAATTGGAAATTGAGGGGATGCCCATCAACTCGGGAATGGCTGAATGAGTTATGGTATATGAATGTAATGGAATACTATTGTGCTATAAGAAATGATGAGCAGATGGATTTCAGAAAAACCTGGAAAGACTTGCATGGAGTGATGCTGAGTGAAGTAAGCAGAACCAGGAGAATGTTGTACACAGTAAGAGCCATGTTGTGAAATGACTAACTTTATTAGACTTAGCTCTGCTCAGTAAGCAAGGATCTAAGACATCTCTAAAAGTCTCATGATGGAAAATGCTATCCACATCCAGAGAAAGGACTATGGAGTCTGAATGCAGATTGAAACATAATGTTTTCACTTTCTTTGTTTTTTGTGTTTTTTTCCCTTTTGTTCTGTTTCTTCTTTCACAACATGACTAATGTGGAAATATGTTTAACATGATTGCACATGTATAGCATATATTATATATCTTGAATGTCTTGGGGAGGGAATGGAGGAGGGAAAAATTTGGAATTCAAAATCTTATAAAAATGAATATTGAAAACTATCTGTACGTGTAATTTGGAAAATATTATTTACATAAAAATTAAAATTAAAATAAAAAAGAATTAAATACCATGGAGACATCCCAAACTCAAAATGTCCAAAATAGAACTCATCTTTCTTCCCAAGCCCATTACTCTTCCAAATGTCCCTATTTATGTTAAAGTGCCACCATTTTCTCAACCTCCAAGAGTTGTAACCTCAGCATTATCATCAATGCCATACTCTTCCTCACTCCACATATTCAGTCAGTTACCACATCTTGCCATTTTTACCTCCAGAACATCTCTCCCATGTAATCCTTTCTTTCTACTCACATAATGAAAAACAGGATGGGGAGGAAAGACAGCATTTGGGGTTATTTGGAAAAGCTTTATGTAGAAGGCTGTGGCTTGAAGGAAGTGGTAACCTTAGTTATATCAGCTATATAACTTAGTTATACCATTTTACACACATGTATGTGTATCTATACACACATATACACACAGATAGTGTATATTATTGTATATTTTCACTATACATGTGTGTACACACACACACACACACACACACACACACACATATATATATGTATATATATATATGTATATATATAATATATATATATATATATATATATATATATATATATATATATATATATATATATATTTGATAACTTATAACCAAATCATGAATATGGAGACAGGTAAACTGAGTTGGCTTAAGTCTGATAAAGAGTAGCATTGGATTTTTTCTTGTTCATTTAGGAGTTCCGATTGACTTGTGGAAAGATTTTTCTGTTTAGGAACATTTTTCCTCCTCAGAATTGATGAAAATGTGTAACACTCCCTTGGAACCAACTAGATGCTTTCTAGTGTCTTCTAGACTTCTATTACCAGCCAAATCTCTTCTGCCCATGGATGTCTATAAACCAGGTTTTGAAGCTCTACTACTGTTATCACTTTCCTTCCCCTAACCCTCACTCAGCAGCCCCTGAAATCATCTGCATGATATGAGTATCCATCAGTTTAGTTTAAAAGTGGTCAACCTCCAAATATATGGAGCTGCTATATGATATGAAAGAGGGCTCCACAAGGAAAAAAACATCAATATCATCAAGTAGATAGCATACAGTAGTGCCATTTTCCCTGTGGTGTTGTCTTCCCTAAATGTATTGTATCCTAGAGGCTGTTTGCACTATACTCATCTTGAAGTTAACTTTTCAGCCTTCAGGTATAAGTATCTTATTGGAGTAAGTGTAATAAAGAAGCCTCAGGTGTATTTGAAAGAAAAATAAGATTTGCAATTAGTGTTTGGTAGTAATTCAGAATTACTAATTGGCATTATCTCACCATCTGAGATGATGCAAACATCTGTTTGTTTTAAACACTCCTTAGGCACTTAGTTATATCACAGACACATTCAAAATGAATTCACACAGCGGCGATGGGTAAGTGCCCACTGGCCTAGTACTCTGTAATGTCTATGAACCGAAGTAATAGGACCCCTCTTTTTTCATAATGCCAAATGAAATTACAACAAAGCACAGCAAACACAAGATGTTCCTTTTTATGTTTCTTTATTTCTCCTGTCCACATTCATCATATGAATGAAGATCAATTAGAAAACAAACAGCTATCAGTCAAAGTCAACAATCCAAGGAGCAGATATGGTTTAGGGCCACTAAGATGTGTTTTTCAGGACAGGTCTACAATTGCTTCAAAAAAGTGGAGAGTAGAGCAAATATGTGGTGAATTTGGATAGCCCTTTTGGATCAATGAGATTTCCCTTGGCTTTTCTTGGAAGTCATATTAAAAGTAGATTGGGTGAAAGGGCTCATAAAGCTTTTGTTTCCATCAATCACAACATAGTTGGAGTGCAGAGAAGACTGCAATCACTGCACAAATAGTCTTTCCTTCACCTCCATGTAATGAAGAATTTTGTATGGAATCCATTGCAGCTGATTATAAACAGGTGCATCTTACCCTTTTTCATAGCAACCTGCTAAGACATGCCATGGCTCCAAAGCTTAGCTGGGTCTAATTTAATGTGATTTCTGATTGGTGATGGGGACCTGGAGTGCTTTCAAGAATTGCCCTGCTCTTACCTGTTGGAATCTCTACAAGAATACTACAGTTATTACAAAAACACTTATTATATTTGTATTCACGTTCAGACTTGCTGCATGTTTCAGCTCAGGAGTCTTTAACACAGGTATGCTGTTCTTCATTTCCCCCTTCACTGAATGCAGCTGTTTGGTAGCTTGACACCCAGAGATGCTGAGGCAGGATAAACATTCATGATCTTTTGATGTGGAGAATTGTTGGAAATATTTGAACTCTGTCAGTGACTTCTGGCTCTCAAAATTCAGATGATAACTGTCCTTGAATAAACCAGCTCCATTCTAGCTATACTAACTAAATCTCATGAATTTTCTAACACATTTAAACCCATTGGATCATGGCCAGTTTGACTCATGTGTCAAGTAATGTCTTCTATTATTCCTATATACTGGAATTATATTTATGTTTATTAACCTAACTTTCATTTTCTGTCAATTTACTTTTTTTGTCAGTCCATTAAATTTCCAATATGCACTGATTTGTACTCTCTTGCTACTGGCAATATGTATCCACACTCCTCAGAAAAGCCCCAAAATGTGTTTAATTGTGTTCTGCTAGTGACTAGCTATGTGACTTAGTTATGTAATCTTTCTCCATCTGTAAAATTGGCATGATAAAAATTACATGACTAGGAATATAGTGAGGAAAGTTCAATAGATACCTTAATATAGGTGGGAGCTGTTGGTATTATCTATAAAATTAGAAGCAGGCTCTTGGGCTATATGATCTCTAATGTTATGCCAAGCTCTTAAGTTCTATGGTCATAAATCATTTCTATTTGGTCACCAGTTTCTTCAGTTATTATTTTTTTTTTTTGGTGGAAGGAGAGAGTCCAGATTTGTGATTTCATCTGTCTAGAGAATATGTGGTGTAGAAACTTCATAAACCAATGCAGCTTAATAACCCCTTGATCTCTAGTATTTTGATGAAATAGTGTGGTATAGTACAGTGGTGTTAGTAGAAATATGAGCCCCTCATCCATACATAAGGATCCCTATAGGCTGTCTATTGGCTTAGTTTTAAAATACAATATTATCTATATTTTATTGTGTTTTTACTTATTTGATTAAATATTTCCATATTACATGTAGTCTGATTCAGTCCACAATTGGAAGTATTGGGGGCCACATGAAGCCCATGGAACACATGTTTAATACCTCTGGTATAGTGAAATTTTGGAAATGGAAGACCAAGTTTCTGTTCCTAAATTTGCTACTTTTCTATCTACACAGCCTTGGACAAATCACTTGGCATCTCACCATCATCATCATCATTGCTATTTAAGAGAGTTAACAGTATATATAGGCAGAGAATCTACTAACTTCTAGGCTATGCTTTTTCCTCCAGACCATGCTCTCAGGATAGTAGTCCATTCCTTTCACAATGACCCCCAGCAAAACTAACACTATTATTTCAAATGCTTCTTGAAAGAAGATAATTTTGTGTAAGGGGGAGGGGGAAGCAGAAGGTCAGGTAAGACTGTTTGGGGACAGAGAAAGAGGGCAGTCATGCATTTTAGACCTGACTGCAAGAAACATGTAGAATATTAGTAGAAAAAAACAATAGCTTGGCATCCTCCTGCATTTGAACAGTAAGTTCTCCTGACCAAAGCTAGTTCTAGCCAAGTTTAGAAGTCACTCAGACATCCTTTAACATTGGAGCAGTCAAACAGAAGAAAAATGAAAGCCATTGGTGGAGAATTTCAACTCCTGAGGGTATCCTCTTAATGGTAGAAAGTTTGCCAAAGAAATTCATAGCTGTCTCTGAAATTGTTTTATTGTTCAATTAACAATCACTAAATTGTTATTGGTTGGTATTTCACAGGCTCCTAGATAATGTCTAGAACTAGAAAAGATCACACCTTTTATAGATGAGATGAGAAAACTTTGGTATCTTTACCAAAGCAGAAATGAAACCTTTACAAAAGTTTTTCAATGAACTTTTTAGTCAAGAAAGTCAAAACTTTTCTATTAATTTGAAATTAATAGTATGAGAAAGAACAGAATTCTCAAGTCAAGCAGGATTTTTTTTTATTACCACATCTTTGTGGTATTAACATATTTGGGTTCTCCATCTGTGTCCACGTGATAGCAAACCAACGTTAACAAACTTGCACAAGTGCATGTTGGAGTAAACTTTGATGGGAAACTAAATTTACTTTATGTAATGTTTAGTCAAAACTGTGCTGTCAAACTTGGGTCATTCTTATGTGCTGATGGGAGAATTAATTCCAACCAAACAATTACCCAAACAAATGAAGCTTCTGTTTGTCGCTAGGAACCACCAGTTTGCTACATGCCACAAAATACCTTATTTTCTTAATAAATAATACAAAAGAATGGAAATTAGTGTTTTGAGCCAGATAATGTGTCATGAGACATGCTTCCCCATTTTGCATCCCTTCTCCTCTGGAAGCTGCTCCTATGTGGCATTGTGAGTATACTGACCTAGATAAGCCTGAGACCATACCCCAAGTCTGTGCCTAACTGTTCTGCTTCATGTTCCTTTCCCTGATCATGGGTGATTGAATAGCAATCATGAGGGATAGGCTTTTGGAGAGTGGCTACCTCAACAATCCCTGGATTTCTCAGTCAAAGCTAACTGGTAGCAGGTGTTTTTCTGTAGCAGTGTTTTGTCAAAGAAGATGACCACTGACAGGAGGATGGGTCCAAGTCATACCAGAGCTTTCTGGAAATATGGATCTTGAGGGAATCGTTCACATTCATGCAGGGTTGAGGCAAAGGTCATATGGCTATTCAGCTATCTCACCAAATATTTCATTTAAAAATGTTTCAAGTATCAATCTTCTGGGGGAGTGGAACAGTATGTTTGGGTTGTTTCAGCATTTTAAGTTTTTGTCAGTGTTCTCTTATGAGACTTTTGTGTGGTAAGGATTTCTTTTGTGTGGAGGAAATAAATAACCATGTTATACCTGATCTACCTTGTGTATTGAGTATATCTCTAATATCTTTTTGAGGGACTCAAACCTAGCCTTCAGGTGATTTTCCCAGAGGTTCTTGGAGAGGGTAGATGTAAAGAACTAGAGAAAGCAATAAAAACAAAAGCCATATCTTTTGCTTTATAGGCCAGGATGGATTCTCCAGGACTGAATCTAATCTGTGGGAACCAAGAGCTGAAAATCCTTTGTAGCAGAGGGCTTTACTGCTCCCTGGGCCAACATTGTCTGACATAACAGATACTGATATAAGATAGATATTAATAGATATGGAGGTCAAGATAGAGATAGTTATCTATCAAGGCATATCTCATTTGCAATTGTTGTCATACTCCTAGTGTACACTTACAGGAAAAAAAAGATATGATGTGGTTTAAAAGAAGAACATAAAAGCCTAATAAAAATATTCCATGACTTCCCCTTTGTCTTGCTTAGCTTTTCTCATTCCTCTTGTTACACTACCCTTTAAACCCTACTTTTGTCTATTACTTTATTCTGTTCTTTAAATCTTACCTCGGCTTGACAGCTGAGTGTTTCCATGTACAAAAAATGATCATGTCTCAATGGCATATTTTTGCTAAAAGGACTATTTATCTATACACAGATTTGTCCTTGACAACTATAGAGATGATGTCACAGAATATGCATCCTTATTCTCACCCCAAAGATTCAAAACAATATTATATGAATTGCAGGCCCTGAATGTCTCTATTATTCCTCAGCAGCTGTGGCAATAGTTGGTTTAAATTTCATGCTGATTGAAAGCATGTCAGAGCTCAGAATGGATAGACCCAATGGACAAGTTGTCTATCTATATCTATATCAATATCAATATCGATATAGATAGAAATATAGATACATATGCATATATATGTATATATGTATGTATACATACACATATACATGCACACACATGTACGTCTTGAAGTTCCCCTGGTGCTTATCTAGTTGGTTACCATGGATATAACCCACAATTCAATGTAGCTTTAAGTGTAACCCAGGCTTCTCAGGTCATGCCCATTTCTCTTAATATAGACTCACCCTTGAGGAGAGTTTGTGCATACTCAGTTTGCTTAACATGGAGCCCAATGAATCCCTACTACCATGTGGATAGGTGGAGGCAGCCTTCTTTGATTGGCTGTCTGCATCTTTAAAACTGGTAAGACAGACAAGTGGTGTCACTCTCTTGATGCTGCTCTCTTTGCTGTTTTCAGAGGGTGAAGATCCCAATTCACTCATAATGTGGATGCCATGAACTAAACTGATGAGAGGGGAAGGAAAGTCCTTCCCCTCTTCTCACTCTTTTTCCTGGTGGTGTTTTTTCTGTTCTGTTATTTGTCCTCAGATTCAATGTGGTGGTAATCCACAAAGGAGCTAGGAGTTCGAGCCATGCTGATCTTG
The DNA here is from genome assembly GCF_003287225.1 of Phascolarctos cinereus. Lineage (NCBI taxonomy): Eukaryota > Metazoa > Chordata > Mammalia > Diprotodontia > Phascolarctidae > Phascolarctos > Phascolarctos cinereus. Next base: position 485,823,223 of record NW_027555847.1, on the reverse strand, counting down.
GAGCCACGATTGCTGTCAGAATGGTTGAAATAACCAGCCATCCTCTGCATGGAAACCCCTGAGAAGCCAGAGTCCCTGGGACAACATGAGCCCAAGGGGGTTTTGGGTCTTAGAATGGGGACTATGCTGTGTGGGAACTGAGCTAAGTTATGACCATAATCATCTTCCCCTACCCAGAGAGTGAAGTGGTACAAGACAGGAGGAGGACTATACCTCCCATGTATTGGGGGAGTAAATTTGTTTATTTGTGAATATGGCTTCTGAAGTAAATATTTCTTTGAAGAAGCTAATATGTGACAAATGGAATTGGGATGCAGGGGACCCCCTATATTTGGGAGAATACCATTTATGGGAGCTGGAGCCATACTGGAGAACTCTGGAGGAGAAGGATAAAATCTAACCTACTTGGCCTTTCAGGCAATGGGTACCAGAGAACCCTGGAGAAGTGGTAAAAGTAACTTACCTGGCCTTCAGGTGGGGGCCTTGGGAGTCAGTGTTACATAAGGCCATTACATTGGAGGAAAAACATCTTTACTCTTGTTTTCCTTAGAGTAGCATCACTCAAACTGTGATCTATAGATAAGTTTATGATTCCACAAAATTGTCTCAAGAGTTACATGAAAAAAGAAAAGTTGTAATGATGGATTAGAATACACTTCAGACCTCTCTGCTTTACTATTATTGTTGGACATGCACACATTGTATGGTTGGTTGATGTTAAGGATCTCTAGAAATTTGGTAAATAAGTCATGTGGTTAAATTCACCATCTTATTGGTCTGGATTGAAGTACTGAATGAGATCATTGGATCAAATATGTAGCATTGGAAGGAAACTCAGAGGACAGCAAGTATGACCCTTACCCTCCACCCACTTTTTCCTTGTAAGAAAATGGAATCTCATTGAAGTTGGGTGACTTACTCAATGTAACACAGGTTAGTAAGCACAAGAAAGGAGATTTGAATAGAGATTCTCCGGCAGATGATATTCATTCCACCTTTTCACACTGGACTTTAGAATTACTGCCCATTACCTGCATGTTCTTGTGTTTTTTAATGTAAGACAACCAGTGCTGTTTTGTCTAACTGGCTAAAATGAGCAAGTATTAGGAGACAAGAAAGCAAAATTGTTAATACTGAGTATTAATTAAGGTCCTCACAATGAAGTCGGTGCCCATATAGGCAGGGACGGGGAATGCAACTGTGATTTCATTGATAGTGGGAGCCCTTGGGTGAAGAGACTCCCTCTGCTAATGCAATTCATTACCTTCTTTGAAATAGTCAGTGACTTGCCTCAGACACACAGAGGTTAAGTGATTTCCCCAGAGTCATCCAGCCAGTATATGTCATTGGCAAAACACAAAACCAGGTTAAATTCAAAACCCCAAATACATGAGACAGACTGGTATGACAGTTGCTATCCCCAGTGTGGAATATTAGACATGTTACTCTGATCCCTTCCAAAATATAGCACACTTCATGCTAACAAAGAATTACATCTTTTTCATTAAGTGGTGGGCTAATATTAAAATGGATCAGAACATATAAGATTAAAACAAAAACAGAAGTATGTGACTTGGTATCATTTAGTAATGTTTTTATAAAATAATTTTAAAAGATTTTAATGCAGGTACTCTACCCTTCTATAAAAGCTGAAGAATTGCCACTCTAGAATAGTGATCACTACAGGCCATGAAAGTACATGATGCTTTCATAACCCAGAGCCATATGATTCACTGTGTAAGAACAGAGTTGGGTCTATCATTTAGGAAAATTCCACGCAATTCTATGTGCAAGACACCATGCTAGGTGTTGGTGATGCAAAGATTAAATGATATGGAAGGGGAGATAAGACAAGTGTGTGACTAGCTTTAACACAAATTCCAGTTCCATATAAAGCCCTTCACAATCTGGTTCCAACCTGCCTTTCTAGGTTGATTACACATTACTTCCTCGCACTGCAACCTACATACTATCCAAAGTTGTTATTGTTGTTGTCATTTCAGTCATGTCTGACTCTCTGTGATCCCTTTCGGGGGTTTTCTTGGCAATAATACTGCAGTAGTTTGCCATTTCCTTCTCTAGCTCATTTTACAGATGAGGAACCGAGACAAACAGGGTTCAGTGACTTACCCATGGCCATACAGCTAGTAAATGTCTGAAGCTAAATTTGAACTCAAGTCCTCCTGACTCCAGGGCTGGCTCTCTATCCACCATGCCACCTAACTGCCCCGCTATTCAAAGTGGCCTGCTTGTTGTCCTCCTTACAGAACATTTAATCTCTGTCCTCTGTGCCTTTGTACACTGTCACTCATATCCTCTCCCCTGCCTCTTGGGACCTGTAGGTCCCTTCAACACTCAGTTCAAGTGTGTTTTTCTACAAGAAGCTGTTCTTGACCCCCCTATTTGTTAGCTCTCCATCCTTCCACAAATGACTTTGTTTCTTTTGTATGTGTATTATATTTACTTGCTGTGTACACGTTAGATCATTGAGGGGCACTGCTAAGTTTTTTCTATCATTAGCTGAAGCACAGTGCTCAACACATACACAGTAGGTGCTTAATAACTTTTTACTGACTTGGATTGAATTCACTGGTTAAAAAAAAACGCATGCAAAGAAAGTGCTATGAAATTCATTTGAGGAAAGAGAAATCCCTTCCAGTTAGAGCTTCATGGAAAAGGTGGCCTAGGATCTGGACCTTGACAGAAGGGATACAGAAGGGATTTCAACTGGAAAAAGATGGAGGAGAAAGGGTAAGAGGAGTCCATTTTTGACATGGAAGATAGTTTGGGCAAAGACATGGAATGGAGGAAAGGATAGGGAGAGATTGGAACAGTCAGCAGTTCAATCTGAATTGACTATAGAGTCCCTAAAGGGAAATGAAGGAATGGAAATGTAGGTTGAAACCAGACCAGGGAAAGGTTTGAATTCCAGACCAAGGAGTCTGACTTTTATTATGTAAACAATGAATGTCACTAAAGGTTTTGCAATGGGAGAGCTATGGGATTTGAGTGGCTGGTTAGTAAGGTTAACTCTCACAGAGGTATGAGGTGGGAATTGAAGTGAGGAGGTATCTGCAGAATCTATTGTCCTCTGGCATTAGAGGGTAGCTAAATGGTTTATTGGATAGAGCACTGGGCCCAGAAGTCAGGAAGACCGAGTTAAAACCCTGCCTCAGAGACTTAACTAGACAAATTACTTAACTGCTGCCTCAGTTTCCTCAGCTGTAAAATGAAGAAATTAATAGCACCTACCTCTGGAAACTGTTGTAAGGATCAAATGAGATAATATTTCTAAAGTGATTTGCAAACCTTAAAACACTACATAAATGCTAGCTGCTATGATAATAATAATAATGATAATGACAATTATTATTAAAAACCATTCATACTTGGCCCTTTGCTACCTGTCTAGTCTTAGTATACCTCTACATTCTCTATGATCCAGCAACATTGGTTGGTCTGCTGTTCCTTTAACATGACACTGTCTCCTGACTATATGCCTTTGTACAAGCTGTCTTTCCTCTCTTTCCTCACCTTGACCTCATAACTTCTCTGGCTTCCTTCAAGACAGTCCAGATTCTACCCTCTGCAGGAGGTCTTCCTGGTCCCCTGTAACTCCTGCTGAATTGTGAGCCTTCCCTTCTAAGGTTACCTTTCATCCATTGTGTGTCTATCCTGTAGGGCAGCTACGTTGACACAGTGAATAGAGCTCCAGGGTGTAGCCAGGAAGACTCTTCTTCCTGAGTTCAAATCCATCCTCAAGCACTTATTAGCTGTGTGCCCCTGGGTAAGTCATTTAACCCTGTTTGTCTCAATTTCCTCATCTGTAAAATGAGCTGAAAAAGGAAATGGAAAGTCCTTCCAGTATCTTTGCCAAGAAAATCCCAAATAACATCACAAAGAGTCAGAGATGACTGAACAAACAACAAGCATATCTCTTCTGTACCTGTCTATATGTATTCTCCCACCCTCCACCCCCTGTTCCTCATTAGAATATTAGCTTGTTGAGGTAAGGGGCTGATTTTACCTGGCTTTCTATCCCCAGCACTTAACACAGTGTATTTCACATGGCAAGTACTTAAAAAAATGTAAGTTGACTGAATGACTGAAGGCAAGGAGAATGGGTAATTGGAAAAATGCTATTATTCCATTATTTCCTCCCCCAGTCTCCTATGGAGCTAGTAAATAAATCTTAAGGGCTGAAGTTAAATACTAATAGATAATAATTTTAAACTTCTTTTTTATTTTTTTGAGTGGGAGATTTATTAAATTAAAATTGGAGATGACCCAGTGTAGAAGATTGTTTTACTTATTTAGTTATTTAGGGTACATTTGGAATTTCTGATTTTGTATTTCCAAAGCCAATAAATTACTATTATAAGAGCTGTTTAAATAAACCTGTTGTTTCAGAAAATGAAGGTCCAGATGCTGGCAATGGATTGAACTGGTAGATCCATCTCTCTTTTTTTTTTTTTGTAGATTGATTATATCCACTCATTGGTGATTAACACCTTTTCTTCAAGTTTGCCCTCATCAGGCAGATCTTATTGCCTCATCAAACATATAGAAACCCAGCTGGCTTTCATCATTTGAATAGTGCTCTTTGACAAGGAGCAACATTAGTTTCAAGCCAGAAAGCAATCAGCAGTTTTCCTGACTATAGGGGGGAAAAGGGGAAAAGGAAAAAGTCCTATTATTTCACTAACTAAGAGGTATAAATCAGGAATATTCCCATGTCATAAGCAAGATCTAAATGAAGTGAATAATGGCAAGCAACTCAACTTCCTAACTGGTGGTCATCTCATCTACTTTGTGGAAAGACCACTAGGGATATATGCCCATTTTACATATATTTAGACTTTCTTGAAATACACAACATTTCCTTATTAGATAGGAAAAGAATACAGATGCTGCCAGTGTTAAAGAAAATCTGAAAAAAAATGATTAAAGCAGAAACAAAGCAGAGCATAAAATGAGGGAACCAACCAGTTTTAGCCAACACATATTTCTAATTCCAACGTTCTCTCAGAGCTGACTTGAGGTGGAATCGGTCTAGAAGCAGGATCTAGCTTCAGTGAGCTGCTCTTGGGCCCTGCTTCAAATTTGATTGCACATAGCGGTGCAGAGTTAGCTTTGCTACCTCGATTATCTTCAAAAGGATCAGGCAGGGTTGGAGTAGCTCATACTGTTGATTTGTAGTCCAAGGCCACTCCTGCTTAGGGGGGACATTGGGCAAATAGTGTACCACACTCTGTCACAATTCCACTCCATGTAAAACAAAGGGCAGAAATATAATTTATACATTTAAAGCTTACCTCTAACCTACCTTTCTAGCCTTATTATACATAACTCCCTTTTAGGCACTCTACAATCCAGCCAAACTGGCCTTCTTTCTGTTTCTTCCTCACAAATGGCTACTCATCCTCTCTCTCTGTGATTTTGCACACCTGTGCCCCACACCTGTTATGCTATCACTTTCCCCTTTGAGAATCCCTACTTTCTTTCCAAACTTAGCTCAAAGTCAGCACCTCCCCATGAGGTTTTCCTACTCTTTCCAGATGCTAGTACTTTTCTTTATATTATTTTTATTTACGCACATACCTATATATATACGTACATGTTGTCTTCCCTGATGGAAGCTCCTTACAGGCAGGAACTGTTTAATTTTTTAGTTCTATGTCCTCAGCCCTAGCACAGGGCCTGGAATATAGTAGGTACTTAATAAATGCTCTGGCCTTTGCTGTCAAATGAGTGATTAGGCAATGTTGGGCCACCTTTGCTTTCTGTTAGCCATCATCCCCTCTACTTCTTGGGTAAATCACATAACAACCCTAAAGCAATATTTCTTTCATTGTGAGGAAAGGTCATAAATACAAGTGCCCCAGATAACTTTATGAATGGCTCTCAGCTTCTCGGTGGGGTTTCTACAGAGTTCCAGATGAGATAGTCCCAGAAGGCTGAAATAATGACTTTTGGTGCCATGCCCAGGAGTTTTACTTATGCAATTTATGCAAATTTAGAAGGTACCCATTGCAGGACACTCACCTTGAATCCTTTTTGCATCCCTTCTCTAGTCTTTATAGGACTTATAGGTGAGTTTCAAGTTTCTCTATATGTTTCACAGATTTTTTGAAGCTAAAGAGTTTATTTTTCCCTTCCCTTCTCTTTTTTCCTTTCCCTTCCTTTAAGGCTTTTAAAGTCAAACTCTGAATGTGATTAATGATGACAGAGATTAGGAGCATAAAGTTCAAGAGCTGGGCTGTTTATTTGTTTAAGAGAGTTGTTTTCCGAGTGTTTCTCTATGGAGCACATGCTCATGAAATGCCTCAGCCCTGTCACGGGGCTGCAGAGACATTGTATGAGAGGAGGGCTTATGTGGACCATAGAAATTAAGAGGCAGAAGGTCGCTCTTGTAAGGGATTCCTGGGCCCCTTTAAGTGGGACTTTTTCAAAGCCTCAGGCAAAATGAAATGCATCTCATTTGAGGTTTACCTCAGATTCTTCTACCCTTCCACAGGCAGGAGTCTGTCTGATTGCTGGATCCAACATATAGTTAGAATCAGTGGGAGTTCTGCATGCAGTTTGAAGAAGGAGACAACTTCGATGTATGTTTTATTATAATAATAGATCTACAGCTGGAAGGAACTTCAAAGGTCATCTAGTCCAATCCCCCTCCCCCCATTTTACAGAAAGGGAAACTGAGGACTGCAAAGGGTATGTAACTTGATCAATGTTCGTTCATACCATCAGAATTTGAACTCATATCTTCCTTTCACTATACCATACTGCCTTGTGATTAGAGGTATTGATTAGGAATTGAGACACCTAAAGTCCTTTTAATCATTTTTTTAGATCCAAATTTAGTTGGCCATAACCTGGATCTAAATTCCAACAATATTCTCCCGGCGTGCCTCCCTTCCTCCTGCCCCCATGCACTGGCTAGGGTTACATGATTTTTCCCCAAGCAGGCTACAGCAAGTCTAGGGAAACTATTCCAGGGGTAGCTGGTCAGAGTTGTTCTTTCCCCAGTGGAGAGAAGAATAGAAAACTTCCCATTTCCTAACTGACTACTCAAAAAGTTCCAATATCCCTCTGAGGTTAAGGTAGCCCTGCCTCACTATAAGGGCTGCAGTCCTAACCCTTCCCCCTCCTCCCCACCCCAAAAAGCAAATTGCATAGAAGAGTTGCATAGAAGGGTTGTTTTTCTGGAAAACAGTTCCTTCCACTATGGAGTAACCTCTGTTTTCATCTGTTGTCTAAGAAGGTGAGTTGACCTTCAGGTGGCTCAGTGAGTGGGGCACAGGTACTGCTTCAGCTATTCCTTTTACTCCAGTACAAACTGGGTTTATAAAACATGTGTGGGGATTTAATGCCCCAAATTTTGAAAACTAACAGGACTCCAGTTAAGGTTTTCTACAGCTCTTGGCTATAATTTGCTTTATTCAAAGCAATTATTTTGATTGACTTGAAGAACCCAATTTAAACATTGTTTAGCAGGTCTTGGGCACCTCCAGGTGTGGTAAACATATGCCCTAGGGAGTACAAATTCCTATCTAATCCAGAAGTACTCCTTCTGCTAGATTTGTCTTGTTCCCTTTAAAGAGCACCTCTGCATTTAATTATTTCCCTGTGATTTTACAGCAACATTTCCGTGGGAAAGAGAATAATGTTTCTCTCAATTATTGTCATTTTTTCCTTTCAGATTCAACATGATGAACATATTAGCTTTCAGGAGGGTAATTGCCTTGACAAAATGATCCTCTTCTGCTTTTCTTCATCGGAAATGGATCATAATTCAAAATAAATTGATTTTTCATCATGCCACCCTTCTATTTTAAAGAAACACATTGGGCTTTTTAATTCTTTATTGCTTAGGCAATTTTAAAAGTTTGTCCTTCCCCCGACTTCCCTGCCACAAAAAAGCTGCCAGAAGTCAGTTACAGAAAGCAATTTTTTTGTTATGCTTTGTTTTGAGAATTTTCAATGTTAAATCTCTGAGGTTTGCTTTTTTCCCTCTTTTAAAAATCTGGGATCCTTATTCTTAGTGGGTTGATTGCCAAATAGTTCTTTAAAATTATAGCATTCACTTCCTGTTTTCAAGAGCTATCTGAAATCAACTGCTCAAATATAGACTAGTTGCAAAACATAGGGCTTAAATTAGGCAGTGCAATTCTAATAAGCAACAATCCTGGGTGGGGGCAGGTGTAATACTAAGCTCCTGCAAAACTGAGTACCACATTCAGGACAATGTACATGTAATAACATATGTCAATAGAGAGCCAGGCCTGGAGTCAGGAAGACTAATCTTTGTGATTTTAAATCTGGCCTCAGATACTTGGGCAAGTCATTTAACTGTTTGCCTCAGTTTCCTCATCCATAAAATGAGCTGGAGAAGGAAATAGCAAATGACTCTGATACCTTTGCCAAGAAAACCTCAAATTGGATCACAAAAAAATCAGATACGACTGAAATGACTGAACATCATCAATCATATATGTCTACCCCTCTCCCTCCTCCCACCCTCATCCCAGCTAAACCTCTAAGCAGGAGCCCATCTGCAAGACTCCTAAACTCAGTATAATCTTTTTCTAGCAAAGTTCACCATTCATAGATCATGCATGCGTCATGCTATAGAAAAGCAGCTAAATCTATGAGATTGAAGGTTTTCCTCCAGAAATAGATGGAAAGATGTAGGGCCTGGATCCTTTACACTGATGAATTGGTACATGACAGGAGAACAGAAATTGTTCCCCCCCCAGTTCCTTTTTTCTTATAATACGATTTCCCTTGTCATCAAACTTGCTTTTTTACATCCCTACTCCCCCAATATATTTTTCTTTAAAGTTCCTGAATTTTATTTTACTTTCCCTTTCACAGTTGTAAAAATACATTTTGTTCAAATTAAGATTGATCTGATATAATCAGTACCAACACACATTTGAGAAAGAATCACCAACTTAATTCATTATGTCAATTATACCAGAAATTTAGGGAAGAAGAGTTAGCAGCACAATTAAGGTAGGAGAATGCAATGGCTCTGTGCTTTAGTAATGAGAATCAATGTGGTTTTCAATATATAGCAAACTCCCTTAATCTTCTACAATTTATTGGCACAGTGGATTCATTGCTGAACTTATGCTCGGGAAGACCTGAGTCCAATTCCAGCCTCAGACACTTAGTGGTGTGACCCTGAGCAAGGTGCAATCTATTTCAGCCCTACTTTCCCCATCTGTAAAATGGGAGTAATAATAGTTCCTGCTCGCAGGGTTGTTATGAGGATCATATGAGGTAACATACATAAGGGCTTTTGCAAAGCTTAAATCACTAGAGAAATGTTAGTTGTGATCCTTAATCTTCAGGGGAAACATTCTTTCCAGAAGACCAAACCCTGAACTGGCAGTGAGCTACCTCTCATTTTTTCAACACTAAAAATCATTTGTGCAACACAAAAAGTCTATTTTAAAATGATGAACATGGAATATTTTATCTGTGAGACACGTTCGAGTATTGCTGAAAAGTCTGAGATATGTTGTGATTTCCATCCTATACTCATGTGAAAACACACTAGTCCTACCAGCTAGCATAGTACCTGGTACATAGGAATGAAATACATGTTTGTTGATTGAATGATTAAGAAATTTTCATTGAATCAATGTGAACTGATGATCCTCTAATCCTTTTTGCTTGGGTATGGCTTGCTTCTTCTCAGAAACTGAACAGGGAGATATAATATACGTGAAGGTATGCTGAAGTATAATGAGCGCTGCATGAATGCAAGCTATAATAATGACATGAATTATTATTAATACTAATCATTATCTTTTTTTCAGAATGTGCTATGCCATCTCCTATGGCTGCTTTCTATATTTGCAGAAGCATTGTTTTTGTTTCCCATCATTTTACAATATCATCCTATTGCTTCTAGTTTTGTTGCTAAGACTTTTTTTTCTTGTTATCTAACTTTGGTTTTCCATCAAAATCATCTACTGAGGTGACTTGCTATCTTTAATGTATTTTCTACCTATGTTCTATCTGGTGTACTTGGATAACGATGGATTTCAAGTCTATGTTGGCAGAATCTGAAGACCTCATGGTTGGCAAATCTGGTAATCCAATATTCAATAAAACTGAAATCTGAGACATAAAATTGATCAAGAAGCTAAATGAGCCATGAGGCTAGAGGGTAGGGTGGAGTTCCAAGGCTAAGAGCAACATAGAAGAAACCTTACACTAGTTTTCTCAAACTTTTTGGTTTCAGGATCTCTTTACACTCTTAAAAATTATTGCAGACCCTCCAAGAGCTTTTGTTTATATGAGTTATATTTATTGGTTTTGCTGTATTAAAATTAAAATGGGTGTTTTAAAATTAAATATTAATTCATTTAAATAATAATAAACCTATTAGATGTTACCATAAATAACATGCTTTTATGAAAATAACTGTATTTTCCAAAATAAAAAAAATCAGTGAGAAAAATGGCATAGTTTTACATATTTTTGCAAATCTTTTTTAATGTCTGGCTTAGTAGAAGACAGCTGGATTCTCATATCTGTTTCTGCATTCAATCTGTTGTGATATGCTGTTTTGGTTGCAATACATGAAGGAAATCCAGCCTTACACATACATAGCTGGAAAAAGGAAGAACAATTTAATAGGTGAATAATACATTAATATTATTATGAAAAGAGTTTTGACCTCAAAGGCCCCCCTGAAATCATCTTGGGGAGCTACAAAGGAGTAGTGGATATACTCTGAGAACCACTGCTATAGAGGAAAATATAATTATTTACTTCAGACACTATAGCTATGGTAGTTATGTGGCAGGTAAAATACAAAATGATTGAGGAAAAGAAAGGTTTGATCTTTTGAGCATATTGATTTATTTAGCAATGCATGGCAGTTGCCCAACAAACTGGGACCAGATCCTCTTAGCTTAGGCCTGGACCCAAACACAGGGGAAGACTGACTTTTATACATTAAAAACAACTAATCAAATAAGGCCAGTTAATTAAAAGGAAACAATACAAAATTAAGCAATTTGATTTCTAATTGGATGAACGTTGAGGGTTTTCCAAGTTGGGAGGGGAAAGCGAACAAGTACAATTCCCTGAATTCAGAAAAAGAGGCATCCCATTTTGCCTGAGTATCTGTAAACAATCAAAGGAACATAGAAACAATAACTGATCATAATGGGGCCAATTTTCAAATAAGACATATGGGTTGCTCAAGATGTACAACTATGAGAAAACTCTTTGCGTCAATCTTTGAATCTGACCAATTTTCTGGTCAGCATAACTTAGGGCCTTATTTAGGGGTCTTTAAACAGTAGGGAGAGGTGTCCAGTTTCCCAGGCATACAGGGCTAAGTTCAAACAATTTGATAAGGTTTCTTCCCCAGTTTCCACAAGTGAATAAAGTTTTCTCACAAGACAGAAGTTGAACTAGACTTGTAATTGAATAGAAAAGGAACTGAGCTAGGTCCAGAATCGAGTCACAAGATGGTTTCAGTATGGTTCGCTCAATTCCCACAATTAACTACTTGCTATCCTAATCCCCTCAATTTCCTTAATTTTTGAGGTGTAGGAGTTAACAAGTAGGAAGAGAATAATGAAAAAAAAAGAGTGTTCTGGCAATAAGTTCTTAGGCTTTGGTATTTCTATGCTATAATGGATCTCTGGTCTGTCAAATGTGAGTATTATCTTCACTACGCAGGTTGGACAACATCATGTATTATCATTATGTATCATTCTTGTTCTTACCATTCCACTAATACTGTATTGAGAACATACCCCAAAGGCCTTCCTCTAGGTCTTTCTAGGTATTTTGTGGATACCAGTGCAACACCTGAATTGACAAGTAATCCACTTCATTTGTTGGTAGGGTGTATTTAATGATATCTCATATGCCACTTCTTATATTGGAATCATTATTAATACTTTGCTTTAGCTTATTTATACTCTCTATGCATTTTTCCATTACCCTTTGGGTAGCCTTCCATTTTAATTTTTTTTAATTAATTTACTTCTAGTTTTTAACATTCACTTCCATAAGATTTTTAGTTCCAAATTTTCTCCCCATCTCTCCCCTTCCACTACCCCAAGATGATGTGCATTCTGAATACCCTTCCCCCAATCTGCCTTCTCTTCTATCACCCCCCCCTTCTCTTATCCCTTTCCCCTCCTATTTTCCTGTAGGGCAGCATAGATTTCTATACCCCATTGCTGTATATCTTATTCTCAAGTTGCACATAAAAACAATTTTTAACATTTGTTTTTAAAACTTTAAATTCTCTCCCTCCCTCCCCACTCACCCTTATTAAGAAGACTAGCAATTTGATATGGGTTATACATTTGTAGTCATGCAAACCACTTCCAAAAATAGTCATGTTGTGAAACACTAACTATATTTCCTTCCATCCTATCTCACCCTCCCTTTTTATTTTATTCTCTCCTTTGACCCTGTCCCTCCTCAAAAGGTTTGCTTCTGATTACCCCTTCCCCAAATATGCCCTCCCTTATATCATCCCCCCCTCTTTTATTCCCTTTCCTCCTGTTTTCCTATGGGAGAAGACAGATTTCCACACCCAATTGAGGGTGTATGTTATTCCCTCCTTAAGCCTAATCTGATGAGAGTAAGATTCAATCATTCCCTCTTACCTCCCCTCTCTTCCATTCCACTGTAAAAGCTTCTTCTTGCCTTTTATGTGAGATAATTTACCCCATTCTACTCTCCCTTTCTCCTTTTCCCAGTACAATTCTCTCTCACCCCTTAATTTTATTTTTTAATAGAACATCCCTTAATTTTCAACTCACACTGTGCCCCTCTGTCTGTCTGTCTATCTATCTACCTATCTAAATCTAGCTATGTATCTGTGTATATATATATATATATATGTATATATATACATATATATGTATATATATGTATATATATATGTATATATATACATATATATATATATATATTCTCTCCAACTACCCTAATACTAAGAAAGGTCTCATGAGTTATAAATGTCATCTTTTCATGTAGGAATGTAAACAATTCAACTTCAATAATTCCCTTACCTTTTCATGCTTCTTTTGAATCTTGTAATTGAAAGTCAAATTTTCTATCCAGCTCTGGTCTTTTCTTCAAGAATGCTTGAAAGTCCTCCATTTCACTGAATATCCATTTTTCCCCCTGAAGGATTATACTCAGTTTTGCTGGGTAGGTGATTCTTGGTTTTAATCCTAGCTTCTTTGACCTCCAGAATATCGTATTCTGAGCCCTCCAATCCCTTAATGTAGAAGCTGCTAAATCTTGTGTTATCCTGTTTGTGTTTCCATAATACTTGAATTGTTTCTTTCTGGCTGCTTGCAATATTTTCTCCTTGACCTGGGAATTTTGGAATTTGGCTAATATTCCTAGGAGTTTTCCTTTTGGCATCTCTTTCAGGAGGTGATCTTTCAATTTCTGTTTTACCTTCTGGTTCTAGAATATCAGGACAGTTTTCCTTGATAATCTCTTCAAAGACAATGCTTTTTTTTTTTGAGGCCCTTTTTTTGATCATGGCCTTCAAGCAGTCTAATAATTTTTAAATTCTCTCTCCTGGATCTGTTTTCCATGTCAGTTGTTTTTCCAATGAGATATTTCACATTGTCTTCTATTTTTTCATTCTTTTGGTTTTGTTTCATGATTTCTTGATTTCTCATAGAGTCATTAGCTTCCATTTGCTCCATTCTAATTTTTAAGGAATTATTTTCTTCAGTGAGCTTTTGGACCTCCTTTTCCATTTAGCCAATTCTGCTTTTTAAGGCATTCTTCTCCTCATTGGCTTTTTGGACCTCTTTTGCTATTTGGGTTAGGCTATTTTTTAAGATGTTATTTTCTTCAGTATTTTTGGGTCTCCTTTAGCAAGCTGTTCACTTGTTTTTCATGATTTTCTTGCATCACTTTCATTTCTCTTCCTGATTTTTCCTCTAATTCTCTGACTTGCTTTTCAAAATCTTTTTTGAGGTCTTCCATCACCTGAGACCAATTCATATTTTTCTTGGAGGCTTTGGATGTGGGAGCTTTGACTTTGTTGTCTTCTTCTGGTTGCATGTTTTGATCTTCTTTGTCACCAAAATAAGATTCTACAGTCTGAAGATTTTTTTTTTTTGCACTGTTTGCTCATGTTCTCAGCCAATTATTTGACTTTTGAACTCTTTGTTAAGGTAGGGCTCAGCTTCCAGTGTGGAGGGTGTACTGTCCCAAGCTTTAGGGGTTTTATGCAGCTTTTTTCAGAGATTCTTTTAGGGACCTATAAATTTTCAGTTCTTCCAAGGTGGTTTGAGGAAAGGAAAGGTGTTTACTCCTTTCCTGGCCCGTGCTCTGGTCTATGAGGGACCACAAGCACTGTTTTCTGCCTTGGAACTGTGAGGAGGATTCTCTCTTCACCACTGCCATAAGCTCCTCCTTGTTCCAGGACCACCACCCAAGGCTGCAACCCAGCACCACGGGCAAAGCAAGAGAAATCTGCCTCAGTGCCAGTACAGAGATCCCCTCACTCCCCCTCTTATCAGCTGCTCATCCCCCCACCATCTGTGGGCCGAGAGCTCCAGAAGCAGCAACTGCCACTGCTATCCCAGGTCTGCACCAGGCCTGGGGCTGGACAGTGCTTTTCTCTCAACCAGGTCCGACAGACCTTTCCTACTGACTCTCTAAGTTGTCTTTGACATTTGTGAGTTTAGAAGGCTGGAAGCCACCACAACTGCCAGTGATTCAATCCCTTGAGGCCTGCTCCAGGTTTGCTGGGGCCCTGTCTTTGTCTGTAAGGCCCACACTAAACTGTGCTCCTCTCCCAGCCTGGTGCAACAGACCTTTTTCATCAACCATCCAGGTTGTCTTGGGCTGGAAATTTGTTTTGCTCTGTTTTTTTGTGGGTTCTGCTGTTCTAGAATTTGTTTAGAGTCATTTTTACAGGTATTTGGAGAGGTTTGGGGGAGAGCTCAAGCAAGGCACTGCTTTTGCTCTGCCTTTTTGGCTCCATCCACATTTTAATGCTTTAGAGATCATGACACTTTGTGATTTTCAGGATATAGAGTTAAAAAGTTGAACTTTTGTAGCAGGGTATAGCCTGGGACTGCTGGAAGTGCAGAGGAATTTCCCTAATGCCTTCCAGCCCAATGTCTTCCTCTTATGTATTTTTGAGCTATCTCTTGATCTGTTTGTATGGACAGTTCAAATTTGATCTAACAATTCATTGAACTGTCCATGTAACTGCATATCATTATTTGGGCAATATGAATTTTTCTTCTACTTGGTTTTACTTGTTTGGATTGCTAGGCCTCTTTCTCTTGAGTAGCCCATTAAGGAAGCCCTGTAGGGTTTCAGGGCTCAATGTAATAAACACAATATCGTCAGCAAGCAGGAGCATCTAGAGGAGTTCACTATCTACAGGCATTTGGACTTCGCACAAGACATCCTTCATGCTATGTTAGAAAACATCACCTACATTTGATTTCCAAGATGAAAATGAAGATGATTCAAGGGCTTATCAAAGACCAAAAGTAATTATGAGAATTCAGGCCCAAATAAACCCATTTTGCTGATATTGTCTAAAATGAAATTTAATTTAGAGATGAAATAAATTCACCATAATGCAGGGGCCTTGTAAAATCATAAAATTATAGAAGTGAGGAGTTAAAAACAACCTTAGAGATCAAGTCCAAAGCCCTAAAGAAGGAATTCTCTCCACAATATGCTTGACAGATAGCAATCAGGTTCTACTAGAACCCTAACTATTTTTTTTGGATGTAGCTATTCAATTTATGGACTATTAGACCATTTTTCTTTTTGTTAAGCCCAAATCCACCTCCCTCTAAACTTCTACCAGGTGGTTGTGGTTCTGCCATGTAGAATTCTAGTAAGACTGAAAAAATCTGTTTCAACTTATTAGAATAAATTTAATCTCGCTACCATGTGATAGTCCTTCAAGTAATTGAAGACTGGGATTATGCTACTCCCTAATTCTTCAATGCTCCAAGCTAAATGTCTCTTATTCCTTTTATGGAACTAGAGGCAACTGGGTGGTAGGATAGTGGATACAGTGTTGGATTTGGAGTCAGTCAGCCTGACTTCACACCCTGCATCAGACACTTTTTAGCTATGTGACCCTGAGCAAGTCATTTAAACTTTCTTAGCCTCAGTTTTCTCATCTATAAAATGGGGATAATAACCTCACATGCTTCACAGGGTTGTCGTTAGGCTCAAATGAGTTATATATGGAAACTCTTTTTAAATCTCAAAGTGCTATAAAATGTTAACTTATTATTATGGGATGCTAGTCCTTTATTTATGACTATCAAATACTCTTGTGCGATTGTGATTATGGGAAACCTGGCCAACAGAAATATCTGAAGATTTTCTCTCAGAAGTTCCTTGAGAATGTCACTTTCAAAATTTGAAAGGAATTATTTATAAAGGACATTTAAGGGTATTATGAAATATGTCAATATCTCTTGCCATTATGATATAATACAAAGTGGCTTAAGTAATCTAACAGACTGCAAGTGTTACATACTATTTATTGAAAAAAAAGAATCTTTGGAGAAAGATTTCCCATAAGCAATGCAAAAGATGGAATTAATTCCTCTAAGTTAAAACAGGATAGATATAATTTCAATGTTATCAGTATATATTTAATAGACTATTCAGAAACCTTATTCTTATCTGATCAAAATTGTTTGATAACAATTCACATTTAGATAGTACTTTATGGTTTAAAAACAACTTTGCAAAGTAAGGTAAATATCCATTGTCCTTATTTCATACCTGAAGAAATTGAGGTTTACAGAGATTGAATGAGTTCATGTTCACACAACTAGTTGAAATATCAGATCCAACATATGAAATTAGCTGTCTCCTATGTCAAAATCAGAGGTCTTTCTGCTAAACTGCAATGTGAGAGAAAATCCACAGACAGCTTCCATACTATCCAAATTCCAAACCCTGAAAAGCTTTCATGGTATAATTAAAAGATCCAACTAATTTGTTAGAAATTTGGACAGAATAGATATGAGAATATATTGTCTTTATAGTAATTATTTTAAATTATTAACTTAATTATATATGTATATAAATAAAAACATATATAGTATATACATTTGTATACATACATAGAGAATTATATATGTGTATATGAAATTTATACAGATATCAGTAATCATTTTCTAGCATGTCAAAACAACTACAAATTTAGCACCAGCTAATGTTGTCCAAGATGGGGAAAAATGAGCAACTTCAGGGAATTAGGTGTATATTTTAGACTTTTTCCTTCTTAGGCTGTTCACCTGATTAAGATTAGGGTCCCTAGGTTGTCTTAGACCAATAGTAAATGGAAATGCATTTCAATTTTCACAAATATTCTTTATTTTATGAAACTTTCTTTTCACATTCAGTAATATATAATATTAAGTTTGAAATGTAAACAAAATGACTTTTCATGAGTTAGTAAATGGATGGGACCTTAGGTATCATCTCCTAATTCTCCTGCTGGGGAAATTAGAACATGGTCTCATTCTAGTTTCCTAACACACATATAAAAATAAGTAACGTCATTCAAAATTTAAGATATCCTGAAAGAAATGAGACTGATTCTTGGTGAAATCAAAACAGAAAAAGATAAATTTTAATAACAAATTGAAATATGACCCATATCTTTGTAGTACATTTTTTTAAAATAAAGAAATTTTCTTCCTTTGTACATGTCATTTATAACAGATCATTATGGTAAGAAGTAACAGAAGGCTGTTGGCTTTTTTAATACAAATTTTAATAGATTGGTAAGCTTTTTGGAAATATTTCCTATCAAAATGATTGAGATTATATCTAGATATTGACTAGCCCCATTCTCTTAAATTATCCAAATAGTTAAAAAGCATTTGACAAGTGGCTTGTAGGACCCTATCTTTACCTATCTTTAATCAATGATCCAATGACTTGAGTAATCATCAGAATTTGGCACCCTTCATAGATTGGTATTTAAGAGAGAGTTTGTTTTGTTTTGTTTGTTTCCTTCAAGATTAGGAAAAGATGGTTTCACAGAGTCTTGCCAATGGAGGAGATTAACTTCCAAAAGCCTCCCTCCTTTCCTCCTCTTCCCCCCATCACTGACATCCTCTACTTTCACAATACCTTCTAGTCAGTTTACACCATACTGATAGATAATGTATTTCTCTGCGTTTCAAACATATAATAAATAACCAGGCTTCCAGGTTAGGTACCTGAAAATCGAGTCTATTTTCCTCATTACATCTCATGATGTGGCTGTTGGTGGTTCTTCTTTGAGACTTCCTAAAGTTCCCCAAGCGACTGATCCTTTGGGCTTAAGCAGCATTGGGAAAGTATGGACACAGTGACTCTGCGAAGCAGCCCTGAGCATTTATGGTGGTAGAAGGGAGCCTCAACGTGATCCCTATCCTTTTTTCTTTTTTTGTTCTCATGACTTTAGATTCCAAAAATTAACATTTTCTTAAAGCCTCCTTCCCTTCCCAGAAGGGATTAACTTTTTGGATTAACTTCCCTTTCTGATTTAACTGTTGGCCAAACTGGGATTAGACAAGAAGAATTTCAACCCTAAATGAGATGATGACC
Source organism: Phascolarctos cinereus (assembly GCF_003287225.1). Lineage (NCBI taxonomy): Eukaryota > Metazoa > Chordata > Mammalia > Diprotodontia > Phascolarctidae > Phascolarctos > Phascolarctos cinereus. Next base: position 485,804,608 of record NW_027555847.1, on the reverse strand, counting down.
TAAAATATATCACAAAAGAGTCTTAATGGAAATGTTAGTATTATCAGTGTCCTTTAGATATGGCACAGACAGATTTATTCCTACAGCATTCTGAATTCCATCTTTATTTGGTGGCAGGGCCGATGACCTGAGTCATGATGAGAATTTGGTTTCTTTTGTAAACTGGCACCAAAGAAAGGGATTGTTTCATTTTGTTTGTTTCCTTCTCACCTGCAGGCCACATAAGCTGTCTTTTAGCTGCTAGATGAATTTGTGCCCAGACACAAAATTGCTTTGAGGTTTGCATGGAAGAGTTAGGAAATCCTTGTCATTCCCCATCACTATTAAGCAATCAGTTTCCCCAGAAACCTGCTTATGTTGGACCAGATAAGCTGTCAGCACTCCGAGTGGCCTTTCATTGATGAAGAACTTCTTTTTCTCTGTTTACTTAAAGCCAGCCTAATTGTCAGGGTCGGTAAGGCCTGGTTAACAGGTTCCCTCCAAACTTCTGGGAAGTCCTGTCCTCCCCTTAGGGATGTAATTGAAAAAAATATCTTAAATGCCAAAAGATAGACAGGTTTGCTAATTCCAAAAAGGAGAGAGGAGAAAAAGGAAATTTGTGTATTGTAAAAAACCATTGATTTGTAAAAACCCTATAGAAGAGTCTCAGTTTCTCATCCCCCTTGGACTGGCTTTCTCATAACAGATTGAGATGTAGAGCACTTAGAATTTGGGAGTATAAGCAAGCCAATCTGCTTTGTTTATACAGAAAGGTTCCCCAGAAGAGAGGCAGAAGCAGAGACATAAGTAATGAGCACATGTGTTTGGAAAGAGTATAAGGTACTTATAAATATTATAGTGGCGTCGCTATAGTTAAAGGTCTGGCAGCATTTCTATTATAAATGCTCATTGTCAGGAGTTTAAAACTCAGCTGTAAAAATTCCAGGCTGCAGCTTGGCATCCAGAGATCTACTTGGGAACAAAGCTATTACTCTGTCACCCCTGTAATCTTAGGCAGATTTTTTTATGCAGTTGGGGTGCAAGGCTCGTGTGCCTGCCTCTCTTGTCCCATTGACATCTATTACCCTAGGAAAGTTTTATAGTGGAAAAGGGATGAGTCTATGTTGAAATTGAGGCCATTGGAGGAGGGAGGTGAAAGGGAGATAAGGAGAGGCCTTGGAGTCATTTCCCTTTGGAAATATCCTACCCTGTGAGTGCCTGGTGTCTCTGAGGAGGTGAAGGAACTAGCCCCTGGGTACTATGATCACCACAGTGGGCCTGATACCAGGGAATATATGCACAATGGCTAGCGGAAGACTTTTAAATCCTAAAGAACTTACATTTGAGGACTGGACATTTTGCCTCAATGGCTTCTTTAGGGTCCATTAATGGTTTATAAGGGAAATCTCACTGCAGCTGCTGCCCTAGAGACTTCACTCTCCAAGGGAAGCAATATACTTTATCTTTGATCCACAAATTCAACTGCTGAAGTAGAATTGATTGGCAAATCTGGCACGGGGTAACAGGAAAATAATGAAAATATAAGTAGAGCAGGCCAGAATTCAGCTGCAAACAATCTTATGCTAACAAAACAACTTTTGAGGGAAACATCTTTTTAAATGCTAGCAGCACGGGGAGAACTGAAATCAACAAATGTACTATCTTTGATGAGCATTAACCTAAAGTTAAGACCAAACTTAAAACTAAACTTAAACAATAACAGTCTACAGTGTGCATCAACTTCTCATCTCCTGTGGATTGTTCTGGTCACCAGTAATTGTTATGTAAGAGGTGGCAGGCACATTGTTCTATGTGTAACAGCCTGATTGCTGTAATTGCACAGAGACCTAGGGACCTGGCTCTGGCGGCTAACATTTCATGAAAATATCATCTAATCTAGCCCTCACAGCCTCTGTCTCTTTTACCACTAAATTATCCTCACTATTGTTACAGTCTTGTAGCAACTGCAAATGAATGTATTTTCCTCAACCATCAGACTGACATGAGCCATGTCACCAGAGACATCCTGAATTGTTAAGGCGAAAAGAAAAGATCCCCAAGACAATTTATCAGGAAGCTCAACAAAGCCGAAAATGTGTGCCAGGAAGTTTGTGGATCTTAAGATGTTTTTATTTGTTAAAATTTTCTTACCCTGATGGATGTAAGGCAAATTAAAAAAAAGTATTTTAAAGATAGGAATTCAGTATTTGTTCTATCCATTAATTTATCACAATGAGTCATCACGTAGGGTTGAAATTTAAGAAACCTATTTTTATTTTTCTTCCTTTCTTAGCCTAGAATCAAATTTGACCTTTAACTAATGTCACCCACAGAGTTATGCTGTCATTTTTCTTTAGCAGAGAGAAAGAATCCAGATCAAAGGGAAAATTACCAGCAATCACTTGATCTGCTGTTTACTCAGTTTTGGTAAAATCTGGGATTCATATGAAGTAGATTGAGGAGGCAGTTTGGTACATTGGAAATAGTACTGGGTTTGAAGTTTAAAGGCTTGGGTTCAAATTTTGACTATTTCACTTATTAGTTATGTGGCATTGGGTAAGTCACTTCACTTGTCTGTACCTCATTTTCCTCATTTGTAAAATGAGGTTTCCACTAGAAGGTTTACAAAGTCCTTTTAAATTTTATGTCTATGATCCTATGACTTAAATGCCCAAGAAGGCCATCAAGCAAGCAAGCAACAGGCATGTGCCCACTGTGTGCACAGGCACGCATGGGAGATAAAAATGCAATAAATGAATTATTCCATTGGAGTATGATTGCATCTAGCTGATTATTTCTTGCAATGATGTAGCTCCCAACCCATCCAAGAAAGCAAGATGTTCAGTATTAAAATTTGTGATTTAATAATATTGGATGACAGGCTCATAGATATAGAATTTGAAGGGGCCTCAGAAGGTGTCTAGTCCAATTCCCTTATTTTACAGATGTGGAAATTCAGGGCCAGAGAGATTCAGTAACTTGCTAAGATCACATAGATAGTAACTTACAGAGGAGGGATTCAAGGCCAGGTTCTCTCTAATCCAGTGATCTTTCCATTGTATCACCCTAAAAATTGTATAAAAATAAAAATCAGAGAGAAAGAAATATAGACAGGGATATAGAGAAAGAAGGAGGAAGGGAGAGAGAAAGAAAGAATATATCTTGAATAAAATCTGAGAATCAGTCTGGATTTTCAGCCTCACCTCTCTCTAAGGATCCTAGCCTCCTTCAGTAGGACCCCAAGCTAGAGAAGCAGGTAGAATTATACTTTATTCTAGCAAATATGTGCCTGTCTTAGAAGCATCAACAGAGAGAAGAAAAATTAAAATCTCCATTGTAGTTTTTTAAGTCAATAATAAAACCAAAATTCTAGCAGTGCCATAGATAACACAAATTTGAACACTGTCAATATGACCGAAAACTGCTGAAATGTTCTTATTATCTAAGCAGATACAATATTTTGGGGGGCTGGTTACCTGAGTCTAGTTTTATGTACCTGTGTTTTCTAAGCCTTCACATTTACAGATGAAGTGTGGTTGTGCCTAAAAAACTAAACTGGCGTGATGTCCAGCCTCCTCTGCCTCTCCATCTCTCTCCTCCTTCTCCTTCCCCACATTCTCTTGTTAAACACCAGCATGTATACAGATTTCCCTGTATTGCGTTTCCACAGAACTGTGTACCCCAGACTCTGCCCGCAGGAGCTTGCAACCTAAAATGAGGTTGTGAGAGTGACGCATATAAGCGTTTTAAAGATTACCTTCAAGTAAAAAATAAACAAGGATATAGAAACAGAATTTCTGCCTTCACTACAAGGATTCAGGGCCTTTTCTAGGTTTTCATAATAGCCTTTTTCATCCTTTAATGTAGGGACTTGAACTGAACAAAATCAGAATCAAAATTCATACTCATTTTATCCTATTCACCAAACAGAACTGAAATGACATTTCTTTTAATTCAGTGTTCTATTTTATTAGATTTTAGGAGTAACTTCTGTCATTGCTTGCCCCTAAAAGGGCTTCTCCTTAGAGACAGAGGGAGGAAGAGAGAGGAAAAGAATATTGACCCTGGGATGACTCTTTCAGTCCCCAAGAGGATAGAAGTCTCAGACTAATTTTGACCTTTTGTTTTTTTTGTTGATGTGCTCATTTCTTTTGCTAAATCAAGAAAAGTAAAGTTAGTTGAGCACTAGCTAAGGCAGTCAGATCTTAACATAAATTTATTTGGCACAAGCTATAACTTTCTCTGGGTATATAGTAGGTATTATATCTCTCTTCATAATTAGCTTGGCTAACATTGTCCTTTTTCTTATGGATAATATTAGGTCTGACAAGAGTGGAGAATATCCTGAAGGCTATATCAAATCTAGCACCATCAGTGAATTGGGGGAGGGCCATCTTCACGTTCCTTTTCCCAATTGGAAATGATCAGGCAGGGTCACCATTTTTAGTTCCAGGCAACTATATGGAAGTTTTGGGAGGCTTGCTTCTATTCATGTGTGACTCAGTGAGTCTTACATTTACTACTCTAAGACAGTAGTACCAAACTCAAACAAAAATGGGGATACTGATCTGTGTGAAAGGATCCCTATGGGCCTCTCATTAACTTAGTTTTAAAATGTAATATTATCCATGTCTTAATGCATTTTTATTTATTTGGTTAAGTATTTTCCCATTACATTTTAATCTTGTTCTGCAGTACTTGGGAGTATGGTGGGCTGCGTGTTTGACACCTCTGCTGTAAGATAATAAAGAGTTATCTTTTTGGCTGCAGTGTCAGAAGAGCTGATGAATCAGTGGATGTATAAAACGGGTGATGTTTCCTCCTCCTCTTTTCCTTTCTGCCTGCAAAAATGCATAGGTTTGTTTTTGAGCTGTGTTCTAAGAATCAGATAGGTAAAGCTGCCCTATTCTCCACCATGGCCTCCACGCAATCTCAAGCATATGGCAGCTAAAGCACATGTCCTAAGTAGGTAATATTGAGGATGTGTGGACTTGAGATGCCTCTTTTGTGCTTCCTTTTCTTAGTAAGTGACTGAGCAAAAACCTTTAGATGAATGTATCCAGGCATCTAGATGACCTTAAGAGTTCAAGGGGTCTGAAGTCTGTCAGTGAGGTAGCAGCAGTTGCAACAGAAGTTAGCTGGAACAGAAATAGGAGCAGTTGAATGTGAAAATAACTGAGCATGAACTTCAGAGCAGGTTCAGGCTCAGAGGGGAATGGTGGAGCTGAGAGAAGACATAAAATGCCCAATCAGCCACCCCACAAACTGCTTTATGTACTTAAGATACTTAAGTATGAGCCCTTCATCAGATTATAACAATAGTTATATTAATCAGTCTTGTTCTATTAATATGGTTTTGAGTCTTTTTATGTTTAGCATTCCTTTTGTGTGTAGGAACAATTTACCTGTGCCATACCGTATTCATATTGTACACTGAGAACCTTTTTGCTACTCCCATTTTGGGTAAACCCTAGACATGTCAGCCGTACTCTAAGCTATAGGTAAATCATCCTGAGAAGCCAGGGTGGGGGACTTCACGAATCAGTATGATGAAACCAATTCTGACCAAACTCAGTTCAAACTACCTGCCTGGGTTGCCTTAATAGAGAAGGGAGTAGCATAGTACTCTACTCAGGTATCTAGCAGGTATCATGGATAGAGTTCTAGGCCTGGAGTTGGGAAGATTTAAGTTCAAATTCAGCCTCAAATACTTACTAGCAGTGTGACTTTGAGCAAATCACTTAACCTCTATTTACCTCAGTTTTCTAAACTAGAAATATGGGGATGATAATTTTAAAAAATGGAGATAACAATTACACTTTCCTCATAAGGTTGTTACATGGTTCAAATGAGATACTATTCTTAAAGTACTTAGTACAGTGCCTGGCATGTGGTAGGTGCTATGTAAATATTAGCTATCATTATCATCATTATCTTTACCACCACCACCACTACACCCCAAAGCCCTGTGGACCCAAGTGATCCATGAATGGTAATTCAAAATGTACTCAGAAGATGCCAAGTTGCAAAGCAGTTGCTAGTCTTCATTGGAAGAGGTAGTTTCCTAGCCAGGAATTCCCCATAACAATAAAATTACAAGTTTGGGACAAAACAAAAACACAGACACAAAAAGCAGCACTCATCTTATTTCTCTCTCCCTGCCCTAAGGTTTATACTATAAACCAATTGAATGGAATAGGCAGAAAAACTGATCCCATGGAAATCTGTCATTTTCGTGCTAACTTAAGCTAAGGATAATAAAAAGAGCCTTTGGAGCAAAGACGAATTTAGCCCATTGGATTATGGGATCCTATATTTAGAGTCAGAAGGGATCTTAGTTATCACTGAGTCAAAATTCCTTTTCTTTTTTTAGATCAGAAAACTGAAGACCAGAGCAGTTAAACAGTTTGCCTAAGGTTACACAGCTGGAAAACATCTGAAGTGGAAATTGTATTCATCTTCTGCTTCATGTATGAATTAGAGTTAAGGTGTAAGGTATAAGGATAAGGTATAAGGATCAGATCTTAGTACTTCACCATTCTACTTTTTATTTCCTATAAATATCCCTCAATCAATCAATCAGAAAGTATTTATTGGGCACCTACTCTAGGGCAGTGATATTAATGTGCATTTTATATAGTCTTCAGAAATATTTTAAAGTAACAAAATAGAAAAGACTACTTGATAGAAAAGGTGAATTAGAAAAGCAGGAATAAATTCTGTGAATTCTTGCCGGTGGTTAGTTTGGTTGTTTTCCTTCATTCTTGAAGAGTACCAAAATGACATCACTATGTTGGGGTCAAGGTACAGTGTGTCCAACTGTGGCTGATCAGACCAATATAAGCTTAGGAAGGTTGTAGCACAGATTGGGTACAAATAGCCTATATGAACATTTGGAGTGGAGATGTCTCTGAATTTGTGTATCTCATGTTTCTTTAAGCTACTGCAATTCTGTTTTGCTCATAGAGTATAATGGCTTCTTTGATGCAGGCACACTATGCTAGGTGGTCCTTTGCCAGTGTCTCCCATGTCTATCAATCAATTCCAAAGTTCTTCAGAAAGACCTTGAGAGTATGCTTATATCACTTCTTGCTGGTGACTAGCCATAGGTATACAAAGATGCTAGAAAATAGTAAAACTTTATTTAGAAGCAGAGAATTCACAATGGGAAAGAAGCCCTGCCAATGCAGAAAAGTTTTTTTTTAAATTCATATTATTCAAACCCCAAAGAATTAACAATAGAACACCTGTTGGGAAAGGAGAGATTGTGAAAACAGAGGATCTGTTTTAGTTTGATTTCTCTAAAGAAAAAAAAAATATAAGCTACTAGAGAACAAAAATGTCTCTTTGGCCAATTTGCATTGTATGCACACTATCCACCATCCATCCATATTATTTCCTCAATAAATGCCTGTGGGTTCAATATTAAAGGGAGGAAATAACAACTAAAAGCATGTGTTTTAAAATATTTTGTAATAATAAAGCATCTTATTTGTTGGATCAAATGAATTATAGGATATTATTTGACCTTGTAGCATTGCTGCCCTCCTACGAGATGCCTTAAGACATGGGGGTCCAGAATCTGATGAGAAGCTAATCTCAAATTACAGTATAGGCTTCTAAGCACTAATTATTTATTTAAGGTTCAGGTCATTTCTCAAGGAATATTTACAGAGTGTTAGCAAAAGTTCTATATAGCAATACTAGTAGAGCACATTTTAAAAATATAAACCTTTGTTTTCTAGAAATACTTTTGTAAAAACTGGTCCTTTCCTTTTTCTTTGATGTCTTTGGGATACAGACCTAGTAGTGGTGTTGCTGAGTCAAAGGATATGCACAGTTTTATAGCCCTTTGGGCATAGTTGCAATTTTTTCTCCAGAATTGTTGGACTATTTCACAACTCCACCAACAGTGCATTAGTTACCCGATTTTTCCACATCTCTCTCAGCATTTGTCATTTTCCTTTTCTGTCATGTTAGCCAATCTAGTAGGTATGAGGTAGTATTTCAGAGTTGCTTTAATTTAGACCTTTGCTTTCATGGAAAGCTTGAGGGCATTAGAGGCAATTCCTGGAAGATGATCTAGAGTGACTTTCTTTTGTTAAATCAGGGCCCACTTTATTGTCCATTTGTACCATCTGTGACAGATGTTCTTCCTGATGCAGAGTAATGTATGAAGATTTAAAAATCAATATTCCGTGAAGCACAAATGATGACTGTGAGCAGGATACAATAAATAACCAATAAGAAAATCTGGGGAAAAAGAGAAGTTAAATATATCATCAAGGACCTGCATAGTAGGAAGAGAGATGGGCTAGTTACATGGTGAGAGCCAGAGATATCAGGTAGACAGTCTTGAGGGTACATTGGTACCCTCAAGATGTCAACAGAAAATGAAGAATTCCCACAGCGCTTTATGTGGATCTCCTGTATTGAACTTATTGGAGAATATTTAAAGACTCATGCAAGATAGAGAAGCATGGATAAATGTCTATACTGTTGGAGGTAAGTTCCAAATTTCTAAGATCACAGACCCATTTGAGTACATATTAGAGGCTTTTTGAAACAATTCCAGAAGTTACGAAGGATTTTTGATTTGCCAGACCATGAGAAACTCCTGGTGTTGGGATTTCCCTCTACCAATGCAAATTATAAGCTATGATTTAGTAACTAATATCTAGGGAGTTGCATGAGCTTGTCGAAGTTAGATGACTTGCCCAGTAATTCACAGTAAGAGTCAGAGATGGATATTTGAACATGTCTTCTTTATTCCAAGCCCATCACTCTATCCCCTATGGTCAGGTGCCTCCATTAAAAAATAATTAGAAAAAAAATTAGGCTCCATAAAGCATTGTTTTTTACAAACTTCATTCATTTCAAGTACATTTGCAAGAGGTACCACCTATCTAAAGTTCTCTTACTCAATTTGTTGGGGTTCAATGAACTTATATGACTGATTGGCTTAGGGGAAATGACCAAGTCTTTCCTCTTTTTTCTCCCAGGGTGATTTGCAGGTGCTTTTTAAAAAATTCTCATCCTCTTTGACCTTTCTTTAGCCTTTAACATTGTTGACCACCCTCATCCCTCTTTTGGAATCTTTTTTTTCCCCCAAAGTGAAGTAGATGCCTTTCACAACTATGGATGAGGTCAGAATTCTTGATCAAACAAGGGCTAAAGATACTCATGGGAGATAAAATAGAAAATTTTGGTTATGTAAAATTATGATTATATAAAATTGAAAGACTTCTGGAGAAACAAATTCAATGCAGTTAGAACTAGAAAGGAAGCAGTGAATTGGGGAAAACATTTACAAAAATTTTCTGATAAAGGTTTTAAATACCAGATATACTGGAAATTGATATAAATAAGAACAAAAGCCATTCCCCCATGATACATAAATGGCTAAAGGACATAAATGAACCGTTTTCAAAAGAAGAAACATAAGCTTTTAACAACCTTATAAAAATGCTCTAAATCACTAAAAGTAAGAGAATGAAAATTAAAGCATCTTTGAGGTTCTTTCTCACACTAATCACATTGGCAAATATGACTGAAAAAGGAAAATTACAATTGTAGGAGGGGCCGTGGGCATACAGTCACTCAAATACACTGTTGGTGGAGCTGTGAGTTGGTCAGCTATTCTGAAAAGTAATTTGGAACTATTTGTCCAAAACCTAGATAAACTGTGCATATAATTTGACCTAGCAATATTACTACTAGGCATATGAAATAGAAATATAAAAGACAGAGAGGACAGAGAGAAAAGACCAAAATATGCAAAAGTATTTATAGCAATACTCTTTTTTTTTGTATAGCAAAGACCTGGGAACAGAATTGTGCTCATCACATAGGGAAGGGCTAAAGAAATTGTGGTGTATGAAATTAATAAAATATTGTCATAATGAATGACAAAAGGCATGGCTTCAGAAAAACTTGACAAATTGTAGAGTGAAGTGAGCAGAACCAGAAGAACAAATCATACTGTAACTACAGTAATGTAAATGAAAACAATATTAGAAGAATCAACAACTCTGATTAGTGAATCTAGAAAACTGATGAGGAAATATGTTTCCCTCCTCTTTGCAGAGAGGTGATGGCCTGGAGGTGGAGAATGAGCTGTACCTTGTCAGACATAGCCCATTTTTGAATTTGTTTTGTTTAACTGTACTTACAGTATTTGTTACCAGGGAAGGATTTTATTTGGAGGTAGAGGGAGAATTGTGTGTGTATGAGAAAGTGAATAGGTGGGTAGGGATAGTTATGGAAAAAGAAAAAAAATGAAAGTAAGAAAAAGTGTCAGTCAAATATAAAAATACACAGAAGAAAGCAGAAAAAAAGTTCAGGAGGGGATACTTATAAGATGGACAGTTTTTTGTTATAAAGCTACATTAAAATAACATATACATAATAGAAGTTCACAGTTTCACGTTCTCTGTGTTCTTTGTACATTGAAATGTTCATGTTTGTTAAATTCAAAATAATAACAAAAGCATCTCTTTCCTTCACCTCTGAAATTACTTTCTGCTTCTCCTAACTGTCTGATTCATCTTTCTCAGTTTCTTTTGTAGGTTCATTATCCATGCGTTGTCCCTTAGCTTGGTAGCTGCCCAAGACTGTCACTGGCTTTCTTTTTTCTCTTTGCCCTCTCTTCCTTAGTGATCTCATCCACTGCTCTTGGTTCAGTTATTATCTCTACACAGATGAATCTCTAATTCATATATCTAGTGCTGATCTCTCTCCTGAATTCCATAACCTAACCTCCAGTCACTTGATTCTCATCTCTACCTAGCTATTCCACTGGCAATTCAAACTTAACACATTCAAAACAAGGCTTATCATCTTTCCTATTAAACTTCTCTCTCTGCCAAAAAAAATATCTACTTCTTTTCATGGTAACATTATACTCCTAGCAATACAGATTTAAAACTGTAAAATTATCTTTGATTCTGCCCTCTCCCTGGCTCCCTAAATCTAAATATTTGCCAGGTCCTGATGATTTTTAAACTCTACATTATCTCTTTCAATCATTCCCTGCTCATGATTTACTTTTCTATAAGGCTGTCACCTCCAGAATTATGTTAGTAGCTTCCTAAATTAGTCTACCATTTTTATTCACTTTCACCTTTGCAATGTATCCTTCATTCAGTGGTCATATTAAACTTCCTAAAGTGTATATCAAACTATGCTACTCCTTTTTTCACAATCCTTCAGGGGTTCTCTATTGCCTCCAAGGGGGAAAAATCAAAACTCCTTAGCCTGGTATCTACAGACCTTCACAATCTGGCTCCAATCTACCTTTCTAATGAAGGTTTCATGCTAGCTAAGTTCATTCACTCTAGTTCATGCTAGCTAAATTCATTCACTCTAGTTCAGATAGAAGCTTTTATTTTTCCCCATATTACAGATGACTAAATTGATGTAACCAGCAGTTAAGTGACTTGGCCAAGGTCTAGTGAGTGCTTGAGGCCAAATTTGAACACATATCTCTGATTCCAGGTCCAGTGCTCTATCCATCGTTGCACCATATTTAATAGTAATGTATCTCAGACACTGTATAGATGGGGCATGGAAAGTCATGTGTGAGGAGCAGTGTAGGTCTTTATAGATGGGTTATAGAGTAGGTAGAGAGGGTTAAAGTTAAAAGGAATGGAAAGGTAAGAAAGGGTCAAGTTATGAGGAGCTTCAAACACCTAAGAATCCTAGAGATAATGGGTTGCCAATGGAGTTTATTGAAGAGACCTGTGCTTTGGTAAAATAATTTTGTCAATTGAATAGAAGATTGGAGTGAGGAGACACTTGGGAAAGAAAGACAAATTAGAAGGCTATTAAATAATCCAAATGAAAAGCAATGAGATCCTGATCTAGGGTAGAGGTTATGTGAATAGAGAAAAAGGATATATTTGCGAGATGTAGAGATAAAAGAACAAGATTTGGCAACTAATTGAATATGAGTTAAGGTGTGTTATGAGTGGAGGATGACACTGAAATTTCAAGCTTTAGTGACTGAGGAGAGGGTAGGACCCTTGACAGTAACAGAGAAGTTGGAAAGGAGAAGTTTGGTGGGAGAAAAGGGGAATATGGGCTCTATTTTGGATATTCAATTTTTAAGATCCCTAAGGGACATTGAATTTGAGATATCCAAAAGGTATTCTGTGATCTGAGACCATAGTTTAAGCAAGAGACTAGACTAGGACTAGAAATAGAGATCATATATTATACTACTTTAAAACATAAACTAGAAGTCAAGGAACATGTATTTAGTGTATTATGTTGTTTCGTTTAACTGTACTTATAGTATTTGTTACCAGGGAGGGATTTTATTTGGGGGTAGAGGGAGAATTGTGTGTGTATGAGAAAGTGAATAGGTGGGTAGGGGTAGTTATGGAAAAGGAAAAAATAATCAAAGTAAGAAAAAGCATCAGTCCAATATAAAAATACACAGAAGAAAGCAGAAAAAAAGTTCAGAAGGGGACATTTACAAATACACAGATATTTAACAAACATTAAGCTACTAATGGTATCAGGAAAGAGTATTGAAAAGGGACCTGAATTTTACTGGAGAGAAGTCAACAAAGTTGCATGGAAGTCTGAACCCCTGCCCCAAACTAACACTACTCTAAGCTATGTTAAGAGCAGCAGAGTGTACAAGACAGAAGACCTAATTCTCTTCTCCTAGGCTCTTCAGCAGGCTACATTGGAACACCGTGTTTCTGGTGCTACCTTTCAGAAGGAATTTAAATAATTTGGAGGGCAACCAGAAAAAGGCAATTTATATGGCAAAAGGAATAGAGATTATGACATTACAGGATCATTCAAAAAATTTAAAATACTTAGTATGGATAAGAGAAGACTTGGTGATTGTTGGTAATGAGAATGGGAGTGGGGAAGCAGGATATGATGGTCATCTTTAAGCAGTTGAAAGGCTATCTTGTGGAAGCATTATACCTGTTCTTCTTGGTCTCAAAGGACAGAACTGGGAACAATGAGTGGAAGTTTCAGGAAGGCAGATTTAATGTGAGAAAATCTTGCTAATAAGTAGAGCATAGCTCTGGTACTTACTATAGCATGTGCAGGTTGTTTCACTAGGGTATGGCTATTAACTATGGTTCTAAGGTAGTCTTCAAGGTTTGTGTTCCTAAACCTATAGCTAATGGGTCCCCACCAGTAAGCCTACTTTTAATAGTTAGCCAATAGAAAAACTAGCTTCAAAATAGTATTTACTGATGTGGCATTATAAGAGAGTAGCTACAAAATATTCCCCTTGTAAAGCTGGGGCACATTCATGGACAAGTGTACTATATTCTTGGGAAGAAAGGACATAAACAAAGAGTATACTGATAAAGTAAAACACAAATGTAGGGAATACATATGGTCTAGACGACTCATGTTTCTGATACTTCGGGACATAGATATCCTTTCAGTTTTTGTGTTATTTTCACTCTGCTCCTTCTGAGCACAGATTTCTTTTGGTCAGGTGTCTCTCCTGGGCTTCCTGGGCCTATTTCTCTCCATAACTCAACTCTTTGATGCCAGGGCTTATTTCTCACTTAAATATAGAGTTGGCTATCTTCTCTGCTACCAGTCATCATGCTCCTTGAAACCTTCTGCCCCTAACCTTCTGTGCCTGTTTCTCTGTTCTTTTGGATGTAGTGTAACCCACTGGGTGTGGGTGAGCAACTCCATCGCCACATGTTATGGCTAGTTTGGAGTGAGGAGAGAAAATCCTCTACCTCCCTTGCTGCTGTTTTGCAGCAGTTCAAGAGAACTACCTCAAACTGTTAAACTGATTCTAGAGCTGGTAGGCTTAGCTTTGTAAGGGCTATTGGAGATATGGCTAATTTTCACCCAGCCAATGACCAGCTCTCACTCAGAGAACTTATTTTGTGCTTCTTAAAGGAATGTCAGGAGTGTTTTGTTAATATATTAATAATCAGTTATCTCTGTTATCTACCCCTTATTTTCTGTGATTACATTAACTGGTTGGTAGAGGGAAACAAGATTGATCTCCTCACTTCCCTTCATAACTACAGGCACTTTTCAAAAGTATAGTGGGATACCTTGGCTAGTTCTAGAAAACTTCAAGTAGAGACCAAATGGCTACTTGAAGATATTACAGAGAACTCATTGTCAAGTAGGGGTTGGAAGAAATCACACTGGATGTCCATTGTAACACTTAGATTCTATGATTTCTGAGTTTATCAATGGCTAGAGTCATTAGAGAAGAACTATACCAGCCATCTGTATAAACTGAAAATGAAAGATTTGCTTTTCTGCACCTGTAACAAGTCTCTCATATTGGTGAATCTGGCATATTGAATAGAAACCATTTTTATGCATACCAAAGCTTCTCCCTTCCCCTCTACCTCTTTCCAGAGATAAGTCAAAGTTTTAATATTTCTTTGATTTTCTTTAAATCCCATTTCCTTAAAGTTCCTTTATTTGTGCTACCATATTAAAGTACTCCCTGCTATTATCACTTGCCTTCCAGGACCCGCATGAGACCTCTACTTGGTATTAGTTACACCCTTCTTAGGATGTGCTTAGATTTGGTCTATACAGTTTAAGTGATGTGGAGGGAATAACAGATGGAACCCAGCTACTATACTAACATTCATTAAATATTAAAATAGCCACAAGAAGGTCTCCAGCTTATTGGATCTTCTAAAGAGATTGTTTATGTGAACTAATGAATAAGAATACATCAGTAGAGGGAGTACCCACGATGAGATCACTGATCCATTGAAATATAAGTAAAGTCTTCAGCTTGGGTTCAAAGAACAAACAAAATAAAGATTCAAAAGATGGAGAATAGAACTTACGAGGAAAAATTCAATGGTTTGGAGGGATTTATTCAGGGAAGAGAAGGTTAAGAACTGATTTTACAAAATAAGAGCAATGACTAGATAATTTCTCACCAAGGACTGAGGAAGAAGACAGATTTAAATTACAGCAGGAGAGAGTTTGGTTAGACAATAAGAAAGATGTTACTGATTGAAAAGGCTATTAAAAAATGAAAGAGGCTGTCAGGAGAATTAGTGGAATGCCTAACTCTGGAGAAAGAAAGAATGAAACATTACATGCATACACATGCATACATAATTATCTTTCTAATTTCATGAATTCATCTTTTTATTTTGAATTATTGATTTGAATTTTAAAATGAATGATTTTAAGTGAAGCATATTGTTTTAGGTTTTCTCCATTCTATACTTCACTCAAATCAATATGTGTGAGTAGGTGTATGCGGGTGTGAGTTTTGGGTGGGAATCTGGAACTGTGACTTCATTAAAGTGGGAAACTCCTAGTGAAGAAATTCCCTCTACAAGTGCAGAACAGCAACTTGTCTTAAAGTCTGTCTTAAAGAGTTGCCTGGGGCACTGAAAGGTTAAGTGTTTTGCCCAAGATCACAGAGATATTGTGTTTCTGAGACTATACTTGAACCCATGTATTCTTTTTTCCTTCCTTCCTTCCTTCCTTCCTTCCTTCCTTCCTTCCTTCCTTCCTCTCTCTTCCTTTCTTTCTTAACTTTCTTTTTCTTCTTGACTTTTTTCTTCTAGCCCCCTCTAGCCATTATATCATGTTGTTTCTCATACTACACATATCTATGTAAATTAGTATATATGTATAAATATTTTTAATGGTTAAGTAAGTTGAAAGGGAGATTTCTTGAGGTTTCTTTCATTAAAAAATTATCAGGTAATATTTGCTTAAATATTAGCTCTGAAATAACAACTCTGCTTTTTGTCAACCACAGCTATTGTCAACTAGATACATTTGCCAGTTGGTGGACATATGACTTTGTTACTATACCCCTAGAATGAAGCAACTAATCTGGGAAGGGACATCTTTAAGGTGCTTAGTGATTAGCATTTATGTTTCAGATGGCAATTTGCCAACTACCTGTTGGCTGGAATAGGAAGCCAATCTCCTGACAAGCTAACTTCCTTCCATTTGTATTGTTTTCTACAGAAATAGACTATCATAATAAGTCCCTTAGTACCCTTCCTTCACTGTCTGGACTGTAAACGCTAATCTAGACCTGGACAAGCATGATGCATTGTTTGTTGACTTTTCATCATAAAGTGGCCAGTGGCCAGTAGGTTGCCTTTGGCCATTGACAATGAAATAGGAAATGAGTCTGTACTAAATATTACCATACAACGCCCTACTTTGACAATAGAGTGTAAAGGTACATGGAGACATGTCAAGATTAAGGTGGAGACACTACCAGTTATCAGCAGACTCTTATGTGTCTGAAGTTTGAGTTTTTACAAGAAAAGGTATGAATTCTTGATCATCGGTAGCAGTTGGGAGAGAAATAGTATAGAGAAATAAAGCCCAATGATAATTTAGAAACCCTCATTTCAACTCATAGTTTTAACTCTCTCCCTCATGGGAGTCAAGTTAACTTAAATTGCTCGGTTAAAAACCCAAGTTGTTGAGGAGTTATCAAGTAGATGTATTTAAAGTTAGAATTCTAATAATTAGGAAAATGACCAGAATGGGAGAAAAATGCGAAGAAAGGGCCTGGAAAACCTCCCTCCTGGATAATCAGTCCCTGAGTCACCTTGAATTAATTTGTAACATATTAATGGAAAAGGTTTTTTTGCAAGTGGAGGAAGGAGTTCCAGACCTGTGATTTCTTTGGGTTTTTTTTGGATTCTCAATGGGGAAACTCCATTCACTGACATAAACCATCAAGATATTTGTTAATTATAGTATTAGAATGTTTGGGACAATGAGAGGTTAAAAAAGCCCCCCCCAATTTGACCGTGGGTAGTGTGTGTCAAATGTCAGGACTTGACTATAGTACTTCCTGACTCGAAGGCAGATCCTCTAGCCACTATGTCCTGCTTGTTATTGCTATTAAGTTACTGCCTAACCACTAAACCCTCACTGAGATATTTGCGATGGTGACATGTCCAATATAGTGAAACTGGAAATTGAAATTGAAACCTCCTGCAAGGTTCCCATTTTTTAGAGTATTTGTGTTGACCACTGTCTTTTGTATCATATTTTCAAATGGTCTCTGACATATCATACCTTGGAGTGAGATTTTTTTTTTAAACAGGCAACTTATTTATGGTGTAATTTATGCTTTTTGGAGTTAACGGCCCCTACGCCTTGATTAGCCATATCTGAGTCATAAACTCACAGGTCTTGTGTGGCCAGTTTGTTCTTTGGCTTCCAGATGTAGCAATCTATTTCAGTAATTCCAAGTCTTACCAGAGACTTGGAATGATGCACATTACTAACAAACATCTGTCCTATGAAGAACAAATTTAAGCATTTAAGTTCTTGCTTATTAATATATCTCATGGGTAAGCCTTGCTTGAGCTCTTTCAGACCAATATTGCTTAAGGCTACTCCATTTTAATAATTTCACATAGTCAAATGGATTTCCTTACTTATGAGCCTTCTACATATGTGCTCCATAGGATTGTATATAACAAATATGGAGGAAATGAAAAGGAAGTTGAATTTGTATTAGTTCTGGCCAACTGCCTCTGATTTCAAGCTGCTTGTCAGAGAGTGAATAATGTGCTTTTGATTGATCTGCTCACATAATTTAACCCGCATTTCTGAAAGCTGCCACAAATCTATGAAAGGATCCACCAATATTGTTCTCAAAAAATGGCAGAAGTGCTGGATTTACTTATCCCACATGACTTCAAAAATTTTGCAAACTACTTCAAATGTCCCAATTTTCCACATCAAAGAGCAATCTTCCCCATGATCTCTTGAGATTAATAAGTGGAGCCTGATGGGAACTGTTGCATTGCTTGCCGTGGACCTGTTGTAAGTTAATTCCTTTTATTTTTTCTCCCTCCCAATTTTTTTTTTTTTTGGATTCCTGTCTCCATGAGGTTTATGATATGAGCCACATGTTGTCACTTGTTCACATGATAGACAGTGGGCTTTTCCCCCTTCTATTTCAATACTTTGGAAGTTATAGTCAAGTTAGACCTGAGTTTGTTTTGAAAACTTTAATCTGGACAAACCTGAAGATTTGATCCTGGAAGTAAATTTATGAAGCTGGGAGCAACAGCAGTGAACAGCTTGATGATGATTTTTTTTGCTTTTTTTCTTTTTAACTGCTTTTTTTTTGCATTTTTTTTCTTTTTTAGGCAATTGGGGTTAAGTGACTTGCCCAGGGTCACAAAGCTAGTAAGTGTCAAGTGTTTGGTCTGAGGCCGTATTTGAAGTCAGGTCCTCCCAACTTCAGGACTGACGCTCTACCTACTGTGTCACCTCCCTTTAATTTTTTTTTACATTTTTTAATTATCTTTTAATCTTGTGTCTTACTGACTCTTTCAGAAGAAACATGTGTATCTCAAAGAGAAAAATTGAATGAAAGATGGCAAAGGATGATCACAATGTATTTTTAAAATCCAGATCAAGGACAACAAGTATTTTACCATAACTATTTAATTTGTGTGAAGTTTTCAACTGTGATTATCATTTAACTAACAAAACTTCAGTCATTATCCTAGTGCAATAAGCCACTTAGAAATGTATTTTTTGTTTTTACCCAGAGAATATGAATATGTATCTTTGTAATATGTTTTATATTTATCTGTGCACATGCTATGTCCCCTATTAGAAGGTAAGTTCTTGGAGGTTGGAAGTAGGAAGTGAAATTTCATTGTGGTCATCGTATCCCTAGTCCTTAATAGTAGATGCTTTTAATTAATTTTAATTAAGATGAATTTAATTTAATCTTTTGGGACACTGGAACTCAGTTTAGAATCAAGCTACTTTCCTAAGAAGAGACTATAATCATTCTCTCACTAGTAGGGCAGGAGAGTCTGTAAAGTAGACATTTTTAAGTCATTTTTCAGTTGCATCTAACTCTTTGTCACCCCATTGAGGTTTTCTTGGAATGGTTTGTCATTTCCTTCTCATTTTACAGATGAGAAAAGTGAGGCAAACAGGGTTAAGTGACTTGCCCAGGGCTGCACAGCCAGTGAGTGTTGGAGGCCAGATTTGAGCTCAGGCCTTCATGTCTCCAGGCCATGTACCCTATCCACTGTTGCCACTTAGTTGCTCCAAAGTAGGCATATAGGACTTCTGTGTTGACTGAAAGGTAAAGGGTGGAAGCAAAGCTGTAACTAGGGCAGGGAACTGGGGTTTTGCTCTCAGGTGCCACAATTTAGAGGGTGCTTGTTAGTGTGCATGATTAGTTAATACAGTAGGCTACTAGATCAGGAGAGTTTCCTCCCCATAACCGACCAAGTCCCAGCTGAGATGCCCTTGTAGAAAAGCTGCCTTGCTTTGTCCTCATATCCCTGTCTCCTCCTCTTAACTGAATCCATCCTTAAAAGTTGATTTAAGAGAGCATTTTGCAAAGCTTGCCCTGGGCACAAAACAAAACAAATTCTAGCTATGGATTTAGATGCAAGAAAGTGATGGAGAACAGAGGTTTGGAGATATCTTTTCTTATAAAGTTCCCTTTGCATTTGCATTCTTTTCTCAAATATGAGAGATTTCAAAAGAGTCACAGCAACAATAAACACTGTGAAGAGTTGAAATTACTTCACCATACCACTGGACAATGAGTTACAAAATATCTGAAACATGGTTATGATTTCTTTTTCTTGTGATAATTGTAAAGAAATAAAATCTCTGGAGCACGATGGTTTATGATGGCTGCATGCAGTTATACCATTAAATAATCAATTATTTAAAAAATAATGTGGAAAGGGGGTGGAGCCAAGATGGCAGAGTAAAAGCAGTGACTTACTTGAGCTCTCCCCCAAACCTCTCCAAATACCTGTAAAAAAATAATGTGATACCTCTATGCTATTAAACAAGGTCAGAAGTGATCCTTGTCCCCACTGTTCGGTTCCATAGCCTCATAATTATCTTTTGACATCACCAGGTCATTTTGAGCCAAGCGCGTTGGACCACTGGATTGATTTGTAAGATTCTTCATCATTGTTTTATCAAATAACCAAGCACTTGAATTTTCTATATATGACCTGATCTAATAACCATTTTACTTCAGCTTATAAGATTGACGTTTCCATAATTTGAAATGATTTGGTGTGAGCATAGATCCCAATGACAGCCAAAATTTGAAGTGCTCATAAAAATCAGAAATTCTGCAATAATGCTAAATCCTCCCATGCAGAAGAAAATAATTTACATAGCTGTGGCACTTTCATTGAACTTTAGCAGGCATTTGTATCTGGATTTTTCGTTAAGCCATATAGTATGTAAAGAGCTGTGGGAGAAATGGGCTAAGGTAGATTTAAAACATCACATTCAAAACATTACACATGTAAGAAATATAACCTGAAAGCCAAAAATCTCAACTGAAAAGGAATTATCCTGGCTGTCTAAACACTGTGCTCTCAAAGTAAAGGGAGATAATCCATTCTGGCTAATGGAGCAATAGGAAAATACATTTAGTTAAGGAAGTGAGGTGAGGTTTCTTATTGGGATAGCAAGGATTGTAAAGTTAAAAGTAGAAGTTGAGACTGAGGGATTTTTGCCTTCCCTCTGTTAAAAATTTCCTATTTATCCTGAATATAGCTTGTTTGTATATATTCGTTTACATGTTATTTCCCCCACTGGATTATAAATTTATTAAAGACAGAACCTGCCTTTTGCCTCTTTCTGTATCCTCAGCACTTAGCACAATTATTTGTTAATTGATTAATTATATCCAGGATAGATAGCTGATCTCATATTTAACCTATTTACACCCATGAAGGATTTTTAAAGCCATTCGTAACATTTATATATTTGAAAATCCTTCCAATGTCATCTAGATGGTCTCCCTGTATTCATAGGGGATAAAAATGAAACCCTGTCACAGAAATGAGAAATTGTTTCCACCATATTAATTTATTATGTAATTCATTCATTTATTCACAAATATTCATTTAGAATCTATTTCATGTGTAACATAATGCTAAATTTAATAAGCCAAATGTCTGTCACCTACTGTGTGCAGAACACTGTGCTGGTACAAGAGGAGGATGCAAAGTTAGCATAAAACATGGTCTTTAACTTTCTGGCACATAATCTCATAGAAGAATGTGATACTTATACAAATACCTGTCATACAAAAAACACTTAATGAGTACAGACCAAGCACAAGGTTATATGGAGGGATACAAAGGTAGTAGAAGACCAAGTTCTTATTATTCTTCAGGAATATAATATCTAGATGGAGAGACCAGCTATACACACACATACGTCTTATATACTATATACATGCAGACTCACAGACATATACATATGTGTGTATATATGTATACACACATACATATACACATGTATGTATGAAAGAGAGAGCTTGTCTTTTCTCCTAGATAGTATATATATGTTACCACTTTTTACTGCATGCCATTTTAGCCCTCTGAAATTCCCTCCAGATTAGCCAGTAATAATCACATAGCATCATATCATAGTAGTGAAGAAGAGATCGCTTACTTCAAATAGAAATTCAGGATAATTAATAGAGAATTTTTTTTTGGAAAAAATCATCACTGTCACCACTACCATAATCACAACTACTCTCCCCACTTATTTTCTAAAACAAAACAAAGCAAAAAACCCCTCCCCAGTTCTGGGGATAGAAATGCTGGGTTTGTTTATATCCATACTGTACCAGTGCTGTTAGCCCAGTGCTCAGTTTAACGTGGATTTCCCATTTTCCTCTTAGGTGATCTCCAGAGGCACTGCAACTCTTTGCCTTGGACAACATTGTCTCTTACTATGGACTGGTAAATTCTCTGGATTAGACAGCTGCTTTTTCTTAGCCTAGAAGGGCCAAAGTCTCCTAGGTCTGCCAGAATATTATTGCATCTAAATCCAAAGTCCAACTTTGACAGGAGGGGGCAGGGGAAGTAAATGTCTACCTGACAGCGTGAAAAGACATCTCAGAGGGAGCTCCTTGGCCTTTTTCTTTACCCCCTTTTTAAAAAAAATATACCCCACTTCTTTCATTTCTGCTCTGTCCTTCAACTTCTGTCCCTAGTGTTCCTTATGACTTCCTAGGTAAGTGTCATCACCTGCTGAATGCTGATAGCCAATAGGCCCTTCCAAAGGAAATGTTGGTTTGATTTGAAAGAGAAGGGCAGAAGAAGAGCTTTCTGGAAGGAGGGACAGCATGAAAGAAGGTATAGAAATGGGAACTAGGTGGATAGAGCAGCGGATAGAACACTGGGTCTGGAGTCACAAACACCTGAGTTCAAATCCTGCCTCAGACATTTACTAGCCGTGTCTCCATTAGGCAAGTTATTTAATCTCTGTTTCAGTTTCCTCAACTTTAAAATGGGGATAACAATAACGCCTGCCTCCCAGGATTACTGTGAAGATCCAATGAGATGACGTTGTAATGTACTTATCAAAGTGCCTAGTGTAATAGGTGCTATATAAATGCATGTAAATGTTGTTATAATTAATTATTATTGCTGTAATATTGCTGTTAATAACCCATTCCATTTATTGATAATTGTAACTACCTTAAAATATATATGTATAAAATGTGCATATATATTATGCCATATATAGGTATATGCCCTATATGGCCAAATATAAATATATGTATATTATATATGTCACATTATGTAATATACACACATTTAACTCTTTTCTTTCCATAATTAAAAAAGCTGCGGTTTTATCACTGTAGGGACTCTCTCCCCAACTACATATTGCAAACCTTTAATATAGCTGGTTCTAGCTATGATATAGAGGACATATATGTATAGAGGACAAAATTGGTCTTGAAGCCAGGAGGGCCTATATTCAAGTGTTCCCTCTGACATCTACTCTCTGTGTGACCCTGGATAAATCATTTAACTAAAGAGACTCCTACTACTCTCTATAGCTGCAACTTGCAAAGAAGGTGCTAATTTTCATTGGTAAAGGGAGTTTCCACACCTGGGATTTCCTTATACCAATAAAATCACAGACTCTGTCCCTGTCCTTGTCCTTTATGTCTCTCCCTTCATGCCACAGTAAAGCACAATTTCATGAGTTTCTGCGGTCAAAAGAAATTTATCATATGATTGTCAACTTTTGGTGATGGATCTCTCTGATCAAAACTAGGCTGGCCCTTGGGTGACTTAAAGGCATTCTAATTTGGTAAGACCCTGCCTTCTATTGTGTGGAGACAGGCTGGTGGATGGTGTAGTGGTAAGAATACTGGGCTTAGAATCAGGAAGATCTGGATTCAAATTCTACCTCCAACATATCTTATCTGTAACCCTGGGCAAGTTACTTAACTCTTCTGTACTTCAGGCAACTCCCTAGAATTTTTCTATTGACTTCTAAATGGTTTGAGACATTCATGTGTGCGAATCTCCTATGCTGGAAAAATCACAGATCTTTGCCATCACTGTTTAGCACATTGCAGAGACTGTGTTCTGTTTGCATAGTCTTCAAAAATTCATGGTTGTAACTACACCAGGATAAAGCACAAGAATGGGAATTTGTTAGGAGACAACTATTCTAAATCCCTTGATTTTAATTTAAGCACCTTTCCTTTCGGTCTGTTCCTATTTGCAGTGAAGAAAAGCCAATTACTGCTCCCTGTTTGAGAACCCTCTAAATGCTTGATAAACTTTTATTAAATCACCTTTTTCTCCTGGAGTTTTAATTTTTCCATGTTGATTAATTCTTATTCCTCTCTGATTTTAGAAAATTTACATATGGCAGGATGGAACAAAAAGTCACCTTGCTTGCCAAAGCCGTTTGGTTTGTCTATAGGATTAGTACAGCCTTTTTAGGGCTACAAGAGAGTTCATAGATCATAGCTAGATCCTCAGCTGTACTATGCTCATAGTAATCAAGTCTTTGCACATTTTCAATGGTCATAGAAGAATGATAACACTAGATGGTGACAAGACTTTTGGCTGTTGAAGATGGAAACAGATTTTAGGTGGAGATTGGAGAAAGGTTTTTGGTGCAATGCCATTCATGCAATAGGCCAGGCACAGAATCTCAGGATTTCAGAGTAGGAAGGGTCCTGAAAAGCCATCTAGCCCAAACCAGGAAAAGGATTCGCACACTAACATAACCCGTAAGATCTTATTCAATTTCTGATTAAAGACTGACTGCCAGTGAGGGGAAAACCCAACACCTAAGGTGGCCCATTTTACATTTGGGACAGGTCTAATTGTTAAAAATGTTTTCCTGACATAAGTATAAATTTGCCTCTGCAATTTATACCCACTAATCCTGGATCTACCTTCTTTGGCCAAGTAGAACAAAGTGAATTCCTTCTTACATAATACACCACTTCAAATAATTCAACATGACTATCGTGTCCCCATTATCTTCTTTTCTGAGCCCAAACTCACCGTTTCCTCCCAAACTAAACTAATATGACATCAAGTCTCCTCACCATCTTGGCTGCCCTTTTTTGGGAATTATGCAGTGTCAATATCCTTCATAAATTGTGGCAACCGGAATGGAACACAATACTCTAGATGGAGTCTGATGTTCCCAATTTGTGTTTAGGTCAGCTATGGCTGGTGCTTGTGGTGTCCTGGACTCTTCCATTTGGCTCTGGAGGATTCCTGCTTCCTGTCCCTGAGGGTCCAGTGGGGCATAGAGCTGCTGCAGCAGGGTGAGAGGCAGCTTTGGGGTCTTGCTTCTAGTGAACTTGTGGGCAGGGCTCCTAACTTCTGGGCTGGAATCTCAGGGGTCTCTGATGGGCTTTTGCCAGAGTCTCCAAGTAGCTTTTTGCAGGAGGGTGGGAAACACATCTTATCAGGGTAGTCTGTGCTGGAAGGGGCTGCTGAGGGGTCTCAGGTCCTGTATTATCAGGTGGATGGTGCTCTGAGTTTCTGAGGAAGGGATCCTGGGATCTAGGGGGGGAAAGGAGAGGTCAGTTGCTAGAAAGGGATGCAGGGTTACTGTCAGTGGGTGGCAGGACTCTGAGCTCAACTGAGAAGTCCTGGCAGGGGTGTGCTGGGGCTAGTTGGAATGAACTTGAGAAGGCTGGTTAAATTGTTAAATTTTTGTTGTGAGTATTTACAGATTGGAAATCAATAAGGTACCAACCAGGCCTTGTTAAATTGTTTTGTTCATGGTCTAGATTTAAGAAAGTAAATGTCGACAATGCAGATTTGACTTAAAAGAGTGTTGGGCCTACATTGTCCTCCCCTTTTTGAGAGTGTGTTGTTAAACATTTACCAGCATGCCACTAGGTGCTGGTATCCTCCCCAGGGAGTGAGCAGGGCTGGAAGTAAGTGCTGGGAAGCATTTCCTCCTCAGCTGGGTGGGCTTGGCTCCCAGTGACCACACAGGAATCCCTAGATAGGGCCCAGTTCAGAGAGTGATGGAAGAGTGGCTCAAAGTCAGAGCTGCTGCAGCCCATTTCCAGAATCTAGCAGCAGCTGTATCTGTGATGTTCAAGTGATGTGCTTATAATCAGCACTTAATAAGCACGTCATTAACTTGTGATGTGCACGGATCAATCTGTGATTTACCCATGATGTAGGCATAATGACAAATGCCATAAACCTGATATACATGTACATATCGCCAAGCAAACCTGAGGATTTAGAAATCCCTGCACTGCCCCTGAGGGGTTCAGGTAGGATGCTCAGAGCGGCTGCGAGGATGGTTAGTCTCAGGAGAGTGGGCGGTGCTGCACACGGCTGCTGTGCAGTCTCAGTCTTCCAGTCATCCGGTAATTGGGGTGCCTGGAAGCTGAGGAGGGGTCTTGGGTGCATTTAGTGAGGCAGGGGCTCTGGGGACTGCAGTGAGGACAGAGGGATTTTATTACTTCTCGAAGCTATGCCTCTCCATACATCCCAATATTGTATTGGCTTTTTTTTTTTTTTGGCTACAAATTTGTCCCAAAAGGCCTCAGGTTCATTACTCAGTGAGAATGAGTGCTCAGATTATGTAGAATTAACGTTATCCTTAACAGAATCAAAGATTATAGGAACTAGTGATCAGCAATGATGCAAGTTGGATGGGAAGGTAGTTGTATCTGGCTCCCTGTGCCTCTGGTCTCTGACAGACACTCTGGTGGTTGCAATGGCTGCAGCCAGTGCAAATAGTGAAGGTCTGGCCAGGTAAGAAGGTTAATGACTCCTTTTTCAGGCTGATTTAATCTCTCAAATGCTGAATGCCACAACAACTCAGGACAGATAAAAAAACAAGGTCTTTGTGGCTTAGAGTTACAAGGCTCTGAACTTTCCTCCTCTGTTTTACAGCCCTGTTTCCTCCTGCTTCCATAGAGTTAAATACTCTGTTTTCAACGGTATTTCCTTACTCTGATTCTAGGTATGCAACTAAAACTTGTGGGGATTGCAGCAAGGCCTGGCTGGCCTAAGCCCACTCCAGCCCAAATCACATTCCTGATTTGTGCTGAGCTCATAGTCTACCAAAAGTCACAAATCTCTTTTAATGTAAACCTCTATCTTCCTTGTCTTATACTTGTGAAACTAATGTTTTTGAAGCCAAGATTTTACATTTATCCAATATTGAAGTTTATCTTATTAGTTTCAGGCCAGTGGTCAAAATTAGTCAAGATTTTTAAAATTCTGTCATCCAGTAGTAGATGACCCAATTTCCCATTATTTGCAAATTTGATAAGCATGCTATCCATGCCCTTATCCAAATCATTGATAACTATGTTAAACAGCACAGGGCCAATGAGACATCTTCAGGTCGCTCCATTGGAAACCTCCTTCCAAATTCATATTTAACCATTAATGAGTCCAGCCATACAGTTCTGAATATACCTTATTTTTATTATCATCTAAATAACATGTTTCTGACTTCTCCAAAATAGGAGATATTTTATCAAATACATTCATAAAATAAAAGCAGATTATATACATATCATTCCCCCCATCCAATTTAGAAAATATAAAAAAAAAAAGAAGGAAGTCATGTGAGTTTAACACAAACTGTTCTTGCAGGTGGACTTCTGTAATCACCATTTCTTTTTCTAGGTATTCATTTACTAATCTATTATAGATTTTTTTCAGGAATTGAAATCTAGTTCACTAACCTATAGTTAGCAATTTCTGCCCTCATGATCCCCAGCCCTTTAAAATTAGGACATTTGCCATTTTCCAATACTCTTATTTCTTACACTGATTGGGACTTAGCAGTCACGTTGGATGATGTAGCTCATCTGGGGCCAGGGGCATGAGCTCATCGAGAACATCTAGGAATTCTCTCAATATCTTCTTACTTATCATCAGGTGTACCAACTTCTTGTTAAACATTTTTGCTGTTGGTTCCATTGCAAATACCATTCCCTTGGCAGAAAAATCAGAAGCAAAATAGGAACTGAGAAGCTAGGTTTTTGCTTTCTTGTCAGTTATCATTGTCTCAACCACACCAAGTACCAGCCTTCCCCCTTCTTTGATCTCCTTTCCCCAATATAGTTTTAAAGAATCCTTTCTGGATGTCCTTAGCTTTCATTACCAGTGTCAACTCTTATGAGCTGTAGCAATCCTGAAATAATTTTTCCAGAGCCATTCCACACTCATATCCATCCTCTATTAGTTGAGTTTGCTTCCATCTTCTGTATATGCCCTTCGAAAGGTAAGTTCATTGATGAGTTCCCAGTGTATTCACATTAAATACTTCCTATAACTCCCATTTTCCTTTGTTATAGGAATTATTTTCCTTTGGGTTTTTAGAATTTCATTCTTGATGGTTTCATTTTCCTCTTGGTACTATTTTCCCTAAAGAATTTTAGTTTATGTGATCCTACCTAGCCTTCCTGCATTCTCTCTGAAATCTATTTTGCTAAAATCTAACTCTCATGTCAGACTATTCGCAACTTTCCATTTCTCTAGTGAAACTCTCTTGGAGCGTGGTTATTCTCTTCACCCTGACTACCTTCAACATCTCACAATTTCCATATCAATAATCAGTTTCTTCATATTAGTAAGAATCGGATCCAGAATCGAATTTTCCCTCGTTGGGCCCTACATATTTTGAAAATTGAAAGAAAGAAAATTGAAAAGTTATTAGCTGCTCTACTTTTTTCAGATGCCTGTATAACTTAGCATTCCCATCATTACAATATCATCATTGTCAAGTTTGTAATTTTTTTTCTAACTTCATAATTTAATTTCTCTTTATGTTGTCAAGGTTGTTTTAAATACACATTGATGACAAAACCGATTCTGCTTCTCCCTCAATTGATTTTCATTCAATACCTTCTGACAATACCTCTCTGGTTCCTCTATTTCCTCACATGAGTGTGCCTTTTTAATATACAATGGTACACCATCCCCCCCTTTTTTTTGTCTATACTGTTTCTTATAAATAAGACATAAACATGAATAGCCATATTCCACTCATGGGTTTCTTCATACCAAGATCCACCAATACCTACGTGGTCAAGTTTGCCTCTTCCTTTAGGACTTCTAGTTCTTTTTGTTTGTTGTACAAAATTTGGACCTTCCTCTATAGATACTTGAAGGTGTTACTATTGTCTCATTTCTTGGATTATTTCCAAGTGAACTTCTGTTATGTCTCAACTGCTACTATTCCCGCATTCAAGCTTTTTGTTGTGATAGTTAGCTTGATGCATATATTATGCATATTTCTCTTTAACCCATCCCTTTTATTTTATTCTCCCTTTGGTTAGATTTGATTAAGTCAGGCACAGACTTTTGAATCTTTCTTGAATGTACTCCATTCCTGGTCAGAAAAATGCTAGTGATATATTTTAAGAAAATTAAAATCCCATTCTCAGCTACAACCTTCTTATCCAGCTGTTCACTTCCCAAATAATTTTTAAAAAAATTTTTGCATCCCTTGATTTCAATTGGTAATAGTGAGGAAAACACAATCTTTGGAAGAAATTCTCTTTTGGATCTATGGATAGGGGAAGAATTCATGACCAAAAAAGAACAGAGAGGATCACAGAAGAGAAAATGGACACATTTAATTATATAAAATTCAAAAGGTTTGGTACAAATAAATGCAGTGCAGTTAAAACAATAAGGGATGGGGGAAATGATCTTTGCAAGCAAGTATGGTCTTGTGTCCAAGATATAAAACAAATTGATTCAAATTTAAATTAAGAGACATTCTCCAACAGAAAAATGGTCAAAAGAGAGTCAGTTTTCAAAATAAGAAATCCAAGCTATTGACAATCAAATGAAAAAAAAAATGTTCCAAATCACTAATGATTAGAGAAATACAAATAAAAGCAACTCTAAGGTTCCACTTCATACCCATTAATTAGGCAAAGATGACAAAAAATATGACAAATGTTGTAGGAGTTGTGAAGAAAACAAAAAAACTAATACATTTTGGTAGAGAACAATTTGAAACTATTTCCCCAAAGTCACTAAACTGCATGTCCTTTAACATAGTGTGATATCACTTTAAAATATCTATACCAAAGAGATCAAAGAAATAGAGAAAATACCTCTATGTACAACACACAAACACACAGATGTTTATGTATGTGTGTGTGTATATTTGTGTATACACACACACACACACACACACACACACACATATATATGCACATACACACACTTTTAATAGTAACAATAGACTCAGAATTAAGGGAGGGCCCACTTTTTGGAGAGTGGTTAAAAATAAATTATGATATAGGAATAAAATAGAATAAAACACCACTCCCCGTCAGGAAGACACTTACTAGTTGCTGGTAGGAGCTCAGGTAAAACTTCTGATGTATTTCCCCTCCAAGCTGGGTCTCATACTTCAAAAAGCAAAGAAGTCAATTGTCCCTCTTAAAGAACCTGCCACCACCTACCACTCAATATATAGAGCCCTGGGTTGAGCTACTATGGAAGAAGGAGAAGAGAAAGTAAAAGGGTGGAAGAGCAAGAGAGAAGAGGGAGAAGGGCTGCAATAGGACTGTGAACATGATCCCACCCTTGGCAGCATCAAGGTGAAGAAGGTTCACCAACCCTCCTCAGTGAAATCCCAAAGCGTACCACTCGCCAGAAGCTAAATACAGCTCTTGCTATATGTTACCAGGGCAACAAATAGCTGACTCATTAGCAGAGAGTCACCATCCAACCCTTCTTTTTTCTTTCCTCTCAGACACTGACTGAATCATCTCTCACCTGATAGATTTACTTTGTCATTCCTTGGAGGACAAGAAAATACTTCCTCTTAAGAGTATTTAACTACTTTCCTTTCAGGAAGTCACAGATTTGTTTTTTAGCTCTATGTGTACAGTTTTACTTTTCTTTGCCTTCCTTCTCTATGATATCCTTCCACTCTCCAACCCTAATAAGCCTTTGCTATTTCAAATACTTCTCCACTATCCACCATGGAAACCACTTTCATTTTCATTATTTTTGAGAGAAATATCTTATTTTACCTGGTAATCTGGACTGTAGGGAAGGGTTCCTCAAATTTCTTCCTTTCTAGGATGGGAGTCAGCCCACATTTGGAACATAGATATCAGTTATTTGGCTATGGCAGATCTACATTATCCACTCAGTGCAAACTACTGTGAAATTCTCCCTGTTTTCCATACTCTTTGATATTCTCATCTTTATTTTACACTATTGTAGATCTTTGCACTTTACCTCTTCAGCACCTGATTTACAGACTTTTATCACCTTTCAACAAGTTTGCAATTACATCCAACTTCTTTTTTTCAGTCTCAACAACTATTACACAGCCACACCCTGTACTCTTTTTTCACTAAGTTCTTTGTTTTATCAATTTGTTTTACCTATCTTTTCCTGTTTATGTTGCCTTACCATCTATCTCCTCCTTCTACTTCTCCTTTAGACATCCCTTTTAAGTTCTTCTTCCTCATTTCTGCTTCTTTTCTTGCAATCTTCTCTTGAAAAGGCCAGAATCCAGACTTGGATTCTTCAAATTTTCTTTGATTTCTTCAAATTCCTTCCCCTCAGATTTAACATTTGGCTTCCTTTACATATTCAAGCACCGTTCCATCACATATATAATGTCCATCTCCTTATTCAGCTCAAGTTTCTCTCTATTCTGCTTGTTCTTCTCCAACCTTTTCCCCCAGAAACCTAAAGTGGTTTCAGTTTTTTGAATTCTTCCAGTATCAAGTCACTAGGCATTGCTGCTGTTACTCCCCCTTTCCACCATCTTCAGAAATGTCAAAAGAGCATAGGGCCCCCAAATTATCCTAGATGTCAGGAACAGATCCTTTATTATTTCCTTTCTTGAAGGAAACAACAGAAATAAAAATCAATAACTAAACCAGGGATCCTTAACTTGTGGTTCATGAATTTGTTTTTTTTTTTAATATTTTGACAAATTTATTTAAATATAATTGATTTCCTTTGCAGTCTTCATATATTTTATACATTTAAAAATGTTATTCTGAAAAGGAATCCATAGGCTTCACCAGACTGCCAAAGGATCCATGACACAGACAAAATTAAGAACTCTTGGATTAGATCATCAGAATAAGGGTCAAGAGTCATGGCAACATGACATTTTGATTGTCTAAAATTCTTGGCTAAGTTTCTTAAACTTTCAAAGCACCCAGTCTTCCAAATATAGATGGGTATAATAATACCTGTTCCTCTGTACTTTGTAGGCATGTTTTGGGAGTTCATGAGATAATAAAAGTGAATGAACTTGGAGTTCCTCAGAGAAAAGCTAAAAAAAATCCAAGATATTGCTATAATTACTTGTCCTAATGTTAAACTGGGATTGTACAGCTGCTTCACAGTATATTTTCTCATAGAATTAGTATATTTGCTTAAAATAAGGAAATGGAAAAAGGATAGTGCACCCCACACATGTTTCTGGGAAAATCCATTTATAAACAGCTTAATATATTTGGAGAACAAGTTCATATTTTAGATTCAAATTTTTTTTCTACTTTGGCTCAATTATTTTACGCTATAATTACTTTCCTCATTGAGATCCACAAATATGTCCAGTTCATTAGTATTTTGAGGAAAAGAATGAAGATTCTTTTAGACATAAGTATATTATTTCATGATTCCTTTACTTCATGCTTTCTTACAGTCAAAAATCATTGAACAGATGTTACTCAACTTTTCCAAAAAGTAAAAAAGGGACCCCTTGGGAGAGAGCTAAAATACAGTTTTCCATGAACAATATTTTTTCAGAAAATTGTGAATGAATGAAAAATGAGGTATGCAGGAGCTTACCGTTAGACTATTCTTGCACCTTAAACTAAATTCTTACTCTAAGATGCTATTTTTTACAATGGTTCATAATATTATTCTTCAGGAAAGAAAAAAAATAGCCTTCATTGTTCCTAGCCTGAAAACGCTGTGCTTGCTTTAGCTGAGAAATTTCCAATTTATTATTTTTTTTACTTAAGCACTTTCCTTCCTACATAGCTTCTGTATCCAATCATGGAATTACAGAATGTGAGAGTTGGAAGGGAGCTCAGTGTCTATCTAACGCATCTTGTATCCAAAAGGAATCCCCACTATAGCACAGTTGATAAGTGAGTATCTGGCCTGTGCTTGAAGACCTCCTGGGAGGAGGAAGCCTCTGTTTCCACTGGAGCACATTCCACTGATGTACAGCATGGTTTCTTAAGAAGTTGTTTTTTTTTTGATATCACGTAAATTTGACTTTTTGCAAATTCAAATTATTGTTCCTGGTTTGTTCCTCTGGTGCCAGACAGAAGACGTTGAGTCCCTCTTCCACACAACAGCCCTTCAAATACTTGAATACAGGGATCATGTTATCCCTGAGTCTTCTTTTCTCTAGGCTAAACATTCTGGGTTCCTTTGGTCAGTCCTCATATGTCATAAACTCAAGGCCCTTCACCATTGTGCTTGTACTCCTCTGTACACTTTCCAGCTTAACAATGTCCTTCTTAAATTATGGTGCCCAGAAAAGGAGGTACCTGTAAGATGAGGAGACTTTTAATAGTAGCAATAAACTCAGAATTAAGGGAGTACCCACTTTTTGGAGAGTAGTTAAACAGCAAATTATGGTACAGGAATATAATAGAAGACCACTCTCCTCTACCTGTAGAGTCACCATGGTAACCAATCATCATACATACTTTGTTTTCCATTCATTCATAATTTTCTGAAAAATTGTTGTTTATGGAAAACTGTGCCTATGGTGCCTGTAGATGACTTCTGCCAAGGGTAGGATATAGTGGGACTCTCATCTCCCTTTTCCTAGGGGTTATGCTTTTCTTAATGAAGCCTAAGATTGCAGTAGCTTTTATTGGCTGCCACATGACACCGCTGACCCACTGAACATAAAGTCACAAATATCCCCAGATCCTCTTCAAAACAACTACTGTTTCTTCATCTCTTCCCAGACTATACCTGTGGAGTTGATTTTTATATACAAGTGCAACACTTGACATTTATTGTTGTTGAACTTCATTTCATTAGATTGAGCCCAATGCTTTTAGATCCTGACTGTCATCTGATGTATTAGTTATCCCTCCCAGCTTTGTGTCATCTTTGGAATTAATGAGCATATCATCTATTCCTTAATCAAAGTCACTGGTAAACATGTTAAAGAGCACAGGGACAGGCACAGATGCCTGGAGACCTCTTTAGATATTGTTATCGAACAGTGAAAAATTACTCCTTGAGTTCAGTGATGCAACCACTTCTGGATCTATCATATTATGTAATTGTTTATTCCACATTCCAAAGGAAAATTATGAGATAATTTATCAAAAACTTTGCTGAAATCTAGGTAAATTATATTTATACCATCCCCTTACTACTATTAGTTTAGCAATGTTGTCAAAAAAAGGAAATGAGGTTTCTGAGGGAAGGGTACTTCTT
This sequence comes from Phascolarctos cinereus, assembly GCF_003287225.1. Classification (NCBI taxonomy): domain Eukaryota; kingdom Metazoa; phylum Chordata; class Mammalia; order Diprotodontia; family Phascolarctidae; genus Phascolarctos; species Phascolarctos cinereus. The sequence goes on along the minus strand of NW_027555847.1, from coordinate 485,770,907 downwards.
CTCCTCCTCCTCCTCCTCCTCCTCCTCCTCCTCATTCTTCTTCTTCTTCTTCTTCTTCTTCTTCTTCTTCTTCTTCTTCTTCTTCTTCTTCTTCTTCTTCTTCTTCTTCTTCTTCTTCTTCTTCTTCTTCTTCTTCTTCTTCTTCTTCTTCTTCCCAATTGGGGTTAAGTAACTTGCCCAGAGTGCTACGTGTCTTGTATGCCTTTATTCTTTTTTTAAATTAATTTATTTTGAATTATCAACAATCACTTCCATAAGCTTTTAAGTTTTAAATTTTTCTCCCCCTCTTTCCCCACCTCACTCCCCAAGACGGTGCGCAATCTGATATAGGCTATCCATATACATTCCTATTAAACATATTTTCACATTTGTGATGTTGTAAGTAAGAATTAGAACTAATAGGAGGAACCACCAGAAAGAGGAAACAAAACATAACAGAAGAAAAAAAGGCAGCAATTATATACTTCAATCTGCATTCAAACTCCATAGTTCTTTCTTTGGATTGGATAGTATTTTCCATCATGAGGCCGTTGGAGATGTCTTTGATACTTGTATTGCTGAGAAGGGTTAAGTTTATCAATATTAGTTATCTAACAACGTGGCTGTTACTATGTACAATGTTCTCCTGGTCCTGCTCACTTCACTCAGCATCAGACCATACAAGTCTTTCAGGTTTTTCTGATGTCTGCCTGTCCATCATTTCTAATAGTGCAATAGTATTCCATTACATTCATATCCCACAACTTATTCAGCCATTCCCCAATTGATGGGCATCCTCTCAGTTTCCAATTCTTTGCCACTACAAAAAGAGCTGCTATAAATATTTTTGTACACGTGGGTCCTTTTCCCATTTGTATGATGTCTTTGGGGTATAGCCTTAGAAGTGCTATTGCTGGGTCAAAGGAGATGCACATTTTTGTAGCCCTTTGGGCCTAGTTCCAAATTGCTCTCCAAAATGGTTGGATCATTTCACAACTCCACCAACAATGTATTAGTGTTCCAATTTTCCCACATCATCTCCAACATTTATCACTTTCTTATTTTGTCATGTTGGCCAATGTGATAGTGTGATATGGTACCTCAGAATTGTTTTGATTTGCATTTCTCTAATCAATAGTGATTTAGAGCAGTTTTTCATATGACTATAGAAGGCTTTAATTTCTTCATCTGAGAAATGCCTGTTCATATCCTTTGACCATTTATCAATTGGGGAATGACTTGTATTCTTAGAAATTTGACTTAATTCTGTATATATTTTAGAAACGAGGCCCTTATCAGAAAGACTGGGTGTAAAAATTCTTTCCCAATTTTCTACTTTTCTTCTAATCTTGGTTGCATTGGCTTTGTGCAAAATCTTTTCAATTAATATAATCAAAGTTATCCATTTTGCATTTCATAATGTTCTCTAACTCCTGTTTGGTCATGAAATCTTCTGTTCTCCATAAATCTGATAGGTAAACTATTCCTTGCTCTCCCAGTTTGCTTACAGTATCAGCCTATATATCTAAATCATGAACCCATTTTGACTTTATTTTGGTATGTGGTGTGATATTTTGATATATACCTAGTTTTTGCCATACTCTTTTCCAGTTTTCCCAGCAGTTTTTGTCAAGGAGTAAGTTCTTATTCCAGAAGCTGGGGTCTTTGGGTTTATCAAATAATAGATTACTATAGTCATTGACTACTGTGTCTTATAGCATATGCCTTTATTCTTTTTTATTCTTTTTTATTATTATTATTATAAAATTTTATTTATTTTTATTATTGTTATTTTAATTCATCAACAATCACTTCCATAAGCTTTTGAGTTTTAAATTCCCCCCCCACCTCCCTGCCCAAGATGGTGCTCAATCTAATATAGGCTATACATATACATTCTTATTAAACATATTTTCACATTAGTGATGTTGTAAGTAAGAATTAGAACTAATAGGAAGAACCAACTGAAAGAGGAAACACAACACAGCAGAAGAAAAAAATAGCAAATAGTATGCTTTGATCTGTATTCAAACTCCGTTGTTCTTTCTTTGGATGTGGTTAGCATTTTCCATCATGAGGCTTTTGGAGATGTCTTAGATCCTTGTATTGCTGAGTGGGGTTAAGTCTATCAACAATGTGGCTGTTACTGTGTACAACAGTCTCCTGGTTCTCCTCACTTCACTCAGCATCAAACCATACAAGTCTTTCCAGGTTTACTTGAAGTCTGCCTGTTCATCATTTCTTACAGCACAATAGTATTTCATTACATTCATATATCACATTCACAATATGATTACTATCTGAGTCTTTCTCTCCATTATTCTTCCCCACCCCATTTATGTTTTTCTCTCAGTACATTTTCTTAGTTAAATCAGATTAATTCACTTACTTGGATCCATTTAACCCACCTGATTAGATTTTTTTCATCATTACATCAAAGTCAATTTATACCCACCCCCTTTATGTATACCCCTTTAACATGGTGTAATAACAATACAGTTCTCAAGAGTTATAAGTGTCATCTTCCCTTTAAGGGATGTAAACAGTTTGCCCTTATTAATAACATGTTGTTTCTCTCTGTTCTGTTTACCTTTTAATGTCTCTCTTGAGTCTTGTATTTGAAGATCAAATTTTCTGTTGAGCTCTAGTCTTTTTATCAGAAAGGTATGGAAGTCCCCTGTTTTGTTGAATATCCATCTCCTCCCTTGAAATATCATGCTCATTTTCACTGGGTAGTTGATCCTTGGTTGTAATCCAAGCTCCTTTGCCTTATAGAATATCATTTTCCACACCCTATGGTCTTTTAATGTAGAAGCTGCAAGGTCCTGAGTAATCCTGACTGTGGTTCCATGATATTTAAATTTTTTTATTTCTGGCCACTTGCAGTATTTTCTCTTTGACCCGGTAATTTTGGAATTTGGCTACTATATTCCTTGGTGTTTTCAATTTGGGATCTCTTTCAGCAGGTGATAGGTGGATTCTTTCTATGGCTATTTTGTCCTCTGGTTCTAGGACCTAAGGACAGTTCTCCTTGATGATTTCCTGAAAGATATTGTCCAGGCTCTTTTTTCATCATGATTTTCAGGTAGACCAATAATTTTTAAACTGTCTCTCCTGGATCTATTTTCTAGGTCAGTTGTTTTACCAATGAGGTATTTTACATTTTCATCTATTTTTTCATTCTTTTGTTTTTGTTTGACTGATTCTTGCTCTCTCATAGAGTCATTAGCTTCCATTTGCTCAATTCTAATTTTTAACAAATTATTTTTTCTATTAGATTTTGTACCTCCTTCCTTATTGGGCCAATTTTATTTTTTTAGGGACTTGTTTTCTTCAGTGTACTTTTCTTCCAGTTGGCCAATTGCATCTTTTAAGGACTTGTTTTCTACAGTTAATTTTTGCCCTTCCTTTTCCAGGCTATTGACTCTGTCTTGCATACCTCTCATTTCTTTTCCCATTTTTTCTTTTACCTCTCTCATTTGACTTTTAAAATCTTCCTTGAGCTCTTCTAAGACAGCTTTTTGGGCTTCAGACAAGTTCATATTCCCTTTTGAGGTTCCAGATGTGGGTTTGTTGACAATGTTGTCCTCTTCAGAATTTCTGCCTTGATCTTCACTCTTCCCATAATAAGAATCTATCATACGTTTCTTTTTGCTCATGGTATTTGCTTATTTCCTGGCCTTTAACAAGTTTGGGTTCTCCTGCTGGGGAGCAGAGGGCACTGACCCAACCTTCTTGTGTTGGGAGCCTAGGGCCTGGTCAATGGCTTTGTGTGCTGGGGCCTCCAATGTTGGCAGTTGGAGGCTGTAGGATTCTGGCAGTTTACCTGGCGTTGAGCTGGAATCAGTAACACTGGAACTCTAGGGGAAGGATTGGGTAGTGTCAGTCCTGGAGATTTCCTGCTCACTCAGGCCTTTCCTTCCTTTCACTTTCTTTAGCTCCTTTCAGATGGATGTTGTAGGGTGTTTATCTACCTGGGGCCCTTGGAGCGCTGCTTCCCTTAGTTTTGCTGAGGCACTGGGGGAGCCGGTTACTGTAGAATGCTGTGGCACCTGGGGGTTTTTTGAGCTGGTTTCCACCAGTTCCTCCACCCTCAATGAGATACTCGGGGGGTCCAGGTGTTGGTGTTTGCCTGCTGCACCACCTGGGCTCCAGGATCTGTTCCTGGTAGGCTGAGGTGGGGTTTTCCACTAGCTTGCTGGCATGCCTCCCGTTCTGTACTGCTACCTTTCCAGTTAATTCCTCAAGCTACCTGGGCTACTGGACTGCTGCACCCCATCTTTCTTCTGGTTCCATATGCCTTTATTATTGATGAAGCTACACTGACTTATAATGACAGCTTCTCTGTCCACTACTATCTCTTTAATAACCTGTTCTAGAATTTCCCCAGGAATTGAAATCAAGCTCAGCAAGCATTTATTAAATACTTACTATAAGCAAGGCACTGTGCTAAGAATCACCGTGGAAAGGAAGAAAAGCACAAGCAAGATTCCTGCCCTGAAGGAGCTCCCATTCTAATAGAGGATGCAGAACATTAAAAAAAATGTTAGGAGCTAAAGATGATGCCTAAGTTGGGAGTCTGGGTGACTGAGAGTGTAGTAACACCCTCAACAGTACTAGGGAAATTAGGAAGAGTGAAAGGTTTTTTGGGAAAAGATAATGAGTTTGATTTTGGAAATGTTGAGCTTAAGGTTAACTTTGATATGTTCAAAAGGAAGGTAATAATGTACTACCTGAGGAAAGAGATTAGGGCTAGACAAGTCTGTGTGAGAATCATCAGGATAGAGATGATAATTGAATACATGGGAGCTGATGAGATCACCAAGTGGAATCATTAAAGCAGAGGTCAGCAAACTAGACCTCAGGGACCAAATCCCAACTGCTCACCTGCTTTTGTATTAATCTCAAGCTAAGGATTCTTTAAATAAATAAAATTTTTAACTTAAAATAAAGTATATTTTTAAATTTTAAAATAAAAATATAAAAAGCATTCTTAGCTAGGGACAATACAATAGCAGGCAGTGGGCTGGATTTGTCCTTGAGTAGTAGTTGGCTGAATTCTGAAGAGAAGAGAGCCCAGGACAGGGCCTTGTGGGATAGCCCTATTGAGCCTGCTTGATCTGGGTGAAGAATGGGGAAACCTATTACCTTCATTATATTTTTGGGTAGCTCAGATTTTCCTTACATAAAGCTGAAGTTTGCTTTCTCGTACTTTCTTCCTATTGCTGTCAGTTCTTGCCACTGGGGCCAAACAGACAAAAGTAATGATTCTTCAAATACTTGAATGCAGCTGGCATGAGAACTCACTCTAAATTTTTTCTTCCCCCTCACAAAACTTTTTAGTTCCATCAATTGATCTTTAGATAATGTAACCTGCATGTAATTAACCATACTGATCATTCTCCTCTGGATATTTCTCGTGTCAAGATGCACTCTAACCACAGGAGATGATATAACAAGAATGTCATCTGCTTCTGTGCAGTCCTGGACACTGCCTTTCTCCATATTTTGGTTTCACTTTTTAGCTTGCATATTACACTATTAACTCATACTGACCTTAGAGATGATAAGAAGTTGCAAATCTTTTTCATAAGTACTTCTGTCAAATGTACCTTCCACATGTTTTACTTGTGAGGTTATCTTTTTAATCAACGTGTGAAAACTTTATATTTATTCCTAATAAATTTTATCTTATTAGATTTGACCCAGTGCTCTTGCCTGTAAAGGAGTTTTTGTATCCTAAGTTTATCATGCAGCTATTTCCCCCTGCTATGTGTCATCTGAAAAAAGGGGTGACTAGGTGGCACAGTGGATAGAGTTCTGGGCTTGGAGTTAGGAAGATTCAAGTAAACATGTTGCCTTGGATACTAACTGTGTGAACCCAGTAAATCATTTAACCTCTCTCAGCCTCAGTTTCCTCATCTGTAAAATGAGAGGGTTTGGACTCTGTGGCCTCAAAAGGTCCCTTGCAGCTCTAAATCTATTCTCCTTTATCCAAAATCACTGATAAAGACACTAAATGTAATAGGGTCAAGGACAGACCTTGGGGCTCTCCATTAAAGACTTTCTTCTGAGTTAACATCAGACTATTAATAACTTCTCCTTCATAACTATGGCCATTCCATCAGTTTCAAATACTCATGGCTGTATTATCATTTAGCCCACTTATCTCCATTATGTCCACTAGAATAGCATTAGAGATCATACCAAATGCTTTACTAAAACCTAGGTAAATTATATCTACAGCATTTCCCTGTCTGTTATTCCTATCAAGAAAAGGAAATGAGATTTTGTCTGGCATGACCTCTTCTTGATGCAGCCATGCTGGCCCTTTGTGACCACCACTTTCTTTTCTAGGTGCCCACTAACCCATCTTTAATAATATTTTTGCCAAGACCCTGGGCTACGATTTGCAGACTCTATTTTCTCCTTTTTTGAAAATCAAAATCTGCCCACTTCTCCACTCCTGCTTCTCAGATCAATGACCTCACTCAGATCACCGATCAGTGACATCTGCTCATTTTTCTAGTCCTCAAGATTGTGGCTCATCAAGGCTTGGTGACTTGAACTCATCAAGGGCAGTTCTCTTATGCTTTTCCTCTTTCTAACACACTGTCTCAGATAGAGCTTCAAAGGCTATGAATCTGTCCTATCATATTTCTCTTGAAAAAGAAGAAAACAAGAGATAGAAGCTCTTAATTAAGGAACAGGGAGTTCAGAAAGGAACCAGTCCAGAAAGCAGGGAGTCACTGATCACTTTTCTATTATCTCTTCTCTGCTTTTAGACATCTCTGTGCATCTCTTGGGAAAATTACAAACTGCACACAAAGGACCTGAGGTTAGAGGGAGGGTGGGGAAGTAAAATAAAGTGGCATGTGGACAAGAAAGGGAGGAACTAGCCTAAATAAGAAAAATACACAAACAAAATTTTAGATGAAACTGATTGCTCTAGGTCTTACCGACCTTGGCAGTGCTACAAGGGTCATATTTTATGTAGATGAAATAATTGTCTCTGAACAGTTTCTCCTGGGTCAATGGCAAGCAAGCTTTCCCCCCCATATAAAGCATTCCAGGATTCTATTTTTTCTCAATAAGGGTGATTATATTACTATGTTTCTAGTTATGTTTATTTGAATTCATGTTAATATTATCCTTTTTTATTGTTACAGAAAATCACATCTCTTGTCATTTTTTTTGCCTGCCTGTGACAATATGATGCCAGACCTTCTCTTACGTATTTGTCTTTTGTTTGAGGTGGAGAAAAAACATAACTACTTGAGTTTATGAGACCTATGAAATCATCCCCATCAAATATCATCATTAAACCTTTATGGAGCACCCTCTCTGTTATCCCATAAACAGGCGTGTGTTGGAGCAGAACATCTTGAGTAAACTAGATTTTATTTACTTACACAAACCAAACATTCCAAACCATAGTTCTAACACCACCATCTCTACCTTTGTCCCATGTTGTTAACTTGCTTAAAGTCAGAAAATTAAACTCAAATGGAGTTAAAAATAAGGCAATGATGAGATTAGGGAGGGGCTGGTTCCAGCCTTAAATCTAATATCTCCACTAAAATCTTCTGCAGAGGAATATATTTGATTGTCTGTTACAATGCACTAGAAATCCCCATATATCCCAAGAGTTTTCAAAGCTAACCCTTAGATCACCAGGGAAACTCTTCTCACTTGCCAGGTGGCATTTAGCCAGGAGGTGATGCCATAGTATCCTTCCTTGGATTGTCAACAATTAACAGATGGGCCAGTAGCTGGCCACCTGCAGCAAGAATAGGTGTGGAGTATTTTCTAGAATGGGTTGAACAATGTTCTGGAAACAGCAAGGGTCTTAGGCTGTGATGAGCAGGGTAGGGCAGGAGCGGGAAAGGGGGAATTGTCATATGTACAGTGCTGAGCAAGGATGTGTACCGGATGTCTAACCTGGGGTCAAAGTTGGGGTGGGAAACAAAGCCGACTGGACCATGGAGTAGTCAGACTCATAGTTATAGTAGAAGTAAGTGGTGAAATAGAAACTTGGCCAAAATTAGAGACAATGGATGAGCAGCTACTCATGGGACCAAGTTCTAGTAATGGAGTTCTGTTATCAAATGTGTATCATGAGTTGCTGTGGGTAGTTATGCATTACTAGATCAGGCTAGTATTCAATGCCTTCTGTTCTCTGCCAACACTATATCATTCTAGTATTATTTTAAACTATTGATTGGCATACTTATTATCTTCTATACAGCTCCTGTGATTTTCAGCTCCTATGACTTTGCTCAAGCTGTTACCTATATTGCAATGCCCTCCTTTCCCTCATCTTTGCCCATGGAAATACTATTTGTCAAAACTCACCTTCAATGCCAACTTTCCCATGAAGCCTCCTCTGATCCCAGTAAGGAATGGGATTTACTTTTTTGGACCTTGCAAAGCACTTTATGACTCCCCAGTGTATTTAAGGGGGTAGCTTTTAAGGAGGCTCAGTGGATAGTGTACTAGGAGTAGACTCAGGAAGACCTGAGTTCAAATTTGACCTCAGATACTTTCCAGCTGTGTGGCCCTGGGCAAATCACTTAACCTCTATTTACCTTAATCTACTGAAGAAGAAAATGGCAAACCACTGCAGTATCTTGGCCAAGAAAACCCATTGGCCAGTACTGGTGTCCACGAAGTCATGAAGAGTTAGTCATGACTGAACGATGTATTTAAATGCATGTTATTCTTTCTTTATAATTTTCTTTTGTGTCTTATCTTTTGTGTGCAAACTCCACGAGGACAGAGAGGATCATTTATTCTTTTTATTAATCAGGGTGTCTACCACAGTGCTCTGTATATGGTAGACTTTTGATGGATGTTTATGAGATTGAGCTGATGAAGTTTCAATTTTATTCAACAATGTTTATCAGATAATTTATATGACCAGTACTCCAACAATCTGGTAGTTATATTATCTCACTGCAACCTCCTCTGCTTAGGTGTTTTCTTCTGAAAACCATCTGATACATTTTACACTTCACTTTTCATCCAAAGAAGTATACCCATCCAACTGCTTCTCAAATTATCCATCAGGATGTGTCAAAGATTTTCAGTGACATACTCCTGTGCTGTAAGAAAAGATGAGCTGGGGGCAGCTCGATGGCGCAGTGGATAGAGCACTGGCCCTGGAGTCAGGAGGACCTGAGTTCAAATCAGACCTCAGACACAGAACACTTACTAGCTGTGTGACCCTGGGCAAATCACTTAACCCCATTGCCTAGCCAAAAAAAAAAAGATGAGCTGGTTGATGTTAGAAAAACATGGAGAGACTTGCATGAAATGAAGAGTGAAATTAGGAGAGCCAAGAGAACAGTGTGTACAGTCGTACAGTAACAGCAAAGGAATATAGTTTGAAGAACAACTATGAATGACCAAGTTATTCTGAATATTATATAAATACTGAAATCAACTACAAAGGGCCTATGAGGGAAGATGCTATAAACCCCAGAGAAAGAACTGATAAATGAAAGTATGCATAGTATAGTTTCATGTATGTTTATATATCTGTGTCAAATGATGACCTTCCCTAGTGGGGAGTGGGGAGGGAGGGAGGGAGACAGTTCAGGACTTAAAATGAACAAAAAAATAAATTAAATTTAAAAAAGATTTTCAGACAGGCTTCAGTTGCTCAGTTATATTCCCATGGTCTTATTTGATACATGAGCCTAGGTGGTACAATAGATAGAGCACTGGACCTGAAGACAGGAAGACCTGAGTTCAAATTCTGACACTGGGTGACTCAACTTTTCTTAGATGCAGTTTCTTCATCTATAAAATAAAGATAGTAATAGCACCCACCTCTCAGGGTTGTTGTGAGGATCAAATGAGATAATATTTGTAAATCACTTTACTAACCTTAAAAAGGTACACACACACACACACACACACACACACACACACACACACACACACACACACACATACACACACACACACACACCCTATATATACATACATATGTATATATGTATATTCTAGCTCTCATCATTACCATGTTCATAATGTCCTTTGAGAGATATTTAACACCAAAGTTGCGGGAATGTTGAAACCTAAATAATTTGTGAGGTCAGATCATAAAACTCCTTTTTTTCTGTCAAGAAATGAAAGCTCAAATTGGATTTTCTTTTCACTGAAACCAGAGAATTCTCACGTGGGCTTATTTTCCTGTAGGTTTAACTGTCCCCTGAAGAAGCAATATGCTCTTATGGAAATTTGGAACTGAAGACAGAAGACCTGAATTAAAGTTCCTTCTCTAAGACCTCCCCCATCTCCCCCCCTAATATAAAAAGCCTTTTGGAAGGGCAGACATGGAAGCATGAATTGTTGCTTCTGTTAGTTTTCTGTGCTGAATCCAATGGACAGTAAAAACTTTGGACTTCTCAGGAGTTTCCTCCTAAAAACTAGTAGGATTCAACCTCTACTAAATCTTCCTACAATATCACATTTAGGTGTGGAAGTGACCTGATGTTATACCAAGAGATCACAAGCTTTGTAATATCTGTATAAGGTAGAATGGTTTCAAAGACAGGCCCAGTGATAGGCCATGTACCAGAAATATAAGAGGTTATAAGTAGGTGACATAGTCAGAATTTGAACACATATCCAAATCAAACACTACTTTCACTTCACCAGAAGTCTTTTTAAATATTAAGAAAAAAACTATTGAAGGTAGGTCCAGAGTCTAGACTCTGAACCAGGCCTGCACAATCTGTAGCCCACCAAAGCATTTCCAGTGGCCCATGAAAAATGTAGCAGAACAGATCCTCAACAATTTTTGTGGGCCATCTGAAATCGTTTGGCGTTCCTGTTGGCTGTAAGTGGTCTGTGGGCAGGTTGTGTGGGCCTGCTCCAGACATTTTTCTCAAGTCCATGTCGCCTCCCTTCCTTCCACCTCCCACATAAAGAGACAATTAGGAGGGGGGACATAGGAACATGAATTGTTGCTTCAATTAAGTTTCTGAGCTAAATCCAATGAGTATCCCCTTTTCTGTTTGTTCCTAGGTATGTTCCCAGAGTCCCACATCAAGACTTTTTTATCCCCATCTGCCAAGAGTATAAATTTTCCATTTAACTTAATTTGGGCTTTTTCTGAGGGAAGTATGCTGCTAGACTTGGAGTCAGGAAGATTCATCTTCCTGAATTCAAATCCGGCCTCAGACACTTACCAGCTGTGTGACCCTGGTCAAGTTATTTAACCCTGTTTGCCTCAGTTTCCTCATCTGTAAAGTGAGCTGGAAAAGGAAATGGCCAACCACTCCAGTATCTTTGCCAAGAAAATCCCAAATAGGGTCATGAAGAGTCAGACATGACTGAAATGACATAACAACAACAAATACGTCTAATAATGAAGACATTGTTAATTAGATTGGTGAGCAATAGTGAGCCTTATGAACAAAATAAATCGAAGGGTGAGTTACTTCACCAACTTAGGCATTGAAGAGGCATCCCTTAAGGGCCTGATTTCAATCTCTCCTTTCTTCTAATTGCATAATATAACCTACACACAGCTATCAAATTGATATTCTCAAAACTCAAGTATGACCATGGCTCTTTCCTTCTTAAAATACTCTACTAGCTCCTTTTTGTTTCTAGGATAAAGTGCAGATTTATTGATATTATAAACCCTTTACAATATGGCTCCAACCTACCTTTCCAGGCCATTGCTCATAACTTTCCTTTAGGTACTCTATGTTCCAGCCAAATTGCCATACTTATTGTTTCTCATAAATGACATGTCATGTACCATCTCTGTGGCATCTTTGGAATGCACTCTTTCCCCATCTCCATCTCATAAAGTCCCTGACTTCCTTCAACACTCTACTCAAATTCTTCTATTACATGATTCTGCCAGTTGCTAGTGTTCTATATTTTGTATTTACTTTTCTGTGTACATTCTCCTCTTCCTCCCACAGATTGTTGTTCTGTGAGTAGTAGTAGTAGTAGTAGTAGTAGTAGTAGTAGTAGTAGTAGTAGTAGCTGTTGTTGTTTGTCCTTCCTTCTTGAAGAGAACCATGACATCAGGAAAGTAATGCCATGACTTGCAAGTAAGTTGGATTTAAGTGTGGGTAGGCTGTGCAAAGTCACCAGCCTCACTCTCTCCTCCACAGCCATCTGGATCCAATGGCAAGATATAGATTAGGATGACAGGAGATAACTCAGGATGCAGGGGGAGACCTTTCTAAGTTGAGGTCTTTCCCAGGTCTCAGTTTGACTGAAGCATTGCCCATTGTGATTAAAGTTAGGTAAGAAATGAAGCAAAGAATGGCCTCTTTTATTGAGTTAAAAAAAATCAATCTGGGAGGGGAAGACCCTCAGGATTTCTGGCCAAAAACAAAAACAATTGCTATTTATACTCACTCTGGACCCAAACAACAACTAAGTGAGGCTTAGGCTAGGACCTATTGTTGGCCAATCAGTAAGAGCCAGAGTGATTTGGATTTAAGGCATGGTCCTTAAGAAAGAAATCCAGCCTGTAAGCCCTAAGATATCTTGCAAGGTTTCAGCAATTGAGATTTACATTCCTTTGGACAGAGCATCTACAGGTAAAGAATTAGCCAGTTGCATCCCTAGTGTAGCAGCTTTTACTCCTCACAGTTGTTGTTTGTCCCTTGTTCTTTCTCACAAAAGACCATGACATCAGGAAGGGGATTCATTGACTTGCAAATGAATTGGACTTAAGTGATGGAAGGCTATGCAAAGTCATCAGCCATACTCTCTCCTCCAGAGCCATCTGGGCCTAGTGACAAGATGTAGATCAGAATGACTGAAGATGGCCCTGGATGCAGTGGGAGATCTTGGCCTTCTTAAGCTAAGGTCTTTCTCAGCTGGACTGAGGCAATATCCATTTAATGATTAAGGCTGGATAAGAAATGAAGCAAAGAATGTAGTAGCTGCCTGCTGGGGACCCAATCAGCCAGTTTGAGGTGGGCAATGCTACTATTTCTCCTCCTCCTCCTGCTCCTTATTCTCCTTCTGTCTCTCTGTCCACATGGGGAGTCATACCCTTACATGTGAGCGCTCTGTCCAAAGGAAATAATTTTTGATTGTTTATACTTCACAAGATATTTTGGAGTTTGGTGGCTACATTTATTTCCCCTATTTATTTAATCATTGTATTTTTCAAAAAGCTGTGACAATTAACTCTGTGTCTCATATAGATCTCATTTATAATTTTTTTGAAATAAAGCTCTGAAAAAACAGGTTTTGAGAAAACTTGTAATTTAAATGGAGCTACTTGCCTATGCCTTTAATTAAATACAAATCACTCTGGTTTTTATTGATTGGCCAATAATAGGTTCCAACCAAAGCCTCTCTTGTTCATTGTTTGGGTTGTGATGGCTCAGAATGAGTGTAAATAGCGTGGTTTGGTTTTTTTTTTTTGTGGCCAGAAAGTCTGAGGGTCTTCCACTCCCAGACTGATTCTTTTGTGGTGGCAAACTAAGCCATTTTTTGTCTGAATTCTCACCTAACCCTTAATCATTGAATGAGTGTTGCCTCAGATAAACTAATACCTGGGAAAGACCTTAGCTTAAGTCTTATGTCTTGCCATTGGACTTGGATGACTCTGGAGGAGAAAGTGAAGCTGATGAATTCATGCAGCTCTGCCTCACTTAAATCCAATGCATTTGCAAGTTAAGACATTACCTTCCTGATATCATTGGTCCTCTTTGAGATGGAAGACTGAACAACAATCTTCCTTCTATCAGGGGTAAACTACTGGAGGGCAGGAACTTCCAGGAGTTTAACAAATGCTGAATGAATGACCAAGGTTCCAGCTTAGCCGCACATGCATTATACTTACCTTTGATCTTTGTCCAATTTAATTAATTGAGGCATATCGAGCAAATCCCACACCCTGGCACTGAGTGCCCCTCTGAGCTCTAGGTGGTGAGAGATTAAAAAAAATCCAGCTATTGTTTAGTCTTCATTCAAGAAATCAATACTTTCTTCTTTACTTATTAAGGTGGTACAGTGGCCACCACAATGCACTTGAAGTCCAAAGACTTGAGTTCAAGTCCTCTGCTTCCAAGACAGGTTCAACTTGGGTCTAACTTCCTGAGCTTCAATTTCCTCAATCATAAATTGGTGATAAGAATATTTCCTTATCAACCTTGAAGAATTGTCATGAGGAAAGGTGACATGAGACAGTGTGTATAAACTCTATTTCTTAAATATCTCTCATACACAGACAACTTTATATACAAGCATTTTATTTCTCTTACTAGAACCCTGAAAAATATCTAGGAAAATATTTATTATACTTATTTTAGCTATTATTAATATCTTTTCAGGCTAGGAAGAGACAGCCTGGTTTGCTATAGAATTCATAAAAAGAAGTTGCCCTAAAAAAAAAACACAACCAAACAAAACATTTTCCCTTTATATAAATTAATGATTAGGCTTGCAGCACAAAGCATGTGTACACAGCATTTACCTCTGTTGAGACCATCGTAAATTTTTTTTCAATTTAAAGACTGTTTTCATCTGAAGTGCTCCAAGCCCTTTGCAGACTTTAACTAGCTAATCCTCCCATTACCCCTGTGAAGTAGGTAGGTGGCAAGTATTTTTTACTGTGCCCATTTTATAGATGAGTAAACTGAAGCAACTCAAGTTTACTGGCTTCTTTAATAGATATTTTATAGGCAAGTAAATGAAAGCAAAAAAAGTGATTTGAGAGAGGTAATAAAACGAGATAATAGTTAAGCTGGGAACCAAATGTAGTGCTCTTTATTCTCAGTCCAAAGGTATATACACTAGATTTTGTTTTTTCTTTGGGTAAAGGGGGCATCCTACACAAAGGGGAATAGGTAGATACCTATGAATAGGTAAATTAGATAGTCACTTGCATATGCGATGTTATTTAGGTTTTCAATATTTTTCTTATCCTTTTTTAATGAACAAAAATAAATTTTCTTTCTTTCCTACTTTGCCCTATTAGAAAAAGGAAAAGAAAACAAAGCTTTTGTAATTATACATATAATGTAAAAACAAAGCTTTTGTAATTATATGTATATATATACATATATATATACACACACACATATACACGCACAATTACATATATACGTATGTGTGGGGTATGAAGAACCTTACTAATAAATCGGAGACTCAGAGATATTAGCAAAAAGAATAGTTTGGTTATTGGCTTTTTCAAGAAAGGGGCTCCCTCAGAGCACCCAAAAGATGGTGATGACCAAAGAGAGTGGAAGTGTGTTCAGCTCAGCAAATTATATAGATCCTAACCACAAACCCCCCCCCCACCCACTGGCTTTTTTCCCCATTGGCTGGGCTTTGGAGCTCACAGTCTCAGCGAGGAAACTTCTCCCCAGCACCAAGGACAAAAAGGGCGCAAAATAGGGAATGGTTTGCTTCAACAACTAGGGAGGGGGCCTGAGGAGGTCTAGAATCCAGGGGAACAGGATGTGGCTCTGTCACCTGATCTCGTGACAATCTGCTTTCTCAGCGAGGCAGCTTCTGAGAAATGTAGGGAGGGGTCAGCTACACTGAGGGGGCTTCACTATTTCAACATTCCATTCAACCATATATATATAAAATACACACACACACACACACACACACACACACACACACACTGAAGCAAAATCACTGCTCTTACTGTTCATGTCCATAAAATATCTATCTCCTTCCGCTTCCCTAAGTCCATCTCCTCTCTGTCAGGAGGTAAGGAGGTTTGCACAGGTGCTTAAAAGATGCCAAAAGCCCATAGTTCTAAAGTTTCTTCCTAACATCCCTGTCATCTTATCTGAAATTAGCACAATAGTAATTTCTTCCATGGCAGGTATTTCTTCAAATGAAACTATGCCACCAGGGAGTCATAACACATTAAGCAACCATCAGTCACTTATATTCCCATATAAAATAATTTATTAGATTAGGTAGTTGGTCAACTAAGAATGATATGGTGGTCCTGAAAATGTAGAATACGTAAAATATCATGGAAAAAAGTGAGAGAAATCAGTGAAAGCTTTAAACTTAGGGAATTTCTCAGCATTGCAAGCCCTGATGGCCACCACAGTGCCCACGGAAGCCAAAGAAACCACATGAAGGTTCTACGTACTTGGGGGCCTGGGGCAAAAAGAAATGGAGAGAGCTTTTGAAAGGTACTTGAGGAAACCACTTTTGCTACAATTTTGCCTGTGTATTTTTCCTGTATTTAAAAAGGTATATTATTATATCTTGTTCCTAATTTTTTTTTTCCATTCACTGTATAGCACTGCATGGTTCTATATGTGCTATATGTCTCACTGCTGGGTTATAAGCATCATGAAGGCAGAGAGTGACTCTTAATTAGCTTTGTATCTTGCCAGTGTCTAACATTATTTATATTTAGACTGTTAAAAATGCTTGAGAGATGTTTCCATCAAGGGTGAAGCTTCAACCTTACCCACTTGTCCAGTTCTGTTGTTGTCACTAATTCTAGTCCAGAGTCACACTCTGTCATGTGCAAGTTAATGCAATAGGTTCCTGCCCGTCTTCAAGGTTTTTAGCTTAAATTAATTAAAGATTAAAATTCACTATGTCTGTACCATATCAAAACACCTACATTGAATCCTTCATGTACAAGTTTCCATCACTGCCTACTACAGTGCCATGCATGTAATAGATATTTAACAAATACTTGTTGAATTGAATTTTCTGCCATCATAAGCTCAAGGCAGCTAGATTAAGTGATTGAATAATATTTTCCCCCAAACTTTATTAAACTGTATCTGTAAAAGCAGAGTCTGCTCTTCTATGTTTCACATTGCAGCCTGTTTGTTAAGGTCTAATCAGTATCTATTCTTTATTTCTCAATGCCTTTACAAATAATTCTTTTGAAAAAAAGCTAAAGAAGAATGTATATTTGCTTAGTACTTTGTAAAACAGTTTTACATGCACTGTCTCATTTGCTGTCACAACGATGTCATGAGTCAGGGAAAGGAGATCTTCCCATTTTATAGATGAAGCTAAGACTTCTGGAGGTAATTTGCATATGGTCACATGTGTATTATAGAGCCAAGATCTATCACCTTTGTCTCCTGACTTCCTCTTTAGGCCGATTAATGCTGTTACTGAACATTTTGAGTGAAAATCTGGAACCTGGACCCTCAGATTAATAGTATGATGTTTTTTGCCTGAACCACATGAGGTCTTTTGGGGACTGATGAAAACATTTACTTGTAGTGACCCCAGCCCCAACTTTGGAGAACAAATTAGATAATGAGATCCCTAGAGCATGGGGAAAGGCTGTGTGCTTATCTAGAGCATAGAAGAATCTCCCATCAAACCTGCCTCTTGACCCAAACTCAGCCAAATTTAAGCCAAATGAAGTAAAGCCACTGTAGGTACATCCCCCTTGCCCCTAAAATGGGTCAGACCACACTGTGTGAGGGAAACCTCCTGCTCAGTCACTTTGAGAATTTCACTGCCACACTCAGGTCGAAATTCAAAGACCTACAATGTAAGGAGGCTGCCACATAGCAAATGACTTCCTCTGTCCAGAGCCATAGGCCTCCTCATTAAAAAAAGAAAGTAGAAATCTGCATAGAGACATTCCTTCCAGCTCCCAATGCTCCCACTGGTATTCTCTCTCACTGAGTCCCAATTTGCTAGATCAGCTCTGATTAACTGGAATCTATACCAAGCTGGACCCACAAGGAGCGTATGATTTGGCTGAAAATCGTAAGGGGGATAAGCTCAAGACAGTGTTCTGGACCCAGCAGGATCATTATGAGTGAATGATGATGTTCCTTAGCTTAAGGAGAACATTTAGCTATGTCCCAATGGTTTATTCAGAAAGTCTTCTGACACCTAATGGATTGTTATAAAATCGTCTAATTTAATGAAATCTTGATTTATTTTTGCTATCCAGCCATCACACTATGCATGTCTGGAGGGTATTAGTCTTCTTCTGGAAGTACAAATTTCAACTTGACTCTTTCTTATCCATTTCTGTTGTCACCAGTTCTAGTCCAGAGCCACATCTTCTCATGTCCATATTACTTCAATAGGTTCCTGGCCAGCCTTCAAGGCTCCCATCATTCCCCTTGTCAAAGTTACCTAGTATATTCACATCAGATTAATCTTTGTTTATGTTATTATCCTATTAAAATACCTACAATGGATCCCTCATGTAGAAGTTTCTACTAGTACCTAGTACAAAGACTTACATGTAATAGGTATTTAATAAATGCTTGTTGAATTGAATTTCCTACCATAATAAGTCTGAGGCAGCTAGATGGCCCAGTGAACAGGGCCCTGGGCCCGGTTTCAGGAAGACCTGAGTTCAAACCTGTCTTCAGAATAACTTATTCTCTCTCTGCCTCAGTTTCATCAACTGTAAGATGTAGAAAATAATTGCATTTATCTCCTAGGGTAGTTGTGAGGATAAAAAAGATAGTATTCGTAAAAGCACTTAGTGTACTGTTTGGCACGTAGTAGGTGGTGAAAAATCTTTTTTCCTTCCTTTCCTCCGAACTTCTTTGCTGGTCCCTAAGACTCTCTGTAATCAATTCTACCTAGATAATTTAAGCCTTCAGTTTTCGGGACCCCATGAAAACCTCAGTCTAAACCTACACACCAAAAAGTGTCTCAAGGAAAGGATGGATTTTAAGGACTCTGGAAGGAATGGATTAGAAGTTGATGACTTCAGCTTGTGGTTCCATAACTAGCTAGTTTCATTGTAGACTATGCTAAAGCATATCATTGAAGTGAGATGGTATAGTGTAATGGATAGAAAATCAGCTTTGGACTTAGAAAGACCTAGGTTCAAACCCTGCCTCTGACATACATTGCAATTAGGCTACTCAATCTTTCAATTTCCCTGGAAACTCTGGGCTGGTGAAAAGAGTTTCCCCATTAGCAGTCCCTTATATCAGTGAAAATCAAGTCTATTTTTTTAGAAAGCACATGATTATTTGTGTTAAAAGGAAGTAGTAGCTAAAATGCAGATATTATAATAATAAGGGCAGGGTATAGGTGCTCATCCCCTAAAAATTTTTGTTTCTTTCTCTTTTAATTAATAGAATTATGTAATAAAAGGAAAACAAATTTGATTGTGTAATGTATGAGATGTTAAGGTAAATCTGCTTTTTGAATTATCATTTAAATACCTGCATGGTGCAAAGGCTCTGTGGCAGCTATGTGTAGAGGCAAGAATTCTAGTCTGGGACTCTGAAAGCCCAGGTTCTAGTCCTTGTCCAGGCTGCCAAAGTGACATTTGACAAACCTCTCTGGGCTCAACCTCACTGGGCATCATTTTCCTCATTTTAAAATGTAGAGTTAGATCATTTTAGCTCTTTCAAAATTACTAATGTAAGAAATTTACTAGTGAGTAGGTTGGGGAAGAAGGATACCCCTAGGATCCTTTCCTCTTCTAACAATCTATGCTTAAAAGACAAAGCAGCAAATAGATTTCCGTCCTCTGAGATGCTTGCTAACTACTATAAGAACTGAAACATTGATATTATTCATTATTTAAGCAATAACTTAAGCCCTGGTTTATAGATAATTAGATATTAGGCCAAATATAGCATTAAATAGGATAATAATAATACCTTACATTTGTATTATGTTTTATAGTCACCCAGTACTTTCACATGCATTATTCTATTTGATCCTCACAACAACCTTGTGAGGTATTAAGGACAGGTATTATTAATTTCACTTTACAGGCGAGGAAACTGAAGCTCAGAGGATTTAAGTGATTTTGTCCAAGGTTGCACAGCTACTAAGGAGCCAGAAGAGCCAGGATAGGAACCCAAGACTTCCGGTTCAAAGCTTTCAATTGGATAGAAATTCCTGATCTTCAATAGTCTATATACTCTAGTTTCTGAACCTCAAGCAAACATCTGTTTCCACTATCTTATATAAGTGGGGAAGGGCAATGCTAGGTCCTTGTAGTCTATATCTCTAAAGGAAGATCTTGTCAGGTCCTAAAACAGAAAGCTTTGAATATGGCTAGATAATAGTCTTTTTGACTGTCATCTGAGGAACAATCCAGTTAAGACTGAAGAGACTCAGTAACACTTGAAGGATTGGAATTTAAGAACACCTCGAAGGACCAGCGAGGTGGCACAGTGGACAAAATGTTGGGCATGGAGTCAGGAAGATGCATCTTCTTGGGTTCAAATCTGGCCTCAGACATTACTAGCTATGTGACCCTGGACAAGTCATTTAACCCTGTTTGCCACAGTTCTTCATCTGTAAAGTGAGCTGGGAAGGAAATGGCAAACTATTCTAATATCTTTACCAAGAAAACCCCAAATGGGATCATGGTGAGTCAGATGACTGAATAGTAACAAGTACTGAAAGGCCAAGCAAATTTTTGTGTGAATTGATGTGTCTGGGCCTTCTTAACAGAAAGTTGGCCAGCAGGTAATACATTTGAGGGAATATCCAACTCACAGGGGATGGTAACTCATGAAGATTGCACAGTTGTTGAGGAGGGAAAACAACCTGTGGTGGAGAAGGTCAAGGTGGAGAATGAGCAATACTCACACTAAATCAATGGTGGACCTTGAAGTACAGAAGTTATATCCTAAACTATTCTGAAGTATTTATGCAAATTGATCATTTTGATTGGCAATCAGGAGCCAGTTGAATCTGAACAAGTAATTCCTTTCCCGTTTTTAAGGATAATTATCCATGTGTCCTAAGTGAAATGTCCCACTGCTATGAAGATGGGCAATTTTTTCATTTGCATAGCCAGCTTTCTGGTGGTTAAGTCTTCTGCAGTTCTTGCAGAGAGTAAGTTAGGAACTCATAAAATCTTGATGAATCTCACTGAAAGGCACTAGAATAGTTAAAAGATATTAATATAATAAGGTAATAAAGTGACCTCATGGTGAATATTATACTTTGTGGTTTAGATACTGGCAGTGAACTTGAAATTATACAAATTATGCAAAGTACCTGATGTAGACACTAACTTTTTCTCTGGCTTCTTGTAAAGCAAGGTACACATTAAACTTGGGGCTTTAACTGATTGATAATGATGATAATACATGGTCTAGGCTCAAATCACTCTTGACTTTAATAAAACAGACCAATATATTGGACATAAAAATATGAGAGGTAGAAAAATATGGATTGGAACAAACTCTTTAGCATGTTGAAGCATAGTATAGGTGATGAATATATATTAATTTATCAATCAAAAATGTTCATTTATATCCTACATTTCTTCATCCAAGGAGGAAAATAGAAAAAAGGTTCCATATTTTAAAAAGTATTAATAACAGCACTCTTTGTGCAAGCAAAGACTGAAAACAATGTGATTTTGATTAGAGAATAGCTGAAAAAATTATTGCTTATGAATGAAACGAATATTATTTGCCATAAGAAATGAAAAATGTGAGGAATTTCAAGAAGCATGAGACTTGTATGAAGTGATAAAAGGTGAAGAAAGCAGAACCATTAATAAACATTAATGACACTAGTAATGTAAATAATAACAATACTAAAAAGTAGTTGATTACTAATGAATTATAATAAACAATCTCAGTTCTGATAGTGATGCATTTCACCCTATCAGAAGAACAGTGAGGAACTATAGATAAGGAATACAATATATAGTCTCAGACACAGTTGCTGTGTTGGTTGGCTTTAAATATTTTTTCCTCGTTATAAGGAAAAGTTTAATAGGGAAATGTTTATAGGGAAATGATGCAAAACCAAAAGGCAGTAACAAATATCTTTTTAAAAACAATACGTAGGGGACAGCTAGGTGGCGCAGTGAATCAATCACCAGCCCTGGAGTCCAGAGAACCTGAGTTCAAATCCAGTCTCAGACACATAACACTTACTGGCTATGTGACTCTGGGCAAGTCACTTATCCCCAGTTGCCTTACAAAACAAAACAAAATAAAAAATAAAAAACCAGTATGTATGTGATAAAAACTATAGAATTCTATGTGTCAGTCAATCATTAAACACTTATTAACCACTGTGCTAAACAATGGAGATAAAAAAGAGGCAAAAAAAACCCCCCTACTCTCAAGGAGCTCACAGTTAAGGGGAGATAACCTGCAAAAAATTATATGCAAAAAAAAAAAGCTACATATAGGATAATTGGAAATGCTCAACAGAGAGAAGCATTAGGTACAGGGATCTAGAAAGGCTTCCTATAGAAGGTGGGGTTTTATTGGGATTCAAAGGAAACCAGGGAAGCCAGGAGGTGGAGCTATGGAGAGAGAGTATTCAGGTATGGGGAACAATCAGTACAAATGACTAAATTAGAGAAAAGGAATCCATTGTAACAGCAAGGAGATGAGTGTCACTAGATCACAATATCTGTGGTGGTATGTGAGATGGAGAAAGAGAGATGGTAGTGACATGATCATATAGTGCTTTAGAAAGATCACTTTGATCACAGATTAGAAGATGGACTAGAGTGGGAAGAGACTGGAAGCAGGAAGACCAAGAAACAGGTTATTCAATAGTGCAGACACAAGATGATAAATACTTGCACCAGGGTGGTGGCTGTATCAGAGTGGAGAAGGGGATGTATATGAGAAATGTAATGAAGGTAAAGTGAACAGATATTAGCAATAGATTGGATGAGTGGGGTTCAGAAAGAGTAAGAAATTCAGAATGATATCTAGGTCGTGAGCATAGGTGACTGGGAGGAGTGGTACCCTCCACAGTAGTAGGACAGTTAGGAAGAATAGAAGGTTTGGGAGGGAAAGATAATGAGTTTAGTTTCGGACATATTGAGTTTAAAATGTCTAAGGGATGTTCAGTTTGATATGTCCATTAGGCATTTGGAGATATGAGTCTGGTGCTATTATTATTCCTATTTTATAATAGGGGAAATTGAGGCAGATAGCTGTTAAGTGACTTGCCCATGGTCATATAGCTAGTAAGTATCTGAAGCTGAAGTGTCCTGAATCCAAACCCAGTACTCTATCCTGCTACCTCTAAGAGAATTTCCAAGTTCATGAATATAGAAATGGTGTATCGAATGCAATACATACTACCATAGCCACCTGTATTAGATTTCACCACTTCCCATCCCCTACCTCTACTCTTGGCTTCTTAAGGGGGTTCAATGGCATCTAGGCTTTATGAAAATGACTCCAGCTCCTGGCAATGCTGTTCCCTCAATTTCAGGGAGTGGTCCCTGTTATCCTAATTCTGTTTAGCCACTGAATCAGATCAGCTTTTACACAGGAATATTTACTTCAAAAGGTATAATCACAAGTGTACAAATAATTTACTCCCTCAACATGTAATAAAGAGAAGAATAATCTCTTTACTTCCCTTACACCACCTTAGTCTTTGGGGAGAGAACGGAATTAGGTTCCTAGCTTAGCTTGGTTCCCATAAAGCGCAGTACCAGTGTCAAATCCAAAACCCCTCCATCTCAAGTCCCAGGCACACTGGATTCTCACACCTTCCATGTTTTTCTGGCTGGTTGTCCCATCCCACCTACAGTCCTGGCTCCAGTGTTGGGTCCTATGGAAATTGCCTCTGACATAACACCAAGGAGGATAAACAACACAGAACAGAAACAAACACTCCAGGCCCATTTCTTGGAGTCTGGGTAAAAGAGCAGGAGAGAGCAGAAGAAAGATAACCTTTCCCTTTTACCAGTTCAGTTCATGGTATCCATGCTGTGGGCAAACTATGATTGTCACTTTCTGGACACAGAAAATAAAAGTGGCCAGAAAGAGAGTGACTGGCTCAGTCTTGTCATTAAGCCACCCCCACCCATGTGGATGAGGATGCAGAGGCCTCCATGTGAGTCAATCTCAACATGTTCCAAAGGCCCCTAAGGTTGCCTCCATGTTAGATGAACCGGGCATGCTCAGAGAAGCCTGGGTTACACAAGAGCATGACCATCTTTGCATATGGCTGGCATATAATTGAAGAGTAAGTTGTGCTAAATGAGTAAATTGAAGAACTGTGAAGTTAGGATGCTGTTATATATGTATGTTGAAGTCCCCTAGTATGAGAACATGAGTTGACAAGGAGAGAAAGAGTGTAAACTCACTGAGAAAAGAAGGGGAGTGTCTTGGAGATTTAGAGACAATAGTTCCCAGAATTTTGATTGGATGATAGATATGGATTGAATGTGAGGCTATTAGTTAATTTTTCTCAGTATTTTTCTTTTCCTTTCACTTCTTCCTTCCTTCCTTCTTCCTTCCTTCCTTCCTTCCTTCCTTCCTTCCTTCCTTCCTTCCTTCCTTCCTCCCTTCCTCCCTTCCTTCCTTCAACACTATCTATTGAACTTTGGACAAGTCATGTTTATCTTTGTAAAGTATGTATCATTTAACACCCTAAGCCTACAATTTTAATGAGTTCAGTTCTTCATATATTCCAGTGAAATTTCATGAACTATTTCTTTAATTGTTCACTTCTTTTTGTTATCCATTTAAAAATGATTAGATTTGATAGTGAATTTTTATCTCTTGGCAGATGTGCTGATTGAAAAAGACTCTTGCTGGAACTAACCACATTGTGTATCAATAATTCGTTGAAGGGGTGAAGCCACAACAGATGACCCTCTAAGGAAACAAACTGTGCTACCAGCCTTGGTCAGTGATCTCACATGTGTATCTGTGTACTGGCCACTGTGGCAGTCAAGTAAGTTTGTTGGATATCTGGCATTGACCTATCTCAACTCCTGGTAAAAAAACTTGTGGGATTTCTCAGTGCCCATAGCCCTTTCCTGGATGACACTATTGTTATACTTCCATATACAATATTTCAATTCAAGAAGCAGTTAATAAGTACCTATCATGTGCAAGGCACTATTCTATTGACTGTAGAGACAAAAGACAAAAATGGAGATGTCTTTGACATCCAAAGGTTTACCTTCCGCTTTCAAAAGAAAAATATTTCCCCCACCCCACCACCTCAGGATAAATAAATGGAGATGGATCTATTCATAGGAATAAATATTTAAAATGGGACAAAACCACTTTCTATTTGATACATTTAATGGCTGGGTTTATGTGAAAGTGTCTTACAGCTGAGTTATTTTGCAACTTCACCATAACCTGGGATTCCATTGGCTGGTCCACTGACACAGTTTCCACCAAATGCTAACTGAACAGGCTTGGCAACTCTGTAATCTAGGTCCTGTGTCTGGGCTTTATGAGGATAGACCTCAAAGACACAGTTAGACAATACTGACAATAAACACAATTAATGAATTCATTGGGTAGACTGGGCCCAACCCTCACTGGCATTGTTAAATCTGCAGCTTCAATCACTGTGAAAAGCCTGATTGCCCAGTTCCCATGCTAGAAGTAGAGTTTCCAGATTTACTCTAGCAAGGGTGACTCCTGCAGTTTGCTTTAATTGAAATGAATAGGACAGTTATTCTATCTAATAGGAGAGGAAACTTTATATTTTCTGTAGGAACAGGTTCCAGCCCCAAAACAAGTGGTACCAAAAACTCTCATAGCAAAACCATAACACCCAAACCCTGGCTCCCTTCAAGACTCAGCTCAAATCCCACCTTCTCCAATGGGCCTTTTCCATTTCTCCCCCACCCCTACTACCAAAACCTTGGCTTTGAAATTACCTTGATCTATGTTCTATATATTTCATATGTATGTATTTGTTTTCATGTGGTTAGATTGTGAGCCTCTTAAGCAAGAGATCATTTCTGGGAGTGGAGACGGAAGGATGTCTTTTTTTTGGCCTTTCTTTGTGTCCCAGTGCTTAGCACAGTTCCTGCTATGTAATAAGCACTTAACTTCTTGTTGTTGATGATGATGGTGATGGTGATGATGATGATGATGATGAAGACGACACAGTATGGGGCATAAATGATGGCAGGCACATTGTTACTTTTTGGCGTCCCTTTAAAAAAGATAATTTTTACTTTTCAATAGAGACTGCCTTACAAAGAAAGAGTTAAAGTGGCCTTGCTTAAAGAGGGAATTGGCTCCTAAGAGGCTGTATCATTAATTTTAATAAAGATTAAGTCAAAATGGGAGACATAACTCAACCAGAATATTGGAATGGTATCAGAAGTAGAGAAAGAAAAAGAATACTAGCAAAAAAATGTTTTCAAGAAATGCAAAAGTACAATGGATAAAATATGGGATAGTACAGAAAAAAAAAACCCTTAAAAAAAAGATGGGTTGCGATAGGGTAGTATACTGATTGTACCCAAGACAACATCTGCAAAACAAATGAAAGTTTAGTGAAAAAATCCCGAAGAGTCTGGAGGCCTGTTTTCTCAATCTGGTCTTGCTCTCCTTTCTCTAGGTGATCTTCAACAAGCAATTAAAATTCCCTGGATCTTGGTTTCCTCACCTGTTAAATAAGGAGGATGGCCTGTCAGTGTCTCAGTCATGGAAGGGTCAGAGATCTATTTTAACTCATACCTGAACAAGAATTTTCAATTAAAATTGAAGTGTACTATATCACAGCATTCTTCTCGAAAGAACTCACCTGGAAATATTGAGAGGAAACTTCTGCATAGCAAGGTAGCCATTTCACTTTTAAATAGATAACTATTTAGGAAGTTTTCCCCTATAATAATATTAATAGCTAGCATTTATATATAGCACTTCAAAGTAAGCTTATGTTATCTTATTTGATCCTCACAACAACTATTATGTAGGTGCTATTATCCCCATTATACCGATGAGGAAACTTAGGTCAAAAGACTTGTCTATAGGCACATACTTATTGAGAGTCAAGAGGTAGAATATGAACTCAGATCTTGCTGACTATAAGTCTAACCCCTAACCACTGTGTCATCTAGTTGCTCTTCACGTTATACCAAGCCTTTCTATCCTTATGCAATTTCTGCTCACTAGTCCCAATCCTACCCTCTGAGGCCAAGCAGAACAATTCTCATCTCTTTTCCCATGACAGCCCCTTAAATATTGGAAGACAGTAATTATACATCCCTACCCCCAATTCTTCTCTTTTCTAGGCTAAACATCCCAAGTTTTTTCTATGAATACTTACATGGTTTGATTTTGAGGCCTTTCACTATTTTGATCATCCTCCTATAACCTATTATTGTCCTCTCTAAAATACGGCACACACAATTGAACATAGTATATTAGATATGATCTTATTGACTTATGTAATATGATGGAGCTTTCACCTCCACAATGCTGGTCTATGTTTCCCTTTATACAACTTAAGACTGTGTTAACTTTTTTGTCTGCTATATCAAACTGTTGGCTCATGTTGAGGTTACAATCCATTAAATCCCCCAGACCTTTTGCAATGGAACTGCTATTTAGTCATGCCTCCTTATTTTTATTTATGAAGTTGATTTTTCAAACCCAAGCATAAGACATTTATCCCTATAAAAATCAATCTTTCTAGATTTGTTCCAGTGTTCTGGCCTGTTGAGACTCTGTTATCAAGTGAGTTAGCTATTCCTCATAGATTTATGTCAGCTACAAATTTGAGAAATGTGCCATTTATTACTTTATCCAAGATGTTCACAAAATGGCCCTAGCACAGATCTTTCAGATATTCCATTGGAGACCTCCTTCTACATTAATACCAAATCATTAATGGCTGTTCTTTGATTGCCATCATTTAACTAGCTCTAAATCCACCCAACTGTACCATTACTTATCTCACATTCCTACATCTTTCCCCGAAGGACATCATGAGATGTTCTCAAATTCTTTGCTATAATTGAAGTATACTATAGCCATAGCACTGTCCTGTTCTACCCTTTCAATAACCCCATCAAAAAAGGAAATGAGGTTATTCAGGCATGATATATTCTTGATGAGCCCATTTTA
This sequence comes from Phascolarctos cinereus, assembly GCF_003287225.1. Classification (NCBI taxonomy): domain Eukaryota; kingdom Metazoa; phylum Chordata; class Mammalia; order Diprotodontia; family Phascolarctidae; genus Phascolarctos; species Phascolarctos cinereus. The sequence goes on along the minus strand of NW_027555847.1, from coordinate 485,743,155 downwards.
GCTCTTTGTGATAATTGTTCCCTTTTCTAGATATATACTAGGCATATATTTAATATTATTCTCTAGAGAAGTCTTGTCAAACTCAAAAAGAAGTGAGAGCCATTAAATCATAGAGAAGAATCTCTGCATATTGATTCAGAAAACCATGCATGATTATATATTTAAGTTTTTTACTAAAACATTAACACACTAAAATTAATTAGGAACTATATTTTCATTTGGTTCTGGCTGGACTCAGGAGTGTTACATGCTGCAAGGGGCCTGAGTGTGTTTGACACCCTTACTTTAGAATTTTGCTATCAATGACAAACTTACTAGGCTGTAGTTTCTAAAGTTTCTTACCATTTCAGAAAATCAGGACCATATTTGCTCTTCTCCAACCCTGCACTACCTAAAACCTCCAGGATTTTTTATGGATCACCGATAACAGCACATTAATCACATCTGCCAGTTCTTTCAGTATCTGAAGATGTAGTTCATCAAGGCCAGGTGACTAGACCTCATTTAGATGTTCTCTTACTGTCTTTTTTACTTATCTTTTTGTTTCTGTCCTATCTAGTCCAAAGATCATTCTCCTTGACAGAAGATAGATGAGTGGGGTGGAAACAAGAAGTAAGAAGAGTTGAGCAGCTCTGCCTTCTTTGTTCGCTTCACCTTGTCCCTTGTGCTTTGGACAGTGGTTATAATCCTTCTATCATCTTTTTTTTCCCTCAAATATGCAAAAACCCCTTCTTGAACTTAGCCTTCAGATGCCAAGTTAAGCTCATTCTGAACTTCACCATTCCAGTTATGATTCCTACACCCTTCCTTGCCACCCTCGTTTATTCAACTTCTACAATTTTCACTTATTTCTAGCTTCTTTACATTCATTTTAAAAAATCTAGTTGCCAAGTTCACTGTGCATTATTATTAATCTTATTAGAGAGCTCACTCTTTTTCTCTTCATCAGAGCTACTTCTCAGGTCTTCAAATTTTCATACCTGAGAGTTTTCCACCTTTCCTGGGCTGAGTGATTAATTCTGCCATCTATCTGTTTTCAGTTATTACTATCTGATCCACTATGTGGATACATACCTTCTTTGATCTCATTGGTGTTATCCCCCTTGTTGTCATCCTTAGTTATTTTTTTTTCTTTCCAGCTCATATTATTCTGTGCTTTAGCACTCCTGATCATGCCATGTTTTTGTATTCATTCTCCATTACCTATCTCTGCTTTTAACTTCTGCATATATCATTTAAAAATCTCAGTTACACAGTTACTGAGTTTCCTATGTAACTATATCTTTATATAACTCCTTTATTTCTTCTTCATAGAAATTATTTTTCTTTATTTCTTCAGAATTTTATTCTTCATGAAGAATGCAAGAGAAGCATAGGGAGGTACATGATAATGATGCAAAAGGAAGGGAATATATGAAATGACTATGAACGGAAGGAACCGCAATGAAAATGGAACTGAACACTGAAATTATAATAATCCATCAATCACAAAGCATTTATTAAGAGCATACTCTGTTCCAGGGTAAATGCTGGGGATTTGAAGAAAGGCAAAAAACCTTATCCATGTCCTCAATGAACTCACATTCTAATGGAGGAGACAATATGTGAACACTTTTGTATATACAAGCTATACACGGTATAAATGGGAGGTAATCCCAGAGGGAAGGCACTAATGGAGGGTAATGAGGGAGGAGGGAAGTCAAGTATCAAGTTTGGCCCTAAAGAAGTCAGTCAGTCATTTAACCACCACTTAATCAAGTCAAGTCACCAAAGACTGATTAAGCTCCTGTATTTCTAACCTCTGGGGTATAAAGAAAGGTAAAATGTGTGTGTGTGTGTGTGTGTGTGTGTGTGTGTGTGTGTATGTGTGTGCATATAGTACCTGCCTTCAAGGAGCAGGTAGGATGAAATATACCTTTCTCCTTTCTTTGCAGAGGTTGGGGACTCTGGATGTGAACCATCACATATATTGTCAGACTTGGTTGATGTGTTGGTCAATTTTGCTGACCTGGTTAAAAAATTAATAAAGATTGCCTTTCTGGGAAGGGGAGGAGAAAGGTATATATTTGGAAATGAAGGTGATGTAAAACCAAGAAAAAATTTTTTTTAAAGATTTAAAAAGATTTTCCTTCTTGAAAACTTCCCATTTTTTCTGATTTCCTTTGAAAATCTTGACTCTCTATGATCCTATATACCTTTTCTCTGAGACCCTGAGTATCTGTTTTTTCCATATCTAGGATACATGGCAAACCACTCCCAGATTTTCATGTCTTCACTATCACAGATTCTAAAATGGAGTAAATAAGTTCCTCCTTTTTTTTTGTGAATTCTTTTAGTACCCTGGGAGGTAGTTAATCTGGGACTGGCAACTTGAAATCATCAAGTATAGCTACAAGCTATAGAGTAGTTCATTGGAAAGCTCATCTCCAGGGCTAATATTCTATCATTCCATAAGTTCCCATGATACCAAGCCTCTAGTCAGAGTTTCTAGGCATGACAGGTACTTCTTATTTGCTTTTATATTTCCCTGTAAAAGTAGTCCCATCTCTACCTTGGAGTTTGGGGCAGTGGGTCATAATTTTAGTGTCTTGATTTCGAAATGCTAATCAAGAAAGATACATTTATGTATCTCTGAAGAATCATCTCTGTGTATGTGACCATGAGAGAAAAAAAGAGTATTAAGGAAGGGTGAAGGGAAATTACCTTCTCAGTCACTTGCATTGCATCCTATTCAGCTAAAACAGCCACTATAAGAAAGTTCATGCTGCTACCTTTTTCTCCCCCAACAGAAGGCTAGAACTTTTAATTAAAGGATAATTCTTTTGATGTCTAGAAACATTTGCCAAAAGCTTAACTGCTACATTTGTTTCAAGGACTTTCAAATCACTAGGGCTAAACTGAGATATTTCTTCCTGTCATGCCCCTCAGGTTTTTAGGACAAAGTCTAACACGCTGAGAAAAAAGTCTACTCCTGCTTTCAGTTTTAAATGGTTTAATCAAATTAAGTGTTCATGGGAATAAGTAAATAAGCATTAGTGAAACACTTCTTTAAAACTCTATCACTTTGTCTTCCCAGGAAGAAGTGATCAATGGTATTAAATTTTTGTAGAAAAAAAAATGAGTACACTAGGCAACAGATCTGCCCAAGTTTAACTTGTTGCAGAATCCTTTCATTAAAAGTTTTTTCTCTTGGAAACCGGAATTTCAGAAAGCTTTATTGACACAGATGATTTCCATGTCCTCCCTCCCCCAACAATAGTAATGCTACTTTAAGAATTCAAGAGACAAACTGAAAAGCAGTAACAGAAAATGTGTGAGAAATTTAGAGAAGGCTGGTCATGAAGAAGCTATTGGACATCATTAGATGCCAACAAGACAGTTTTCTCCTCAAATATCTCTTATCTCAATCAGTAACCATATAGGAATCCACTCCACTGTCTTAACAATGAACTGGAGATATATATTTTTTCCTCCCTTAAAAATGGACAATTAACTTGAGCTTAAGAGAAAGTGAAGATAACTGATGAAATTGTCCCCCCTCAGAATGGAAGTTAAGAAAGTATATTAATTGCAAATAAGGATTATTTATTCCTTTGTATTTGTATCCCTGGAACACAGTGCAGTGCCTGGAATACAGCAGGCACTTAACAAAGGCTGTCGATTGATTGAAATTCTCATGTGCTTTTGCTCCTGCAGAACAGAGAGCAGAAAACAGCATCTGTGGGGAATTATCCTAGGAGGGAGATCTAGTATGGCTGTGTCCTAGGATGAGTCTTTAAAAATATCTTAGTTGAGAACCATTTTTAAGCAATCTATTCAGTGTAGTAGGGTCACTGCAGTCCTGAATTAAACAGGTTCAGTGTAGATGACTGAGATGGTGGTGGTCTTCCTGGGACAAGGGGGAACCACAGAGCTGTGCTGAGCTTTGCCCAGAAGCTGCCACGAAGGGCTTTCTGTAGATTCTCCTCACAAACTTTGGTTTTCAGTGTGGTCAAAGCCACCCAATTTAACTAGGGCCAAACTAGCTGAAAATAAAAATGAAAGAGGACTTTACTGTAAGCTGCAAGTGAAAGGCCCCTTTTATGGAGCTCTGCTGCAGAAGCATCACTGTGCAGCGTCTTAGTTTGCTCCTTGGCTAGCATTTCAATATGGTGGTCAGAGATTTCCCCAAATGACTCCTGATTCTTTTCCCTTCTCTCTCTTTCAGTTGGTAGTGGTGTGCCGATTGATGATAGGGGAGGGTGGTGGTGTGGTGTGGCATTGTCTACCTGGCTCCTCCAAAGATCTCTGCGTGTGGTTTGGGATGTCTATAGTCAGCCTGAAACAGGACAAGACTTGCTTGTTTACATAGCTTGAGAGGTTATGACAACACACCAGAATGCACAGGTGCCTTGTAAGGGATGCAGAGACCAATAAAGATCATTGGAGTATGTTGTTTGACCAGGATTTTCTTTTGCTATATTCCCAAATGCTTTGATAAGTTGACTGGCTGTGCCTTGCATGTGTCCAGCCCTTGTCAGTGGTCCTTCTAAAACACATCTTAATTAATGTTAAGGACCTGAAATTGGAAAACAAGCAGGAGGATGAAAAGGGAAAAAAAAAGCAACTGGATCTCCTAAACCAAATGCTTATTTGCTTCTGATGAGAATATCTTTGGGGGAAATTTCAGGTTTTGAAAAACATCGAGTTCCTGGGGAGAAAGGTAATATAGAAATATAGCATGATATCAATTTAATGGCCACAATAAAAATAAGACCATTTCAATGCCATTTACTTAGAAAAAATACGATATTTCATAAATATTATTTTTATGTACCACCTAAGTTATCTTTTTAGATGATTATCTGGAATTCTCATGCAACAGTAGAAAACATATGCTGTTCATTTATATGGTTTGATATGTTAAATGAACTTAAGGAATGTAGAGTCCTAAAATCAGTTTAATGTATGTTGCACAAAAGCTCAACTTTCTCTATGTTTTAATTATCATCTACATGGAGAAATAAGTACTGTACTATGTGATAAATGTCATAGAATAGTCCAGAAGGAATTAGTCGATGTAATAAAGTTAAATAAGGGTTTCATTTACTTTTCCATACCACACATGAGTGCTATTAATGAGAAATAAGACCATGCACATATGGATGAACTGCTCTTACGGTAAAGTAGAAATATTCTTTGGTACTCCGTGACTTCAGTGCAAAGACAAGAATAGATAAGAATGACAAAAACAAAACAAAACAAAAAATGTCTGAAAAACCTGGATCAGGAAAAGGAATGAAGGGGACCAAAGATTGTTAGACTGCTCAGAAGACTCAGGTGTAGATATCAGGAATATTTTCAAGAAAAATTTCAGTATGTTGGACATGGTAGGCACTAGATATTATAATATGATGCAAAAAATGAAAATGATTGTATTTTGAGACTAGAAACAGATTATTGCTAATGTAAGAGTTATTAATGAATCAGCTACTGGTGTACAGTCAAACCATTGACATGTTAAAGCAAAGAGCACAAATCTAGAACAATTATGAGGGATATGGCATACATTTGAAACAACTCAAAATATTGTAAAGTACATAATGGACAGAAGAAAGGACATAGACACAATCTATAATAATTTCATATAGAAGTTTAACCAAAGTAAACCAACTGCCATAAGAAGGTCAAAATCATCTAAAAAGAATTGTAGTTAGCAAATATTTACTTGACAAGTCGATAAAGATGGCAAACCAAGGACAATACCAACTTTAGATTCCAAACTCTTTTTCAGTATTTTACAAAGAAAAAAAGTGTTATAGAAGATCATGAATATATCTCATAAACCAAAAAGAAAGCAGAAATAGGGGAAGGATGTATGTTAAAAAAATGACCCTAAAATTAAATAGGGAACAGAGAGTAGACTAGATTTTCTTTTATTTCCTCCTTGGCCTTGTCCCTGTCTTTTGTTCTTAGAATCATTAGAATCATTTTGTTCTTAGAATCATTCGAATCTTAGAATCTTGGAGCTTCTTTCAGCACCTGAGGCCTCCTCACCCCAGAACATTCAACTGTCTCTGAAGATTTCTTACTCTAGAATATCTCTCTACAAGGCCCTCCCCTTCTTACATTGGAAAATTCATCCTGCAGCCTCCATTTTGTGGAGAGACCCAAGCTATCCTTCATTGCCTTTCTAGCCCTGCTTTTGATTCCAGACTTCAAAACCAAACTTCTGCTTCTGTCTTGTCCTAGAAATGCTTCATTTACCCCTGAACATCCAACCTTTCCTATAGTCTTTTTTTTTTTTTGGTTGAAGCAATTGGGGTTAAGTGGCTTGCCCACAGTCACACAGCTAGTGAGTGTTACATGTCTGAAGCCAGATTTAAAAGGTTTTTTTTTGTTGTTTTGGCTAGGCAAGTTGGGTTAAGTGACTTGCCCAGGGTCATACAGCTAGGAAGTGTCAAATGTCAGAGGCCGGATTTGAACTCAGATCCTCCTGACTCAAGGGCCAGTGTTCCATCCACTGTACCACCTAGCTGTAGTCTTTTCAACTATACCTTTATGCCAGGTACCTTCATCTCACCCTCCACCTGACCATCATCATTTTGTATGTTTTCTTCTCCCATTAGAATGTAAACTCCTTGAGAGCAGGAACTCTTTCCTTTTGCTTGAATTTCTAAACCCAGCATTTAAACATAATGTCTGGCTCATTGTAAGCACTAAATATAATTTCTTTCTTTCCTTCCTTCCTTCAGTAAAGCTCCTTTACCAATTCCAAACCTCTTCCTCGACAAAAGGCCCATTTTTAAACACCAATATTCTAACAGTGTTAGTATAAAGCATAATGGAACATATCATTCCATTGAATATGTTCCATAATGGAATGTAATTCCCCAAAATCAGTATCATATACATTGTAATTGAGATGCCAGATGGTGAGTATGAACAGGTACAATGTATAACAAGTAAGGAACTTTATTTCATTTTTTTTTTTTGGTGAGGCAATTGGGGTTAAGTGACTTGCCTGGGGTCACAGCCAATAAGTGTCAAGTGTCTGAGGCTGGTTTTGAACTCAGGTTCTCTTGACGTCAGGACCAGTGCTCTGTCCATTGTGCCACCTAGCTGCCCCAACAAATAAGAAACTTTAAAACAAGAACTAGATAAATGGTATAAGATAAATTGTATAAGACAAATGGATGTACAATAAGGAAGAAGAGTTGATCAGATGGCAAAAATAAGGTAAAGCGGGTGATTTTCCCTACTGCCCCACTGGCATCCTTATAATTTTAGGAGAAATGGAGAAGGTCTCCTGCATGTAGGATGGACTCATTGTGGTGAATTTATGGAGGATATGCACAAGAATTCAATATGATGGGCAAGCATAGATGAGTTTCAAGATGATGCATCCATGGAGAGAATATTGAAATTAATTTCAGATCCATATGAATACATATGACTAAGGATAATGAGCTTTTCTTCAATGTAAGCCTTTGCTTTTGATTTACAGCAGTAATCCATCCCATGCTAAAGATGATATTGCTGAAATATAGGTAGAGTAAAACAAAAATGTCAGCATCAGTCACGCTGTGGGTTCAGTTGCTAGGAAGAAATAGGGTTTAGAGACAGTAAGAAAAAGTGAGGAGAGAGGGGCAGCTAGGTGGTGCAATGGATAGAGCACCAGCCCTGAAATCAGGAGGACATGAGTTCAAATCCAGCCTCAGACCAAAACACTTGGCACTTACTAGCTGTGTGACCCTGGGCAAGTCACTTAACCCCAATTGCCTTAAAAAAAAGTGAGGAGAGAAAACATGTAACTTTCTTGTTAAGTTAATCCAATTTAGAAGAGTTTGAACGTATGGAATTAATGAGGGCATGAACTAATTTTATATTATTAGAAATATATATTTTTTTCTTTTTATGATAGAATAAATCATGTATTAACCAGCGTCACCTAATGGTGAAATGGCCTAATGCTACACAGCCTTATTAAACATTATGAAATAGTCAGCTATGAGAAGGTAAGGAGCACAGTTCAAGGCACCAGAAGCTTTAAGTTTGGTAAATATCCAGATAGAAGAGATTCCTATGTACTAGGAGACAGAAAATATGACAGGAAATTTACAAAGTACTAGGCACCTAGAATTGCAGGTATTTGAGTCAGAAGATCTGGGTTCAAGTTCCAGCTCTACTACTAAATAACTATGTACCGTTGGCCAAGGTGTTGAAGTTTGAACTTCATTTTTCTTTCATCTTTAAATAATACTTGCACAACTTGTTAATATGTATTATTACATATTTTGCAAACCTGGAAATGCTATGTAAAGATGAACTATGATAATGATGGAATATTTTTTTCCCCAGAGACTTTCTCTTTCTCTAGGGAACACAATTCTGTAAATATTTGGATAGAAATGTTGTTGATCTTTACGTCAGCTGCCAATCTTACTCCAATGCCATTATTTGTGTTCTCCTGGAGGATTACTCCATTGGATTTTCATTGGTCTACAGTCTGAAGTCATTTTATAGAGCATTTAATGCAACCTCCTTATTTTATAGGTGAGGAAACTGAGATCCACAGAGGGCTTGTAGCATCATAAAATTCATAGATCCAAGAGTCAGGAAGGAACCTCTATGATGACCTGTAGGTCATTCAGTACAAACCTTTCATTTTAAAGGTGATACCCAGAGAGATTAAGCGACTTACTTGAGGTCATACAGTAAAGGGAAAAGCCAGGATTTGGACCCATGAAGCTTGACTCCTGATCCTATGAACTTTCCAATGTATCATGCATGTCCATGGTCATACAGCTAGCAGGTAACAATTAAAATCTGAACCCAATTCTTTTCACTCCAAATTTAATGCTTCTTCTAATAAACCATGTTTCCTTTGCTCTCATCCTGTAGTTGTACTCTTGATGAAGAAACCTAGTACTCAAGGCACTGTTGACAGAGCACAATATTTGGCATTCCATCCTAACCCTTAAATTGCCAAAGGTTACATCCTCTATCCCATCCCACCCCACCACTGAACCACATGTCCCATCATGTCCTAGAAGTCAGTGTGAAAACAGTATTGTGTGTATCTAAATACATCTATTTATGTAAAATGAGAGGTGTCTTTTTTCTTTTTAACATTTATTGAGTTCATGGTGAGTGCTGCTGTCTGTAGCCATAACAGAAAATAAAAAAGAAAAGAGGTTAGTAAAATAATCATCTTCTACCATTTAGAATGATAAAGAAGTGAGTACCCAATGGCTCCCCAGTGCAAAGTGCAATGTTTTGGCTCAGCCTGCCACCTTGGGATTTCAGTGTGATGTAGGAAATAATTTCTTGACTGTTAGAGCGGTTACATATCAGAACTTAGAGAGGGTGAGCAAGATTTTTCTGTGTGGGTCTTGAAAAAGGGACTAAATTTTCACCTTTGTGTTTCATACTTTGAACTTAAGAGTGAAGGATAGACTCCATTGTTTTCTTATTATCTCCTTCCAGACTGTTCTGATTCTATTGACATTGAGGTAAAAAGTCTAACACACGGTCCCAGCCCCAATTCCTGCAAAATCATTTACGTTCTGGGATGCTTAGCACCTGTTTTTAATTTTGGCATTTTGTCTACAGGTTTTTTCTGTTCTTTTCCTTATATTTTGTGAATATATTCATATATACACACATATGCATACATATAAAGTCTCCTTGATTTCTTTCTATAGTTCAAATTATCTTTTAAAAATTTCTCTCAGGTTTTCTTTCACTTCTCCATATGAAAAAGTAAAGTGATATACTATCTTCAGATAAGAGCTTGCCAAATTAGATTAAAAAAATTTTTTTTTATTATTTTTTTGCTTTGCTTTGCTCTGGAGGAGGAAATCCTGTAAGATAATTAGTTTTTTTCCTTTTTCCTCCCAATTCTGTCAAAGCCTCTGCCTAAGAGAGCCAGTGCAATTTCCCTCATTGCTGAGAGCAGATTTTTTTTCAGCTGAGAACTCTATTTCAAGCTTTTTTTGTGTGTGTGTGTGAAAAAATGTTCCCTACAGTTTGTGGTATGGAGAGGGGCTGGAGTAAATGTGGTCTGCGAGCACACTGGGAAGGAGCTCAGTCACCAGGAGACATTTCCCTTGAAGTCTTCCTCTTCATGTCAATTCCCTAGTCAGGTTGCAAGTCAGAGAGACAGGTGTGTGCTGGGCAGCAAATAAGACATGAAGCACCCCCCCCCCCGGGGACCTTGTTCCAGGAAACTCATTGCTCTATGGGGGTTCCAATAGTAAAAAGGACTTGCTTCCTCTCCTCTCTTTGTTTTATGTTAGCTTTACAGAATTCCAAATATTTAGCCACTCAGTGATGATAATGATTCAGCCACTTTTTTTTTTATCCTTTGAACCTTTTAAAGCTCTTTGTGTTTTCCTAATAGTTACTCATAGGAGTAGGGCTGGGATTGGAAAAATGCATGCAGGTTAGTGCCTGTTTCCAGTCCTTAAGGTGCTGTTGAGTTTGAGCAATAGCATACAATATAAATTTGGCTAATTCCATTTTTTTTTTTTTGGTGGTGGCGGTAAGGAGTTGGACTGGTTTCTGGGTACATCTCGTTCCCGAGTCAAATGAATGATTCCCTTTCAGCTGCATGTGTTTGAAATGGATGCCTGACACAGCCTGAGTCTTCATGTCCTGATGAGGGCTTTTTTTTTTTTCTGTTGCAAAACAGCTAACAGGACAGAGATTGCTCCCGCCCAGCCAGGGGGTCAGCTCAGTTCTGACCAGGCCACATCTGCCAGCTAGCTTAACTTTGCTCTGCAGTCACTGGGGGATGTCCCTGTCACTGTTTCACCCCGTTTCCTCCAGATGTTTTAAGTCAACTCTGGGTTATCTGATGCTTCAGTACAAGTGGTGGGATGCTCTCAGCAGGAGCTGCCATATCTTTTGAAGTGTCCTTGTGGCTGGGTCTGACAGGCAAATGGCCAAAAGATGCTATCTTTATAACATCTGCCGTCATCTCTGCTGTGTGTGGGAACTAAAGGCTGCATTTGAATAATTAGGCCTTTGCACCATAGCACAACAAGGGCATGCATTGCTTCATTAAAACAAACATAATTATTTAGCTTATATTTATATAGCACCTTTCATCCCTCTGGACCCCAAAGCACTTGAGAAGGTTTATCTGTGAGAGTCACATCACTTGGACTTCATGTGTGAAGTCACCTCAGGGAATATGAAGTGTTCCCTTTGTGGTGACAAAAAAAGAGGCAGAATGTATAGCCTATTACATCACCCAGTAAAACAGCAGAAGTAGTGAGTTGGATGTGCAAGATCTGTGGCAAAGAGTACTGCACACCATGTAAGTGCTAGGTTGGCCACCTGGGAGTTTTGTGACACTGAGGGAATCATTTATCCTCTAAATACCTCTATTCTTCATCTGTCAAATGGAAATTATAATAGTGCCTGCCTCTAATAGAGTTGTTGTGTGGGTCAGATGTGAAAATGCCTTGGAAAGAGCAGGATAATATATGGATACTCTGGCCCTTTAAATGTTTATTTTTTTTTTAAATTAAATTTTGCAGACCCTTTGACCTAGTGATTCCACTACTAGGCCTATAGCTCAAAGAGATCAAAGGAAGAAGAAAAGGACTTCTATGTACAAAAAATATTTACAGTAGCTCCTTTTTTAAAGCAAAAGCTGGAAACTAAATGGGTATCCACCTATTGGTGAATGGCTAAACAAATTATAGTATTTGAATAAAATAGAATATTCTTATGTTATATGAAATGATGAAATGGATAATTTTAGAGGAAACAGGGAAGACATCTATTAAGTGATGTGGAATAAAATGAGCAGACCTAGGAGAATGATTTAGAAATGACAACTTTTTTTTTCTTTTATAAAGATTTTTGTTGTTGTTATTTGTCCTTCCTTCTCAAAGAGGACTATTTCATCAGGAAGGTGATGCCAAGTGAACTGGATTTCAGTTAGGGAGGACTGTGCAAAGTCACCAGCCTCACTCTCTCCTCTGGAGTCATCTGGGTCTAGTGGCCAGAGAAAGATCAAGGTCTCTGAAGATGGCCCTTGTTGCAGCAGGAGACCTTGGCCTTTTTAAGCTAAGTCCTTCACCAGTTCTCACTTTGACTGAGACAATGCCCGTTCAGTGATTAAGGCTAGGTAAAATAAGCCAAAGAATGGCCCTCTTTTACCTAGTCAAAAAAAAAATCAGTCTGGGAGGGGAAGACTTTCAGGGTTTCTGGCCAAAACAGAAACAATTGTTATTTACACTCATTCTGAGTCATCAGGGTGCAAACAATGACCAAGTTAGGCTTGGGCTGGGACCTATTGTTGGCCAATCAGTGAGAATCAGAGTGACTTGGGTTTAAGGCATGGTCCATTAAAAAATATCTATCCTGTAAAACCAAGATATCTTGCTAGGTTTCAGTAATCAAATGTATATTCCTTTGGGCAGAGCACCTGAAAGTAAGGAAGGCTGTGCTTCTCTGTGTGGACAGAGGGAGAGGAGGAATAGGAAGGAAGGAAAGAAGGAAGGAAGGAAGGAAACTGTATTGCCCAACTGGAACTGGCCAGCTGGTTCCCCAGTGGGGCAGATACTACTACTACTACTCACAGGTTGTTTGAAAAATGACACTGAAAGATTTTAGAACAATGATCAATGTAATGATAAATTAGGGGTCCAGGAGACTGAAAGTGAAATATGCTAGCCACCTCCTTCTAGAAAGGTGATTGACTTAAATTATAGAATGAGATATACATTTTTGGTCAATGTGGGCATTTATTTTGTTGGACCATGCATATTTGTTACGAGTTGTTTTTTCTTTTTTCAATGAAAGGGAAATGTGAAGGAAATCTAATAAACATTTATAATAATTAATTAAAAAAGAATAGGTATTTTTGTTGGAGGGGGAATCATGACTAAATCAGTCATGTAGTGAATCTGGTGATAGGTCTTTTTGAGTTTAGCTAGGTTGGTCCTTGCATTGGTCACTTGGCCAATGCTCAAATCTCCTGCAGCTTGATAGAACATGCTGGAGCTTACATCCAGCTTTGGAGAATTCAGGTCCTGTACATCACTATAAGGCATCAGAATAAGGCCTAAGTGGAGGCTCTACAAATCCTAAGCTATTATTATTCAATGTAGTTATCCTAGAGGAGATGAATGATTCTTCCACCAACATCCTCCTTTGATGCCTCACCCTGGTATGAAGGTGACCTGAGTTCTTCAAGGCTTTGTGAAGGTTGTACAAGTTCAAGCAGGTCCTAACAAACTGGAATGACTTTGAGTATGGGCCTATTGATGGACTGTCTGAAAACCAGCCTTTCCATGTTCAGAGAAGCAAATTATCAGGAGCTTGATCACACAGGAGATGAAGATTTTCAGCTATGACAACCCAGGTAGCGGGTCTATTAAGGCAGAGAGAGGTCATGATCAGGGTCAACAGGGGGTGTACACACAGTGATCGATGAAGTACTGTTTGGTGATTTGAAGTATAACTATTACTTTGATTATCAAATTCTCTTTGGTGTCATTTAGTTGCTTCATTCTGGGAGAATTACATCTGTGACGGAATGGACCGTGGAATCATTCATCCAGTTTAACAATCCCATCCCTACAACAAAGATGCAAATAGAGTTTACCCAGGAAATCTTGTTTAGAGAACTTAACCTGTGGGATACTGGTTGTGCCAGTGCCATTATGCTATTTTAATAATAATAGCACTAGTGATACCAATAGTTAACATTTATATATTACTTTAAGGTATATAAAGTGCTTTACATATTGTGTCACTTTATCCTTACAACAACCTTGTAAGGTAGATGCTGTTAGTATCCACATTTTACAGATTAGGAAACTGAGGCTGAGATGAGGTTTAAGTGATTTTTCCAGGGACAAAGAATAAATAATTGTGTGAAGCAAGATTTGAACTCAGGTCTTCCTGACTCCAAGCCAAGTACTCTTTCCACTATGTGATCTAACTGGGGTTGCTTTTCAGCTCAACAAGAATCATGAGTGTTCCCCAAGGCTCTGTTCTGGGCCTCCTATTTTTTCCCCCTCTATATTATTTTACTTGATGATCTCATCAGTTTCTGTGAATTCAACCATCATCTCTATGCCATTGATTCTCAAATCTAATCTCCATCCTTCATTTCTTTACTGCTCTCCAATCTCACAACTTCCTGTTGGGCATCACAAAGTGGATGTCCTATAGACACTTTGAGCTCTCTATGTCCAAAACTGAACTAATTATCTGCAACCCTCCAACCCTCTACTCTTCAAACTTCCCTCCTATGATAAAGGGTTACGCTATCCTCCTAGTCACCCAGGCTCACAATATGAGTGTCATTCTTGACTCCTCTCTGTCTCTCACCCCCAATATCCAATCTGTTGCAAGGCTTGTTGATTTTTCCTTCATAGCATCTCTTGTATACACCACTTTCTCTTTTCTGATACAGACACTGCCCTGGTTTCTGTTCTCATCAGTTCATGATTGCACTATTACAGTAGCCTGCTGGTTATTCTTCCTGCCTCAAATCTCTCCCCACTCCAATCCATCCTCGACTTACTTGTCATATTTATCTTCCTAAAGTACTCCTGACCCTGTCACTTCCTTATTCTGCAGTGACTCCCTATTGCCTCAGGATCAAATAGAAAGATATTCTGTTTGGTTTTTAAAGTCCTTGGAAACCTACCCCCCTCCTATCTTTATAGCCTTTTTTACACCTTACTCCTCCCACCCCACACCTTGCTGTTTCTTGCACAAGAAACTCCATCTCCTAACTGGGTGTTTTCCCTGGCTGTCCCCTATGCTTGGAATTCTTTCTTTTCAATTCCACCTCATGGTTTCACTAGTGTCCTTCAAGTCTCACCTGCTGATGAAGCTTTTCCTAGTCCTCCTTACCTCCTACCCTCTGAGACTACCCAGTACTCTTGCCTCTAGGCTTTCCCCCGTTTCATTCCATCCTTCACTTTTCAGAGGAGTATTTCCAATATCCTGTCCAATTATATAACTCTTCACAAAACTTCAGTTATTCCTCATTCCCTACCAATTAAAATACTGACTCCTCATTCTAGCTTTAATAGCTCTGCTCCATCTGATCAAACAACCCTCCCTTTTCTTTCACACTGTCACTTTTCATGGCATCTTCTCCTCTCCAATTCATCTTCTACTTATCTGTCAAAATAGTGTTCTTAAATCATAGGCCTGACTAAATACATTACAAACTCATGCTATTCCACCTCAAGTGGGCCTTCAGTGCATTAGGGTAGTCCTTTTATTCTTAGCAATCAATTCCTTATCTAACCACAATATCAGTACCTTAGAAAATAAAACGTGACAACAACAAAACAAAAAGCCCCCTTGTCATTACCTATGCTTGAGTCCACTATGCCTTAGGCATTTTTTTTTATCAGCAGAGATATAAGCATCCAATCAATTGCAAAAGCGTTTGAGTCTATCTCCATATCTCATGCTCTCTTTTTTCCTCATCTGTCCCTTTTCTTAACTTACACCGCAACCACTCTAGACCAGGGCCTCGTCACTTCTAGACTCTTGCAATAGCCACATAATTGGTCTCCCTGCCTCAGGTCTTTCCTCTTTAATCCACTGTCCACATAGTTGCCAACACGATATTCTGAAATCACAGGTTTGACCACATTTCTCTCTTTCTCAAAAAAGCTCTAGGGACTTCTTATTGCCCCTAGGATAAAACATAAATGCTTCTGTTTGGCATTAACATCTCTCCACAGCCTAGTTCCAGCATGCTTTTCCAGGCTTAATACATATTATTTCCCTTCTCTTACTCTATGTTCTTGTCAAATTGACCTGCTTGTTGCTTCTTGATATTTATTCTCCTTTATTCAGGACTTTTCACCATCTGTTCCCCGTGCTTGGAATGCATACTTTCTTT
This sequence comes from Phascolarctos cinereus, assembly GCF_003287225.1. Taxonomy (NCBI): domain Eukaryota; kingdom Metazoa; phylum Chordata; class Mammalia; order Diprotodontia; family Phascolarctidae; genus Phascolarctos; species Phascolarctos cinereus. The sequence continues at coordinate 485,727,278 of NW_027555847.1, read as the reverse complement.
ACCTCTGCCTTTTAAAATCCCTATTTTCCTTCAAAGCTCAGCTCAAAGGCCACCCGGCCTTTTCCTAATCCTTGGAGCTGCGCCTTCTCTCCCACTGTCAATTACTTTTGTATTTTATTTGTATATGCTTTGCATTTGCTTGTCTGTGTAGATATTGTTTCTCCCTATAGAATGCAAGATCCTTGAGGACAAGGACAGTTCCATTTTTATCTTTTTTTCGCCAGGCCCCAGCACAATATTTAGCGCAGAATAGGCCTTTACATGTTTGTTGAATTGATCATATATTGTTAGCTAGCTTACACTTGTTGTTTTTGTGGGCCCTTTGATTCGGATGGATTGTTTTTATTGAAAATGTCCTGACCCTTGTGAATTCCACTTTTATCTTCTAAAGCATTAGAGATCTAATCTGCAACCTTATGAAGTAGCTTTCAATTCCATCATTCAGTTAACAGAAAAGGGTATTAAATACCAGACCCCCGGCCAGTCTAAATCAACAAGAAGGAGGAAGATGCCAGTTTTGAATGAAAGGAGGCTTATGCTCTGTTTGTGGGGGGTGTGTAAGCACTTTTCTAAATTCCCCAAATTGTAAAAAGGGCACATCACACAGGTGACAGAAGGAAAAGACTTTAAAGAAGAGACTGCTGTTCCAGGATGATTGGCTTTGTTTCACAAAATCAGAACTTCAGTCAGACAGACATTTGTGCCACCCCCAACCTTGGCCCTTTTCAGTTTTCTCCAAATCGTCCTCCTTCAATTGCACCACAGCTCTGATGGCCCTCTGTGTCATCAGAACCCTCCTGAATTGTAGGCTCCACCAAACCAACCATTCCACTCCCCTAGATAATACCCTCCCCTTACCCTTGCATTGCAAACCATAATCTTGCAGGCAGACAATAACGATAGAACAAGCATTCAAAAAGAAAAAAAAGAAAAAAAGAAGTGGCTTTGGAGTCTTAGAACGTGTCCCAACATTTTCTGCTGGTTTTTTTTCCCTCTTTTCCTCAGGCACTCAGGGCACTGCCTGCCTTCTGCACCTGCCACAGGCAAGTGTCTCTCTCTTTCAGTAAAATTACTTTATGCATTTTTAGTGCAGGTCCTGGCCTGCTTTACATCCTGCTTTACCCGAATGATTATATCTTCTTTACTTCACTAACTTTTCAATAGACTCTGCAAAGTAAAGCTGTCACTCTGATATCCGCCATTTGATATTCTCTAATGATGTGAGGCTGAAAAGAAAGAGAAAAAGGAACCGCCTCCTTCAGCCTCCCTCCCTTCCCCAGTCCATGGCGTGTATAATCCTGCTTCTCTTCATCCACGCTGTTGATTCGTAAAATCCCTTCCTTATTATGGTTTTTCAAGAAGCAAACTGATCTTATGTATACAAGTACAAGCCTTGTATATACAATGCAAGAGATAGGAATAAAGAAATGAAAATTGGCCATTGGGGGGTGTATTAATTCCTGTGGGTTTAAAGAGGCTGTTTCAGAGGAAGGGGGTCAGTTGTCTTATATGATCCAATCCAAAACACACAAGCCCCTTTAATTTAAGAGCCTTTATTGTACTCTGTGGGTTTAATGATTTTCTTTGAAGCTTTGTGAGGTAGCTATGGAAAAAGGGTGGCTGGGAAAGGATACAGCTGAAATGATGGGAAAAGATATACAATCTGGTCTCTGGAGTTGCTCCTTTCAAACACTCATTAACACTTAAAATGGTATTAACTCATATTCACTGACTTTTTGATAGCCTTTTTATTGCAGAAACTATTGTCTCCCTATGAGACTCATCAGCAAATAATTGATTAGATGGTGTTCATTCATACTGATACCTGCTCTGTGATGTACTGCTAATCACTTTGCCCTGGATGTGGAAGACAGTGTGACTATAAATGACCTTGTACTCACTGTCAACATTCTGCCCACAGCAGTGACCGAACCTCTCTATAAAGTGCCCAAAGACAAAACTTAAAAATGTCTTTGTATCATATTAAAGGGGGCTTTCAATCATGAGTTGATGGTAGCTTTAAGCTCTGTTTTGACTAGCTCTGAGGTGGTGCATCCTTTACCCAGTTGACTGACAACTCAGAATCTTCATCAATCCCCCTGTGTAATTTGGTGATGGGGGCAGGTGATACTCTCAAAGTGCAGCCCAGGTTAAGGAAGAAGAGTGTGGGGTCTATATTTTACATATTTTTCAAGTGTACTTCATCTTGACAAGCCCCCTCAGATGAGGGAAAGCTCTGTGAGCCTCAGGAAGGCCATATCATGGAGGCAGTGTAGACTAGCTGAACAGCCATGAGGGAGATAAAAATCAACAACAGTATGTGTGTCTGAGGGGGAGGAATATTTTCTTGACTGATTAAGGTAGGAGGCATAAGGTACACAGAAAGCCACAAATTACCTAGGACACAGTTGTTTACAGATCAAAAGGAGCTAATTATTGCATGGAGGTGTAATGACATCCTGATGATGAGATTTCAAGCACCTCTTACAATTTCAACTGCACTAGGGTTCCATTTTTGTTTTCAGTTTTCACTGTAACCCCCCCCCCAGAATTAACATAGTTGTTGGATCATATACAAGCATAGACACATACACATTAAGCACACACACACAGAAGTCACTTGCTCAAGTTCAGTTATTATTATTTAATGATGATGATAATAATTAAACCTTATGTAGTGCTTTACATTAAAAAAAATCTTCCAAATACTTTCACATGTGTTGTCTCACTTAATCCTCAAACAATCCTGTAAACCTAGGCAGGGGTTCAACTAAACTTCATAGATGAGGATACTGAGGCTCAGAAAGTTTAAGCAGTTTGTAAAAGGTCATAGAGTTAATAAACATCAGAGCCAAGACTCAAACCTATGTTTGCTAATTCAGTATGTTTACACTATGCTTTGATGTTTTGTATGGTCATTTAACCTTTCTTAGCCTCAGTTTCTTTATCTGCACCTACCTCATAGAGTTGTGAGAGATCTTATTTGATAACACAGATAAAATTCTTTGCAAACCTTAAAGTGCTATACAAATACAAAATATTATTAATAATAAATTATTATTATCTGAAAGTACCCCAATTCTTACATATGCTCCTTACAATTCTCCTTGCCTATGGACAGGTCGGAAAAAGCACTGTGAAGTAAAAAGCATTTGTATCAGAAGCCCTGAATTTGAGTAAAAGCTGGCATTTACTCCCTGTGTGACTTCAGGCAAATAATTCAAACTCTCTGGGCTTTCATTTCTTTTAGGGGATGGACTAGATCAGAGATCTTAAACACATGGAACCATACTCCAACTCCTAGATGAGGCCCAAACCAGATTACAGTGTAATTGGGAAACATTCAACAAAACCAATAAACTTACAATAACACGTAGATAACATTACATTTTAAAATTAAGTTAATGTGCAGCTCACAGGGATCCTTATGTTTGGATTGCTAGCCTCCATTTCTGTTTGAGTTTGATACCACTGGGCCAGACAATCTCTAACATTTTGTGTTTATATTATTTTAGGAAGATTTTTAGTGATAGTAATTGTATATCATTCAGCAGTATTTATTTAACCCAAGAATTCTCTTCCTTACATCTGACTAGATTATTACTCACTACACACTAAATTCACTTCTGTGTGTATGTATGTATATGTGTGTGTGTATGCAGAAGGGAGACATAGAGTCACAGAGTCAGAGACACACACACACACACACAGAGAAAGAGAGAGAGAGAAGAGAGAGAGAGAGAGAGAGAGAGAGAGAGAGAGAGACAGAGAGACAGAGAGAGAGAAACAGAGTCAGAGAGACAGAGAGTCAGAGACACACAGGTTAGCAGCAACCTAAAGACAACCTGCTTTACATAGAAGACTTTCACCTCCTTTTCTTCAGCCAAAACTGAGTCTCCATTTGGCAACTACTTGAGTCTCTTAAACATACTTAGTGAATTCACAAGTTCACTGTCATTTATCTAAGGATGGTCTGAGGCAGGGTTGGGGAACCTGCAGCCAGGAGGCCACCCCTGGTCTGAAGGAACAGAAGATGTGGACTCCATGGTATGCTCACATGAAGCCATAAGCCCTGGCTGGCTTCCATTTCAGCATTTCAGAACTTTCACTGATTTTATCCTTTCTTCCCAGAACCACCAAGCCTCCACTGAAGACAATTGCAATCCATGTCACTTGCAAACTTCCAGTTGATATCATAGGGTCAAAATTTAGCTAGTCAAAAAGACATTTTGTTAGGCTGATTTTTTTTAAAGAAGCTTAATAAAGTCCAGAAAGAATATAACCATGGTTCTTCTTCTACGTGGCTTGGCCTTATATTAAATGGTTATGATTTTCTTTTCCCAAAGTATTGCTAATTCATTCTCAGCACCTTGGGCAGTGTTAAGTGGATTCACAAGTAGTTCTAGCTCATTGACAATGATCAGAATTTGTTGACTGATCAATACCTACCAGGTTGGTTCTTTTTCCTTCTTTTCTTATTATAGTTCCCCTTCTTCATGTCTTAGTGATTTCTCTTGGCATTTGTGAGCTTTCAAAAATAATAACTACAGCCTTTTCAATAATGCCCTCCAATTCCTTCCTTACTCTTGCAGGTATCTGCTGATTAGACCAGGCCCAGCTTTTCTAATCATTTTCTTCCTTCTTCTAGGGTCCTTTTTCTGCTTTTTACCCAACCCTAGTGGCTACAGTCATTAGGCCACAAAAATAAAAATGAAGCATTAAAAACCTTATACTTCTTTGTAACCATATGTTGGTTTTTTTTTTAAACCTCTCTATGTGTTAGAGGGAGATAGCATCTTCTTTGAAAGAAGGCAGAAAACATTGTTTAAGTCTGGAAATTCCTGGGTAAGGATAAATGAAATGAATGTTTACTTGTTTGCCTTTTTTTCACTAGCACCTAGAGAGTCAGTATAAGAACTGAGACACCTACGTTTAATTAAATTAAATTAAACTTAATATTAAAATGCATTTCTCTCTACTACTCTTTCTCCAACTCTTTCTCTGTTCCTTTCTATAGTCTCTTTAAATTTTTTTAACTTCAGGTTTTACTCCTTAAAGGAGAAACACATATGATTTTTAACCACATGTGTTCCATTGCTAGCTGGTAATATTTTTTTCCAGGGCAGATATTCCCTTATCTTAGACGTTACATAGAAATTCTTTTCTCCTTATGGGAATCATACAAGAAAATAAGTATAACTGGTAACTCTCCATTTACTCAGCTTAATTGGCTGAATTTAATTTTCAGTCTTACCTGTAGCTAGCATTTGCTCATCTTGCCCAAGATTCTTATTAGCTGTGTGACCCTGGACAAGTCATTTGATCTTTCTAAGCCTCAACTTCCTCTATTTTTAAAATGTGGATAATAACGGAACTCATCTCAGAGAGGTAATGCATGGAGAGTGCTTTGTAAGCAACTGTTATCGTTACCGTCCACTTGGGGGAAAAGGCTTTTATACTGCCTTTACATTGTGTTATACAAATAATATTGCATCTGGAGTCAGAGGATCGAATTTTTAATTCCAGGTCTTCTTTTTGCTCCAAGTATGACCCTGGGCAAGTTACTTACACTCTCTGGGCCTCTGTTTCCCCATCTGTGAAGCCAGGTTGGACTAGATCTCAAAAAGTCCTTCCCAGCTCTCTATTTATGATTGTATACTAGACATACAGACATCACAAGTACAGAGTTTACCTTTCTTGCCTGCATCACGCTGCCTTCATGAGTGACAGCCAGCCTTCGTCCATAAATCAGCTAGCAGGTGTTATTTCTGAAGGCACCTCTGCCTGAAGGTATGGTTTATAATCTCAGGGCTGCGCCTGTGTCCTGTAACCTCGACACTTGTTGAGTTATTCCAGTCTTGTCCAACTCTCTGTGACCCCATTTGGGATTTTCTTCACAGATTTACTGGAGTGCTTTACCATTTCTTTCTCTAGCTCATTTTAGAGATGAGGAAACTGAGGCAAAACAGGATTAAGTGACTTGTCAAAGGTTATATAGGTAGTAAGTATCTGAGGTTGGATTAGAAATCAGATCTTCCTAACTCCAGGCCCTGGGCTCTATCCACAGCTCCATATAGCAGCCTTCAACCTCAAGACTTGTAGGCTTTCCAGAATTATTGGATATACACACCACATCTAATTTTTCCCCCATTGAGTCTTCTGCAAAGAGAGTAAAGGTGGTAGGAAAATAAACAGAGGGGAGAGAATTAAATTACGGCTGCATTGTTGCCCACTGAAATTAATGTTCACCAATGGAGTGGCTCACAAGGCAGGAAGCTTCACATCTGGGGCAATGTGGAGACGAAGAAAGGTAGAAAGGGTAGCTTTATGGGTCCATCATGGGCCAAAGTCAGGCCATGTAGGAAAATCACCTAAAGCTCTCGTATTCAAGTGGTGATTTGGTAGCTTGTAAGAAGTGATCTTTGAGACAGTTGTCTCTTATATGTTGTTTGTATGGCATTCTATTCCTAAGGAAAAAGACCCTTGGGTATGGCTGTGGGTGGGTCTTGCCTAATAGTGGAACTGATTTGGCCCAAGTTAAGCATATTATGGAAGCTAGCCAGTTGGGTCTTAGCTAAGTATATTTGCCAGAGAAGCTGTTGGTTTATCGTATAATGGGGATGATGTATCTTCTTTAATCAGTTACTCATGGGTAGCTCAACTTGCACCTGCCTTGGCTATTACAAGGCATGCCCATTTATGACTGCTAATCCTTGGAGGAATTTCAATCCTTTTCAGGGATTGAGTCAGTCCTTCAGTCAGCCAGCCAGGCAGTCAGTCAGCAGCATTTATTGAAGGAACACTTCCTAAGTTCTGGGGGTGGAGGTTGATGAGGTTACCAGGGTTATGGTCCCTGATTTTGAGGATCTTAGAGTCACGGGGGAAATACAAGAAAGAAACTGAAATATACTCAATACATGCTAATATTTATATAACTAATCATCTGTGTACATGTTAGGGGCAAGTGGAGCTAGGAGAGGCTAGCCCAGAAAGGCTTCTTGCTGAGGAAAAAAAACCCTATAGCAAAATAAAAGAGAAATATAGCCCAGGACCTTCAGGAGATTTCCAGGACCCTACACTCACTGATGAAATTGATTGTTTCTATAAAGATCCTTATCACAATCTTATGACTTCCAGATACTCCTCAAGCATTCTTCCCTTTCTTCACACTACCATGAGGGTAAAGACAAATAAATGAAGCCCCTGAATGGAAGTGATGATCTCTTGAATCAATTAATGACTGAATGAAAAAAGTACTTACTACGGGACAAGCAATGAGCTAAGTGGTAGGGATGCAAATGCAAAAAGCCAGGCATTCCCTGCTCTGCAGAAGATTATATTTGAATACTTGAAGACAACACATATAGGGGAATGGTAGTGAACAGAGAAGGGGTTTTCGGCATGTGAAACCACAGGGATGGTGAGAGGTACTATAGGCAAATTCCTTTCCGGGAATCATGCTGTTGGTTTGATTACTGTTCTAGAACTAGAGGTGGAAAGTGGGAGGTAATAGAGAAAGAATTATGAAGATGGTGGGAAGGTAGTTTGGCAGGTATGAGTTGGGCTCGACAGGGAGAAATCTCACCAATCTGGATCCCAGGGACCCCAGACCCTGAGCCCTACCATTCATTGGAAATTTGTCATAGTCCATCATGTGATATGTACACTTACATAGCATGTAGCTGCCTGCAATATTATTTCTCCTGTTAAATTGTAAACTCTTTGAGGGGAGAGAGTACACCTTAGACATCCTTGCATCTTCTACAACTCCTACAGTGCCTTGTACCATAAGTATTTGTGAAGTTGAATTTGAGTGAGCTTTGAATAGGGTAGTGCAGGTGGGGAGGGAAATGACTCTGGCCAGAAAACGTGTGGAGATATTGGAGGAAGGGAACAAAAGAAGGAAGGAAGATAGCTGAAGGGACTTAGCATACAAAAAATAACAAGAAAAATTGGAACAATGCAGAGAGAGGGAAAATGAAGTTAGATTTTTTTTTTACTTAGTGTAGGATCTTTTCAGGTTCATAGGGTTAATGCTGAATGGATCTTAAGGCTATCTTGTCTAATCCCCACCCCCCACCCCGCCATTTCACAAATGAGGAAACTCAGGCCCCAAAAGTTAAATGACTTGCTCAAGCTCACTCAAGTAGTGATTGAGGTGGGATTGAAATCCTAGTCTTTTCATTCTAAATCTAGAGCTATTTCCACTATTCCAAACTGCCTCAGTCAGTCTTTGGAATAAACTAAACTAGATGCTCTCGGTCTCCTAGGTTATTCCTCACCAATTCCATCTTCTGTCTTCTTTTAACTTCTCTCATTTTGAGAAAAAATAAATCCCTGTTTTCAATTCAGTCTCTTAAAAAACTGCTGAACTGTATTCTTGGGCCTTCTAGCCAGAAGATGCCCCCAGAGCCTGTTTGGCCCTGGCGACCAACATGCCCACACAATTACGCTATTGCTTCCTGTCTGATCTGAGTGATGTTGACACTGAGGACAGAGGCCAGGAAAAGGTAGTTTGGAGAGCAAACAACAAAATACATTTGCTTTTGTGTAGATACAGCCTAGTGAACAGGACCCATGGTCTTAGCAAAGGCTGGGCCCCAAGACTGCTTTGCCTCTCCTTTTGGGAGGTGGTCTAGTCAGTCAGGTAGTATAGCACCTGGCCTGGCTGAGGAGGGGGAGGGGCTGCACTGTCTCTGCTGCACCTGTTCTACCTGTGGCTGTGAAATAATGCATTTCCACTCTTGTGAATTTCATACCTTTTGGGATCACTGTTTTAACATCATACTTAAAAAAAGAAAGAAAAGAAAAGAAAAAAGAAAAGATCGCTTTCTTCCTGTGTCCTTGAGGCCCAGAAATTTTGATTGTGCCAAATTCTGATTTTGCCTGTGACTATTAACACCCCCAGAAAACAGGGCACCCCTTTCAGCATTTTCAAGGGGTTTGACGTTTTTGCATTCTTCACTGAGAAGGAACACGTCCTGACAAGGCATGTGGTTAGAGCAGATGCCTGCATGCCTTAGCTGGATTGGGAGGCCAAGGAAGGGGAGGGGGC